>NC_134207.1:196547401-197183747 GCF_965140235.1 Caretta caretta | reverse complement strand
TGGACATAAGTAGTGTATCTCAAAGTACAAGAGTTACAGAAAGCTTGGTAACCATTTTTTCTCAGACCTCATTATATTGTCTTTTCAATCACTTCTGCATATTCCCATAAAAAAAATCTGTTGACATAAAGAGCCCAAAAATACTCAGTCAGGGAAGCTCCAGTAAACATCTTAGAAGTTGGTAGACGATGACTTTCATTAGCAGTATTCAATATTCTTGATCACAGAGAGAGAAAAACCTACAACTTCTGAATATGCATGGATAAGATGCAGATTTAAATAGTGGGGCCTAGCAACAAGATAAAACCATTTTTTTCAGGATGGATTTGCCCTGCCACAAATGTTTCTTGTAAACGTGTTTCAGCCGTATATGGATATATTCATTATGGGACTGAGGATAGTATGCCAAGAATAAATTTCACTCTTACATCAAACATTTCAAATTGTTTTTTCTTCTCTAAGATATCAGTTTCCTTTATAGTAATGAAATTTCAGCTGTTATGTCTCACTGCATATTATAGAAGAGCTAAAATGCTATTTTAAAATGTTCAGTGTTTCCATATATGCAGTATTGCAGCTTCTACTCATCCACAGCAAGTAAATTACTTGAGCAGTTGAGTAGAATCTGGTGCTTAATCTGTAGACTGTGCTGCCAACTCCTCTAAGAGCTGCCTTTAGTAGTCCTTTCAAAATGCAGTCATCTGTCCTCTTCTTACTGTTTCATTCTCTTCCTAGAGCTCTGCTTCCGGAATATAGGTGAGGATAGCTCAAGGCTGTAAAGAGCTGGAGGAGGAGATCCAAGAAGCCTTCTTCCATAAAAGCATGTTCTCTCTTCTTCCTTCCTTCCGCTTACTCACACAATCATCACATCATCTCACTTTCTCCTCTCCAGATAACTAGCCCAGACAGTACTTTCCATCTCCCACTACAAAGTAGGCTACATTTGCAAAATTTACACAAATCTTACAAACACAGACTGGAATAGTAGGTATTTCCTAGTCTAGTATGTTTTTGCAAGGCTGCATTAATATTGTAGTCAGGTAGTTCTTTCAGATAAAAAATAAATATTATGTAGTCACATCTTGTTATAGATCAGGATAAACTTTCTCTGGGAGTGTTTCATAAAAGGTTTATGAATGATATTGTAAGTATTCTGGTGAATGAAGATAATTTTGTGGTTTCATTCTGCAGTCCGTATAGACTCGAAATGTTGATTTCATTAAGTAGGAAGTTAAACACAATAAAGAGCTACAGAACTGGGCTCTCTGCAGCACTTTGGAATTCACATTCTATGTTGAAAGGGGCCCAATTACAAAAAAAAATACCAGAAAATTTTTATCCTTTACACCCAGAGTATTTTACCAGACATAGATACAGGAGCATTTATCTTGAACTGAAGCCCTCTGAGTTAATCTAAATGCTTTGCTGTCTAGAATTCTTTTCTAGTCATTGTTAAATATTTCTGAAGTACTATTTTTTGTTTGTTTTTTTAACTCATGCAAAGTGTAGAAAAATGGAGTAACGGTGAGGTATTTAGTAAAAGTTTCTCTTTATTTCCATAGCCAGAACAATGCAAGAGAAAAAAGAAATGGTATAAAAGTGCATTGGAAGAAGCAAACAAATTACTTGCATTTTCTGCTCCGCAAAGACGTGAAATGTGCCAGCTATCAGAAAATGGTATAATTCATATTTTTCAGCACTGTTTGTAAATAAAGTTATAGTCATATGCAGAGAGGTTTTTTTCAGTCATAATGATGGAAGATTTTCTTTTTAAGAACATGCTAATATTATAATAGGAAAAATGAAGTGTGTGTAGTATAGTATATGTCTCACTCTCAATGGATTTCCTTCACAGATGCCCTTATATTGAAAGGAGATGTTGATTCACAAGTAATTTTATAATTGAGTATTATTAAAATAAATTACTTTACATGGCTAGTGAGAAAGTGATGTGCAATTACTCTTGTCTAAGATATTAAAAAAAATTGGTTGGTTTAAAAGGACCTTGCCATTCATAAGCCGAAGGTTATGACAAGCCTTAAGTTTAAAAACTAACCTGTTTTATCTAAGCATAAACCATAAAAGGCAAAAAAAGACAAAAGGAAGTATACGGTTGATATTTTTTTCCATGACCAGTCTGTAGTCTACAATGTAGTTTGTAAAGAGATGGATAGCACAGTTAGTGCTAGTCTGGCTAGGGAAACTGAGAAAATCATTTTAGCACTGTTCTGAGGAAAAACAATATTTAAAAATCGTCTTTTTAGCTTGCTTTTGTCTTAGATAATTGATCTAAACTTTTGTTTAAAGTACAGTGTTAAATTACATGAAAACAACCATATGCTCTTTTCTTCTTTTGGAATATTGCAAATATTGCAGACAAACATCTTCACAGTTAACCTTTAAGTTAGCTTTATTTTTTTATTGTTCTGTAAGTAGTGAAGTTCTGTTGACTTTCACAGCTGGGGGAGTAAGCTATTTTGCGTCTTTTGTTTTTGTAATGGGGTTGGTATGCCTAGTGCTCTGTATGAGTGCTACTTTTTATTTTTCTGTAAATCCGGAGAAATAACATTAACCATCGCAATTAAACCAACGAGTACAATATTATTAATAAAAAGATAATGTGCTAAGGATACATATAGTTGATAGCTAAGAGTAGTGAGGCATGTTCATCAAAAATAGGAGTCTTGTGCATTGTAGCTATATTTTCATATTGTGTATCCAGCATTATTTAATCCCCTAGGAGCTCATCAGACTTAAAGTTATGATGTAAACACGTGTTGCTTTTACAAATTGACAGCATACTTTGAGGTTATCCCAATGTAATTCTAAGCCCCAACTCATGCTAGACAACTATGAAGAGATTTACCAGTGGGAACCTCGGGTAATATTGTTTTTCAGGTGTATACAGTGCCTCCTAGAGTGCAACTACTTCAGTACTGTTTGACAAGATGCTCACTTCTGCCTGAACTGGGCTAGCAGAGTGTATAAAACATTGGAGGACCTGGATTCTTCCCATCCACTCTGGGAAGCTAGCACTATTAGCAGCATTATCTTAGAACAGTCCTTGTATTCATCCTCAGACCAGGGACACTAGTAAATGAAGGATCCTTGTATACTATCTCCATCCCCCTGTATACCTGCACAAAGCTGGGCACAGTCAAACACTGTTCTAAACATTGTATATATGTATTTGTTCCTGAAGTATTTTACTCAAAATGCAGAATTTCAGTTTGTGTAATATTAAATGCACCACAGCATCTCTCCAGTCTGGCACTTAAAGACTTACCTGCACTCATTTACTCCAAAGTTAGCTGTAGTGCCATTTATTTTGTCATGGGAACTTTTCTTCTATTACTAAAATGTTAACATCTCAGATAACATTTCAGCTGGGTTTTGCACAAACAGCCTTTCCAAAACACTCCTTGAGTATCTTTTCTCTTTTGGGACTCAGCTTAGCCAAATTAAATCACTTTATGGGAAGGGAGAGCTTGTGTACCCTCTACACCAAGAAAAGGTTCTGTAATACTAGTAAATTAAATCTGCTCCTGTTTAAAAGCCAAATCTAAGCATTATTGCTTAGGAAGTATATGAAGATAAAAGATGGTTACTCACCTTCTTGCAACTGTTGTTCTTCGAGAGGTGTTGTTGACATCCATTCCAATGAGGTGTGCATGTGCTGCATGCACGGTTGTCGGAAACTCTTTCCCTTAGCAGCTCCCATCGGATTGGCCAGGGAGCCCCCTAGAGTGGCTCTCTCATGGCACTCAATGTATGGCCCTGCCAACCTGATCCCCCTTCGGTTCTTTCTTGCTGGCTACTCTGACAGAGGGGAAGGAGGATGGGTATTGGAATGAACGTGAACAGCACCTCTCGAAGAACAACAGTTACAAAAATGTGAGTAACCATCTTTTCTTTGAGTGATTGTTCACGTCTGTTCCAATTAGATGACTCCAAAGGTCTCCCATGGGGGTAGGGTGATGGTATGTGCTGTGGAGTCGGTTGAGTGAGGCGATGATATGTGCTGCAGAGTCGGTTGAGTGAGGCCTTCAGGGATGTCCTGGCTACTGCCTTATCCACGACCAGATGCGAGACCTCAGCGTTCAAGTCAGTGGGAAGTAACTCCTTATATTTTGACATGGAGTCCCATGAGTTAAAATTATACTTGCTGAGGATAGCTTGCTGGTTAGCTATCCTCAGCTGTAGACCTCCTGTGGCATAAATTTTCCTGCCAAAGAGGTCCATCCATTTGGCCTCTTTGGCCTTAGGAGCTGGTGCTTGTTGACCCTGATGCTCCTTCTCATTTACCGCAGAGACCACCAGGGAGCAAGGGTGTGAGAACAAAAATTCATAGCCCTAAGAGGGTACAAAGTATTTTATTTCCACATCCCTGGCAGTCGGTGGAATGGAGTCTGGAATCTGCCACAAAGCACTATAATTGTTGCCAATAGTCTTAATTACTGGCAATGCCACTCTGGAAGGGCCCTCCAGTGTAAGAATGTCCACCACTGGGTCCTCTGGCTCAATGACTTCCTCCGCCTGTAGGCCCATATTACGGGCGATGTGGCAGAGTAGGTCCCGGTGGGCCCTGTGGTCGATTGGTGGAGGACCTGAAGTTGAGGCCACTGCCTCATCAGGTGAAGACAAGGAAGAGGCCAGTGGAGTCACAGGGTCGTCATGGCCCACCATGTGCTCAGGTTGGTCCTGGGCCGCGTTGGTGCCAGTTCTGATGTGTCCTCTGTAGTATGCGGGGGCAGTCTGGATAGAGCCACCTCTGTGGTACGAGGCGTGGTTCTGTCCACTGGTGACTGTGCCCGGTGATGCCCCAATATAATGGACCTAGAAACCCTGGAAGGCATACCCTGGGCCTGATGGTAAGCCCAAGGGGTCCAGAAGGGCCATTGTGCAGTGAGTTGCCATTGAGGTTGCCAGGATGAAGGAGCATGTCTCCTGCGCTTGACTGACCTGTGTCTACTATGCCATGAGTAGTAGGAGCCGTCTTCAGAGTCCAAGGATCCTGAGGGTGACAATGATGGCGGTGCCAAGGATCCCTGTGCTGGCGGTAGGTGCTGAGAAGAGGAAGTCAGAGATCGGTGCCACAACGACTGTGTAGACGAACGATGTTAACTTTCCTGCGACTAAAACTCGTTCCGCAAGGCCGGTGCCGGGGAGCAGTTCCTATGTTCCAATGCCATATCATGGTGCCAGGCAATAGCGGGTGATTGTGACCGGTGCTGATTCCCTTGTGCCGGAGATCCCGAGCGATGCGCTCCCTGGGTCTTGCTGTCATGTACCTGGGCTGGGGGTGAAGAAGACTGGGAACGGTGCCCATGAAAGTGCCAGTCTGGAGAGGAAGATGGCCTCATCAGTGGCGGTTTGCCTCTAGATGGCACCCATGTAGGTGGTGCCGTGGGCTTGTTTCTAACAGGAGGGGCTGAGATAGAGTACTTTCTATGAGGTCCCTTGCTGCCTCGAAAGTATTTGGTGTGGAGGGGCCTTCCAACTCCTCCATCAATTCGAGCCCTGCCAGGGAGTCACTGGGTGCTGGACTCAATGATGCCGACTGGGTCGCCGGAGTCGATGACATGGGGTCTTGCTGTTTGGAAGTTAAGTCATTCTTCTGGGGCAGTAAGGTCTCCCCTGATGGTCTCGGTTTCTGAGGAAAGCTCCCTCTGTTGGCTTCTTATGGCACTTAAGGGGCACCAGGGATGTTGACCGGTGCCGGGGATCTTGGGTACCGAGAGTCTCTAGCACCAGAGCCCTTCCTCGGTACCGGTTTATGAACCGATGCCGGGGCGCTGCGCACCGAGCTTGAGCCCAGGACTTGGTGGTCGGGTGCTGTGGGACGGAGTGCGGCTTCCATCAGTAGTTGTTTCAAATGGAAGTTGCTTTCCTTCCTAGTCCTAGGCTTGAAAGCCTTGCAGATCTTGCAACGCTCAGACTGGTGCGCCTCCCCGAGACACCTCAAGCACAAGTCGTGAGGGTTACTGTTTGGCATAGGCTTCTTGCATAGACCTCAAGATTTAAATTCTTGGGCTTGAGGCATGCCCCGGAGCCCAAGGCAGGGTGAGAGGAATGATCCACTCACTGACTATACTACTACTAATAAGTAACACAAGAAAATAAAGAAATATTTCAAAAAAGAAAACTAAGAATGGATAAGGGAAGACTTGCAGGTGAACAAGCTAATGCAATTCGAATGCTGCCACAGACGGTAAGAAGGAACTGAAGGGGGGTTGGGTCAGCAGGATCATATATTGAGCACCATGAGAACACCATCCCAGGGGGCTCCCTGGCTGACCTGATGAGAACTGCTAAAGGAAAAGGTTTCCAAAGACCGGGCATGCAGCATGCGCACACCTAATTGGAATCGACGTGAAAAATTACTCGAAGAAGAATTATTGGGGCTTTGTAAAACTCTAGTGGAAAGAGACTGGAAGCTCGGTGCCATAATAACGTTGCCCCATTGAGAATAGATTTTGACATAACAAGCATTACGCCTGCCATAATTTGTGTTTTATACCCATATCTTTCCTGGCCCAATGGGACAAAGACTTCTAATAGAGATTGTCAATGCCCCTTTTAAGGATGGCAGAATGAAGAAAGCTCTGAAACAGGATTTTCCAGTCTTTCAGATTTTTCCTTATGAACATTTTGCAACTACATGCTGTTAACTTGGCAAGACAAACTGATAGTCCTCTCCTGTGAGAGAGCCCTGCAACTGGCTTTCTCTAGCTAGTTACTCAGTAGATTTTGACTGTCCCTGAAGAAGGAATACACCATTTTTGTTGCAGAAGTCTTAAAATTCTTGTTCCATTTTCAGACTCCTATCTCTGTGGGCTCGTCTACACATACATTTAGTTCACAGCAAGTGGAGATGTAAATCTACCGTACACTAACCTGCTGCACATGTAGGTGTCCATGTGGACCCTGGTGCTGTGCTCTATAATCTAGTCCTCACCAGGACTAGATTAAAGCACTAGGAAATTGTTAGTGTACAGCAGCAGGGTCCACACGTCCATCAATGATGGACTCACTAAGTGCCTCTGTCTGTTTGAAGCACATATAATATGCAAGAGCTGTGCATGTTGCTCCTTTTAAAAAAGGACCCAAATGTCCAGAGAGTCTCGCCTAAAGCTCTTACTCCTTGAGAGATCCATGAAGGCTTCTTCAGTCCCAAAGGTGAAAAGACTGCTTGAAAAGACCCTACCATCTCTGAGTGCTCCAGGAAGCTGATAGACTGCGCAGGGTTCCAGAGTCCATTTGTCATTGAGGAAGTCCCAGTTGTCCACCATGAAGGAGAGCGAATCCCAGGTTTCTGTTGAATGCTCTACTGATCTCAAGGTCACTTGGTGTCACTCATGAGGTATAGGCGGTGCAAGCTAGTAGTTGGAACAGGAGACAGAATAGAACTGAAGTCGTGGTCAAGAGACAGCCAGAGGTTGGAGCCGGTGGGCTCAGAAAAAGGTAGAGGCTAGGTCTGGAGTGGGAACAGCACAGTCTTGGAGCAAGGACCAGTAAAGGAAGCAGATCTGGCACAACTGCAGGTGTAGAACTCATTGAGGAGATGCTGTGTTGTTGTTGCTACAAGGCTTAAATGATGATCTGCTGGCTTTTCTTTCCAATCAGGGAGCATAGTCACTTAGTGAAGATTTATGGGGCCCAGCTGGTCTCACTGTGTTGCCAGGCAACTGCGACCAGAATCAGCTGAGTTCCTGATACCAGGGCTTATGAATACCTACTGATTTTTTTTATCAATTTCCTTGATAAAGAGAGTCCTCAAGAAGATTATGCAGGACATAGCCTAATAATGGCATCCCTAGCATGGCCCAGACAATTCTGGTATTCTGACCTCATGAAGCTGTCAACACAGCCCTCAACTATACTTCCAATACACACGGCTGTGATCACTCAGTTGAAGGGACTAGTCCTGCATCCAGACCAGACATGGATGCTGAGACTCATGGCCTGGATGCTGTTGTATCTTACTAATGAACAGACTGGTTTCAAGATAAACTCTTTATTATGAAACAGGAATTATGTACAGAAATGAGGTAACAAAACTCTACTGTTCTGTGTAGCTGAAGACTGCATCTGCCCTATCCTGGGCTCCTTTGTTTCTGCCCCAGCAGAAGGTATGTTCCAGGAAACCAAAGACTGCCTCTAGAGTGTACAGGAAGTGCGGCATCTCTACAGTTCCTGAAGGACTTCTCTATAGCACATCTTCCCTTTTTAAAAATTTCGCAACAGAACTAAAACATTAAACTATCAAACTATTACAAATACAGGAAGTGACAGCTCTTCTGGTTGTTTAAATATAACACTGGTATGATTCGATCAGTCTCTTAGGGCATTTCAGCAATCTCCCTGATCTGTATTGCAAAACTGTAGGCAAATCTTGTGTGTAACCAACTGTTTAGGTTTATGGTCAGTAACAGGATCAATTGTATGTTTTCAACTTGTATGTCTGCTCTCACTTCATTTGCCTCAGTCAAGTTGTCAAGTGTCTTGAGCAGATGTTTACGATTCTTTTGTAAGATTTTTGTTTTCATCTGCGATCACTGATTATGATGATCAGTGCAGCATTGACTGGTCAGTGCCCGTGTTAAGTTCTCAGTGAGTCTTTGTATTTAAATTGTGGAAGAGGTCTTGCTCCTTTATTGTAATATTTTGTCTGATTGTACTCTCCCAGTCTTTTCTTCACTATCAGAGACTCCTTATTCATCCTGTTTTTGTCCCATATCCAGTCATTGAGTATTTATATGTCTGTAGAGGAGTTCAGAAAGTGACTTCCCACATTGCAGCAGTGTAGCTCTATATTTGAGTAGTGCTAAATATGGATTTTCTCTTCCATCCATTGCCTTTTTGAGCATGTTCTTTCCTATACATACTCCACGTTCAGCTAATCCATTGGCTTGGGGATGCGCTTTAGATGTTACACGTTTTAGCAATGTCCAAGAATTCCCAATTCTTAAAATGTCCACTGTCAGTTATTACTATTTTTTGAATTCCATGACATACAAATACAGATTTAATGTGCCTGACAACTGTTGATGCTGTGGTAACTTCAAGCGTGATGACTACTTGGAAACTGGTATAATAGGTACCATTACAACCAGGTGATTGTGTCCTTCTTCTTCGAGAGCTGTCCCTATGGGTGCTCCACTCTAGGTGACGGTGTGTCCCGGCGCCGTTGATCGGAGATCTTCAGTAGCAGTGCCTGGTCGGGACGC
This sequence comes from Caretta caretta, assembly GCF_965140235.1. NCBI lineage: Eukaryota > Metazoa > Chordata > Testudines > Cheloniidae > Caretta > Caretta caretta. Next base: position 197,174,517 of record NC_134207.1, on the reverse strand, counting down.
ACGCACTCAGCTGGTGTCTCACGGTCTTGTTAGAATCTGCCTGAATGCGCACGTCTCACACCCCCGCAGTTCCTTCTCAACCGTCCTCAGCTGAAGATGGGACTCGGGGCAGTGCTGATTCTCTTCCTTGGTCTCTCTAGGAAACAGTTGCAAAGAGCACAGGAATAGTTGTTAGTAACATCCCAGTTGTTTCCCTTCTTTTAGAATAGTTACATAGTTTAGTTACTTAGTTTAAAAAAAAAAAACTTTTTCACCTCAGGCTTGTCTCCTGCTGAGACACTCTCTCCTGCCATTTCTAATTCATAATGCCAGGGACTTCAGGATTTAAGTAGTGTGTTTCCTGTCAGGACTCCATGCCAAGGTCTGATGGGCACTCATGCTGTGTGAAGTGCCTCGGCGAAACACACGTCCCCACAAAGTGCCTCCACTGTACGAGCCTCAAGACCAAGGCTCGTCACAACAGGGACCTGTGGCTTAAAATGCTATTAATGGAAAAATCTCTACAGCCAGCTTCAGAGATGGGGAAAGTGAAATCCTCTCCCTCACGCTCCCCGGCCAGATCTGAACCAATTGGGAGCATGGTTTCACCCTCTCAGGAGCAGAGGCAAGAAGCGCAACAGTCTCAGAGGAGAGACTTTAACAAGGGTAAAGGGTCTCCCACAGATCCTTACTCTCTGTATTGACAACACAGAAGGCAGATGCCTCAGGCTATCACAATGCTTCAGCTGCGGCTCCCGTGGAGTGCAGAGGCAGGGACCCGATCTCCCGTACTGGGAAGGTCTCCTCGGCACCAGTCCACTCAGCACCAAAACAAATGTGGTGCTGGCAGCGCTCTCTGCCCCAGTGCCGAAAAGAAGGCTGGCACTGAGCCTGCCTGCTGCTCCAGTACCGGCTGCAGACCCCCTGCAGGGCACCTCCAAGCGACCCATAGCACTGGAAAAACTCAGACTCGGTAATGTGCCTGAGCACAGATCATGCTCAGAGCAGTCCAGGGAGCAGGAGCAACAGTTTCTCAGTCAATGTGACTTTCTCAGTGGCACCTGAGCCTAACTCTCCGCTCCCGGATACACAGGGCTCACTTTTTGAACAGCCACTCTCCCTATCTGACCTGGCTATCTTTACTGACAGCGAACCTGATATGCAGCAGCAGGCAGAGTTCTCCTCACCTACCTCTCCTCCTCCACCAGAACCTTTTCCACCTCAGGTCATGGCTCACAACTACCAGCCTCAGTTTCCCTACTTCACCCCCCCATGGGCAGTGCCTGGGTTCTCCTATCCTATGCCTTGGCCTCATGGTACCCTTGGCCACCTCCTACTGCCACTCACCCTCAAGCCCCTTCCACCAAACCTCTACCTCCTTCTGCGCCTCGATCTCCAGCTGTCTACTTCTAGAGTGCCTGAATGCCCCCCCCCGAGAACGTGAGCTACAGACCATATCCTGACTCACCGACCCCTAACTCTCCATCAGCTCCAGACAGAGCTCTCTTCCCTCCGCCTCCACAGAACATGGACGACTGTAAACAATTTCGAGAACTTTTCAAGAGGGTGGCGCTCAGCCAAGACATCCCCTTAGAAGAGGTTCAGGAGACACAACACAGACTCCTCAAAATCCTCCAACCCTCTGCGCCCTCAAGGATCACGCTCCCCATTAATGATGCACTCCTGGAACCAGCTGACACTCTCTGGCAGACTCCAGCCTCTTTCTTACCAACTTCCAAAAAGTCTGAATGTAAATACTATGTTCTCGCTAAGGATGCTGACTTTTTATTGTCTCATCCACAACCGAACTCTTGTTATGGATGCAGTTGCACAAAGGACGAAACAGCCACACTATCGACCCACCCCGCAAGACAAGGACTTTAAACGCCTTGACGTCTTGGGTCACAAGGTTTATACGTCTTCCGCTCTACAATTCAGAATTGCAAACTATTCTGCCCTCCTTGCAGGCTATGACTTTGATAATTACAATAAAACTTTTTGAATTTGCCTCCTATATTCCAGAGGATAGGAGAGCAGATTTCAAGTCAGTCCTTGCTGAGGGCCAATTGATTTCAAGAACGGCCCTACAAGCATCTCTAGACAAAGCGGACACAGCAGCCCGTACTACTGCAACTGCTGTGGTTATGCGCAGATCTTCATGACTCTCTGCATCCGGCATCCCTAAAGACCTGCAGACCAAAGTAGAGGACCTCTCCTTTGATAAAGATAAGCTCTTTTCCACAAAAACCAATGAAGTCCTTCGCACCATGCAAGATTCTAGAGCGACGCTGCGCTCCCGGGACATTCATCCATCCCTTCCCAGGAGACAACAATACCAACCTTATCAAACACCACGCACACAACCGTATTACCGGCTTCAACCCAGACCATATGATATAACCAGGAATCGCGCTGGACCTCCTAAGCTCAGACAAAAATCAAGCAGAAACAATCACCTCCCACCCATCAGGAAATAAACAACAATTCTGAAGCGTTGGTCAAGGGTCTGCACGACCACCCCTTGATTCCACCACCTACTTGCTCATTTGGCCACCAGGGTTTCCAACATGCCTGGCAGCAGATTACGCAGGACCGTTGGGTCCTCGAAATCATTCGGTCCGGTTACTCCATCCCTTTTATATTCTACTCTCCTACCCTTCCCCATCCCTGTTCGGGGACCCTTCTCACGAGCTCTTACTTTGCACAGAAGTGGCTCACCTTCTACAACTGGGTGCATTGGAACCAGTGCCAACATAACATCGAGGGAAAGGATTCTACTCTCATTGCTTTCTGACCCAGAAAAAGACCGGGGGATGGAGGCCTATACTAGACCTACACCAACTGAACAAATTCGTGAGGATACAAAGATTCAGGATGATCACACTGGGCACAATAATACCTGCACTGGATCAAGGGGACTAGTTCACAGCTCTCAACCTACAGGACGCTTATTTTCATATATCAATTAATCCAGCCCACAGACGTTTCCTACAATTCACAATCAGACACAACCATTTTCAATACAGAGTTCTTCCTTTCGGACTCTCCACAGTGCCGAGAGCACTTTCCAAGACTCTAGCCGTAGTCGTGGCTCACCTCCACAGACATGGGATCACGCTTTTCCCTTACCTAGATAATTGCCTCATCAAGGGCAACTCCTATGGCAAGATGCTACAAGCTACCCATTTCACCATCTCCCTCTTCCACAGCCTAGGCCTCCAAATAAACGTCCAAAAATTCACCCTGACACCTTCACAGGAGATTGAGTTCATTCGAGCTCAACTGGACTCAATCTGAACCAGAGCCTCACTCCCACATCGTAGATTCCTAGCTATCACACAGCTCATACGCATGCTCTCTGTTCATCCCAGGATACAGGCAAGAATTTGCCTACAGCTCCTTGGTCACATGGCAGCCACCACCTTCATGATCAAGTACGCCAGGCTACACATGAGATGTCTTCAGGGCTGGCTCAACTCCAACTTCAAACCCAACAGACATACCTTAGGTTTTGCTGCTAACTATTCCAGCCAATGTTCTAGCTTCCCTACAATGGTGGACAAGACCAGAAAACCTCTGCACGGGCATACCCTTCCAGCAATGATCCCCAATGCTCATGCTCACCACGGACGCTTCCCTAATCGGTTGGGGAGCGCATCTAGGGGGACACAGGGCACAAGGCCACTGGTCCGCATCAGAGACACGCCTACACATAAATCTTTTAGAGCTCAGACCAGTGAGATGAGCTTGCCTTCACTTTCTTCCCCTCATAAAGAACAAAACTATTCGGGTCCTAACAGACAACTTAGCGTGTATGTTCTACATCAACAGATAGGGGAGCCTGATCACATTCCCTATGCATGGAAGCCATCCGGCTATGGAGTTGGTGCATACAACATCACATAGAAATCATCGCTTCCTACCTACTAGGCTGCCACAACACTATTGCCGATGCACTCAGCAGGCACTTCTCGACAGAACATAAATGGGAACTGCACCCCGCAATACTTCAACAGCTCTTCTCCCTCTGGGGCACCCCATCAATAGACCTCTTTGCCACAACCCAGAATCGCAAATGTCATCTATTTTGTTCCAGAGCGGGACTTGGGACTGCATCCCTAGGAGATGCGTTCCTCATCTCGTGGAACAACTCTCTCCAGTACGCTTTCCCACCAATCCCTCTGCTACACAGGGTTCTTCGCAAGATCAGAGACGAGAAGGCCCATTATTGCCCCAGCTTGGCCGAGACAGACGTGGTATCCATACCTTCTTCGCATATCCTCCTATCATCCAGGGACTCTCCCCAGCAGATCAGATCTGCTTTCCCAGGACAATGGACGGGTTCTTCACCCTCAGCTCCAGAAGCTCCACCTGACAGCGTGGTTCCTTCATGGTTCCAAACCCACAAACTAGTTTGTTCCGAGCAAGTTTGATACATCCTTCTTCACAGTAGAAAAGACTCCACTCATAAAGCTTACCTGCAGAAGTGGAAACGTTTCTCCCTCTGGTGCTCACATAACACCTCATATGGTAACCCTCCCTAACATCCTAGACTACCTTCTAAAATTGAAACAGGATGGACTCTCGCTCAGCTCCATCAAAGTACACCTGGCGGCACTTACAACCTTCCATGACTTGTTAGAAGGCTACTCACTCTTTACTCACCCCACCATAAAATGATTTCTCACGGCCCTACAAAATCTCTACCCAGAAATTTATCCAACGGCAGCTACATGGAATCTTAAGCTCGTTCTTCATGATCTCATGAAACCTCCATTTGAGCCCTTGGCTACCTCCTCTCTTCTTCATATGTCCATGAAGGTATCTTTCTTAGCTGCAATAATGTCAGCAAGGAGAGTAGGAGAAATAAGCACCCTGATGGCCTATCCTCCCTACACAATCTTCTCCAAAGACAAAGTCACCCTGAGACCACATCCTAAAATTCTTCCACCTTAACCAACTCCTATACTTACCTACTTTCTATCCAAAACCTCACAAGGCTCTGCATGAGGCAACTGTGCATACTCTCTATGTCAGGCAAGCAATTGCCTTTTATTTAGACAGGACTAAACCATTTTGTAAGTCCCCGCGACTCTCTGTCTCCATTACCGAAAGATCAAAAGGTACGGCTATCTCTAGGCAACGCCTGTCCAAGTGGATCTCTGACTGTATCAGATCCTGTTACCGCATCCAAAATATTCAACTGCCCGAAGGTATTAGAACTCATTCCACTTGAGTCACGTCGACGTCCGTTGCCTTCTTACATAACGTACCCATTCCTGACATCTGTAAAGTGGCTATATGGTAATCTGAACACACATTTGCCAAACACTGTGCTATCACACAGGATACCACGGCAGACACCATAGTGGGTCATACAGTACTCCCTACAGCAGTGGTTCTCAAAGCCAGTCTGCCACTTGTTCAGGGAAAGCCCCTGGCAGGCCGGGCCGGTTTGTTTACCTGGCGTGTCCTCGGGTTTGGCCGATCGCAGCTCCCACTGGCCGTGGTTCACCGTTCCAGGCCAATGGGGGCTCTGGGAAGGGCGGCCAGCACATCCCTCAGCCCACCCCGCTTCCCGCAGCCCCCATTGGCCTGGAGCAGCGAACCACGGCCAGTGGGAGCCACAATCGTTTGAACCTGTGGATGTGGCAGGTAAACAAACCGCCCCGCCCCGTCAGGGGCTTTCCCTGAACAAGCGGCGGACTGGCTTTGAGAACCATTGCTCTACAGTACTCAGTACCGTATCTCCAAAGTTCCGCGAACCATAGTGTGTACTGCTCCACGTTCACCTAGAGTGGAGCACCCACAGGGACAGCACTCGAAGAAGAAGAGAAAGTTACTCACCTTGCAGTAACTGAAGTTCTTTGAGATGTGTGTCCCTGTGGGTGCCCCACTCCCTGCCCTCCTCCCCTCTACTTTGGAGTACTAGCATGATTTCTGCACGGTAGAGAAGGAACTGAGGTGGGCGCGGGACACGCGTGCTCAAGCAGATTCTAACAAGACCGCGAGACACCAGCTGAGTGCGTGCATCCCGACCAGGTACTGCTACCAAAGATCTCTGATCAACGGCACCGAGATGCACCGTAGAATCATAGAATATCAGGTTTGGAAGGGACCTCAGGAGGTCATCTAGTCCAACCCCCTGCTCAAAGCAGGACCAATCCCCCACTAAATCATCCCAGCCAGGGCTTTGTCAAGCCTGATCTTAAAAACCTCAAAGGAAGGAGATTCCACCACCTCCCTGGGTAACGCATTGCAGTGCTTCACCACCCTCCTAGTGAAAAAGTTTTTCCTAATATCCAACCTAAACCTCCCGCACTGCAACTTGAGACCATTACTCCTCCTTCTGTCATCTGCTACCACTGAGAACAGTCTAGATCCATCCTCTTTGGAACCCCCTTTCAGGTAGTTGAAAGCACCTATCAAATCCCCCCTCATTCTTCTCTTCCACAGACTAAACAATCCCAGTTTCTTCAGCCTCTCCTCATAAGTCATGTGCTCCAGTCCCCTAATCATTTTTGTTGCCCTCCACTGGACGCTTTCCAATTTTTTCACATCCTTCTTGTAGTGTAGGGCCCAAAACTGGACACAGTAGTCCAGATGAGGCCTCATCATTGTCAAATAGAGGGGAATGATCCCATCCCTCAATCTGCTGGCAATGCCCCTACTTATACATCCCAAAATGCCATTGGCCTTTTTGGCAACAAGGGCACACTGTTGACTCTCATCCAGCTTCTCGTCCACTGTAACCCTAGGTCCTTTTCTGCACCATCACCTAGAGTGGAGCACCCACAGGGACACACATCTCAAAGAACTTCAGTTACTGCAAGGTGAGTAACTTTCTCTTCCCAAGCTGAACATGTCAGTTCCAACTTTGTCCCAAGGAATTGTGAATTGTTTGTGTGAGATCATTGGTTCTTTCTGCTGGGAATTGCTGTACTTCTGACATGATCCACACGTGCTCACCATTTCTTCAATATTACTATTCATCTGTGGCCAGAATACAACTTCTCTAGCTCTTCTTTTTGATTTAATCATTCCCAGGTGCCCTTCATGTATTCATTCCAATATTTTCCTTCTCATCACTGTGGGAACCATAATCTGTGTTCCTTCCAAGAACATGCCTGAGATCGCTCAAAGCTCATTTTTATAATGGGAACACACAGGTGGGATTTTTTCCCTCCATTTCATCTTTAGCTGTTTCTGTAAGTTCATCCTACATGCCTGGAGATACAACACATGGCACTTTTTATCATGTTCACATGTATGTTTCCTGCTTGTTCCAGATCATTGGGCTGTATTTTGTAAGGTAGAGCATGTGCTCTTGACAGTATGCCTGCCGTTACTAAGGGGTATCCATGTTGGAACTCCAGAATCTTATCATATTTCTGTATTTTCAGAAGTAGTCATTGTATCCTTGATGGTGCTTCTCCAAGTCCATTTTTGTGTATTGCAATGAGTGGTTGTGATCAGCTTCTGCTTTGAAGCTACCACCAGAGAGAGAGTCACGGAATCTTGTACATCCATGCACCAGACCTAGAATATCTTTTTCAAATTGTGCATAAATCTTCTCTGTAGCTGTCATAGCCCTACATGCATTTGAGACTGGCAACCAATCCATTCCATGGCACTGTAATGGTACTGCTCCCAGCCCTCCTTTCAAAGCATTTGTGGAGAGAGTGATGTCTTTTAATGGGTAAAAAAATTGCACACTGGAGCTAATAGAATGTGCTTTAAATCATTGAATTCTCTTCCATGATCTGGCATCCATGCCCATTCGGTGACCTTGTGGAAGAGATGTCTTAGGTGAGTTGTGCAAACTCACTATTTAAGTATGAACTTGCTGACATAATTCAACATTCCTAGCAGCTTTTGAATTCCCTTTTTATTTTCAGGTATCTGCATGATCAGTCTTGTTTGACTCTTAATTCATCAGACAAGAATCCCTTGGAATCAGTGTCTCTCCCAAGTATGTTATTTCCTTTGTTTGAAATCGACAGTTGGACGTACTCAGTTTAAGGTTATTAGCGCTTGCAATTTCCAGGACTCTTCTCAGTATTCAGTGGCCGTGCTTCCTCAAAGTTTTATGTCATCAGTGTACACTTTAACACGTGTTTGACCCTCTTGCGTCTGGTTTACTGTATGGTAAAATAGTTCTGGAACGTAACATATTCCAAAAGTAGTCTTAGGAAGCAGTATCTGCCAAGTGGTGTGTTGAAAGTATAGATTTTGGTGTTCTTAGTGTCCAAGGAAATCTGCCAAAATCCAGCTGATGCATCTAGTTTGCTGAAGAATTTTTCTTCTGTTGTCTCAGACAACAGTTCACTTCTTGGGGTCAAGTGAAAGAGTTCTCTTTTTATGTTTTTGTTCAGCTTCTTACTGTCCATACACAGTTATAGTCCCACTCCTTTTTTCTCTTCAGTTACAAAGGGAACCCAACTGTTGGTTCTTCTGTTATCCAGATGATATCATTTGTTGTGATGTTTTGTATTCCTTCTTATAGCCTCTTTCTTAAGGCTTGTTGAACTTTTCATGTAGCATGTACCACATATTTTGCATCTTCTCTAAACTGTATCTTGTGTGTTAGTTGGAAGCATCCATTTCCTGTGAATACATCTTCGTATGATGCTATTAATACTTGCATATCTGGTTCTATATTGTCTGTCTGTCTATGGTATACATCCTCTTAACTTAAAGACCAAGCACCTTATGAGTGTGGACCCAAGTCTGATTGCTTGCCTCTGTTTAGTACCCCAAACTCTGTTTTCTTCTTAGAGTGCTTGCCTTAGCAGTATCTATAGGGTTGGCTATGGTGCTTCCTGGAGTGCTGCGCTCATGTGCTGGTATATTAGGCGCCACCGGCCCTACACCCTCTCAGTTCCTTCTTACCGCCTGTGAGGGTTGGTTGGAGCACCTCGTCTTGCATTGCAAGAGCGTTAGTGGTTCTTTACAACCCATTATCTATCTTCTTTGTATATGGTTCGTAGGTACTTAGTTAACCATTAAGTGAAGTGTTAGATTAGTTTGGTAGTTAGAGTCCCAGCTTGGACTTCACCCTGGAGCAGGGTATGCCCCATTCCCCCGGCTTTAAACCATGCTTGTCATGCACCAGGATGATACCTATTAGTAACCACCATGACAGCTGCTTGAAGTGCTTGGGGGAGTCCCATATAAGGGACAAGTGCAAGATTTGTAAGAACTTTCATCCTAGAACCCAGAAGGAGCAGGGTATTCACCTGAGGGCCCTCCTCATGGAAGCTGCACTTTGTCCTGCGTCGGAGCCCTCCCACTTGGCCTCCACTCCTAGCACCTCAGCAAAGGTGTGGAATGCACTACCAGCATCTGGCTCCGCCCAGCACCGTTCCACCTCGCTGGTGCCTAAGAAGCGACAAAAGAAGAATGGCTCCCCGGTACCAGACAGGAAGGGGTCTTCGGGCAAAGGACCTATGTCAGGCCATGTGCCCACACCAGAGGTTCATGGAGGTACAACTGCAGTCGGACCCCCTAGCCCAGCCAGGGATCCGACTCCAAAACCTGGGTGCAGCAGGTGGACCCCAGCTTCTCCTAGGGCTTTCATTGCCCAAAGCGGCTCTGGCAGCTAAAGAGCAAGTAGGCCAGCTGGCATTGCAGATGCCGCACCAGGTGTCAGACTCAGCTAAGATTCCAACATCCACAGGCAAGCTGGTCATGGGACCACCCCATAGGGCGGTGGATTATTCTTGATCCCTGGATGGCAGGCATAGATTCCCATTGTCATGGCCTAGGACCCTGGCACTGCAACCTCGGTCTCCGGTCAGAAGACTCTGGTCATGTTCTCTCCCTACGAGGCGTGGAACACTGGAGTCGAGACACCAGTCCCCCTACCCTCGGTACCAGGAAGCTTCCTGCCAGAGATCACCACAGTACAGGTTACCATCGCCTAGACGGTCTCCTAGGCGTTGGTCCCCATTGGGGCAGGACCGCTCCTAGACCCAGCACCAGTCTCCACCTCCCTAGTACTGCTCGTCAGGCAAGCGCTGATCCTTGCTGGTCACCGACAAGGGTTAGTCGGCAGACTCAGGCTGCCACGGTGCTGCCCTTGTCACCAGAGGGACAATGGTCCAAGTTGGAGCAGGAGTTCAGCCCCTTGCCAAGGAAGGGTGAATCACCGCTAACCCACGAAACTGACACGGCATCTGCAGCAGCGGCGGAGGAGTGGCAGCAGGGACTGTGGCCCTCTCGATGGCCATACTGGAATCTGTAGGGCATACCCATGATGCTGGTCCCATGTTCCCACCATTCCTCCCTGGCCGCCTTAGGCAAACTGCCCCCTGCACTAAATCCAATGCAGGGGCAACACAGCAGGCTCCAACACCTAAGGAGTCATCCCCAGAGAGGGAAGGGAAACCCACCCTTCCCCCATGGGGCAATCGTCATCATTTTCATAGTCTCCGGACAAAGTGGTGGCTTGCCCCTCCCAAACGGGCAGTGCCTCCCACAACTTCAAGGAGCACCAGACCCTCCTTAAAAGGGTGACTACCAATTTGAACTTGGTGATTGAGGAGTTGGTGGAAGACTTTAATGTTATATTCTCAACCTCTTTAATGTTATATTCTCCGCATGTCATGTCTCAGGAAGCAACTTTTCCTCAAAAAGCCTTAGGACCACCTTATAGTGTGGCCATATGAATTGCAAAATACAAACAAGCATACACCATTTTTGAGACCCTTCTACTTCCAGCAGCAACAGACATGTAGAATTATGATTGGGGAACAAGCAGCCATGGCACTGAACACCATTACTATGTCAAATAATACCCTTTATTGACACATAGATGGCCTTGCAGAAAACTTTCTGAACCAGATGATAGAACATGTTCTAAGAAGAGTCAGTATTTTGCACTGCACCTTGATGAATCCACAGCCAGCCAGCTTCTGGGTTATGTGAGGTTTGTCAAAGCAGGTATAGTAGTTGAAGAACTTCTATTTAACAGGACCATTCTTAAACTTTGTGTGAACATGCCAAAATATGTATTTTTCAGATTATAGTTTTAAAAACCAGGATTAGAGAGAATTGTGTAATTAAACTGTATGTAATTGAATAAAGTTGTAAAACCATCAGAACTCTTGTGTCTTGAACTCTTGAATCTAGTGTCTCATGCTGGTTAAAAAAAAAAACGAAAAAAACAGTACTTGGTTGTAGGTAGCTGCTTAGTTTTAAAATATCTGTAGGAGTGCCACAGTGCCAAAAAGCTTGAGAACCACAGCTCTATAGCACAGATGCTGTTTGGCTAATATGTAATAACTGATTCTATTCATTAGCAGTGCAAAATAAATGGAAGAGATTCTCTGTCTGGGCACTGATTGCCATCCTGGACTACCTACTCACCTTAAACTGTTCAAGACTCCTCAACAGCTTTTTAAAAATGCACCTGATGTTTATCTCTGTTTATCACCCCCCAGTGGAAGACTACACCACCTTCTTTCAACTAACAGAGTTAGATTTCTCAAAAGACTCATTAATGTCTACTTTCCAGTCAGAGATTCTGACCTCCTGAGACCTTAACATTGTTTTAACAGGATTGGTGAGACCTCTTTTTGAACATTTGGTGACCTGCTGTTTGTACCACCTCCATGAAGACCACCTTCCTAGTGGCTATAAATTTGGCCAGAAGGATAGGAGAGATACAAAATCTCAAAGCAGGGCTACCTTATACAGTATTGCACAGTATGACTTTGACTTCATCTGGTTTTTTTGGGGGGGGGGGAGGTTGTTTGTTTTTTGTTTTTGTTTTTTACAGGAAGTGGTTTGACTGTCATCTTAATTAGATGATCCATCTACCAGCATTCTTCTCCAAGCCTCATTGAAGCTTCCACTTAGGGAGAACCTGAACTTCACATGTTGGATATTGTCGGGGTCCTTCATACTATTGGTACAGAACAAAGCTGTTCCAGAACTCTTCTAGATTGTTCCTAGCAGTTGCTGACAGAATGAAGGGTCTTCTCTCAATGACTGTCAAAATAGTCCTCTGACTGTATTAAACCATGCTGTGTGGTGGCTTATGTAGACCAACCTGGACAGGTTAGGACCCATTGCACCAAAGCTCACATAGCCTCTACTGCATCACTCCAAAGCTTCCTAACAGCAGAGAATTGCAAAGGAGCTACCCGAAGTTCAATTAGCAGCTTCATTCAGCATTATCATAGAAGATTAGGGTTGCAAGAGACCTTGCATGGTCATCTAGTCCTGTTCAAAGCATTACTGCTTAGTATAAGCTATAGATCCAATGCCCATTTTGGCAGAGCTGTCCTGCAGTCATTATTCCAGAAGAATCTGAGCTCTAATCTCCAGGACATGAGTTACTTCTTGTGAGTCACCACATATACATGGATGGTCACTCAAAGAAGAAAGAAAGTTACATATCCTACAGTAATTGTAAGGTGTTTTGTCCACATATATTCCACAACCTGCCTTCCATCCCTGTTTCTGTGGAGTCCTTGTCATTGTGAATTCTATTCTGGGGAAAGAACTGAAGAGTGGCTGTGGCCGCTTCGCCCCCGCCCTTTACAACCTCAGCTACAGAGTGCTCTAAATCCTACAGGGCACAGGCGCAGCTCCAATTGACACTACTATTCAAAAGATTCTGATCTCATGTGCATGGGGCAGAAATGTAGTCCAACATTTCAAAGAAGAACAATTATTGGAGAGTAAGTAACCATTCTTTCTTCTCAAGGATCTCTGTGCATTTGCAGACTTGATTCTGCTGGGGTCAAGCTCATGGAACCTCTGATGAAGTCAGAATCTTTTGAAGCTAATGACTTGGCTGTTTGACATCTGAGGCTGTGAGTGCAGACTCTCATCACTTCTGTTCCTTCTTCTCCACAGTGAAGAATGTTAGGAAACCACTCTTTTAGGTCTGCCTAGCAGACACTCTGAGCATCTTACTTTCTGTAGACCTCATCTGGATGCAGGCCACAGTACCATTGAGAGCATGTCCTCAACCACTGTGTGCCCTTGCTCTGACTCCTGGCACTTTTTCTCTTCCTGACCCTTATGAGGTCCTAAAAAGGAGGAAATGGCGTCAGCTGCCTTATGATGCCCTGGCATCACTGGGGGGAAGAGGTCTCAATGTTCAATCTCCCTTTGCACTGTAGAAGACCTGCATCTAGTATGTTTTCCCACTCCATAGTTACCCAATTCCTAAAATGTCTCGTAAATATCTTTTCAGTATAAAGGAGCCTGTCCCCCATGAGGGAATTGAGGACTACATGCTGGACACTCTCTCTTTCAAGACGATGTTCCTTGTACTTATTACCTGAATTTAGAAAGATTAGTGAGTTGCAGGTTCTGATGGTGAACCCACCTGTAACAGAGTCCTTGATGGTTCCTCCCTCAGAGAGTGGGGGAACCTGACCGATCCAATTAGCTACACTCTTAGTGGTCACAACCCAGACCCCACTTCCACACCATTTGCAGAGGGGTGTTCTGCCTTGAGTGGGCATGCTTAAGTCTCTCTGGCTGGGGTATCAACATGCAAGTCACAGACCCTCACACTTGCAGGGGTACTCTGTGAGGGGTGGCAAGTCTGTGGTGCTGCCAAATCAGCCCGATGGGTTTGGAGACATCACTGTGGCTGGGTCTCTGAGATAGGCTCAGCCTGTCTGTCTTACCCTCTGAGTCCGCTGTACTCTCTTTAGGAGAGTTTCCTGCCTAGGAGTTCTCTCCCTGTCTTCAGGAGTCACTCCTGCGGTATGCTGCTTAGGGCAATCCTGCTCATTCTCCCTCTACTGACTGCAGTTTCCTCTTTTTTAAAGGCCTTCTCCTTATCAATCATGCTTGACAGGGCCAGAAAAGTGCGTCTCTGGCCCCTTCCTTTTCTGTGTGAGGCCTATACATTTAGTCACACCACCTTACATGGTTATGCAAAAGGTGGTAATGGACTTCCACATTAGTCAATCAGTCTCTTTCTCACTGTTCCCCAAACTTCACTCTCACCTTGGTTAACCCCACTTTCACACATTAGATATGAGCAGAACTCTGTTATACTTAGGACTAAACCCTAGCATATTTCTAACAGATTGTTTTTGGTCTACAGGAAGAGAGCGATGCAAGGGACATGGACTATTTATACTCAGAGGTTGTCTAAATTGATACTCCAGGGGGAATTCAGTGCCCCTGCACATGCTCAGAATTTATGTCCCCTGTAGATTTCTTTGCTTCCCCACAGAAAAATGACTTTCTGAAAGGGAAGCAAAAGGGAAGCCACAAGAGCTGTCATGTGACCCTCCTCAGCAATATGTTTCAGATTCCCAGGGCAGCTGGCAGGGAGGTAAATCACTTTTGGGGCAGGACTGGGGAAGACCTAGCTGGTGGCTCTTACCCTGCGCCAGGCTTAGCTGCTAGTCCTGGCTGGGCTGGGGAAGATGGGACTTCTTCTTCCTGTGAACAGCATCCGGGGCTGTGTCAGACCCATCCCCAGATTTCTCCCCCGGCCGTAGGAAGCTCTACAAACTCTCTCTTTTTCACACACACACGCACCCTCCACGCTTCCTGCACCCATCACTCCTCAGCTTCAGGGGGAGGGATCACTGTGCAGGGAGCTGCTCCACCATCTGCCCAACCCCTGTGCATCCAGACCTCCTTATACCCAGACCATCCCGACGAGGCTCACTCCCCCCGCACACCCAGAACCCCCCCCCCCCCGACGAGCCTCACTCCCCCTGCACCTGCACCATCCCAGGGAGCCACCCACACATGGATCCCCCACCGTACTAAGCCCCAACCAGTTGCACCTGGATCCACACCCCACCGAGCCCCATTCCCACACCATCTGAACCCACTGAGCCCTCCACACCCAGACCCTCCCCTGCTGAGCTCTATACCCCCCCACACACACACCCAGACACCTCCCCTGCTGAGCCCCAACCACCTCCACCTGGACCCCCCTGCAGTGTCCCATTACCGTTGCACTCAGAATCCCCCAACAAGCCCCTCTGCATCCAGGTCCCCCTGCACCCAGATCCCCCACTGAGCCACCCCGCACCCAGATTGCCCCACACACAACCTTCTCAATTCACACCTGGATTCCCCCACACTAAGCCTCACACTTGGATCTTGCCTTGCTGAGCCTGCCTGCCCTCACCTGGTGCACTTGGCATGGAGGGGCATGGTCCTGGGGTGTTTCTAGGGCAGGCCCGGTCCTTGCGCTGTGTTAGGGCTGGGTGTAACCTCACTGGTGAGTCCATGTCCCACCTCTGTGCAGCCAGTGGCCTGTGCTCCCCAGTGTGATGCTGGAGCCTCCACATTTATTTGACAAATAAAATTTGCAGAATTTTAAAATGTGCGCAGAACTTTAATTTTTTTGGTGCATAATTTTTATTTCTTTGGAACAGAATGTCCTCAGGAGTAAATGGATTACTTTGGGCCTTTGTATTCTAAGCCTAAGGTTTCCTTCCCAATAGGAGTTGAGCCCATTCCACACCAGCTACTTCTGCCTCGATGGTAGTATGTTTAAGATAAATATTGATAGGAGAAATATGTAGGATAGCCACATTTCGCAGCTTCAATAAGCACTAATACCTCACCTCCTACTCAGATGCCAGGTGCAGGCAAGCAGTGCTTCAGTCATTGTTTAACTAAAGAACTCAGCCCACCCTCCATTTTGAGTAGTATTGCTCACTACACTCTCACAGGCGGGAATGCACTCAAAGAAGAAAGTAAATTTACTTGCTAGTAACTGTTCTTTGAGACAACAAGGAGTCCGGTGGCATTTTAAAGACTAACAGATTTATCTGTTAAGCTTTCATGGGTAAAAACCTCACTTCTTCAGATGCATGGAGTGAAAGTTACAGATGCAGACATAAATATACTGACACATGAAGAGAAGGGAGTTACCTCACAAGTGGAAAACCAGTGTTGACAGGGCCAATTCGATCAGGGTGGATGTAGTCCACTCCTAATAATAGATGAGGAGATGTCAATTCCAGGAGAGGCAAAGCTGCATCTGTAATGAGCCAGCCACTCCCAGTCCCTATTCAAGCCCAAATTAATGGTGTTAAATTTGCAAATGAATTTTAGTTCTGCTGTTTCTCTTTGAAGTCTGTTTCTGAAGTTCTTTTGTTCAAGTATAGCTACTTTCAAATCTGTTATAGAATGTCCAGGAAGATTGAAGTTGTCAAGGTTCCTTCCCCACTCTGAGCTCTAGGGTACAGATGCGGGGACCTGCATGAAAGACCCCCTAAGCTTATTCTTACCAGCTTAGGTTAAAAACTTCCCCAAGGTACAAACTTAGCCTTGTCCTTGAACCGTGTGCTGCCACCACTAAGTGATTTAAACAAAGAACAGGGGAAGAGCCCACTTGGAGACGTCTTCCCCCAAAATATCCCCCCAAGCCCTACACCCCCCTACATCTGGGGAAGGCTTGATAATAATATGCTCACCAATTGGTACAGGTGAACACAGACCCAAACCCTTGGATCTTAAGAACAATGAAAAATCAATCAGGTTCTTAAAAGAAGAATTTTATTTAAAGAAAAGGTAAAAGAATCACCTCTGTAAAATCAGGATGGTAAATACTTTACAGGGTAATCAGATTCAAAACATAGAGAATCCCTCTAGGCAAAACCTTAAGTTAGAAAAATACACAATAACAGGAATACACGTTCCCTCCAGCACAGCAAATTTTACAAGCCAAAAAAAAAAAAGGAAATCTAATGCATTTTCTAGCTAGATTACTTACTAACTTTACAGGAGTTGGAAGGCTTGCATCCTTGATCTGTTCCCGGCAAAGATATCATACAGACAGACAAAAACCTTCCCCTGCCCCCTCCAGATTTGAAAGTATCTTGTCTCCTCATTGGTCATTTTGGGTCAGGTGCCAGCGAGGTTACTTTAGCTTCTTAACCCTTTACAGGTGAAAGGATTTTGCCTCTGGCCAGGAGAGATTTTATAGCACTGTATGCAGAAAGGTGGTTACCAATCCCTTTATGACAGAAGTGTTCTCCCACTGGCTTTTGTGTGTTACCATTCCTGATGTCTGATTTGTGTCCATTTATTCTTTTGCGTAGGGACTGTCCGGTTTGGCCAATGTACATGGCAGAGGGCATTGCTGGCACATGATGGCATATATAACATTAGTAGACATGCACGTGAATGAGCCTCTGATGGTGTGGCTGATGTGGATGTGTCCTCTGATGGTATCACTAGAATAGATATGGGGAGTTGCCTACTCTGTCCCTAGATCTACTCTAGTGACATGTTGCCTGCTCTGTCCCCATGTCTACTCAAGTGACTAAACTATAGATATTTAAGTAACATACCTATTGATGTAACATTGTACCATGTAACACATACCTACTGGCCCACCTTTTAAATTACTTAGAGATCTGACAGTAGTGACCACATCTGAGATGGAATGTTCGTATAATGAATGCTTGCTTTAGGGAAGAGAGAAAGTGCTCATAATGAAATCTTAATGTCTATATCAGATTGCATACAGATATCCTGAAAGGATGGATATTTGAAAAATCCATTAAGAAACTATAGAAATTTTAGTTACACATAATCCATTCCTTGTTAAGAAGAAAGTTTCTATATGGCAGTTTTGTAATGTATGGTATGTTTCACATCTTGGTTCATACCTTTATTCAAGAAGAATCCATCTCTGTTTCTACCCTGATATGTATAATCTATTTTGTAGTAGTAAATATGTAGCAACAGTGTAAAGAACCCAACATTTATTTGGGTAATATATTGTGAATACAAATTGTTCCCACAAGAAAGGTTCTTTTTTGAAAATCAGAGTCAAAATGACTTCATACAAACCCTTTGATTATTGTAATGTTAATGTGACCTACTAAAATCAATTATGACTGTACTGTTCTATATTTCAATGGTGTAAATATGTTTATAAACAATTGCAACAATTTATATTTATTTGCCAAGGATAATAATCTGTATTTATTTTGTATTGGTTTCACAATGTTTTTCAGGAGCAGGAGTGTTAGAGGATAAAACAGAAGCCAGTAATGACACAGTGGTATCCAAGAGAAGAGTAAGACCTTATCTTTTAAAATACAAGCTTGAACGATCAATTCCCATTTCCTTTTTGATTAAAAAGCCATATGCAAGACATTTTTTCAAACTCATTTTTGAAATATGTCAGTTTAGCCACTGTCAACTATTTTTAGGCCCTCAAATTTTCATGTACTTGAAAAAAATTAGTCTTTACTTTTTTTGGTAGCAGTAGTAAAAGTATTATTTGCAACTCATCCACTAGTGCAATGATTCAGGTGTTTTATTCTCAAGTAATCTACAAGTGAATATTAAAAACAATGGTAATATGATTTCAGTCACGTGTTTTAGTGTCCATAAGGTGAAATTAAAGCTTCTGGTTGGTACTTTTATGTCTGTTTCATAGGTTACATCATATCACAGAAATGTAGGACTGGAAGGGAGCTTGAGAGGTCATCCATTCCAGACCCCTGAGCTGAGGCAGGACCAAGTAAACTTGGACCATCCCTGACAGTGTTCGTCCAACCTGTTCTTAAAAACTTCCAGTTATGGGAATTACACAACCTCACTTGGAAGCCTATTCCAGAACTTAACTACCTTTATAGTTAGGAAAATCTTTTAAATATCTAACCTAGCGAGATCTCCCTTGCTGCAGATTAAGTTCTTGTACTACCTTCAGTGGACATGGAGAACAATGGATCATCATCCTCTTAATAACACCCCTTAATATATTTGAAAACTTTATCAGGTCCTCCCTGAGTCTTCTTTTCTCAAGAAGAAACATGCCCAGTGTTTTTAACCTTTCCTCATAGGTTAGGTTTTCTAAGCCTTATCATTTTTGTTGCTCTTCTCTAGACGCTCCAGTTTGTCCACATCTTTCCTAAAGTGTGGTGCCCAGAATTGGACATGGTATTCCAGCTGAGCCTCACCAGTGCCAAGTAGAGCAAGACAGTTGCTTCCCGTGTATTAAGTACAATATGCGTGTTCCTACACCCTAGAATGATATTAGGCTGTTCTACAACTGCATCACATTGTTGACTCATTCAGTTTGTGATCCACTATAACCCCTAGATCCTTTTCAGCAGTACTACATCATTGCCATTTATTCCCCGTTTTGTAGTTGTGCATTTGATTTTCCTTCCTAACTTTGCACTTGTCTTATTGACAATCTTATTGATTTCAGACCAATTCTCTAATTTATCAAGGCCCTTTTGAATTCTAATCCTGTCTTCCAACTGCTCTCACCGTGGTGTCATTTGCATATTTATAAGAATACTCTCTATTCTGTTGTCCATGTCATTAATGAAAATATTGACTAGTACTGACCCCTTTGGGACTCCACTAGATAAAACCTCTCAGTTTGACAGCAAACTATTAATAACTACTCTTGAGTACAGAGTTTCAACCAATTGTGCACTTACATTACAATAATTTCATCTAGACCACATATGTACTCCCTTGTATATTTATTATTTGGAGTTATTTTCACCCCTCTGAGTTACATATGAATGTGTTCTAATAACTGGGATGTAATGTTCCTTATTTATGTATGTATATGCATGGTTGCTTAACCTAGCTAGCCCTGTAGTACAGAGGGGTTTTTTTTTGGTTTGATCTGTTAAAATTGGTTATACTATGTGTTACAGGTTGCCTTTCTAGCATTTGATAAGTCTTTACCAAATGGTAGAAAAATAAATCCCTAACAGTTCAAAGCAAAACACTGAAAAAATTAAACAGTGCCCTATGCTTATGCCCTGCCTCCTTGCTACAAGCCCCACAATGTAGGCCTCCAAAGCCTCAGATTTGAGGCTAGTAATTGTGGAAAACCCCACTAGGTACAGTCAAATATAGATGGAGTTTTAAAAAAAAACAAACTCCAAGATCTAGAGTAGGTTTTAGACACACTAGAACACACAGGAACTCTCCTGTGCCTACTAGTGAGCCCTGATAATTCTCAGACAGACAATCAGATGTTTAAAGGTTAGATTTTTGAGAGAGTTGAACTCCCATTTAGGTTATGTCTAGACTAGGAAAATAAATTGTGTTTAAAAATGTGTTAGCTAACATGTTTTAACTATTTTCTTAATCTAGCTATGGCTTGAAGTTGTGAGCTATTAACATTTTCAAAAGAACTTAGAGCCCAACATTCCAGTCTTTTGGAAATCTGGTCACTTATTTTGGTGTCCATGGCTTTGTCTATCCTGCAGTAGGAAGCGTGATTGCCGTGTGTAGTCATACCTGAGCTAGCTTTAATCCAGCTAGCACAGATACAACTAATAGTGAAGTGGTAGCAGCATGGGCTAGCTACCCAAGTAAGTATTCAGGGCCCTGGGCAGGCTTGTACAATTACACTGTAGCACCTGCTCCTGTGGTTTCACTTCTGTCGGTACCTCAGATAGATAGGGCATGCCTATCTGTGCTGCAATCACATACTCCAACTGCAGGGTGGACACAATCAGACACCAAAATGAGTGGCCAGATTTCCAAAAGACCAGAAGGTTGAGAGCTGAGCTCTCTTGAAATTATGGCTGTAAATGCAGGTGGTGAATTCTTTGGAAAATCTGTCCTTTAGTTTTCATTGAGAACAAGTGGTGTTGCCATATTTATTTAGACTATATAAACTATTTAAAAATGCACACACCCAAAGCTCCAAGTGCCTTATCCTATAAAATCATTGTTAGTAAAGTTTCCAGATGACAGAGACATTGGTGGAGTGGTAAATAATGACGAGTACAGCTCAGTAATACAGATCTATCTCGATCGCTTGGAAAGGTGGGCTTTTTTGAACAATTTGTGTTTTAATGCAGCAAAATGCAAGGTCGTACATTTATGAGGAAATAATATAGATCAGGCTTAAAGATGGAAGACAGAATCCTGGAATACAGTGACATTGGAAAGCACTTATGAGTAACAGATAACCACCTGAACATAAGATCCCAGTGTGATGGAGTAGCTAAGAGAGTGAATGTCATCTTTGTTCTTGTAAGCAGGGAAATACCAAGTAGGAGGCAGTGTCAGGATCTCAACAAAGGCAGTCAGGGCCAAGAGTCAGAGCAGGGACACACCTGAGGCTGGGAGTAGCAGAGCAGTTCATAGGTTCCAGGCCAGGGTCAGAGTCCAAGTCAGGTTTCAGGATCCATGTCAAGAGGCAAAGTTCAAATCAAGTCAAGGTCAAAGCCAAGCATTCAAAAACAGTGATGGCAGTTACAGGAAATTCACACTGTTTCTTGGAGACTTTTTCTCCTACACTGGAATGCCTCTTGAGTTTATATAGGGCAGGGAGCCAATCAGGAGCCATGCAGCTACTGTCTGTCAAACTCTCCTGTCATAAATATAAAGGGAAGAGTAAACCCCTTTAAAATCCCTCCTGGCCAGAGGAAAAATCCTCTCCCCTGTAAAGGGTTAAGAAGCTAAAGGTAACCTCGCTGGCACCTGACCAAAATGACCAATGAGGAGACAAGATACTTTCAAAGGCTGGGAGGAGGGAGAGAAACAAAGGGTCTGTGTCTGTCGGTACGCTGCTTTTGCTGGGGATAGAACAGGAGTGGAGTCTTAGAACTTTTAGTAAGTAATCTAGCTAGATATGTGTTAAATTATGATTTCTTTAAATGGCTGAGAAAAGAACTGTGCTGAATAGAGTGACTATTTCTGTCTGTGTGTCTTTTTTGTAACTTAAGGTTTTGCCTAGAGGGATTCTCTATGTTTTGAATCTAATTACCCTGTAAGGTATCTACCATCCTGATTTTACAGAGGTGATTCCTTTACTTCTATTTACTTCTCTTTCTATTAAAAGTCTTCTTGTAAGAAAACTGAATGCTTTTTCATTGTTCTCAGATCCAAGGGTTTGGGTCTGTGGTCACCTATGCAAATTGGTGAGGATTTTTACCAAACCTTTCCCAGGAAGTGGGGTGCAAGGGTTGGGAGGATTTTGGGGGGAAAGACGTGTCCAAACTACGTTTCCCAGTAATCCCAGTTAGAGTTTGGTGGTGGCAGTGGATATTCCAAGGACAAAAGATAAAATTAATTTGTACCTTGGGGAAGTTTTAACCTAAGCTGGTAAAAGTAAGCTTAGGAGGTTTTCATGCAGGTCCCTACATCTGTACCCTAGAGTTCAGAGTGGGGGAGGAACCTTGACACCTCCACAGACCCTGTGGAGCTACCCATGGTCTCTGTCCACAGTGGGTCACGGGAAGTGGAGAACAAATGAGTTTCAGCTGCTGCTGAGTGGCAGGCAGGAGAGGTCAGCTGCCTGGTATCTCTGCAGGTCTGGGTTCTAGATCTGTGGGGACCTTCTAATAGGGAGGTGATACTACCTCTATAGATGGCATTAGCAGCATACAGTGTCCAGTTCTGGTTTCCACCCTCAGAAAAGATCTTGAAATATTGTAAAGGGCTCAGAAAAAATCTTCAAGAATGATTTGAGGTCTGGAAAATATGTCTTATAATGAGAGATTTTAAAAGCTCAATTTATTTAGTATATCCAAGAGAAAGTTAAAAGGAGATTGATAAGTATGTACAGGGGGAAGAGATGGCTCTGTAGTTTACCAGAAAAAGGCATAACACAATCCAGTGGTTAGAAAGTAGAAAAAATTAATTTATTTTACTAATATGTTTTATAATACCAAGACTATGGAAACAGTTAAGTCTCCTTTCTTTTAGACAACATAACTAGAGCTTGAGTCAATGCCTCATTCATTCTGTCTTCAAATAAGTCACTTCCTTTTTCTGCACTAGGATATCTTTCTTGAAGATAATAAAGGTAGTGTGATATTCCTAAAAATACTAGAGCCAACCACTTGATTTCCTGTATGTGGAGACATAAGAGCCAAAATGCTGCATTTCTACTGCATGTGGGAACGCAATCACTGGACAGTGCAGGGAGATATTGGACTTGTTGTGGAGCCACGTTGTGTGGGGACTGTGTGCAATCCTGGAGAGTGGCAGGGAAGTGGTTAGTAGGACTGTCTCAAACCATACAAAAAGGGAACAGGTGATGTTGTGCACCATTCCCCTTCATATCTTGTCGTATGCATTCCGGTTGCTTTTTGAGGCTAACAATTCCATTTCTCACTCTCACTTTTGAGCACATTTGTCTTGTACACAGCCCATTTACTTGGAGAAATGGAGCATATACAACCTTTTACTGGTTAGGCTAGGAAGGGATTAATGGTCTTCCTGGAAGGTAGGTGCTATATCTGCTCTACCCTACAACTCCTGGCAGAAGTGCCAAACCTGTAGGGAGGGTTGTCTGGCTATACTTAATAATTGGGGAAAATAGTAAATAAAAGGAAACAGACCTCAGAAATGGCTACTTTGATAAAATGAGAACACAATTCCTTTAGGCCGAAACAATTCTAGTTTTATAAGTCCTGGAGAGTGCAGTTAGCTAGGGAAAATTGCATGTTCCTGGAGAATAAAAACTTTAGTAAATGTATTGTTTAACCATCTGAAGAGTTGGAGTGACTGTCTAAGTTTTCTTGAATTAATCAAAAACCAGGGAACAAACTGGGTTTTGTTCCCCCCGCCCACTTCCTGGGTCAATTTAGAGTAGGGGTTCTCAAACTTTTTTTGCTGGGCCCCCGTTTGAAAATATTTCAGGCTGTGATGACTTTCCCCTTACTTCTGTGCTGCTTTTTGTGGCAGCACTGTCTTCAGAGCTGGGTGCTTCTTTTCCAGCCTGTTGTAGACTTTTGGTGTTGTGGGTCTGGGTTCTCTTTTTTGGAAGCTATACATAGTCTACACTTGGCATCTTGAAGTACAGCAGCACATCATTTTCCTTTCCTCATTCTTTTTATTTTTCTGTTTTTTCTTCTAGTGCTTTGTATACCATGGTGAACAATTTTAAATTAACACATTTATTGAAAAAAATCTAAATAAAAGATTTACATAGGCTCTCATGTTTGGGAACATTTTCTCTTGAAAATAACAGAACAACTAATCACTTTACCATGGTAACTTTCCTTGTCATTATGCAGAATATCAAGAACCAGGGGATTGAGCTAGCCGGGTTCCAATTTAGAGAACTCTTGGCCTAGAGGACAAATAATATTTTTATACTGACTTGATTTCATAAGGTGATATACCTTGAATAAACGTAGGACTAAAAATGAAAGCTTGTTAAAGCTGGTGACTCAGGGTCTGCATTTCAAGCTCCGTCAACATTCTCATCACTACCACCATTACTAGAAACACTGAAATAATTTTTGTCTATGTATTTATTCCACAATTGCTACTATGGTATTTGTGTTCCTGACAAATTTTTGTCAGATGGATCAATAAATTGCCTCCTTGGAGACTTTTAACACAAGATGGATTAATTAAAAATTTCCATTTCATTGATAGAAATGAAAATAGAAATTTTAACATCAAAGGTGGGTAGTTTAGCTTATCAAGTGGATACCATTAAAATAGGACAAAACACCCTGAATAAAGACTGTAAAAAAACCAAAACAAACCTCCCCACCATACAATGCAATTCTGATAGAAGTGATTTTCAGAACTAGATAAGAAGAAGAAATTTAAGAGTTCAGTGAAGTTTCTGAATCATATAATTTCAGACTCACTGATAACTGATACAGGAAATGTTTATTTTGAATGTATTGTAATGCTGTAGAATTCCACTGCAGAAGCCAATCATGAGTTCAGAAGGAAAGGGAGGCCCATAATAGGGCAACAGTGGAGTTATCCTTATGTATACTATTCAGTAGCTTACTTATGTAGAAATACTATAAATGTTATTTAATTTGCATTATCATAGCTCTAATCATGGACCAGGACTCTGTTGTGCTAGGTGTTGTACAAACCCAACAAAAAGACAGACCCTGTCCCAAAGACCTTATAAGCTAAGTCTATGACAAGAGACCACAGATCAATATAGACAGATGAGGGAGTACAAGGAAACAATGAGACAGCATTGGTCAGTAAGATAGGAAGTGGTCTCAGCATACCAGCACCCTTACCCTTATTATTTTTTTTGTAAGCTTCTTGACTGTGGAGAATTTTGAAGAAAGATAATGAGTTAGTTTTGTGGATGTTTATGGGGAGTTCCTCTGAAGTGTGAGGAGCAGCATGGGAGAAAGCATGAAGGTGGTTATTTGAGTATTTAACAAGTAAGTGGTACAGGGTAGCGTCATGAGTCAATTGGAGGTGGAAGTTGACCTCTTAGTGCAGAATGAGAGGCAATAGATAGGGTGGAGATAGGTTGTGAAGGACCTTGAAAGTGAAGTTAAGTAGTTTATGTTTGATACAATAGTGAAGAGAGAGCCAGTGGAGGGATGCAAAGAGAGGGGTGACATGGTAACAGACTGAGAAAATTGTCTTTGCAACAGCATTCTTAATGGATATGATCAGGGCATTTGTCAAGGCCAGAGAAAAGAATGATGCAGTAATCAAGATGTGAGATGAAATTTTGGATGTGTGGATGGATGGGAGAGGAGTTATCTCAGAGGTACTGTGCAGATAGAACAAGCAAGACTTAGACATAGTCTGGATGTGAGGTCCAATAGAGAGTTCAGAGTTGAAGATGATGTCCAGGTTATGGGCTTGAGTTATGGTGGTATTGTCTGCAGTGATTGAGAAAGGAGGTAGTAGAGATGGCTTGCGGGAGAGGAGAGATTAAGCTCTCTGTTTTAGCCATGTTGAGTTTGAGCTGACAGCTAGACATCCACAAAGAAATGGCAGAGAGACAGACCAGGATTTTAATTTGGACAGGAGAAGACAAGTCTGAAGTAAAGAAGTACATTTGTGAATTGTCCACATAGAGATGGTAGTTGAATTTGTGGATGAAATTATTCCAGAGATAAGGTATAGAGAGAGAATAAAAGGTTACCAAGGATGGCCCCCTGTGGAACTCCCAGAGTTGGGACAGGGGGAATGAAGTGTAAGTTGAAGGAGGAATTAGAGTGGTAGGTGGAGAACCAGGAGAGGACATTGTTACGGAAGCTAAGGCAGGACAAGATTTCAAGCTAAGTGTGACTAGTGGTGTTGAAGGCAGCTGACAGGTCAATGAGGATCAGATAGAGCCCTGGTTCTGAGCTTTGGTGACAAAGAGGTCATTGTAGACTTTTAGGGCAGTTTCAATGGAGTGCAAGGAGCTGAAGTCAGATTGAAGGTCTAGGATGGAATTGGAGAAGAACTCTAGACAGCAATTATTAATAGCATGTTCAATGAGTTTATAGATGAAAGGGAACTGGGGTGGTCGCTGGAGGGACAAGTAGTGTCAAAGGTAGATTTTTTAAAGATGGGTGAGATTAAAGAAAATTTGTATTGTTGATGGGAAAGAATCAGAGGCCAGATTTTCATGACTGGCTGTTTGGCCATAAAGGTTTATTAATGTAAATTGATTTTAGAAATCAGCTATGACCAAACATCATAATGTATCACATAATATCATTCTGTAAGAGCAGAATTTACAGCAACAGACACAAAATCAAGAGTTGTTAGAGCTGATGACCAAGTGTGAATACAGATTCATATTAGGCCTTATGCACAGGGTTTTGGGAAGCTCAGTGATCTGTGATGCAATAAAGGCAATTTTTTGTTTAAAGTTTGCTTAAATTGTATGTGAATTTGATGCTCATTAAAGTATAGCACAAGTAGGCACTGTGCAAGATGCATTACATTCTGTACATTATCTGTCCTTTACTCCCAACTTGCAACACTGTTGCTGTTTCAGTCACAGCAGAATCTTCCTATCATGGTGAATTGTGCCACATTGGTGTTTTTTGACAACTATCCTACTAGTTTTGACAACTAGTAGGGACTAGAATACTACTGTCAAACTCATTTTAAAAGCTGAACCCTTATACAGTAGAGACATAAGGCTACAGCAATAGCTCACTGCAGCAACTAGGAAGGAACATCTTAAGAGAAATCCATTATACTTATGCAAAAGTAGTATTTTTCATATTAATTGTGTGTAGTATTTTTCATATAAATCTAAAATATATGCTCAAGATTTTTTTTTATTTAGTCTCCTGCAATGTGCTACATGTAACTATAGATTAATTCTGTTCTATTTCTGTTCCTTATTAATGATATAAAATTTAATTAAAACTAAAAAATACCTTAATTTACTGTAGCTGCTTCTACTCTATAATTAAAAAAATGAGCAAGTTCTTGGCACACTATCATTTTAGCTTTGAAAAAAATAGTTTAAAAATTCTGTTGTTTGGGCAGCAAAGCCTTACCATTTGTACTTACCAAGAACTCAGTTTAAAGGTCAGTTCTACTCTGAAAAATGATTCAGTAAAATAACGTTGAGAGACTCCTTGTTTGTATCTAAAAGATTTCTAACACACATGCACTCAATTCACAAGTTTACAAAAACACTTTTCTAACAGCCAGTCTTTCAAACTCAACATGGGCACAGAAAGTCAGGCTGGGTCATTTCTATGATCATCAATAAAGAAAAGTTTGGCAGACCAAATTATTCCCTAAGTAGCACTCATAAAAGTCTTTGGTGGGATTGAATAGGTATGAGTGATGAGAACCTAATAAACAATTCTGATGATGATGCAAGAAGGAATAAAATCCATCTCATGCTCTCTTAGCTGTGTTGTTCTGCAGTGCTAACGGGATATGTGACATCCCTGGTCAAGCTCTCCCTGTTTGATACTTCAGGTTGCTGTGTTTGGATCTCCTCTTTTAAGCTTCCCTTGTTCTGGGTAGGCTGCGGCACTGGCTCTGGCCTCTCTGGCACTCTTCCTGGGCATAGCCGCTCTGATACCTGCTCTGGGCTCACAAGACGAGTGCTGAACCCCCCGCAAGACACTCCAGTAGCTTAAGCAAATCCTTTTCCAGAGCTCCCCTGTTGAGGGTTTTCTGTTTATAGTTTACCTCTGTAGGGGCATGTGGTAGTTGAAACAAACAGCCATAGGCTTTGCAAAGGATTTCTGAAAACAATCAATTCTTTACTTTAGACAGCACAAGAGAAAAACAGATCTAGGTAAAGCAATAAATGCCGATGTGCCATTCCCTGCCTCAATTACCTTACCACTCTTGAGCATTCTTTGAGAATTGGGTTAGGGTCTTTTCAGTGTTCCAGGTCCTATCTGCTGGGCCGTTTTTCGCCAGCTCATGGCTTCTCCTCCGAATCAGGGAGTTTATCTGCACTCAGCTGCCTCCAACTTTGGCTGGTCCAACAGTCAACAGAACCTGTCTCCCTCATATAGCTGTCCCTTTTGTTCCTCTTTGTCTCTGAATCCCTCTTTGTCTTAAAAGGGCTATAACAGCACATCAGCCTCTTTAGTCCCCTTTTGGGGAAGTTCCACTGCTTGTCCCCTTCTTCCCCGAAAACAAGCTAAGTCAAACTGGATCCCCAAGGCTTCAGCCATCCTATTGTTCTATAGTGCTTCCATTGGAATGGGATCCATTCAGGTTACTGGTTCTCTGTTGTCCCCAGTCTGGGAGAAATGTGGCACAAGCCCTG
Organism: Caretta caretta; assembly: GCF_965140235.1. Lineage (NCBI taxonomy): Eukaryota > Metazoa > Chordata > Testudines > Cheloniidae > Caretta > Caretta caretta. Next base: position 197,146,115 of record NC_134207.1, on the reverse strand, counting down.
TTAGCAGATAGCACATACACCGAGGCATTTAGTAATATGGTAATTTCATAAAATCAACCAGAATTCATAAGCTGTATAATTCTTCAAATTGTCACAGGAGTGAAAAGCAATAAAACTTTATTAGCCACTAAAATAAGCAGATATGACTGACAACTCACAATAAGCAGATCTGTTGGAGTAACTCTATTTTCAGCATTTCACTTAATTCTCCCTCAGACTTCCCAATAGGAGGAAAGTCTGATGGAGTATTAAGTTTCCTCTTTGATCACTTCTGACAAATATACAAAGGATGAAATTTTCATTTTTGGCAATCTTGGCAAATTTCCCATTTCAATAGTGATAAAGGTCTGAAATTAATTGGGGAAAAAAGATTAACAAATCATTTCTTATATGAAGGCAAAATTCAAGGGCCAAAGTGAATCCAGCTAACAAATTTGTGTAAACCACCAGTGTATTTGAGATAATTTCAGCGTTAGAATGAATATATATAATATATATATCTATATATATTTATCTCTATATATCTGTTTATACAAATATGGATAAACGCCAAAGGTATTTACATTTAGTGTAGTAGCACAGTACTTACATAAAAAGTTATCTTTTGATTTGTGTTACTTAATAAGGGATCTTAAACTGATTATCCCTAAGAAGTACTGATGTTTTGGAATATTTTATATTATCTACCAGTTATGGAAAGCATGAAAGTAAGTTTGCATATATAATATATATACTCATTTAGAAAATACTAATAATTAAAGATGTTATTATTTGTATTACAATAGGGCCCCAAAACCCCAACTAATCTCTGAGGGCCCATTGTGCTAACCACTATACAGACACATAGTGAGAGGCAGTCCAAAGTTATCTTATAAATAGACAAAGTATTTGAAAAGTCAGAAGGGAAACAAAGGCACAGAGAATGAAATTACTTGCGGGTCAGTAGCAGAGCCAGCAATAGAACCCATATCTGCTAACTTGTACTCCAGTGCGCTGTCCAAAAGAGCACAGTGTTTGCTTTCCTTTTATCATCATTAACCTGTATTTAAAAAAAACCCCAAACAGAGTCTTGATGAAGAACATATATTCTCTTTTTGAGATGACAGTCTAATCAACGTTTCAAGAATACTGTAGCATGAATTAATCCATCATTTTTTTTTCATATTCATACACACAAAACATATCTGAAGAAGTGAGGTTTTTACCCACAAAAGCTTATGCTCAAATAAATCGTTAGTCTTTAAGGTGCCACCGGACTCCTTGTTGTTTTTGTGGGTAGAGGCTAACACGGCTACCCCCTGATACTTGACACGCTACACAGTTCAAGGTATTTTTAATATAAATTGTGTGTATGCATTCTTATAACATGTGACATACCTGTCTTATAAATCAAACTATAAAAGTCAGAGAAGAAGTCTACTAATATTTAGTATCATAATGAAAGCCTGAATCCACGTAAGGGATCTACAAAACATTACTTGAGTTGGTATAAGTGTTTTATTGGATTTTTAAAAACTGTTTTGATAAATAATTTTTCATATTTGTAATTACAAGTTTAAATTTGTCTCCTGTAAAGGTTTATGTAGTTATAGAATGTACTAATATATAGCTGAAAATTACTTTAAAATGTTACAGCATATTAAATGTTACAGCATATTACCACTCACAAACCAAGTTTTCTTATTTTTGTGTCTCAGATAAAAGCTCAGAAAAAGCAAGTTGTCAAGAAAAATAGAAGTGGAATTGGACAAAAAAGAAAGTAAGATTTGGGTATTTCTTTTTTAAAGTTTTTACTGTGTAATTAAATAACTTCCAATGACTTAGTATCACTGTGATTAGTATATCATGCAATTATGTGAGACTTATTCTGTCATTTCTGAGAATGTGGGTGCTGGAGTAGGAAGAGCACCTCCTTGTCCTCACTAACAATATCCAAGTCAGTGCAAGAGTACTGCTGAAGGTAAGACATTTAGCACTCTGTGGCCAGAAGGCGTTGCAACAGCAAATCCTGAATGGGAGATGTGTAAATCACGGGTGATACATTAGTGGAGAATTCAGGAGGACCATCAAGAAAGAAATATAAACACTGTTTTTGCAGAGCGTAGAAACATTTTTAAGCATGATTTCAATCGTCTTTCACAAATTCACTGCTACTTACCTTGCTAAATAATTTACTGTTAGTGATAATTGGCTAGATTTTCAGCAGGCTTTCATTTTTGTTCCTGCAATTATGCAGATGCAAATAATAAAAGCAGTTTATTTGTGTGGAGGAACAATTAGGTCACTTAGATGTTGAAGTACCTGATTTGTGGGTACAATAAGGTACGTAGATATCGATATTAGCTAAATTTAGCCTGGACAATTTTTGTGGGTTAGAGTTTGGAAATTTGGCTCATTTTGTGTCTACATTTGATTTTTTTCTGAGTATAAATAGAAATTGCTTCTCATAATGCATTTCTTCTTACTGCTTATCCAAACCCTGGGACCAAAAGTCTGTTAATAATACGGGATAAACAGAAGATTGTACCTGTAATAAGTATTATTACCAGGAAATGAATGAGAGAGACAGGTCTTTTTCACAAATCAATATGTAGCAACTATTGTCATAAAGAACCTAGAAAAATGTTGTTGTATGAATAAATATAATGTTTTAAAATGTCCTTTAACTCTGTGTCATTAGTGATTTGTATTACATGTGTGAAAATCTTTTTCTAGGAAAAGTATGTTAAGATGCTCTCTTGAAACAATGGTTTCAGATGACTTCCTGTCAAAAGAAAATCTGGGTATGTATAAACTATCTGTTGTTTAATTACAAGTGTCCAGTGACTTTGAATAATATTTACATACATTTAGCATCTTAAATATATTTAAGCTTTTGATTCCCTTTTGTGTTGAAAAGATTGTCTTTGATGAACAATAATATTTTAGCATACAAGCCATATGTGTATATATACAGAACAAAAAACAAATTCCAAGACACCTGTTGCTGCAACGTTAAATTCTCCTTAGAGTCATTGTGCACATATACATTCCACTGTAGGTGTATGTGTACCCAGTGCACTCTAGTCAGAGACTTTTGCCTGCAGTAGTAGGGGGTGGCTCAAGCGCCCCTGCCATTTTGTGTTCCAAAGGGTTGTGGCTGCTGCCTCTCTCTCAGTCCCTTCTTACCATCCATGTCAAGAGATGGGGCTCCCTGTTGAGCTTTGATTTTCTTTACTTGCCGGATTTTAAAAAAAGATATTGTACATATTTTTTTCATAGATTTACTGTTGTAGGTTAGTTAGAATCAGTTAGATAGTTCACTCTTTGTGCTCTGGGTGTCTCTTACCATGCAGAGATCCCCAGGACGTAAACAGTGTGCCACCTGCAGAGCAGTAACATCTGTGAGTGATAGGTACTCGAGCTGTCTTGGAAGAGGGACATGTTAGGGACAAATGTCCATTCATACCTCTTTCCCAGCAAGGACCAAAAAGTTGAAGGAATTCCATATCAATATTCATTTGCTTGAGAAGTCGATGCACCCCACTTCAGAGCCTAACCCTGACTACAAAGGAAGGGAGAGTTCTTCTATGTGGAGTGCACCTCTGGTTGCCCAGGCCCCAAAAACAAAATCTGGATAAAAGAGATCTTCTTCTTCTTCTCCTGCAGCTTCCTCAAAGCAGAGGAAGTTTCCTTCACCATCTGAAGCTGATATACCATCTAGGTCTTCTATGTTGACCCGCAAATGGGACAGATAATCTAAAAGTTCTTCGTTACTGAATTGAAGTCTGGTCATAAACACCGTTTACCAGTACTGTTTGACGTAGCACTGTCAACTCTGGTGGGGCCATCAAGACAGGTACCCTCATCATCTTCTACTCAAGCACTATCAGGTGCTGTCTGTGGAGCACTTACCTCCAATTACAGTAATGTTGATGTCACAAGCATTCTTTGTGACAAAAGGCTTATTGTGCCTTTTTGTGCCTAATTCACTGTCTGGTATCAATGGCAGCAGTTTCATCTACATCAGCACTGTCCGCCTTGTCTGCTCAGTCAGCATGGTTGGCACCATCTGTAATGCTGGCCCCATTGGTACAATCTGTATACCAGTCAGCATAGGTTCCACCTGAACAAATAGAGTCAGCTTTGACACTGGTAATACTGACTGTGCAGCAGCATGCCTCACCAGGGCTGAAGCATCTGCTGACACCCACTGGAGCAGCTTCTCCATTTCTTGAAGAGAGCTATATCATCTTCTCCTCAGATTTGAAGCATGACCAACGCATTTCTCCTGCAAGGTCTTTTAAGTCATCTTAGAGATCACATTCTAGCGATACTGCTCAGACCCATGGGATGGAACAGGAATACTACACTTATAGGGATATTCCAGTGTAGTGTCCACCACTGTGGGTAGTACAGAGATTGGATTACCAGCCCTTGCCATACTGGGCATGCTGGACTTCTCCCAGAGCTTCTAGATACCCATCTGCAATGTGCTCCAGAAGAAAGTCTGCATCTCAAGCGCCTATTCCTGTTAGAGAAGATCCAGTCCATCAGTCATCCCCAACATTGGGATTAACTAAGGAAGAGGAACACAGGGAGGAACCCACAGATCTACCTCCTCATGTTTCTTCCCTGATGAGGTTGTAACACCAGAATCTTCCTCAACGCCTCCTGAAGACTTTAAGATCTTTCCCCAACCTACCTACCCCATCCCTTTTCAGGGTCCGATCTCACAAGGCTGTTTTACTTCAAGAAGTACAATCTCTTCTGGAATTGGGAGCAACAGAGGAAGTTCCTCACCAGCACAAAGGGAAGGGCTTTAGTTCCCATTACTCCCCCCCCACAGCCCCACACCCTGGGCTCCAAAAAAAAAGAGGTGGTCTAAGGCCTGTTTTGGATTTAAGAAATATGAATAGATTCATCAAGAAAATAATATTTCAGGATGGTCATCCTCTTATCTGTTATTCTTTTCCTGGAGATTGGTATGCTGCCCTCAGTTTGCAGGGCACTTTCTTTCACATAATAGCACATCTAGGACACAGAAAATTATCTTGATTCATTGTCGGGAACGCAGACTGACAGTACGCAGTGCTGTCCTTTGGTCTGTTGCAGGGTTTGGTTCCTGGGTTGGTGTTTTTGTTCTTAAAACTACAATACCCACCTGCGGAAGTGAAGAAACAGATTGACAGAGCCAGAAGGGTACCCAGAAGTCACCTACTACAAGATAGGCCCAACAAAGAAAGTAACAGAACACCGCTAGCTGTCACAAATCTGACATCAGGAATTATAACATTCAAAAACCAGTAGGAGAACATTTCAGTCTCCCTGGTCACTCAATAACAGACCTAAAAGTGGCAATTCTTTTTCAAAAAAACTTCAAAATCAGACTCCAACGTGAAACTACAAAACTGGAATTAATTTGCAAACTGGACACCATCAAATTAGGCCTGAATAAAGACTGGGAGTGGTTGGGTCATTACCAAACCTAAACCTAATTTCCCCCACACTAATTTCCCCCTACTGTTACTCACACCTTCTTTTGAACTGTTTGAAATGGGTCACTCTCATTACCACTACAAAAGTGATTTTTCCTCCCTTGGTATCCTGCTGTTAATTGAATTGTCTCATTCGACTGACCTCACACTTGGTAAGGCAACTCCCATCTTTTCATGTATTTATACCTGCTCCTGTATTTCCCACTCCATGCATCTGATGAAGTGGGTTCTAGCTCATGAAAGCTTATGCCCAAATACGTTTGTTAGTCTCTAAGGTGCCACAAGGACTCCTCGTTGTTGTTGCTGATACAGACTAACACAGCTACAACTCTGAAACCTTTCCACTAGGGTTCATTCCACTTCGTCAGCCTTTTTGAACAACATACCTATAGTGGACATTTGCAAAGCTAGCAACATGGTCATCTGCACCTACCTTCTCCAGACAGTACACTTTTACTTAAGCTTCCTGAGCTGAAGTGAACTTTGGCAAGATGATGCAGCAGGCTCTCTTCAAATAATTAAAGTCCCACCATTCTCAAGGGTAACTTTTGCTGAGTTGCTTACAGTTGAATGTGTATGTGCACAACTATTCAGAGGAGAAAAAACGGTTACATACCTGTACAGTTAACTTTTGTTGTTTGAGATATGTTATGCACATATACATTCCATGTCTCTTCTGCTTCCCTGTTACATTGAGTCTTTTTTGGATGGTCATGTGAAGGAATGGAGAGGGCAGCAGGGCCACAGCCAATTTATGCCCTCAGCTCCATGCACAAGTGTGGGAAGGGGCACATGTGCCACCCACCAGTACGGCTGGCAAAAGTCTCCAACTTGAATACATTGGGCACAGATATACCTACAGTGGAATATGTATATGTTCACCACACATCTCAAAGAACAATAGTTATTGTACAGGTAAATAATTTTTAAATTATTATTTTAATAGTTTTAACACAGTGTGTATTCCAAAACCAAGTAAAGATCTTAATAGTTAGCATCCACATCTGAGTGCTTTAGTGTCAATGACATATTCAGCATGATATAGGAACCTTGTGGCGGAACAGGGGACAGAACCCATTCTCCTCAGTCCCAGTCAGTGTCTCATAGCATTTGATCATGTAATTAAAGACTGTATCATTCATCTGTGTTTCTCACAGTGTTTTGTTGAGATGGCTGTGCAAGAGTTGCTCCGTTTTACAGAGAGAATAACTAAACACATAAATTTGGAAAAAGAAAAGGAGTACTTGTGGCACCTTAGAGACTAACCAATTTATTTGAGCATGAGCTTTCGTGAGCTACAGCTCACTTCATCGGATGCATACCGTGGAAACTGCAGTAGACTTTATATACACACAGAGATCATGAAACAATACCTCCTCCCACCCCACTGTCCTGCTGGTAATAGCTTATCGAAAGTGATCATCAAGTTGGGCCATTTCCAGCACAAATCCAGGTTTTCTCACCCTCCACCACCCACACACAAACTCACTCTTCTGCTGGAAATAGCCCATCCAAAGTGACAACTCTCTACACAATGTGCATGATAATCAAGGTGGGCCATTTCCTGCACAAATCCAGGTTCTCTCACCCCCCTCCAAAAACCACACACACAAACTCACTATCCTGCTGGTAATAGCTCATCCAAAGTGACCACTCTCCCTACAATGTGCATGATAATCAAGGTGGGCCATTTCCAGCACAAATCCGGAGAGTGAGTTTGTGTATGTGTGTGTGTGTGTGTGTGTCCCCGGGGGAAAAAAAAAAGGGGGGGGTGAGAAAGCCTGGATTTGTGCTGGACATGGCCCACCTTGATTACCATGCACATTGTAGGGAGAGTGGTCACTTTGGATGAGCTATTACCAGCAGGAGAGTGAGTTTGTGTGTGTATGGGGGTGGGGTGGGGTGAGAAAACCTGGATTTGTGCTGGAAATGGCCCACCTTGATTATCATGCACATTGTAGGGAGAGTGGTCACTTTGGATGAGCTATTACCAGCAGGATAGTGAGTTTGTGTGTGTGGTTTTTGGAGGGGGGTGAGAGAACCTGGATTTGTGCAGGAAATGGCCCACCTTGATTATCATGCACATTGTGTAGAGAGTTGTCACTTTGGATGGGCTATTTCCAGCAGGAGAGTGAGTTTGTGTGTGGGGGGGTGGAGGGTGAGAAAACCTGGATTTGTGCTGGAAATGGCCCAACTTGATGATCACTTTAGATAAGCTATTACCAGCAGGACAGTGGGGTGGGAGGAGGTATTGTTTCATGATCTCTGTGTGTATATAAAGTCTGCTGCAGTTTCCACGGTATGCATCCGATGAAGTGAGCTGTAGCTCACGAAAGCTCATGCTCAAATAAATTGGTTAGTCTCTAAGGTGCCACAAGTACTCCTTTTCTTTTTGCGAATACAGACTAACACGGCTGTTACTCTGAAACATAAATTTGGCTTAATCTACTTGAGAGACAATGTGGCTAAATTAGTGAGATTTAGATCTGCCATAGCAGAGATCTGGGTCCTGTTCCCAGCTCTGTCAGAAATTATCTTTCAGAAATGATCACGTGCAACCTCTCAGATCATCAGTTAACTCATTTAACCTCTTAAAGTAATGGCCTAAGTGAATATGGGCTGTGAAGGATACAGTTGTTAACAATGATCAGTGGAAGGGGGGAGACTCAAAATCATCATCTCCTGGGTTCCCAGTCCAGTACATCTTCACCTAAGCCAAGAAGTATTTTGTCTGTGTATTGTCTTGAGCGCTGGCTTTGTGCATTTCATATGTAGGAGGACAAAATAAAAAACAAAACAAAACAAAGGGTTATATTAGAAAGTACCTGAACTATGTGTTGTTAGTTGGACTGGGTTCATTTTTTCAGACTAATAGTTTATTTGACACACATACACCCACCCACCCACCCACACACACACACACACACACACACACACACACACACAAAACGGAAAAAAAAACCTGAACAGGTTGGTTGACTCAAAACTATTCACAAATTTGATGTGAATAATTCCAACCAAAAATATTTTGGTGGTGGTAGCCATGGCTAATTCCTTATAATATTTAGCCCAGTGGTTAGAGCATTCATTGGGGATGTGAAAGACTAAGGTTCAATTCCCCACTCTGCCTGATGTGGAAAAGAGATTTAAAAATACTCTCCTAGCTCTCAGGAGAGTACCCTTACCACAGCATTATGGGATATTTTGCAGTGGTCTCTCTTAGTCTTTCCTGTGGAAGTTCTACTTTTTATTGGCGCATAGACGTGAATTTGCCTCTCCCACATTCTAGGTGAGTGCCCTAGCCACCGGGCTACAGTTATTCATTTGCTCTGTCTTTCTGATTCAATGACTATTCATTGCCATTATGAATAACTATGAATTGACATTATGAATGACATTGACTGCTATACCATAGACTGATATCACCATCACCTCTTCCTCTTCCTCCTCCTGCTGCTTTGTGAATCTAGCCCTTTAAAAATGCCTGAAATAGAACATTCAACCAAAAGCAGGTTTTTTTCAATTTTGCCAAAACATTTCGCAATTTTTGGATTCAGTTAATTTAGAACTGATTTTTATTTAGTTGCCAGCAAAAAAAAAAAAAATCAGTTATTCACCCTATGCCGGTTCCTACTGCTCCATTTGTAACGAATGCGTCCTCTGAATAAACAAACAGTAGGCAAAGTAACCTCAGAATTACAAAGAGTGTTTTTCAATATGACATGAAAAGCACTACAAAGAAAGAATAATTACAACAGCCCCATGATTATACTGGAATCACTATAGGTGGAGTCCCAGTAGTTTATTTGTCAACAATTTAAATCTTTTGTATCAGTTCTACATCCTATTCTGATTAGACTAATTATTCATGTGCTTTCCAGTGAAACAGTTAATAGGCAGAACTAGGATATCAAAATAGCTGCTTCACTTAATGAAATACATTAAAGATTGCTTGGACCACTTGAAACGCTTCACAGCTACTTCTATATGGTATATTATAGAGCTAAAACTTAATATTTTGGATTGACTCAGTTATATAGTTTGTGTTCTCACTGGTGCTGCACCTGGAATTACAGCACATAAACATATAAGAAAATATGTCTGGCTATGGAACAAACTCTGCATTGCATTGTTACAGATATAAAATAGACTGAATTGTGATTAATCTGTTATTTGCCCAGATTTACTTGTCTGGTATCCCAAGTTAGGCTAGGTACAGTCTAATATGAAAAATGCTCCAGAATATTGGCTGGAAATGTCATTTTTATAAGCACATCTTTCAGAAGAATTCTCCTTTCCTCAGCTATTGTCCGGATATATGGTCTGAAATGCAAAAAATAAAATTCCTGACAATTCTGTACCTACTTCACTTGAGCACACTAAATTCAGAATTCCCCATAGCTTACCAGGATTAAGCTTTCAATTATTGGGAAATTCCAGGCATCATACATTTCTTTAATTTAAAAGAAAAAAAATAATGTTTAGATAGGAAACATTTTGGATCCCCAAAACTCCTTTTCTACAGTAGGCTCCATGGCATTATAGTTAACACAGATACTCTGTTTGGGCCTTTCTCAGCACAAGAACAACTCCTCTTACAAAGTAGAAAAGGAAAGGCTTTTCATCTTCTCTTTGCTCAATCCTACTAAGGTCTCTATGGGACAAAAATCTTCATTTATGTGACTGGACAGTATAAGGTTTTGGCAGAATACTATCAAACAGTACACTGTATAAAATATAACATCTTGTATTTTTCAGTTTTGTAAAACAAGTTGGGATACAGTTCATATGAAAGATTATATAAAAATGTATGTATGTATCTATATAACTGTAAAGTATGTTACCCTTATATTCCTCATAAGCACTACTTACATCGGGGTGGCCAACCTGAGCCTGAGAAGGAGCCAGAATTTACCAATGTACATTGCCAAAGAGCCACAGTAATACGTCAGCAGCCCCCATCAGCTCCCCACCCCTGTTCCCAGCGCCTCCCACTGGCAGCCCCGCTGATCAGCGCCTTCTTCTCCCTCCCCGCACTTCCCGATCAGCTGTTCCATGGCATTTCGTGGCGTGCAGGAGGCTCGGGGTGGGGGAGGAGCAAGGGCACAGCAAACTCAGGGGAGGGGGCGGGAAGGGGTGGAGTGGGGGCAGGGCCTGTGGCAGAGCCAGGGGTTGAGTAGTGAGCACCCCCTGGCACATTGGAAAGTTGCCGCCTGTAGCTCCAGCCCCGGAATCAATGCCTATACAAGGAGCTGCATATTAACTTCTGAAGAGCCACATGTGGCTCCGGAGCCACAGGTTGGTCACCCCTGACTTACATGGTTAATCCAAGAAAAACACATATTAATGATTTGGAAACACATTAAAATGTTATACCAAATTTATTGAATAACATATAAACTACAACTAATGAAAATGATGATTCAGTTACCAGCCAAAAACACTGTGGTAATACTAATGATATTCATTACATGAGAAGAGCTGAAGAAGAGTGTTGTGAAGCTTGAAAGCTTGTCTCTTTCATCAGCAAAAACTGGGCCAATAAAAGATATTACCTCACCACCTTGTCTCTCTCAGATCCTGGAACCAACATGGCTACAACACTGCAATATATCAGTAATGTCAGACTTTCCATGAAAAGACATTTTTAGGGTTTATGAAGCTGGTACTGTTGTGGAAACATCCATGTGGGCTTTACTGCACATTTTGACAAGAGAAGTTGGTACAATTATTGATATAGTCATTTATGAGGGTAGTATGTAATAAGTTTACTTGAGAAGGCCTTCTTCTGGCAGCCTCTAAAGCCTCAGTAAGGTGAGATGAAACGGTCCCACCTAGAAATTAAATTGGTTCAACTAACCTTCAACCTGAAGGTTGCACTTAATACTTTATTAGCACAACAGAATCTCTTTATAATCTTATCAAAGCTGTTTACAGAATGTCTTGCTTTAGAACAGCTTCCTGTGTTCTTTTTTCTTCCAGCTTCTCTTTAAAAATAATTACATTAAATAAAATGCTTTCTAACATTTTTCACTAAAACCTACAGTGTTGAAACAAAAATAAAAGTTTTGCGCCAAATACTGTTAGTTTGAATTTACTTAATTTCAAATCAACTTTCACAGTGAAAAACTTTTGTGTTACACACTGGAAAGAAATAAGGCTGGTCAGAAGGGACTGTTTGAGCTTTCTCATGGTAGCATTGTGTTGTGTCCATTTATGGAAAGGTGGGAGATGACCTCATGTGGCGTCCTGCCCCCATATTCCTGCTGCCTTTGGAAAAGGCTGCTTGCAGCTGCCATCATCCTATTTCTGTAGGAAGGAGAAGAAAGACGACCAGTGACCTATCTCCAAAGAGCTCTGCTTTAGCAGAGCCTCTTGGCGTTGTGAGTTTTGTTGCATTTTGTATCTCCTTTCAGAGATTTTCTATCCAGAAAGCTCAAGAGATATATTTTGTAAAGTAATTTAAGAAGCAACTTTTTATTTTTGTTTAAAAAATTTTCAGGCAAGTTTCTATCCATATCCGGTATAAGAGTGCTATACAAATTGCAAGAATTTTGGATAACAAGATAACTCTTACTATTCTTCACTTAATCTTGGCAATTGTGTTGATTTCAAATCATTAAAGACCAAAGGATGAATTGTTCTCACATTTGAAGCCAGTAAAGTTACTTTGGATTTTAACCAGTGTCAGTGATAGCGGAATTTAGCCCCATATGGTTTTACCACAGGAAACCCATTTTCTTTTCCATGTTTGGAGTAGTGATTTTCCCTGTAGATTCTCTGTATCTGTTCCCCACTGTTTTAATTGACTGAGTAATAAATACTGTTTCATTAATAATATTGCATTAATATACATATATATTTTAGCTAAATTATGTATTTTGTTGTTTTATTAGTTGTCTCTGAGACAGAAGTTATATTAAAAGATCTAGAACAAATTCTCAGGCATGTTGCAGACCCTTTAAAAACAGCTTGTAGGTTGGATGGAAATGGAGAGGGAAAAGATACAGGAGAAAAGGTATGAATTATACATGGTATTGCTAACTAGTTCCTGGAAACATTTTTAATTTTAGTGGAATTTATGCTAGTGCTTAAGAAAGTTTTAAAAACTTTTAAATATGTTTTAATGGCTATATAATGTACTTCTGAAAACAGTGCATACTGCCCACTTTTTGAATGCAATATATTTAATTAATTTATAATAATGATATAAAATAAAATTGTTTAAAGAGCATATTTAATACAAACCAGTTTCACCGTATCCTACATTTAAAACAGAAGATATTTGAAATTAATATTCATGATTGAAATCCCAGTCTCAGGGAGATGCATCCACTGATAGCCCCATTATTAATTATACTGCAGATGTCTGCATGTGGACAGACAAGTAGATCTCACTTGAAATAGTCGTATACCTATATTTCAAATTTGGGTGCAGTATATCTAGCTAGGAGATGGCCTCTAGAGATCCCCACTCTCCCTACACATGGTCCAGGATCACCAAACAGCTAATCTTGTATCTGCAACACAGTAAGTTACCTTCTTTATTCACGGGCCTGTTTAGTTAATGTTTATTTTGTTTCCCCTTTATTTAAGTGTTAATAAAAAAAGCACCTTATCAGATCATCTTTGAGTGATTGACCACATCTATTGCATTATTGGTGCACATACACAACGTGTGTGAGAGTACAATCTTTTAAAATAGCATTGTCTTTCAGGGCCATATCTGCACCCTCTGGTGTTCCATATCTGAGGTCATAATGGTGAGGTGACCTTCAGTTCCTTCTTACTGCCGAGGGCTACAAGATGGAACACCTTCAGTGTCGATGCGCAATGTACAACTGATTTTCTAAGTTAATTCTTAATTAGTTCTCTAGCTATAGTTGGTTTTGTTTAAGCCCGTTGGCAAAAAAGAAAAGGAAAAAAAGAAAGGGGGAAAAAAACCTCTTCAAGTTAAGGATTTGCTTTGGAACCAGACCTTGCCCCAGACATAGTGAAGTCAAAGTCCCCTAGATTCAAGACCTATGTCTCTTGTGAGGCAGCTGTTCCTATTATGGACACCCTAACTGCCTCTTCTGCTTTGGGGAAGTACTTATATCATGCAAGTTTCTCTATGCTGCTTCTTTTCCGAAAGGATCCAAAAGCAAGGGAATCCCACCTGAAGCTTTTCTTCTTAGAGAAGTCCATGATGGCCTTGTTGTCTCCTGAAGGAGAGACCAAATTACTGGATCACACCAGGTCTGTGAGTTCTCCAGTAAGTCAAGTGTCTACCCCAGGCACTAGAGGTCATTTGGCACTGAGGAAGTCCCACTTCTCTTCTGTGGAGTCAACCAAAGCTTCCCTACCCTCCTTCACTCAACACTGAAGAGAGAGGGTGCTTACTGGTGATCACAGACACAGCTCTCCCTCTCTGTCACCGAGCAGATCTACCTTAGGAGGCAGTTCAAGGCCCAGACTGGATCCTGCTGATGCTTTGACACTGAAGGGTCACCAAATTGTCTTAATGCAGCTTGGAGAAACTACTTGCTTGCCTGGTACTGACAAACAAGAGTCAAAGCATCTGACACTAAAGCAACTGGAACTGAAATTTTAAATGGCAGAGCTTCCCATGCCAGCACCAAAGCTCCTTGCACTAAAGAATCCAGTGTAACCTAAGCTGTCAGTCCTAGTACCACGCCTCTGGTACCTGCGATGGAGCACCTAGCACTTCACTTTATGGTACCAACCTCGCTTCTCAAGGTGGAGGGAACACTACCCTCTTTTTTTGTGGTACCCATAACATGATGTCACTAATATATTTACCTCAGTAGATGCTCTGTGAACCAAGATTCCCAGACAGAGAATCCAATGGGCACACTTACAGAAGAGGGCACAGAGACACTTGAGAAAAGCATCTCTTGTGGTATCCTCTTGTGGCACTGCTGTACCAGCAGAGGGGCAACTAGCTACAAAGACCTCATTACAAGCTGCCTCAATTCTCTGATACAACAGCTTGTGGTATGGTGACTGCAATAATGATGCACAGGACCTCCTGTTTACAGTCCTTAGGAATTCCAGAAGAGGTTCAAACAAACATTGAGGCCCTTCCCTTTGAGGGTTGTGATCTTTTCAACAAGAACTGACAAAGCCTTGCACACATTAAAGGACTTGAGAGCCACCTTATACTCCTAGGCATGTACATGCTGGCTCTCAGAAGGAAACAGTGTCAGCTTCAGAAATATCAGAGACGGAGGCAAGCTCCCCAGTGCTATTATGGATACACAGATCCAAGCCTGAGAGGAAGAGAGAGAGTTTTCAGAGGCAGAGACCTTCTGCCTCTTCCTCTTCCACTGCACACCCTGAATTCACACTGTGCCAGCAAGTTTGATGGTAGGGTCAAGAGTCTCTTAGAACATCTAGCTTCTCCTTCTCACTCCCCACCCCCTTTTGGAGCCACCTGTTTTCTTATTGAGAAGCCTGGAACCAGATAACCTCGGACCAATGAGTCTTGGAAACAGTGAACAAAGAGTACTCCATTCAGTTTTAATCCCTCTCTACACACATATCCCCTTCCTTATCCTCCTTCAGGGTTCCATTTCATGAAATATTGCTAAGAAAGGAAGTGAGGCAGTTGAAGAAGTGCCTGTAGAATTACAGGGAAATTTATTCTCATTATTTCCTACTCCCAAAGAAGAAAGGGGGCTGGCATTCTATTCTGTAACTTAGATGACTCAACAAATTCATCCATTGTTTCCAGTTCAGGATGGTGACTCTAACATCTATAATTCCTACCCTAGATCCTCAAAATTGGTTCACCGCTCTCAATTTAAAAGATATCTACTTCCATATTGCTATTCACCAAGCCCATAGATAATACCTCAGGTTACTAAAGGAAAACATTATCAGTAGAGAGTGCTCTCCTTTGGTCTCTCCATGGCTTCAAGTATTTTCTCCAATTATCTAGTAAAAGTGGCAGCACACCTGAGAAGACAAAGGATTCAAGTCTACCCATACTTAGATAACTGGGTAATTTGAGGGCAGTCATCTCAATAGGTGAACAGCTCAGTCCAAGTAACCCTGGAACTCTCCACTGCTTTAGGCCTCAGACTCAACAGAGGAAAGTCTACTCTTAGCTTTACTCAAATAATTGAGTTCATAGGAGCAGTACTGAACTCCACAGTGGCAAAGGTCTACCAACCACAGGATAGGTTCCTCACCATTCTAAGTCTCATTGATCAACTTCAGGCCCACCCAAAGACATAGGTCATGACTTGCTTCAGGCTCACGGGATACATGGCCTCCCGTGTCCTTACATGACATAATTTATGAGATTTCACCTGTGCTCCTTGCAAGGGTAGTTGAAAGCAATGTATCTCCCCAGCAGACACCACATACATGTTGGTCACAATTCCTCAGGAAGTCCTCGCCTCATTAGATTGGTGGAAGGACACTCTAGACATGTACAGCAGAGTGCCATTCCCACCACCTCTTCTCACTGAAATGCTGGTGTCCAAAGCACTCACACTAGGATGGAGAGCTCACTTAAGAGTCAGGGACTCTGGTTCCCTCAGGAGTTGAAACTTCACATACATATCCTGGTGAGAACTGTTCATCTATCATGGACAGCAGTCTGACCTGTACTCTGGTGACAGCCAATGCTATGTACTACATCAAGAAGTGAGGCAGAGCATGCTAATTGCCTCATTGTCATGAAGCAATCCACTGCTGGGACTGTTGTATCAGCCCTCAAGTCACACCAGTGGCTCTATACCTCCCAGACCTCAAAAATACACTAGCAGATCAGATCAGCAGACAATACTCAAACAGTCACAAATAGTCAATCAAGAATTCTGTTCTACAAGACATCTTCCACAAATGGGAATGTCCAAGAATAGACCTGTTTGCTTCAGACCAGGACAAGAAGTGTTAGAGATTCTGCTCCAGAATGGCAGCCAGTTCAGGCTCTCTGTCAGCTGACTTCCTGACTTCATGGACTCTAGGACTCATGTATGCCTACCATCTCATTCCTTTGATACTGAGGGTCCTGAGGAGGCTCAGATAGGACACAGCACTTGGTGAGGATGATAACCCCAGCATGGCCCAAGCAGTTTTGGTATTTGGGCCTGATGACGTTGACAACACAGCTTCCAGTCATGCTTCTGATACACCTGGGCATCCTAATGCAGACAAAGGGCCAAATCCTGCACCTGGAACTGACACTCCTCCAGCTCACAGCCTGGATGCTGGCTGATAACCACAGACAGATCTTGCTCCACTGCAATCCAGAATAGCTTAGTATGCAGTAGAAAAGACTCAACAAGGATGACACGTGAATAAATGGAAAAGTTTCTCTATTTGAGTGACACAGAATCATTGACCACCTTGGAAGGCTGCAGCAGCCTCCATTCTCGATTACTTGCTAGCCCATAAGAATTCAGGTCTCTCCATCAGGTCCTCTAAGAGCGTATCTGGCAGATGTTATTCTCTTGCTGAAAGCTACACAAACTGGTCACGTGCAACAAATGGCTGGGTTTCTCATTCACTTCTTCCCATCAGTCAGGGACTCTGCCCCCTGGGCCCCCCCTTATGGTAGGACCACCCTATACGGTATTCCACAAGGACGAAGGGACATAAAGACGTTATTTGAAATTTTTACCTAAGATAGTCTATGACTTTAAACTCAACTTACCAGTTTTCTTTCCCAAATGTCATACTACTCAAGGGAAAGCCAAACTTCACACCTTAGAGTAGGTAGGCCTGGCCTGACATGAGTAATTAAACACATGGGGGAGGCCTCCTTTTTGGATGATAGTATTAGGGAGATAAATGAATCATCAGGCTGAAAACAGGACATTTGAGCTAAATAAGATGAGTAAATAGATCAGTAGGCTAAAAAGACAGAATGTCTGAGCGAGATAGGAGAGAGAACACCCAGGGAACCATTTACTATGAACAAGATAACAATGGACAAGATAAATTAGGAATGTAGAGATGAGGTAAGGAGTATGTCAAGCATGGACAATGCATGGACAGAGCATGCTGCACAGGGATTGCTTCCTGCAAAGTAACCAAGTCAAAGTGTGGTGCAATGTATAGTAAACGCAATGAGATATGTAACGTATTTAAAAGGACAGGGTTTCTGTGTAACTTTGGAGCTGTGATGTACTCTGCATCCACCCCCCCCCCTACATTTGAGACTGATCAATTCAGTGTAGTGTTGCTGTATGCCAAATAAAGATACCTGAGTGATGAAGTCTGGAGTCAAACTGAGTTCTTGGGAAGCTGAGTGGAAAGAGGTCTTGTAGGGAATCCCAACACTTAGCTGTTGTCAGGTCTCTTGGCAGCCTCTGCAGTTTCTCTTTTGGTGTTTCAATTTCAGAGATTTGTAAAGCAGCTACTTGGAGTTCAGTCCACACCTTCATTCATCACTACTTTTTGACAGAGGGCTCCAGAACTGGTGTCTGCTTTGGCAGAACTGTATTACAATCATTGTTTCAATCAACTACCCCTGTGGGACTTGAATTACTGCTTGTGAGTTACCAGAAGTGGAATACATGTGGATGATCACTCAAAGAAGAAAGAGCAGTTACTTACCATACAGTAACTGTAGTTCTTTAAGATGTGTTGTCCACATGTATTCCACAATGCACTTTCTTTTTCTCCTGCTGCGGAGTCCTTGTCAATATGGATTCTGTTTTGGCAAAGGAACTGGAGTGGTTGCATCCCTATCACCCTTTATGCCCTCAGCTATGAAGTCCCAAAGGGCATGTAGAGCACTATTCAAAAAGATTCTAGTCTCATTCACATGGGGTGCATGCACACCAGAAGTGGAAGACATGTGGACAACAGATCTCAAAGAACCACAGTTACAGTAGGGTAAGTAACCACTTTATGTGGGTAATCCAAAATAATATAAACCAATGGGAAAACTGGCTGATTAAACCATGGTAGTATTTCTAAGGAAGCATTTGCTGAATACCTTATTATCATGTAATTCTATCTACTGTCCGGTAAATCTACTTTATTTCCTATTTAAATAATGGAAGAGATGTCTAACAGAAAAATCGGCATGCAACTAGAGGATAATAGAAACATGTGCAATGAACAGCATATATTTATAAAGAAAAAACAAACAAATTTGATAACTTTTTTATCAAATTACAAAATCAGTTGTAAAAGAGAATTGATTACATATAAGATATCTGAACATTAGTTAAAACATTAGACACTGTTCCTTATAAAATCTTACTTGAAAAATTAATCCAAATTGGATTGAACATGAGTGTTCTCACATGAATTGAAAACTGTCTCAGGGATTGTAAATAAAGAGTAATGATAAACTGCATAGGCGCCACATCCATTGGCCTGCTAAAGTACAGAGCCATAAGAGACAACGGGGAATGGTGATCTGATGGCAAATTGATAGAATTACTTATATCTTCTTATAGTTCCACTGGTAGTTACAGGCTTACCTGTTAGCAACACGGACCAGAGTTGAAAGGCAAATGTTACATCTGACAGAGAAGTGGTGTTTTCCAACAGTATCTACCCTATTGGCTTGCATCTTGTGCCTGTGCTTCCTACCTACGACCAGGAAGGAAGCTTTCAAATATTTTGAGCTGTTAAGAATTCATAATGAGTCTTAATGTCTTTTTAATTGTCTTACTGTCATAAAACAGATCATTTCTGATTGTTTGTGGAAACAGAACTTCTTGCACTTCAATAGGCAAGCAGAAGACACCACAAATTTGGTCATCTTAATGTACCCTCTCTACATCAGGGGTGAAAGTGAGCCGGTACCGGCCTATACGCAGCCCACATTAACATCCCTGCCCCTTTTGCCTCCCCTGTCGGTGGCCCTGCTGGTAGGGTCCATACCGGCAGGGCTGCAGACTGGGGGGAAGGGGCAGCAACTTTAAAGTGCAGCTGCTGCAAAGGACCTTGCTTAAAGGCCGATGACGGGGTGGGCAAAGGGAGCAGCGGCCAGAGCCCCGGGCCCTTTAAATCACCACTGGAGCCCCAGGTGGCACGGGCCAGGCAGCCTGGAAAGGCTGACTGGGGGATGCTGACCCCCCAGACCTGCCCCTCCCATTCCAGGGTCCAGAAGCGGAGCTGGCCCCAGCCCCCATATCAGTAAGTCTTCGGAGTTACTTTCACCCCTGCTCTACATACATGCACATGATACATCATTTGATAGCTTATTATGTCTTAAGATGAGGAATGATGTGGAGCTGTTAAGTGGTGCCATTACCATAGAAATGGGGTAAACAATGACACCATCAACACGTAAAAATTACCTCTTTGAAATACTTGCATTTGTTTCTGTTAGTTTAATGACTCTATGTAGTATTTCAACCTATTGCATCCAACCTTTAGATTCTGTCCAGTGCTGTCTTTCTGTAGTTTTCACTTATTCTTGTCATATCTGTCAAAGACTTCAGTTTTAGTTTTAGCTTTGTCAAATCCTTTTAGGACCTGCCTCAAGTACTCAGCTGCCCGTTCATCAAATCTGTGGAATTTGTCTCCAGCCATCATTTGTATGACAACCATGGCATCTCTGATGTACACTGTGGTTTCTTTGTTGCATGCTCTTAGCTTATGGATGCTTTCAGCTTGAACTTCCACCTGATATCCTAATTCAGCTTTTTCTGTTCTTCTCATTGTTCCATTAGGATGCAAGGGGGACATAGACACAAGTCTTATTGGGAGACTAAAAACAGTTATCATTGAAATATATCTGTGTCTTGCTAAGGGTAGGGCTCTGTGGAAAACAGGTTATGGCCTGAAAGCTGCTGTGATTGTCCCTCCCTTGCAAGACTTAAATTTGGTCTTCTTGGACATGTGATCAAAAGTTTTGATGCCAGATTTCTTGACTGGGCTGAAGAAGCTATGTGTCCCATGAGAATCAAGTGCTCTTCTCACAAATTTCTTCATTTGTTCTTCACCAATATTTGCTATTTTCAGTAGAGACTCTTTACATCTGATATTACATGCAGTTTAGTAGATACGTTGATAAGCACCTCTTGGATGTGTGATTCAGGATTAAATGAATTTGTCATATTGTTGATGACATTATTTGTAAGAGCAGTAATATGTTCTTCATACCTCTTCAGTGCAGGGGCAAGGACTCATTTGTAGACTTTGTCTTCACTACTTCTTGTTTGGCCATTTCTTTCTCTCTTAGCTTTTGCATATTCATAATATGAAACTGTGCATTGCCTATCTGATACTAATTCTGACCTATGCATAAGTGTCACTGTATTAAAAAGTTAGTTTCTAGAATATTTCAAAGGCTAGTACTGCATGCATAGGCAATTACAAGTTAAAACCTTCTACCAAGCAGATACTACATTATATGTACAAAAGCATACAAATGGAGACTCATTACATTAGGAATTCATGTACATTTATAATTACCCTCTATGCAGTACAAACTATGTGCACACAATCTACTGTTACTGGTGCAAAAACTTAAGTATGAGACTGATATGGTCAGAAAATTTCAATTGAAAATATAGAAAATTATTATAATCACTTGTGAGATACTTTGACAATTAAGAATATGCAATGTGAAAACATTTAATGTTAGTATATTGCAAAATGTTGATGTTTGCCATTTTTGCCCTGCTAAACAGTGTCATCGTTTATGAAAAAAAATACTTGCAGATTGAAAACCAACAAAAATCTTTTAATACATTGTCATTTGGTAGCTTTGACCAATAAACACCACATTAAGGGGTTGAAATTTACTTAAAACAGTAAAAATTGTAGTCAGAGTCATGTTGCAGTGTTTCTGGAAATATGCAAAAAATGACACTCTCATTTTGGGTACCATTGTTTCACTGTGCTTACAGGCTTATAGCACAGCTTGGAAGTTCCACATCCTACCTCATCTAAACATATATAAAATAAGCTTTCAATTGATATATGATGTAGATGTGTGTATTATGGTACATTAAACACCAAAAATATGGCCCTTTTTGGAAAAGTGCCACCTGCCTACAAGAGGATTGTCTCAATTTATAGCAACATACTCTTAAAACACAGCATCATACTCCTTCATCCTTTACTGTTGTTATGCCTAGTGTTAGTCTTTTTTATTTGAAAAGGAAATAGTTTTGCAGGATGTTTTATTCTCATGGGCTCTTCTTCAGTGGGATAGTGCCTGAAGCCCTTTGAAGATTTATCCCTGATACTCCATTCCCTTCATAGCCTTTGGAACATTAGTTCCGTGCATTGCCACTGCATTCCATGCATTGCCACTACATTTAAGGTTAGAGTTCTTCTACCCACTCCTTGCAACAGTATCCGGGTACTCCAGTGAACACAGGGCTTAATTAAGTCTTGTTTAGAGCCCTCTTTTTTAATTCTAAGGTTGTTTCTCAAAAAACACTGTTCCTTTGATTCTCTTGGGCTGTGGGCCTCTTAGCTCCCCTTTGCTGGGCTTTGTTTTCTAAGCTTTGATTCCATGTGCAAGATAAGATGATTCTTTAGGTCAAAATGGTTTCAGAACTGGTAAGGCCATATTTATTGGCTCTTCCTCTGGTAAAAATATTGTGTACCTGTTTGTACTTTAAATGATGGGATATGCCTAGTACTTCACATAGCCTTTTATTTTTTTAGCCAAATTTTGGAAGCAAGGAATTGGGATAGGTTTGCACTGCCCAAAAATTCTTAGTTTAGCCTTGCTACATCCTTTTTTCTTTAGAAACTTTGTACTTCATGGGGATATGGTGTACAATTATTTGTTGATCCTTGTGGGAATTTGCCATGAGAATTTTGCAATGTGTATTTAATAAAAGCTTCAAAGAATAACTGCTATGATAGGAAAACTTTCAGATCTATTCGGTTCTGACATAAACTGAATGTCCTTCTAAATTGTCTGTTTTAATTATTCTTGCTAATTACAAAATCATTTGTTTGCAGACAAGGGCTTTTTCCCTTTTTTAGCAATTCTCCTATTTTCTCTTGCAATAAAGTCATAGTGCAGGGTGAAAGGCTCTCCCCTCTGTGAGATAAATATAAATAGGCTTTGCAAATGGAATCTGGAAGGATGAGTTGCCTCCCTCCTCCAACTTCCTCTTTCCTGTTTATATAGACTCAGTAGAACTGCTACATGACATGGGTAGGGAGGGATTTGACTGGTTGGCTATATATAGCTTTAAATTCACTGGCCATATCCATGCACTTCTCCCTGCACATCACTCCACCAAGATAATCACTCCATACTACTGAAGATCAAAGATGGAGTCCCCTGATCTCCCCCCCGCAGAGAACTATTTCTTAGGAACACAAGAGTTGATCAGAGGTCCATCTAGTCCAGTATCCTGACTGTTGATAGTGGCCTAGACCAGATGCTTCAGAGGAAGTGTAAGAAGCCTGGTCCGATGTGGGATAATCTGCCCCCTGCATTAGGGATAGGTTAAAAAGGTATTTAGGCACCTAAAAATACAGATAGCTCTTCGTGGTGTTTACAAAAGCACATAAGTAGGTTAGCCACCTAACTCCCACCTTACCTGCTTAGGTACTTTTGTAAATTCCTCTTGGTGCCTATATTCATCTTTAGGTACCTAAATACCTTCATGAATCAGGCACCAGGTCTCATCCTGATCCTGGAGATTGACAATCCCTGAAGCACAAAATTTAATATCCTTTCCAAACTTTTTATAATTAATTATGAAAACTCTGGATAGCCATATAAATATCCAGTCTTTTTCAATCTCATGTTCTTGACCTCAGTTTATTCCTGTGGCAATAAGTTCCAGAAGTTAGTTTTATAAAGTGCTTCCTTTTCTTGATTTTGAATGTTCACCTTTTAATTTAATTGATTATCTCCATTGTTCTTTATTAATTATTATTATTATTATTATTTATTATTATTGTGAGACAAAGGAGAACAGAAATTCCTGATCTGCATTCTGTATACCATTCATTGTTTTACATACTTGCATTGTGTCTCTGATCATTTGTCTTTCTAAGGTAAACAATCACAGTCTTTTCAATCTCTGTTCTTGACAAACCTAGATCATTTTTGTCATTCTCTGAACTCCCTCTAATTCTGCAATATCTTTTTTGAAATGGATAAGGCTGCACCATATATTTATATAAAGGAATTATTATAATCTTTGTGTTATTCACCATTCTGATCCTTATCCTAACATCTTGTTAAATTTATTGACCACAGGTGCATGGTGAGCAGAGGTATTCATTGAGCTGTCTATAATGACACTTTCTTGACTTGATACAGTTAACTGAGAACCCTGAAAGGTGTATCAATACTTTAAAATTTCCCCTCTAATATGCATTATTTTGCATTTATCAACATTGAATTTCATTTACCATTGTGTTGCTCATTCATCTGGCTTGTGTAGGTCTCTCTGACGTTCCCAATAGTCCTTTCTGATCCTGATTAAACTTTGTGTCATCTGGAAATTTTGCTACTTCACTGCCCACCCCAACTTTCCAGATCATTAATGAGTATAATGACAAAGGACCGTGTATAGAACCTTGAGGCATACCATTGTTAACTTTTTGCCATGATGAAAATTGACCATGTCATCCTGCATTTTGTTTTCTGTCTCCTAGCCAAGTTTTGATCCATGACAATACTTTGTTTTTCATTCCATAACTACTTAGTTTATTTAGACTTCCAAAAAGCCCTTGACAAGGACCCTCAAAAGAAGCTACTAAAGAAGCTATGTCAAGTGGTTCTCCTTTATCCACTATTTTATTGACTCTTTTATTCACTAAACTATTCATTCTAAGAGTTTAGTGAAACACACTATTTTCCTTTACAGAAACCCATTGAACCCTTTTAAAATATAGATAGATCATTTGCTACCCTCCAATACTTTCGAACAGTGGCTGTTTTTAATGAGAGCTTGCATATTTTTTAACAGCTCATCTACTTCACACTTAAACTTCTTCAGAATTTCTGGATGTACTCCATTGGGCCTGGTGACTTAACACATTTTAAATGATCAGTTTGCTCCATTTCCTCATCTGATACCTCAGTCTCTGAGACTGCCTCATCTTTAGTAGCAGAAAAGAGCAGGTGAGGAGTAGATATCTCCCCAGAATTCTCAGCCGTGAAGACTGCAGTGAGCTTCTCAACAATGCATGTATCTTCCTGAATTGCTCCCTTAATTGCATACCTACCAGTTCTTTCACCAGCTCCCTGCTTCTCATGTAATTAAAGAGTTTCTCGTTATTTTTGTTTTATGCCTTTAGCTATTTGCTCTTCAAAATCCAGTTTGGCCCTTCTAATTTCCCTTACATTTGTTGCCTACTGTAATTTATGCTTCTGTTTATTGGCTTCACTAGGATCAGATTTCCAAAGTTTGAAGGATTTCTGTTTGGATCAACAAGCCTCTTGAGGCTTGCTATATAGCCACATTGATTGACTTTTTGTTTTCCTACTATATTTATGTTCTTACAGTTTGCATTTGTATTTCTATAGATTCAGCAGTCTGGTCTTAGATTCATCAATGCAAAGATGAGAAGGGACCATTGTTATCTTCTAGTATGACCTCCTGTATAATACAGCTATAGAAGTTCCCCAAAATAATTCATAGAGCAGATCTTTTAGAAAAACATCCAATCTTGATTTTAAAATTGTCAGTGGTGGGGAATCCACTAAAACACTTAGTAACTTGTTCCACTGGTTAATTACTCACACTGTTAAAAATTTCCAGTCTGAATTTGTCTAGCGTTGACTTCCAGCCACTGGATCATGTTATACCTTTCTCTGCTAGATTGAAAAAGCCTATTGTTTAATATTATTCCCCATGTAGATACTTATTGACTATAATCAAGTCACCCCTTAATCTTCGCTTTGTTATGATAAATAGATTGAGCTCCTTGACTCTAGTTTTCTAATCCCTTAATCATTCTTCTGGCTTTCTGAACCATCTCCAATTTTTCAATATCCTTCTTGAATTTTGGACACCAGAACTGGACAGAATATTTCAGTAGCAATCGCACCAGTGCACAGTACAGAGGTAAAATAACTTCCCTACTTCTATTCAAGATTCCCCTGTTTATGTACCCACGGACTGCATTAACCCTTTTAGCCATAGCATTACACTGGGAGGTCATGTTCAGTCGATTTTCCACCATGACCCTCAAATCTTTTTCAGAGTCACTGCATCACAGGATAGAGTTGCCCATCCTGGAATTATAGCCTACATTCTTTGTTGATAGATGTATACATTTAGCCACATTAAAATACATAGTTTGCTTGTGCTTCATTTACCAAGAGAACCAGATTCCTCTGTATCAGTAACCTGTCCTCTTCATTATTTACCACTCCCCCAATTTGTATGTCACCTTCAAACTTTATCAGTGATGATTTTATGTTTTCTTCCAGGTCATTTATAAAAATGTTAAATAGTATAGGACCAAGAATAGATCCCTGTGGGAGTTCATTAGACCACACCCACTCAATGATGATTCCCCATTTAGAATTGTCTTGAGAGCTATCAGTTAGCCAGCTTTTGATCCATTCAACAAGTACCATGTTAATTTTGTATCTTTGTGTTTTTTTAATGAAAATGTTGTATGGTACCAAGTCCAATGCTGTATAGAAGTCTGTTACATCAATACTATTACCTTTATCAATCAAAATGTAATTTCATCAGAAAAATATTAAGTTAGGATCTATTTTCCCTAAACCCATGTTGATTGGCATTAATTATATTATCCTCCTTTAATTCTTTATTAGTTGATTGCTATATCAGCCACGTCACTATCTAACCCTCAATCGATGTCAGACATGATAGGCCTATTATTACCCTTTTTAAGTATTGGCACAGCATTAGATTTCTTCCAGTCTTCTGGAACTTCTCTTGTATTCCAAGATTTATTGAAAATCATAATTAATTGTCTTGTGAGATCTTCACACAGCTATTTAAAAATTCTTGGATACAAGTTATCTGGATCTCCTGATTTTAAAATGCCTGACTTTAGTAGCTGCTGTATGACATCCCCCTGAGATACTAGTGAAATAGAAGGAGTCTTCTCCACTCAAAACTTTTATCTCACTGGATTCTATGGAAATCTTTATATGCAGTGCTATTCCCACACCTCTTTGCTCTAGTCTGTCTTTCCTATATTGTTTACAACTTGGATGCAGAGGATATGCCTTCCCCTTCCATCCCAATGGATAGACTCATCATTGTCTGCTCTCTTTTATGGGAGTATGGTTACTTTCTTGGGCAGGCAGGTTTTTTTTTCCATTCCGTTTGTGAAGATTCCTGGGCCATCTGCTCAGCTGAATTACTGAAAAAGACCAGGGGGCTTTTAAGGATGCTCTAGGACCTGGTAGCATTGAAGGAATCTCTGAACAGATCTCACATGTTAGCTATGCTTGGTCCTTACCTGAATGGACAACACAGTAATTGTATGTGAATGTTCACAAAAGATATCATAGATTAAACTGTGCACTTTCTGAAGACTCTGGGACATCTTCTTTTCTGCCTTCTACAAGATACAGTGAATTGTCTATTTGTGTAAATGTGTTTTGATGAAAGGCAGTTTGACCTAAAGCATTGCCTCAACAGGCAAATTTCCTCCTCCAAAATATGGACAAAATGAAAGTTATGTTGTAGGGTACTAAACATCATTTTTCTGAACACAATACCTTCCATAAGATGTGGAACCACTGGTTCTAAAGCATTTTGACTTAAAGCATTGTCCAGCATGTGGGGCCAAAACTCAGAAAAAAAAATAAAGCCCAGTAAAGGAGAGTCTTTCATACTGTACTCACTCACATACAGAATACAGGTGAAAGGATTAGATCTAAAATGCTGAATTTGTGAAATCACAATCATTTCTGTGGCAGCTGATTGTGTTATGACAAGCAAAATAGATTTTACTCTAGGATCTAGAACAAGGTAAACTAAGTTGGGAAGGAGAAAATTTTCATTTAACCTCCACCCCTCATTTTTCAACATGGAAAGCTCCATCAAAATTTTAATTACAAAAAGAAGAGAAAAATATTAACTAAATACATTGCTTCCTCTATAAATGTTCTCTTCTTTCCAGTTTTCCCTGAACTGCCTTTTACTGAATTCAAAATTTGTACCCAAAAGGAAAAAGAGGATTGGTTATATGATGAGCCTGTCAAATGAGTATTTGATAAAAGTATTGAAGCTATGTTCTCCAGTAGATAATAATGTTATCTCAGCTTTTGGCATAAGTCTTCAAGAGTAGCATAAGAGCATCTTATTGAAATTACTTAACATTTTATTATTAAAAAAATTAAGCTACATACCTCAGGCTATGTTCATGCTTTCCTGAGAATGAGTATGCAAATGCAACAGTAGGAGGAAAGGTCACCTAAATTTTGTTTAGAAAGTTGGCCACTCCTTAAATGCCTCTCTGATGAAACTGGAATAGGTCAACATTAGCAGAAGGCTCTCCTACCTTCCTCTCATGTCCTACACTCATTTATCCAATGTTTTAATATTCTCTTAAAATGAAAAATGGACTGTAGAATTATCATTTTGTTTATTGACCTTCAGCATCCTACAGAATGCTGTTCAGCATTATAAATGTGCTACATTCCACAAATCAGTGGCCTCTTTTGTTCTTGCCCATTCCAGAATCTCTCATTCAATAATGTTTTTATCATTCTGTTCCTGCTATAGTTTTGTGACATCAGTTTGTGTAGCATACAAGAAAAATTTTACATTTTGTTTAGCCTCCCAGTCTACAAGTTTAAAAGATAGGAAACAATTACCATGAATAAACAGTTTGAAAGCATTTAAACATTTTTATGACAATCAGCATTTATGAGCCTAATGGTAGTCCTAGTGGTGCATATCATGCTTAATCCTCACTGGAAATCTGGAAGCCCTGAGTTGGGGCTGTAAACAAAACAAATGTCCATTCTGCCTTAATACTGGTTGAAAAATCTTAAAAATCAATGGCTTGAAATTATATATTAAATATTAAAATTAGTTGTAGGATTGTTTAATACTAAAGCAAGGTGAAAATTTGATTTCATTGAAATGTTATACTGTCTGTCCTACAAAATTGTCACTTTATAGCAAGATTAATGTCACTGAGAGTCGACTCAGATATGCCCATTATAATTTTGTTAACGGCATGAGTGCTTTCCAAATTGTTCAGGTAGAAATGGGAAAAGGTGAGGGCAGATAGCTTCTACTTGTGGAACAAAGTGTCCAACCCCTTGACACTACAGGTGTCTTGAAATCCCTATAAATCTCAAGACACCCTCGGGGAACAAGAACATCTGAGCTTGTCTGCTGTTCCTTTGGCTCCCTGTTTCCAGTGTCAGCTCCACTCCTTTGCAGTGGACTGTCACCCAATTTAGGAGTATGAGGAAGGAGCTCCTGTCTATTACAAATCCATCTAATTCCCAAGGACTATGTCATACACAAACAGTTGTTCTCTCTTTGGGGGTTGGGTCCATAAATTCAGTAGTAATGGGTTCTTCAGTCTCCATTTTTTCAGTAACAGAGTCAGATGGTTTGATGGTCAGGCTGACTCTCCAGATAGCTTTTTCCACTTCTGAACCCCTCCAGAATTTTCTCTGCCTCCGCAAGTAAAGCAGGTGAAAAGTTAGGAAATCTGTAATTTGGCCATAACCTGATTATTTTTTACTTTTTCCTGTTTTTCTAGGTTCTTTTTCCCTCAGCTGTCTGGTTTTTTTTCTTTGTACAGTGTTACTGTCTTTTTAAGAGCTATTAAAATTCACCTCACAGAGCTCCAATCTCTCCCCACAGATTATCCCTGATATGGGCTGAAAAAGCTTGAAAGAAGGGTCAGGACAAGGGTTGAGTGTATTGAAGGGGAAAAGTTTCTTTTGCTCCTCCAAACTTGGTGCTACCAGGATTGAAAAGCAGGCTGTTGGTCTGCCTCATAGGATAGTGTGGTAGTAGCCATAGGCAAATGGGGGCCCCAGTAAGACAAGGCGCTGAAGAAAGTGTCACAGAACACTAGAACCCATACCGTGACTACTGACATGGACCAGGCCGCATTGCCAGGTACCCCGCTGCAGGAGTGTGCACTGCGGAAGCCACCAGGAGCTGAAAAACAGCCAAGGACACCGGGGCTCAATCTGCAGTCACTGATGCAAACTAGGCTCCATCGCTGGGTGAACTATGGAGGCCCCAGGAGCGCCAGTCAACAGAACTGGTGCATGGTAAAACTGCAGGACTCCAGTCACCTTCACTCCATCCGTCCCCTCCACTAGTCAAAGGATCGTGACAGGGAGCTATGAGTGTTGCAAGGACCTCCCTTTGTCCTTATCATACCTCCTTCCATTCAAGGGTAGCTCCATGGGATCTTTTCTAATATTAAATGCTTTGTGGGGGCGGTCAATTTTTGACCCACTCTCTGAAGTGTCACTATATTTCCTGACAATTAAGGTCACCTTTCTAGTGGCCATAACACCCACATGAAGGGTATCAGTTGAGAGCCTTCCCTGACCCCCCTCAAAATTATGTTTTTTTCTATAATGAAAGAGTGGTTCGACAGACAGACCCATCATCCATTCCTGAGATAATATCCTTCTTCCCCTAATCCCAGGAGATTTTGCTCCCCTCTTTTTGCCCAAATCCAGACCATCCAAAAGAAAGGGTTTGGCACATCTTAGATGTCTAGAAGGCAAATTAAGATTTATGTTTACAGTACAAAATCCTTCAGTAAAGCTTCCACTTTGTTCATTGTAGAATACCACATAGCTAAGGGTCGGAAAGCTTCTAGGTCCTCCATAGCAAGGTATATTGGAAGGGGGGAGATTTTCCAAGGAATGTTAAACTAAGGGTAATCTCTCTCATTCAAGTTTAAAGCCCATTCCAAGACGGCAATGGCAGCTTCACGGGACGGTTAGTCCAGTGCACCATATGTACAGTTTTGCAGGGCAGCAATCTTGGGTGTCCCTGCATATGTTGGCTAATTTCTGTAAGATTAATAGACTTCAGTTGGGTGAAGCAGACTTTTGTAGGATTTTGTAGACTTTTGTAGGATTACAGTAAATCTAAGCCATAGCTCACTCTTAGCCAACCCAACAATTGGTAGTGATGTGGGTGGGTTGGTAGTATTGCTACAAACATTGGATGACTACTGAATTTATGAACCCATCTCTCAAAGTGAGAGTGAAAAAAATTGTCTCACCTGGAAATTTTTGTTCTGGGTAGGGGGATAAATTCATCCCGCCCTGTATTTTTTCATCTCCTTCTTTCGGGAGGTTATTGCTGAGTAATGTTGCATTGTTTTCTTCCCTTTTTAGGGAGAGCTGAGGGATAACAGTATGACCCTTGGGGTTATTCCAGTTTATGTGTTTTTGTCAGGTTAGACAGTTCTACTTCTTAGAACTTCAGGCAGACTTTTTGGCCTGAGGGCCAAATCGGGTTTCAGAAATTGTATGGAGGGCCAGTTAGGGGAGGCTGTGCCAGCCTGGGCCCCAGCCCCCTATCCACCCCCCATTGCTTCTCGCCCCCTGACAGCCCCCCCCAGGACTCCTGCCCCATCCACCCTCCCCCCCGTTCCCTGTCCCCTGACCAGCCCCAGAACCACTGTCCCTGACTGCCCCCCAGCAACCCATCCAACCCCCCCTCCTTTCTAACTGCCCCCTTGGGACACCTGCCCCCATTCAACCCCCCCTCCCATTCCCTACCTTCTGACCGCCCTGACCCCATCCACACCCCTGCCCCCTGACCACCACCCTGAACTCCCCTGCCCTCTATCCAACCCCCCCTGCTCCCTGCCCCCTTACCGCGCAGAGCAGTGGTGGCTGGCAGTGCTACAGCCACGCCGCCCAGAGCGTTGCACCAGTGTAGTGTAGTAAATTGCTCTCCGTAACTGCTACCCGTAGCACATTCCTACACGGCGCAATTTAATACACTACACCATCAGCATGGTGCGCTGAGGCTGCGGGGGAGGAGGAGGAACAGTGGGGGAGGGGCCGGGGGCTAGCCTCCCAGGCCTGGACCTCAGGGGCTGGGCAGGAGGGTCTTGCGGGCCGTAGTTTGCCCACCTCTGTCTTAGATGCCGGGCAGATTTTTGCTATTGTTAATATGTGAAAGTGTTTTATTCAGATTCGATAGCAGCTTTGGAAGCAACTCTCTGGAGGGGCTATTGAGTGGGAGGAGTTATCTAGAGAGTCAGCTCAGCCAATCAAAACACCTGACTCCACCTCCTATAGCAGGGAGACTATAGAACTCATCACTATTGAATTTATGGACCCATATCTCTACCTAGAATGACATTTTCTGGGTAAGTGAGACAAATTTTCTCACTTAACTAGTCTACCTCTTTAGTTCCCTCTTAAGAACCATAGTGCCTAAGACTTAGGGAGGCTTCTGTATCTGGAGTTGAGGAGAATACTGCGGAGGCAGTGCCCTGACACATACATTCATTTGGGGGTCTTTGTCCATAGTTTGATAATCTATAGGTTGCATAGCGAAGAGTAGCATTGCTTCCCTTTGGTTTGAGATACATTTCACAATATTCTTGGTAGAAAGTGGTTCTTACATTTAAGCTTCAAAAATTAAGGTCTCAGTAAAATGACAATATAATAGAAGAGATTTTGGTTTATTAAGGGCACATCTATCGGAGGACTTACTGTTCAGTAAGCTGTGGTGTAAATCTACAGTGCTCCAGCATGTCATGCACTAAGGGTCCATGGGCACTAAAAGTTTCAAGTGCGTTGACGTGCTGTGGTTTGAAACAGCAGTACGTCAAAGTGCATTAGGGAATTTTTCCTGTACATCAGTAGGGTCCACACAGAGAGTTAGTGCATGGCCTACTGGAAGTGCTGTAGATTTATACCTCAGCTTACTGCGTATTAGACATACCACTATATTCTTCCAGATGCTTTACATTTACCAAAAAGTATGTCCAGGCAAATTCACAGTTTGACTGCTTGTGATGAGAGTTTTATATATATATTTGGACTGTGGATTGTTGACATGTTGACTGAACTTGATAACAAAGCATATTGCTTACTATTGTTGTTTTTAAATTTAATGTAATGCATCTAGAGAATGCATATTTGCTTTTCAGGTAACTAAATGCAGCACAGAGAGTACTGAAGGAAGGCCAATGGAAAACGACACCCAAGAGGATTGTATTATTATTGATGGGATAGCTTTCAGGGCTGGGGAGTGTATTGAGAACATAACCAACAAGTTTAAAGAAATAGATTCTTTAATGGCTGAATTCCAAGATAGCTTTTAAAAAAAATAAGGAACCACTCTATCCATTTTTCTATTTAGTCATCGATTCTTAAGTGAATAATTTGCATAGTTACAAAGGCAGTTATTTTAATTAATGTTAAATGTTACCTGATAACATTGCTAACAAAAGTAAAATATATTTTCAAGTTGATAGGAGAGACTTAAAAGTAAATACCCATTTATAATTTTGTTGTTATTTACATGGAATATTTTATTAAGGCTTGAAACAAATTGTAAATAACTGAAAACGATTTAAAAATAAAAGCAGATAAGCTTGGTGTAGTGATTCTGAACACATCTTGAATTCTGGAGGGATTCTGGCAAGATGGTGGATCTTCAGATGTTCAGAAGGAATTGATCAAAGTAAATCCTCTAGTAGTCATAAATTGCATTTCAATCTTATAAACTTAACTACATGCCTTTCTCTAATATGAAACATTGATGGAGTTTGTTAGTCCTTTGACCCACCTCTGTAGTTCCCATTGGGTTCTATTCAGCTCAGATTCACCTCTGGGTAACTCATCTGTGGAGGCTGCATACCGTTCCTAAGAATACTTCCTTCTTCTTTGAGTGGCATCTGGATATTCACACTTGTGGATCAAGGAGCCTGCACCATGAGCTTCCAGAACCTTCTTGAAAGCAAAGTTCACTGGGGCAAGTTGCATCTCTCATCCTGGAGAGTTCTGAAAGGGGAAATGGCCACAACTGTTCCTCAGTTCCTTTCTAACCACTGTAGGTACAGGAAACTCAGATCGCACACAGTGTGCTCAATGCTTCCATCATCTGCATTTCTTTTCTCTCTCTTTTTTTATTCTTTTGAGGCAAAATTTGTCTATAGTTAGTCTGTCAGTTAGTCAAGTTTTTCTTTTAAAGAAAAGAGGAGATGCTATGTGCTTAAAGTGGCCTTCTGGCCATTGGAGCCCGTTTCCAGAGGATCTATATCCACAGACCAGATCCGGATCTGGCAGCCAAGTATGGATTGGGGGCTGAAAAACCTGAATCCAGATCTGGCAGCCAAGATCTGAAGGTACCAACCTCCCCCTCCCCAAACCAAACCAAAAAACAAAACCCAAGCTGGGTACAGATCCATGGCTGACAAGTATGGATTTGGATCCAGATGGATATGGGATCAGAACCTGGATCTAGATTTGATAGCTAAACATGAAGTCCTGCCAAGCATGGGATCTGGTTATCTGGGATCCAGCTATCATGAAGATCTGATATCTCTGGCTTTTGAGAGCCTCTTATCTAATAGTTCTGTACCTCTCTTGGATCCGGCCCCAGGTCAGTGGAGTGTGTTACTAGATTTCCAACACCATGATCTTTTCAGAATTATTTGGCTTATTGATGCTGTTCCCAACATCCACTCCCAGCTTTGTGAATTCAGTGTGAGATGTGGCTCCTTGTAAAAGACTAGAGCTGAGAGCTGTTTCTCTGACTTGCAAAGGTTTTCTACACTGCATGAAATTAAAATCTGTCTAAATTCTGATGGGCAACATTTTGGGAATATATTGCACAGACCACCAAAGAGGGATTTGCTCTAGCCAGTTGTGTCAGGGAAATTACCTGTTCATAAAGTTAAGTATCCTCATTGTATGGATCCAGGGAAAGATGATGTATTGATAGATTCTTTGAGAAGAATTTTCACTCAACAGTATAAATGCGGTATCAAGGGTTCTGTCATGTATTGGTCTTGTTTGTACAAATGGGGTAAATACCAGTTATGTCCTTTCCCTTAGGGAGAATGTGCTTTTCTGTGGTTCTGATCCAAATGTGGGATCTGGGGATTTTCCCAACTGAGTGGGTCACGTGCCTGCTGTATAAGTGACAGAGGAAGTGCAGAGGAAGTGCTGCTGCTTCAGTCAGTATTCACGAGAGCTGCTTGAAAAAATTAAGGATCCCAGTTTGCAAATATTTATGCATGTGCTTAACTTATACTACTGCAAGTAATTCCACTGATGTCCTTGGGGCTATTCCCAGGAGTAAAGTTAAGCACATGCCTAAGCTCAATATTGCACTCATTTTCTGCACTCTTGATTCTATGAAATTACAGGTTTCAAATGATGGTTCAGTTGATACCAAGTTATAGTCAGTAGCCTTGGTTAGAGATTGGCAAGTCTTTCTGTGATGGGGTCCGCTCACCACAGTGGTGCCTCCTGTTGACCGTCACAGGGATTAGCTCTGCCAGCTGGTGCACCCTCTCCGATGGTGCCTTTTCTGTCATTTCTCTGCTGCAGACCCGCCTCAGTCCAAGGACCGCAACATCCTCTTCATGACTGAGCCCTCCAGCTGGGTCACCATTGGTATTTCCCTCTTCTGGGGGTGGGTACCACTGTTCAATAGTCAAGCCACTTCCCCAGTGGTGAATAGGGATGACCTGGGCCAGCCCACTGCTCCAGGTCCCGATCCAGGGACCCTGTAGATAGAAGCCTTCTGCTGTGTCTCCTCATCTTCCTTCAATGCTGCTTCAATTCCCTGGGCCATTTCCCCGTGGCCTCAGTGCCTTCTTTGCGCTATTCTCGGGACATTCAGTCAGCAAGTCCCAGCAGCCAGCCAGGAGCTCCCTATTGCTCTCCTGGTCCCTGCCATCAACTGCTCTGTCCAAGGTGCTACCCTTGCTGCTAGGAACACATTCCTCACTCCTTGGACTCCCTGCAGCAACTGACCCTGTTCTGCCCCACAGGTCTTTTTGTACTAACCTGCTGGGCCTGATGGGATGCTTCATGCAGCCTCCCTCAAATTGGCTGCTTCCTGCTCAGCCTCTCTATGCTGCTAGGAGGACTCGCCTCCCATGCTCTTTTCTGGGACAATATGTGGCAGGCCCCTGAGGCCTCCATTAACCCCTTCCACTTGGGTGTGAGGTGAACACCCATCACACTTTCATTCAGTATCATGGGCATGTATAAAAGGGGAGCCATCACCTCCCAAGCACTCTCTTGAGGGTGAGTGTGGCTCTCCTGTGGCCTGCCTCAACTTCCCCCCCTTAATGAGGTACAAATGAAATGACTTAAACAGCCTGGTCAAGAAGAAACCAAACTCTTTACAGCAGGTTTCAGAGTAGCAGCCGTGTTAGTCTGTATTCGCAAAAAGAAAAGGAGTACTTGTGGCACCTTAGAGACTAACAAATTTATTTGAGCATAAGCTTTCGTGAGCTACAGCTCACTTCATCAGCATCCTATGCTTATGCTCAAATAAATTTGTTAGTCTCTAAGGTGCCACAAGTACTCCTTTTCTCTTTACCGCAGTATCTCTCCGTTTAATGAAGCCTTCTGAAAGGAACATTTGTACAAGGGTTTAAAGGTTGTTACCTCTGAGCCCAGATAAAACTTCAAAGTCCCAAAAACTAGACTCTAAGTTCTAGCAGCAGATATGGAATCTTTTCCCTGCTTGTTCAGAGTCTCTCCCAGGCCTCCTTACCTGGAAAGTTTTTGCCTAATTCAGGCTTTCTGGGAGCTCCCCTCTTCTGGAGCTTCCTTTCTTCTTCTTCTTCTTTTCTTTTCTGTTTTGTGGTGAAGGAGGTGCACCCACGGATAACTGCCACTTACTATCTTCCTTGTACAGTCATGCCAATATACTCTCTTTACCCTGTGCTATATCCTTAAAACATTTTCGAGCTTTTTGACTGTTATCTTACTTTCCCAATACTCTTCCTAAATCCTCCATAGTATATTCTGTCACCTTAAAGCATCTAAATTCTCCATAAAAAGCCTTTCTTTCCTGGGAAAACTCCCTGCATTCCCATACCAGATGATCAACTGTTTGTTTAACCTTACATGTGCTATATAACCTATCTTTGTGTTCAGTAAATATAAATTTACAAGGGGTGATGGGGTATACCTGCCCTGCGCCAGAGGGGCTTGACTTCACTGGCCCATTCTTTCAGTATTTCATTTCTCTGAACTCTGCACTGAACTTAAAGAGAAGTGAATTTCACCCAGAATTACTTGTTATGAAAATGAATAAATCTAAAATAAAAGTCTTCACTAATTTTAACATACATTTTAACTGCCTCATTTAAGCCTCTGATAATATAACTCCTATTTGCCTCATGTTCATGTTTAAAAAGTGAAAATATTGCTAACTCACTGCTATATGCTTATAATTAAAATGTAAAAGGACTTAAATTCAAGAATGCAAACAGAAATCTAAACTAAAAGTGGGACTGTAAATATTGTACATTCCTTAAAATAAAAATTGTTGCTTAAGATTGGAGGGTAGCAAACCTGATGCTCATCTTTTAAAAGGAATCAGAGATGACCACAGGCTTGCAGACTCACCTCAGCATTAGGAAAACTGACAGAATGTAATAAAGGTCAGAGTAATGAAATGCTTGAATACGTATATGCTGATAAGATCAAACCAGCTTAGTTGCAGGAAGGGTAAATTTTGCCTCTCTGACCTGTTAAATTCTATTATTCTATAACATAATGGATAAAGGGCATCTGGTGGAAGTAATTTATTTGGATTTCAAAAGGTTTTCAATAAAATCACAAGAAACTAGTAAAGAAAACAAGTAACTGTGAGGTAAGGGCTAAAGCCCTGTCATGGATTAAAAATGAACTAGCAATAAAAAACAGGATTCTAGCAATATAGAGGAATTATTAGGTATGCACGTGAGGCACTTAAGAACAGTCAGGTTTCAGTGGTTTCACCCAGCAGGTAATGTTTCAGCCTGGGTCATTATGACTGTATCTGTGCTGGCAATTTTCAGGAAATCTCTCATCATTGCATTTCCACCAGCACTAACAATAGTTGGAGCTCTGATGTATTTTGGGCACAAGTGTTTTTAACCACCATGTTTTCTAACTCTGCTCAGAGGAGGTGATAAAAATGATTGTGCTCAGTCTACACTCACATTCTAGTTATTGTTAGTACAGGTGAAAATACAATGGTGAGAAAAATGAAAAATGCCAGTGCAGACAACGTCTCTTACTACCATAATGTGACCCGGAGGAAAATCAGCATCTGCTCAGTTAGTCTTGCTATGAGTCATTGGTCTTTACATAACCTTAAGACACACAAGACCTGTCTATTCTACCAAAAAGTACAACTAGGAAACCTTATATTAAAAATAATTTGAGCTAGCATAGTTTTGCCTCCAGTGTAGATAGGTCATAGTGAGGTTAACAGATTTTAACACTGCAACAAAGGCAGGAATCTACTCTTAGTAATGGTTTTCAAAAATCATTTAACTACATTATGATCTGTCTACAATGAGAACAAATCTGTCAGAGCTGAAACCATTTTTTGAAATGACTTTCTATCACCGTCTTTTTATAAGATATACAGGGCCAGGTTGAGCTGTCTTATTCTCCCACTTCAACATATGGTAGTTTGAAAGTTCTCCAAGTAAACAAGATATGCGCACAAGTCAAAGTTAAAAAATAAATAAATTAAAAACCAGGTACAGAAATTAATTACAATTGGGCTTGGTTGATTTATTACCTGTCAGAAATTTTAAAAATACTAAGTTTAGAGGTTAATCAAAAGCAAAAACTAATATTAATGCAACAATAAAAGAGAAAACAAGCACATAAAAGTCTGGTTAAGGTTTACATAGCAAAATTATATTGAACTCCCTGAATATTTTATAATTGCACATTAAGCAAAGTAAACAGTAATGTACTAAGGCAGCAGTTCTCAGACTGTGGATCACAGATTACTTGTGGTCTATACAACCATTACTGGTGGTCTGTTTAGAGCTGGCTGGTCACATAATGTGGACTCTTCTTGTTCTCCTTTAAGTGGTTACAGGTATGTATTCTGCTGAGGTGTGTGTGAGCCCAGCATACCAAAGCTGAAGAATTTTGCCTCACAGTATCCCTAGCAACTGCGCTTATGTCCTTTCCCTCATAGCCCCTACCATGGCTATATAAGGTGGTGCCACCTTGACTCCCCTCAGTTCCTTCTCACTGCTTATAACTACATTTGGAGCTATTAGTGTGATCTTATCTCACAATTGCCTTCACAGTTTTCTGTGAGTTCCTTTGTATGTAGTTATAGTTATTCATAATGCCCTTTGTTAGTTAGTAGTAGTACTTAGTGGGTAGCTTTTCCTGGTGGGATGCCCTCGTCAGGGTTTAAACATTGTCCTTGGTGTGGAATAGCTATCCCCAATAACAGCCCCACATTAAATGTCTGTTGTGTTTTGGGGAGGGGCTCATTAAAGAAAGATCTCCACCTATAAATGCTTTAAAAAGAGTATAAAGAGATTAAGATTAAAGGCAGCACCTTCTTGAATAGGCAATGAGTTATGCCTCAGCACAGGAGATCACTGTAGAACATCAGGCGCCTCAAAGAGCGCCTGAGCTAATATGGACTGGAACTTCTTCACCAAGCTCAGATTCCTCACCCAGAAGGAACAGGGATTGCTCAGGGATTGCTCTCCTTCATTGGGTCCCCTGAGAAAAAGAATCCACAAAATGGACCAGGGCCATTCCAGAGCTTGGGGAGATTTGTCTTCACCTTCTAGGGCAAGTACAAACCAGCGCTGTGAGTCTTCAGATACATGGGATAGAGTTGGGCCACCAACCAGCTCTACAGTACTGATGTGGGACAAGGGGGACACTGTACCATCAACTCTGGTACTGCCTCAGGGGTATCGGAATCGGGTAAAAACAACAGAGATGGCAGCACTATCAGTTGTCATTCTGTACCAGGCAACAACAGATTTGCCTGTGTGTCCCTGACTCATCACTTATTCAGGACTGCAGTGGCGTCATCCTCGGTGTCCTTGGCTCCCCTGGGACTAGTGGCAGAATTATCGTCATTGCTAGCTCTGTTGTCAGCACCCCAGTTTACCTATAGTGTAGGGGTGCAGTGGGCTTCCTGCTTGGCACCGAGGGTTTCACTAACATGAATAGAATCTTCAGTACTGACTCTGATTATGACACAGTCTGCATACGCGAGCCCGGGACCAGCTTTGTTTTCAGTACTGATGCCTGTTTCCAGCCCGAATATGAGTGCAAGGCTGGTACCAGTATTCAAGGAGCCATTGATGGTTGGTTGGACCACAGATGATACAGGGTACTTGGTGCCAGGAGCAGCTCCCCTGCCATCAGCAGACTACTTATTGGGGTCTTTACAGTTGAGCTCAGAGGCTTCTCCCTCCCTTTGCCCCTCTTTCTATCCATCTCAAAGGTTGTTCAGACACAGTGGGAATCATAGTAGGTACTGGCATCAATACTGTTCCCACAGTAGAGACAAGGGCTCCTGGTCTCGTTTCTACTGGCCGCCTATGTATCCTTATCTGCAGTGGCCTCCAGAGAATCCCTGGAAGGCCCTGTGTTCATCTAAGTCCGGGTTGTATGCTCACTGTAGGAGAAGATCACCTGGATCTTTGGTAATCTTCCTGTCAGGACCACTGGTCCTGCAGCCACTGGCAGAGGGGGCTCCCTCTGGGTTGGAACATCCTGAATCTTTGAGACTGTCAGATGTTATTCCTCAAGGAATTCTGTTGATCCCATGTAGAGCCCACCTACATCATCTTCCTCATCACCAGATGATGCAGCAGTGATAAGTCCTCATCTTTGGTACTGGAGGATTTCCGATTGTATCAGGATCTGCATAACATCGGCATTAGGTATTCAGGCCAAGTTTATTCAGAAAATCACCCATAAATTGATGGCTATCCTCCAGCCCTTGCTCCTAGGAAAGTTATCTTCTCTATAAATGAATTGATATTAAAGCCTGCTAAATACCTATGTAATATCCCGGCTTTGTTAATACCCACAGCAAAGCATACTGTCCAAAGATGCTATGTGCCTGTAGCAAAGAGGCATGGCCTCTTTTGGAGATTGACAGTGAGGGAAGGCCAGATGTCCCGTGGTGGGTGGAACCAGGAAAGCCATGCCTGCCACACTAGAAGCAGAGGGGCAGGACAGGAACAGGAAGTATAAAAGGCAGGACCTGTAACTCAGTTGGGGGAAAGACACTGAGGGAGGCAGATACTTCCATCCTTCTGCTGGAGCCAGAGCCTCCTGAGGACTTCTGCTGTCCTGAGGACTTGTCCAAACTTCCTGCACTACCAGACATGCCAGATGCTGAGGAGCGGCTGGGATTACTGCTAGCAGTGTACCCAGGAAAAACGGAGGACAACCCCGAGATCCAGGTACATCCTGAGGAGAGGGGAGGAAGTGGCTCTGGGGCAGCTGACTATGGTCCATCAGGGTTACTGAGTCCAATTCAGCATGTTGTGGCTGGATGCCTGCTGACCCAGGGGCAGATCACTCTGCTACTGTTGGGGCCCTGGGCTGGGACACGGTGGAGTCAGGTTCCCCATCCCTTGCCACCCCACCCCATCCCTTGCAACCTCCCTATCTTTGGACAGGAGGCCTGTGGGAGTCTACCATCTGCTGAGCTAGCCCCCTAGACTGTGTTTGATGCTCATCTCTACCTGAGGGCTGGAGCCCTAGACTGCTGGTATCCCCCTCCCCCGCTTGAGGGCCGGGTCCCCGTATTATTCACTGCTCTGCTTTGCCTGAAGGTTGGGGCCCTAGAAAGTACTTGGTATCCCACCCTCTCTGAGGGCCTGGACTATACCTGGCTCTACCCTGCCTGGAGATTGGGCTTTAGACTATTTAGTGCCCTGCCCTGCCAGAGGGCTTGGGCTCTTAGACCATTTGCTGCTCCACCCTGCTGGAGGGATCGAGCTCGGGGGTTGCTAACTTCCCCCCTTATTTAGACTGTTACTCCAGGGGTGTGCCAGCAAATAGGCATGGCCTTCCTCGGAGATTGACGGTGAGGGAGGGCCACACACGCCTACAGTGCCCGTGCAAGATTTTGAATACTTTTCTCTTATCCAGCTCCAAATTCTCTGGTTGTGACAGCAGCAAATGAGCAAGCAAGACAGGGAAGATATAAATCTATGTCTAAAGAAAAAGATTCAGAAAGGCTAGGTTTGATGGGGAGAAAGATCTATTTGACTTTCACCTTGCAGATACGTATTGCCAACCTGCAAGCTCTATTATTGAAGTATGATTTTGTGAACTGGGATGCTATGTCCAAATTTGTGAATAAGTTACCACAGTCCTCCATAGAGGAGTTCAAGACCTTTGTTACAGAAGGCGAAGACATCTTTACAGTCAACTACAGTGGATGCTTTGTCCAGCCTTATGGACTTGGTCATAACACTGAGGCGAATCTCATACAACTTTGGCATAGCTCCTGAGATCCATCTGAATTGGGAAGGGACCTGATGTATGCTTTCGTCCCATCCCTCTGATCCCTCAGGTTATCCTAAAGCTCAAATTGGATCATGTCAAACTGTTTCTGATTGCACCAGCATGAGGCAATATTGGTTTTCTGACCTCTTCACTCTTTTGGCTTGACCTCTCCTCTTGACCTCTCCCTCTTCTTCCCAACCTGCTCACTCAACATCACAGCCAGGGTGTCCATCTGGCATTGAGCAGTCTGCACCTTACTGTGTGGATGCTGTGTGGCTAGATGAAGAGGAGGGGCAATGCTCAGGAGTGGTTAGAGATATTCTGCTTAGTAGAAGAAAACCAGTTACAAAGTCCACCTATTTGTCTAAATGAAAATGGTTCTCGAGCTGGGGAGTGTCAAAACAAATTCAGCCTATGTTAGGCCTGTCTCTGAAGTTTCACTTGACTACAATCTCAGCTTTCCTTCTTTCCATTCATGGAAAGTTGGTATTCTCAAACCCTATGATAGTGAGTTTTTTTTAAGAGTATAGTCTGCCTTTTTCTGCCAGTGAAAGAAATGGTGCTGTTGTGGGACCTTAATTCAGTTCTGGTGATGCTGATGGGTTTGCCAATTGAACCAATAGCAACATGCTTGTTGGCTATCCACTCCCTACAGCATTTTCAGTTGCATACGTGAATAATTTTGGGGTCTCATTTTGAATCGTTGGCATACATTATGTCACAGTTTGGGCATTGGCAGGTAGAAATGTATGTCTCTACCACACTGCACAAGAGTCACTCACCGTCTGGACAATAGTGTCATAAACAGGGAAGTGATAAACCCTTGTCTTTAATGACACCACACGTGGAATGTTGTAAAAATAACACTGTTAGCACTTAAAAATAATACAGTTAAAGTTGAGATCTGTTATAAGCATCTCTATTGGAGAAAGAGAAAATATTGATGGAGTTCAGAGAAGAACAACAAAAATAATTGAAGTACTGGACAGATTTGTTTATGAAGAAAGAGTAAGAGTTATATGTATGACCTGACTAAGTGACAACTGAGAGGAACAGGATAACCACCTACTAATATCTCAAGGGTGTAAACACTGTAGATGATAAAAGTGCAACAAAGAGAAAGTGGTGGTGTTTGCACAGCTACTGTGCTACAGGGATTCTGCTAGGGGAGGGCAGCTTTAAATTGCATCAGGATTTCATTGCATCCTTTCTGGCAGGGGCTGCCTTGGAGAGGTTCTGGATCAATGCACTCCCAGGCTGCCCAGGCCTCATCCCTTCCTTAGGACTGTAATAGTAATCTCCAGATCTTAAGCTCCAAAGTGGAGTAGACATGGGGACAAAAAGTTTCCAGAAAAGAGGACAGACCTCTGACCTTTCAACTACTGATGGTCCTCTGCATCATCCCTTCTTGGAGTCAGTGGTAAAATGGATCCAGGAGTTAGAGGGTGACATAGAGAACACCACAGAACCTTTGTCTTTTACCCAGTAAGACCGTGCCTCCACAGCTCTCACAACTCTCAGCCTGGCTCCATAGCACTGCCATATAATGCACTTTGTACAAGCTTTCATGTATATGTTGAAAGACCTGGAGAGGAAATTATTGTTTCCACCAAAAGTAAATTACAGTATTCTAAACATCATGGGTGTATCCCTTAGACTTCAGTTTAATATGCAGTTAGAATAATTATTCAGTTATTGATATGCAGTACCATGTAATACAGTAACACACAATCAAATGGGGGTAAGCTACAGTGAATCTTATTATTCAACTAAGTGACATGCATTGAATGAGTGACTATGTAAGACTGCATAAATTAACAGAATATTGGATTTATGATTATTAACATGGATATTGTTTTGTTAAATTTTTCTTTATTGATTTTAAAGGAATTTTTAAGCAACCTCATTCATTAAAGAACTGAGAAATATTATGTAGTCACATAATATGCTTAATGATAAACAATCCTTTGAGCTTTAGAAACAATCTTCTCTTCAGAGTAGGTTCTTTAACAATTACACAGCAACAAAGCCCTACAGATCCAATGACTTGAGAAATTCATCATTTAGCAGGAAGGGCTAAGCTGTATATTGTACATTACCCTGTATAAAAAAAATCAAAGTAAAACGAAAAGAAACAAAATGACAAAGACAACAAAGCAAAAAGGCCTCAACTGATGGTATTGTTGAGGATCTAAGATTCCATAATCCCTCTGCTAGCCCCCTAATAGGTATTAAATGCAAGAAAAACAAAAAGGAAATCTTTTCATTTTAACTAGGCTTCTTAATCCCGAGAAGTATTTAATCTTATAGAAATGCCTCAGTGGCACAGTGCTGATGGGCAACCAGTGAAGGCATTTGCCCTGTCCCCTAGGAGTAAACTCAAACCAATGTGCCTAATCTCACTCTGTGGAAAAAGTCAATGTGACTGGAATTTGAGAAACCATCTGGGTATATCTCAGATGCTACATACATACAGAAGACCTCCAGAAGAAGAAGGGGGAACGTCCATGTACCAGCAACGTGGATAGAGGTAAGTAACCGTTTTCATGTTCTCTCCACAGGTACCATTGCGGGGAGTGGACCCGATGATACGTCTGGGGGAAGGGAGCAGAATGAGACTCCACCAGTTGAAAGGCATGAGATGCACTGTCCTAAGGTTGGGGTTTCCACGACCACCACTCCCAAGAGAAGGAGGCGGGTGGTGGTGGTTGGGGACTCTCTCCTCAGGGGGACTGAGTCATCTATCTGCCACCCTGACCAGGAAAACAGAGAAGTCTGCTGCTTGCCAGGGGCTAAGATTCACGATGTGACGGAGAGTCTGCCGAGACTCATCAAGCCCTCGGACCGCTATCCCTTCCTGCTTTTCCACGTGGGCACCAATGATACTGCCAAGAATGACCGTGAGCAGATCACT
Source organism: Caretta caretta (assembly GCF_965140235.1). Lineage (NCBI taxonomy): Eukaryota > Metazoa > Chordata > Testudines > Cheloniidae > Caretta > Caretta caretta. Next base: position 197,101,375 of record NC_134207.1, on the reverse strand, counting down.
GCAGACTACGTGGCTCTGGGAAGGAGGATAAAGGAGTATGAGGTGCAAGTGGTGTTCTCGTCCATCCTCCCCGTGGAAGGAAAAGGCCGGGGTAGGGATCGTCGAATCGTGGAAGTCAATGAATGGCTACGCAGGTGATGTCGGAGAGAAGGCTTTGGATTCTTCGACCATGGGATGGTGTTCCAAGAAGGAGGAGTACTAGGCAGAGATGGGCTCCACTTAAAGAAGAGAGGGAAGAGCATCTTCGCGAGCAGGCTGGCTAACCTAGTGAGGAGGGCTTTAAACTAGGTTCACCAGGGGAAGGAGACCAAAGCCCTGAGGTAAGTGGGGAAGCGGGATACCGGGAGGAAGCACGAGCAGGAGCATGTGAGAGGGGAGGGCTCCTGCCTCATACTGAGAACAAGGGGCTATAAGCGGGTTATCTCAAGTGCCTATATACAAAAGCCTGGGAAACAAGCAGGGAGAACTGGAGGTCCTGGCAAAGTCAGGGAATTATGATATGATTGGAATAACGGAGACTTGGTGGGATAACTCACATGACTGGAGTACTGTCATGGATGGGTATAAACTGTTCAGGAAGGACAGGGAGGCCAGAAAAGGTGGGGGAGTTGCACTGTATGTAAGGGAGCAGTATGGCTGCTCAGAGCTCAAGTATGAAACTGCAGAAAAACCTGAGAGTCTCTGGATTAAGTTTAGAAGCCTGAACAACAAGGGTGATGTCGTGGTGGGAGTCTGCTATAGACCACCGGACCAGGGGGATGAGGTGGACGAGGCTTTCTTCCGGCAAGTCGCAGAAGCTACTAGATTGCACGCCCTGGTTCTCATGGGCGACTTCAATCATCCTGATATCTGCTGGGAAAGCAATACAGCAGTGCACAGACAATCCAGGAAGTTTTTGGAAACTGTAGGGGACAATTTCCTGGTGCAAGTGCTGGAGGAACCAACTGGGGTGGAGCTCTTCTTGACCTGCTGCTCACAAACCAGGAAGAATTAGTAGGGGAAGCAAAAGTGGATGGGAACCTGGGAAGCAGTGACCATGAGATGGTCGAGTTCAGGATCCTGACACAAGGAAGAAAGGAAAGCAGCAGAATACGGACCCTGGACTTCAGAAAAGCAGATTTTGACTCCCTCAGGGAACTGATGGGCAGGATCCCCTGGGAGAATAACATGAGGGGGAAAGGAGTCCAGGAGAGCTGGCTGTATTTTAAAGAATCCTTATTGAGGTTACAGGGACAAACCATCCCGATGTGTAGAAAGAATAGTAAATATGGCAGGCAACCAGCTTGGCTTAACAGTGAAATCCTTGCTGATCTTAAACACAAAAAAGAGGCTTACAAGAAGTAGAAGATTGGACAAATGACCAGTGATAAGTATATAAATATTGCTCGGGCATGTAGGAATGGAATCAGGAAGGCTAAATCACACCTGGAGTTGCAGCTAGTGAGGGATGTTAAGAGTAACAAGAAGGGTTTCTTCAGGTATGTTGGCAATAAGAAGAAAGCCAAGGAAAGCGTGGGCCCCTTACTAAATGAGGGAGGCAACCTAGTGACAGAGGATGTGGAAAAAGCTAATGTACTCAATGCTTTTTTTGCCTCTGTCTTCGCGAACAAGGTCAGCTCCCAGACTACTGCACTGGCAGCACAGCATGGGGAGGAGGTGGCCAGCCCTCTGTGAAGGAAGAAGTGGTTCGGGACTATTTAGAAAAGCTGGACGAGCACAAGTCCATGGGGCCGGATGCGTTGCATCCGAGAGTGCTAAAGGAATTGGCGGATGTGATTGCAGAGCCATTGGCCATTATCTTTGAAAACTCATGGCGATCGGGGGAAGTCCCAGAAGATTGGAAAAAGGCGAATGTAGTGCCCATCTTTGAAAAAGGGAAGAAGGAGGATCCTGGGAACTACAGGCCAGTCAGCCTCACCTCATTCCCTGGAAAAATCATGGAGCATGTCCTCAAGGAATCAATTCTGAAGCAATTAGACGAGAGGAAAGTGATCAGGAACAGTCAGCATGGATTCACCAAGGGAAAGTCATGCCTGACTAATCTAATTGCCTGCTATGATGAGATAACTGGTTCTGTGGATGAAGGGAAAGCAGTGGACGTGTTATTCCTCGACTTTCGAAAGCTTTTGACACAGTCTCCCACAGTATTCTTGTCAGCAAGTTAAAGAAGTATGGGCTGGATGGATGCACTACAAGGTGGGTAGAAAGTTGGCTAGATTGTCGGGCTCAACGGGTAGTGATCAATGGCTCCATGACTAGTTGGCAGCTGATATCTAGCGGAGTGCCCCAAGGGTCGGTCCTGGGGCCAGTTTTGTTCAATATCTTCATTAATGATCTGGAGGATGGTGTGGATTGCACCCTCAGCAAGTTTGCGGATGACACTAAACTGGAAGGAGTGGTAGATACGCTGGAGGGTAGGGGTAGGATACAGAGGGACCTAGACATATTGGAGGATTGGGCCAAAAGAAATCTGATGAGGTTCAACAAGGACAAGTGCAGAGTCCTGCACTTAGGACGGAAGAATCCAATGCACCGCTACAGACTAGGGACCGAATGGCTAGGCAGCAGTTCTGCAGAGAAGGACCTAGGGGTGACAGTGGACGAGAAGCTGGATATGAGTCGACAGTGTGCCCTTGTTGCCAAGAAGGCCAATGGCATTTTGGGGTGTATAAGTAGGGGCATAGCCAACAGATCGAGGAATGTGATTGTTCCCCTCTATTTGACATTGGTGAGGCCTCATCTGGAGTACTGTGTCCAGTTTTGGGCCCCACACTACAAGAAGGATGTGGAAAAATTGGAGAGAGTCCAGCGAAGGGCAACAAAAATGATTAGGGGACTGGACACATGAGTTATGAGGGGCGGCTGAGGGAACTGGGATTGTTTAGTCTACAGAAGAGAAGAATGAGAGGGGATTTGATAGCTGCTTTTAACTACCTGAAAGGTGGATCCAAGGAGGATGGATCTAGACTATTCTCAGTGATAGCAGATGACAGGACAAGGAGTAATGGTCTCAAGTTGCAGTGGGGGAGGTTTAGGTTGGATATTAGGAAAAAATTTTTCACTAGGAAGGTGGTGAAACACTGGAATGCGTTACCTAGGGAGGTGGTGGAATCCCCTTCCTTAGAAGTTTTTAAGGTCAGGCTTGACAAAGCCCTGGCCGGGATGATTTAGTTGGGATTGGTCCTGCTCTGGGCAGGGGGTTGGACTAGATGGCCTCCAGAGGTCCCTTCCAACTCTGTTATTCTATGATTCTGTGATTCTAAGAAATAGTAATACAAGCTTTGTTCAGTTCACAGTTTAGCCCTATTCAAGTATCTCCCAGGAAAAAAAGAATCAATTCTAGTTAAATGCTAATTTTGAGATGGTCTCTGAGTCTCATCCCCTGGAAAGGAATTAACTTGATCATCACAACCCAGAGTTTCACAGGAAACAGTAGTACTACCAAGACTCAAATTACAGATAGTATTGCCCATCATTTTTCATTATAATCTGTTTTCAGTTGCTTATAGCTTTGCCATGTGTTAAGCATTCAAGCAGAAATTTTCTATGCCAGTTGTCTACCTCATGCTGCATTTTTATTTCAGCCAAAGCAGTTCAGAATGCTTGTTTGTTTGTTTGTTTGAAGGACCGTGTGCTGTGGCCAGCAGTTGGAAGCTGTGAGCTTCTAAACAAGGTTTGAAATCTAGAAGCCTCTTTTCATTGGCTGAGCCTTAGTCAGGGGCGGGGCTATCAAGAAGGCCAGGGCTTTATAAAGCAGTGAGCAAGCAACTAGGGAGCTTTGCAACCAGGGACCGCTAACAGGGAGTTTCGAGAGGGAGTTTGGAGAGGGGGCGAAGTACACTTGCCATTCTTTAAAAACCTTTAAACTAAACTATAATCTATTATAAAAACTAAACTATAATCAAAACTTCTTGATTCAAACAAAAACCCTATCTTTAACCGAAGTAGCTGTAGGAGAAAATACAGGCAGAAGCCCAGCAGCAGAGTGGGGGCTATCCTGTATATTGCACTCAGTGTAGCAGGTATAATTACCTGCCCTGTGGACGGGTGGCATATGTGTGCATTCGGTGCAAGGAGCTCCTGCAGAGACTGTGTACGGGCTTTGGAGGCCAGGGTGGTGGAACTGGAGGAACTAAGGGAGGCAGAGAGGAATGCTGATGAGGCTTTCCAGGACACTGTAGATTTGTCCCACCTCTGGTCAGACAGCCCCTGCACTGTTAAGTAGGATGAAAGGCCCAGAGAAGGAGAGCAGTCAACGGGAACAGAGGGAAACCTTCCCGTAGTTGGGACCCTCCTTCCAGATGATGATGGAGTATCCTCTCGCACGGAGGTTACCTCTGCGGGGGAGGGAACTCCAGTCATTAGGAAAAGGCAGGTGTTAGTAATGGGAGATTTGATCATTAGAAACATAGATAGCTGGGTTTGTGATGACCGGGAGAACTGTATGGTAACTTGCCTGCCTGATACGAAGGTTGCAGATCTCTTGATGCATCTAGATAGACTTATGCGTAGTGCAGGGGAGGAGCCGGTGGTCGTGGTACATGTAGGTACCAATGACATAGGGAAGGGTAGGAGAGGCATCTTGGAGCCCAAATTTAGGCTGCTAGGAAAGAGACTGAAATCTAGGACCTCTATGGTGGCATTCTCAGAAATGCTTCTAGTTCCACGCGCAGGGCCAGGTAGGCAAGCAAAACTTCAGAGTCTCAATGCGTGAATGAGACAATGGTGTAGAGAGGAGGGGTTTAGATTTATTAGGAACTGGGGAAACTTTTGGGATGGGGGAGCCTATACTGGAAGGATGGGTACCACCTAAACCAAAGTGGATCCAGACTGCTGGCACTTAACATTAAAAAGGTTGCAGAGCAGTTTTTAAACTAAGAGATGGGGGAACGCCAATTGCTGCAGAGGCACTCGTGGATCGGACAGAGACTTCCCTTAGAGGAGAGTCTATTGATAGAGATTCTCTAGGTTTTAGTCAGGAGGAGAGGTGGAAGAGAATAAAGTATGGGCCAGATCGTATGAGAAACATTCACATAAAGAATCTGACACATCAGAAAAGGGCAGACAAACAAACAGGGACAAGTTTTTAAAGTGCTTGTACACAAATGCTAGAAGTCTAAATAATAAGATGGGTGAACTAGAGTGCCTCGTGTTAAAGGAGGATATTGATATAATAGGCATCACAGAAACCTGGTGGAGTGAAGACAATCAATGGGACACAATCATTCCGGGGTACAAAATATATTGGAAGGACAGAACAGGTCGTGCAGGGGGGAGTAGCACTATATGTGAAAGAAAATGGAGAATCAAATGAAGTAAAAATCTTAAATGAATTCACATGTTCCATAGAATCTCTATGGATAGTAATTCCATGCTCTAATAAGAATATAACAGTAGGGATCTATTATTGACCACCTGACCAGGACAGTGATAGTGACGATGAAATGCTAACGGAGATTAGAGAGGCTATCAAAATAAAGAACTCAATAATAATGGGGGATTTCAATTATCTCCACATTGACTGAGTACATGTCACCTTAGGACGAAATGCAGAGACAACATTTCTCAATACTTTAAACAACTGCTTCTTGAAGCAACTGGTACAGGAACCCACAAGGGGAGAGGCAACTCTTGATCTAGTCCTGAGTGGAGCGCAGAATCTGGTCCAAGAGGTAACTATAACAGGACCGCTTGGAAATAGTGACCATAATATAATAACATTTAACATTTCTGTGGTGGGAAGAACACCTCAACAGCCCAACACTGTGGCATTTAATTTCAGGAAGGGGAACTATGCAAAAATGAGGAGGTTAGTTAAACAGAAATTAAAAGGTACGGTGACAAGAGTGAAATTCCTGCAAGCTGTATGGACCCTTTTTAAAGACACCATAATAGAGGCTCAATTTAAATATATACCCCAAATTAAAAAACACAGTAAAAGAACTAAAAAAGAGCCACCGTGGCTTAACAACCATGTAAAAGAAGCAGTGAGAGATAAAAAGGCATCTTTTAAAAAGTGGAAGTCAGACCCTAGTGAGGTAAATAGAAGGGAGCATAAACGCTGCCAAATTAAATGTAAAAATGTAATAAGAAAAGCCAAAAAGGAGTTTGAAGAACAGCTAGCCAAAAACTCAGAAGGTAATAATAAAAAAAACAACCAATGGGGTCCTTGGGTGATCGAGATACAAAAGGAGCACTTAAAGACAATAAAGTAATCACAGAGAAACTAAATGAATTCTTTGCTTCAGTCTTCACCACTGAGGATATTAGGGAGATTCCCAAACCTGAGCCGTCTTTTGTAGGTGACAAATCTGTGGAATTGTCACAGATTGAAGTGCAACTAGGGAAGGTTTTGGAATTAATTGAGAAACTTAACAGTTACAAGTCACTGGGACCAGATGGCATTCACCCAAGAGTTCTGAAAGAACTGAAATGTGAAATCGCGGAACTATTAACTATGGTTTGTAACCTGTCCTTTAAATCAGTTACTGAACCCAATGACTGGAAGATAGCTAGTATAATGCCAATATTTAAGAAGGGCTCTATAGGTGATCCTCGCAATTACAGACCGGTAAGTCTAACGTCAGTACCGGGCAAATTAGTGAAACAATCGTAAAGAATAAAATTGTCAAACACCTAGAAGAACATAAATTGTTGCGCAAAAGTCAACACGGTTTCTGTAAAGGGGGATCATGTCTTACTAATCTATTAGAGTACTTTGAGGGGGTCAACAAACATGTGGAAGGGGGATCAAGTGGACATAGTGTACTTAGATTTCCAGAAAGCCTTGACAAGGTCCCTCACCAAAGGCTCTTATGTAAATTAAGTTGTCATGGGATAAAAGGGAAGATTCTTTGGATTGAGAACTGGTTAAAAGACAGGGAACAAGGGTAGGAATAAATTGTAAATTTTCAGACTGAAGAGGGGTAACTAGTGGTGTTCCCCAAGGGTCATTCCTAGGACCAATCCTATTCAACTTATTCATAAATGATCTGGAGAAAGGGGTAAACAGTGAGGTGGCAACGTATGCAGATGATACTAAACTGCTTGAGATAATTAAGACCAAAGCAGACTGTGAAGAACTTCAAAAAGGTCTCACAAAACTAAGTGATTGGGCAACAAAATGGCAAATGAAATTTAATGTGGATAAATGTGAAGTAATGCACATTGAAAAAAATAACCCCAACTATACATGCAATATGATGGGGGCTAATTTAGCTCCAACTAATCAGGAGAAAGATCTTGTCGTCATTGTGGATAGTTCTCTGAAGATGTCCACGCACTATGCAGCGGCAGTCAAAAAAGCAAACGGGATGATAGGAATCATTAAAAAAGGGATAGAAAATAAGATGGAGAATATCTTATTGCCCTTATATAAATCTATGGTATGCCTACATCTTGAATAGTGAGTACAGATGTGGTCCCCTCATGTCAAAAAAGATATACTGGCATTAGAAAAGGTTCAGAAAAGGGCAACTAAAATTATTAGGGGTTTGGGATGGGTCCCATATGAGAAGAGATTAAAGAGGCTAGGACTTTTCAGTTTGGAAAAGAGGAGACTAAGGGAGGATATGATAGAGGTATATAAAACATGAGTGGTGTGCAGAAAGTGAATAAGGGAAAATTATTTACTTGTCCTCATAATATGAGAACTAGGGGCTGCGAAATGAAATTAATGGGTAGCAGGTTTAAAACAAATAAAAGGAAGTTCTTCTTCACTCAGCACACAGTCAACCTGTGGAACTCCTTGCCTGAGGAGATTGTGAAGGCTAGAACTATAACAGGGTTTAAAAGAGAACTGGATAAATTCATGGAGGTTAAGTCCATTAACGGCTGTTAGCCAGGATGGGTAAGGAATGGTGTCCCTAGCCTCTGTTTGTCAGAGGGTGGAGATGGATGGCAGGAGAGATCATTACCTGTTACATTCACTCCCTCTGGGGTACCTGGCATTGGCCACTGTCAGTAGACAGGATACTGGGCTGGATGGACCTTTGGTCTGACCCAGTGTGGCCTTTCTTATGTTCAGACATTTCTCAGAATGAGTTAGGGGAGAAAGTATTGTTTTGCCCATGTTAAAAATTCTTACGTCTGTTTAATTGAGAAGCTATAGATCATCGGTGTTTTGGAGCAGAGACTTGAAATTTAGCTGGGAGTCTCCTTGATGTCATGTTTGTGCCTTTTGCCATTCCTGTGAAAAATTGCCAAAATTTGATCAAGGTATGAACCTATGAAAATCTCAGTTCATGCATTCTCAGTAGTTAGAGTTGAGCAGCTAACTTCTCAGAAGATTCCATCTCACCCCTGGTTTGGCACCTGATTCTGTTTCCAGCTCTGACCTTTGGCTTGTTACCGGACACTGTCTTTGTTGTTGACCCTTGGCTCCGACCACTAGGCCTGACTCCAGCTCTGACCAGTAGGCCTGACTGCCCACACTCTGGTCATTGCAGCTTGTTCAGATCACTGTTAACTTCTCCAGCTGGTCCAGATTCCATTGTTCATGAATCAGTGCTGCTTCTTGTTTTTACTTTGACTGCAAATGTATGCTTTTGATCATACCAAGGTAGGCCTGGTAGTCAGCCTGCTGACAGGGGAGGCATTGGACTGAGTCTTTCCCGTTTTGGAAGCCAACAGGCTGGTTTTGTCTAAGTGGGATGCATTCCAGTGGGCAATATTGACCATCTTCAATGACCCTAACCACACCCACTCCACTGAGCCTCTCTTCAGAAACTCCAACAGGGGTCAGGTCAAGCAACTCCATATGTAGTTCACTTCTGCTGTCTCATATCAGAAACAGAATAGAATGAGACGGCCCAATCAGTTTCAATGGGGCCTCCGGGATGAGATGAAGGACAAATTGACCTGAGTTGAGAGAGACCCCAGTGGGTCTGGATGTCTCCATAGAGCTCATCATCCATATCAACAATCATCTATGTGAACAATGGGTCGAAAGGAGAGGGCACTGCGAGTGTGCCCCCTGCTATTGGATTCCACCCAACCAGTTGATCTGAAGCAGGTAGACCCAACATGCCAACAACTCAACCCTCAAGAGAATGCCAGCAGTGCCTTAACTTGTACTGCTACTGTGGTGAGCTGGGCCACGCTATCTCCAATTTCCTCATGAGGAACCCAGTCCAGAAGGAATCCGAGAAATGAGCCAGCTTAGGCTCAGGAAAGGGGGCTAACCTGGGTGTCCTGACAGAGTATCCCCCTGAAACCACAACTGAGGTCCTGGCAGGGAGGTGTGCTGGCTTCCATTAATGAACACCGCACCTACAAATCCAAGTTGAGTTTCAAATCCCAGGGCATTTCCAACCACTTCCTCCACAGCCCCCCTTGCTGCCTGCTCCTGGTTCCTGTCCTCCTATACCAGACTCCCGTCTACTCCCAGTTCCTGCTGCCCTGCCCTACTCCAGGTCCCTGCTTCTCTGTCTTACCTCGGATGCTGGCTCTGGCACCTGACACTGGCTCTGGCTCTGAGCTTTGGCTTCGTAGCTGACACTTTCTTTGGTGTTGACTGTTGGCTCCAACTACTAGGGGTCTGACTGCCCAGGCCCCAGTTGTGGCAGTTCCCTTATCTTAGTAGTGAAATGAGGATAAGTGGAGTCTTCATCTGAGGAGCTAGGGAGAGGTATGCATTTTTGCATGGATTAAAGGTTGACTTTTCAACATGAAATTATCATACACATATTGGCAGAGGAATAGAGGGAAGTTAAAAAGTCAAAAACCAAACTAAAAACCATGATTTTATTTTACTCTTTAAAAATATCTCATGATTTTTGGGGGTCTGACCCATGATTTTGGATCTTGAGGTTAGCAATACTGCAGTACTTAGTACAGGGTTTGGACAGTGTATAGTAAATAATGCATGGGAACACACATTTAATGATGAGGATAAAAAAATCGACTAGCTAACCATTCAGCTTGCAGCATCCACACTGTGTACTGAGTGATTGTGGAAAAAATATATGTGATCATGTAATTAAAGACTATCACACTAATTCACAGTAGGGGGTGAATTACGGTTAAGTGGGACACCTTAATTCGGACATTTCCTAATTTTTGAGTGATTGACTTTGCAACATTAATGTTCTTTTAATTTACAGTTTCATAAGTATTATGTATTTACTCCAGCAGAAGTATAGACTAATATTTTCAGAGAATCCTAAAAGAATTAAGTGCTGAATCCCATTGGAGCTCAGTATGAGTTGGGCACCTAATTTCCTCATGGGAAAAACCTCATGGGCAAACATTCATATTAAATCATAATATAGCAAAGATGAAACTGAGTAAACTGAAAGAGAAGGGGCAGTAGATGGGTCAGGTATTTAGCCATCTACTTCTTCTTTTTTCAGATAGGGTCAACACCTCTGTGTATTATTCCTTCTAGTAATGTATTATTTGTAACAAACTGACGTGTGCTAGATGGCTAGTATCACTGAAGAGAACTTCCATTCCCTACTTTTGAAGAATGGTGGCTAATTATATAGTTATCCAATAGACATAATATATATTTTAGAATGTACATGATGCCCTAATTTTTCAGTAGAATGGATGCATGATCCCATACTCATCTTCTAGTATGGACCACTCCTGAATCATGGCTCCACCTTTCACCTAGAAGGGGGTCTCCCCTCTCAAAGAGAAAGGTGAAGTGGCCTGGGACAGCTTTAATACCACAGGAATGGCAGCAGGGCCTCCTCCCTTTAGGAGCAACAGGGGTCCACCTGTATTTAGTGTAGTTGCCAGGAGTATCTATGTAGCAGATTGGACCAGGCCCACTGCATCCTGATCCTCCTGCCACATCCAGAGTCCTGTGTTGTGGTGATGGGATCTCCCAAAGCACTGAATCGTGGAGATAATACGATGCACACTTCTCAGAACTGTCACTTCAGGCTATCTGCAGACTCAGGCAATGACTTAGGTCACTACCTAAATTGTGCTTAATTCATGTTTTCAAGCTTTTCTTTGCAATCATGAAGGATAAAAAAATGATGAGGATTACTGTTTTAAAATGAAAGCTGAGAGTCTGGTGTAATCACATGACCCCAGGAGCTGGGACTCTAGTCATGGGAGTGTGGTGTTGATAGTCCAGGCCTGACTACCATTTTTTAAAGAATTAGGTACAGTACTCTTAAACCAAATTACATCTACCTCAACTGACAGAAAATGTCACTGCTCCGGGAGGCCAGTTCAGCAAAACAAATTTGAGTTGCTGAGAAAGAGAGAAAGGCTTGCTGTCAAGAGGGGCTCCCTTGGAAATAAAAGACTCACAACCATCTGGTTGGTGGTGCTACTTTCCATAATGTAATGAGGAGTGTAGCCTACATTCCAGACCAGGGCTTTGGAGCTGAGCCCGGAGCTGGAGCACGGAGCAGCTCTGAAGCAGTGGAGCTGCAGGTTTTTGCCTGGAGCTGGAGCGGAGCTGGAGCACAGCTCCAAAGCCCTGTTGCAGACTTGTGGTCTGTATTATAGAAAGTCATTTTACAAAATTAGAACAAAATCTTCATTTCTCAGTGCTGCAGGGTGAACTGTACTTCAAGGGAGTAGGGATTCAGCTGCACTTTTTGCCAAGCTCAGCCTACCTCCCAGGGTCACATTGTAGTAAAATGAGACTCAGAGCAAGGCCAGCTGAGATATAAAGGACAACCTGAATTCAGAGGGAGAGCTGTAGGGCATAGGCAGGTTTCTGTATTAGAGTCTAGGGTCAAGGAATTGATTTGAAGGGGCTTGCCAACCTAGCTAGGTGGAAGTCCTGGCTGGGATACCTGCTGCATAGGTGGCAGCAGGAAGGACCACTCTGCAGGACCTGGCTTACCTGTTTTGATGCTGAATTGTGTTTGAGTTTGAAAAGTAAATGTAACCCAGGGAAATAGAAAGGAAATACTGACACTGGTGGAAACTTCATTGACGCAGCTGGCCAATGTGTTGTCTGACAAGTTTACGTGATTGGAGGAACTGGCAGGCTGATACCAAGATTAGGGAGACCCCTGTTAAAGTCAGTTTTAATCCATGATTAATATGCTGTCCATTGACTCAAATTTATCTAGGGCAAAATTCTGAACTTTAAATATATATCAAAGCCTAACTAGACATTCTTGAAAACTTATTTCAAAATCTAAGGAAGTTCCAAGTTTAAAAAAAAGAAGAAGCAATGAACACAGCATTAAGGTTGCAAAAGCCTTGCAAGTCAAAGTCAAGCTTATACTTAAAAAATAACAACCAAGTATTAGCAGTTAACAACATCCTATTTTACTGAAAATATTTTAAAACAGAAGTACACAATGACATGAGTCATATCTGAATACATTATTACAGTAGATCCCCTATTTTACAAACTAATTGGGAATTGAGGAATTGTACAATAGAAAATTTCATAAAATTGAAATCTCAAATTACAGTAGGTATGGTGCACGGAGTCGCTTTCTTGTCCTTCAAACCACTGCAAAGCAAGTACACTGAAGGCAGCAGAACGTGAAGGGATGTCAATTTGTTCTTCATCGACATCACTTTCATTATGTAAATTCCCCCCCGCCCTCGCATTTGGGATTTGTATAACTGATTCATCATAAGATTGATGTTTGTAATAACGAGGTTTTTACCTCATATCAAGAAAACAAAATTGCATAACTAACATATGTGTTCATTTGTGGCTAAATTGTAGCTTTGCTCTCAGCAAGGGGCATCTTGATGTTGTGCTGTCCATGGAGCACACCAGAAAGCAAATTGTAACTCCTGGGATCTCCCTTGAAACAAGGGGGAGGTACCCTGCTCCATGTCTATAGGTGTCAGAGCATATTTCCTCCAGATCATACAACTATATTGGCCAGTTTGGGGTCGGGTGGGGTGGGGGTGGTCGGAGCCAAGGTTCCATCCCTTCCATGCACCATCCTGCTCATATATGTTGTGGGGACAAAGTCACTCTATATCTCCTCTTGCTTCTTCCCAAGGTATAGGTAGCCTGCAGAAGAGCATAAAGGAGCACAAGCTGGGCCACAAAGTGGCCTTTATTTATTTTTCATACAATTTATCTATCAGTTTCTGTAAGCTTATTTTCAAACAATTGAAATAACACCAATAACAGTTTCAAATGTGAAACAACAAACAACACTGTAATAACATAGAAATTTAATATTTTGAATAAATCTTCTGTTAGACTCTATCCACAGACCTTTGTCCACCTTAGCTGGTTGCCCTTGGAAACATCCCCCTCTGGGATAGTGTTCTCTGAGAATTGTTTTTTGAAACCATCAACAAAAACCACAAACACGTATGTGAAAAATTCTATTGCAAGTTTTTTGGAACATGTAAGCTGAGAAATAATGAGTTATTGCCATGACTAAGAGAAAAGGGACTACTTCTGTTGTAAATTCCTGGCAATCTTCATCTCTCAGACATCATGGCTAATGAATAATCATTTGTCTACAAATAGGCTACACCATCCTATAGTAACTGGCTGTCTGCAAAGCTAGATCATATTTATTCCTGTCTGAAGGCTTCCAATAAAGCTTCTAAAAATATTTCCTTTTGGCCACCTGGCATCTTTAAAGATCAAATTCATCTTAATCCCTTTGGATACCACATTAGTTACAACTTCTTATCTCAAGGCATGTGCTCACAATCTAGAAATATCAATGCCAGTTTCTTTGAAAGCTAGTTTAAACCAGGCTTTAATTGTGTTTAATTGAACAGGTCCATTCTTTTGTAGAAGAGATAAATAATTTGTCAGGTTTTTTTCCTAAAATCTTAGAACTATCTATCAGACAACTGACAAGCTTTCAAGATTGTAAACAATGAGTTCTCTCTAGTTGTTAAAGATGCTGAGAGTGAGAGGTAAAATCAAAATGTGATTACCAGAGAGCAGATGGCCATCATGAGATGGCTATTTATCAAGTAAAATTTACAGATTTTAAGATAAGTTTTTGATACTTCACTCATCTTTGAACTTTCCTGAACCAAAACATCTATTTCTGAATGTAAGAAATGGTTGATATAAGATTTCTTCTGAAGAACAGGAATTTCTGTTACAATGACAAATGTTGGTTTGATAAGGGTCCCCCTTTTATTTATTTTATTCCGGCACAGTGCCCATTTCATTAGACTTCTGAAGACAAAATCTATCCACCAGATATTAGGCAGATAACAAGAGGATTACTTTGCTAATAGCACTAAAGACCTGATTGCTCAGGCAAAAGTTTTAAGCCTAACTATCGATTTTTGAGACGGAAGAGATTCCAGAAAAACAAATATTTTGGCAGCTTCTCAACAACAAATCAGCACACTTTCATTGATCTATTTGGAAATCAAGAGCCATTTCATCTCAAGAATACTTTTTGATTAAATAAAGTTTTTGTTACCCCAAGTACTGTTTACCAAACATGTTATCTAGGATTGGAGCATCAAAATAATCCAAATTAGGTGTTCCAATGTAAACCAAGATCCTTTCATCATGAGGCTCTATGAGGTTTCTAAATACATGCATCAGTAAGTCTAGAGTTTCCACCTGAAGGTAGACTCCCCATGGAAAACCCATCCAATTTAAATCTCCTTTATCTAATACTCTTGAATCACAGACTGTATCCTGTCTGCCCTATCCATTACAACTAACTCTAGCCTCGCCTCCCCGGATGTGCCTGCTGTTGATCTAATATATGCCCACAATTTCTCTTTGTTTAGAGGCTCAAATAGCTGATCCTGAGTTACTATTTCATTACTTGATTGTTTAGAGACTGATGACAAGCTTACAGCACCAGCTACCCTGCACCAAGAGGCCGGCCAAAGGTGGGGAGTTCCTGCAGTATCATGCAGTATCATACAGAGCAATACCACCTCCCACATTAGCATCTTTCTGTTGGCTAGTTTCAAAGGGAGTTGGATCAGGCTCTTAGATTGTAAATGCCTTGGGGGCAGGAATGTATCTTCCTTTGTATTTTGTAGGGTGCAATGGCCAGTGATGGTGCCCAAAAAATAATAATAGTATAATAAGCTACTCCAAGGAACAAGCAAATGTTTCTTGTGATATATTCATCTTTTACCTATCCCACACTGTTTATAGGACTTAAGGTTTGCATCAGTGTCCTGTTGTCTTGCACTTAACTAGTGGGTTTTTGTGTGTATTCTTGGTTTGTGTGTGTATTCTTGTTAGCGTTGCACATGCTGGTCTGATGAACAAGCTGAAGAAAATATATTTCATATATTACTTTTGAAAAAAATACATGTTTCTTTAAAATTTCCCCACATTTACTTTTTTTAAATTAGCATACTATAGAAATAGTGAGAAGTGTGGTTTTTTACAGTTAGGGAACTATCCATAACATTTTTATATCCAAATTGTGTAGGAAATGCTTGCTTAATTAGAACACTTAAATGAGTGATTGTTTAGCTGCTGTTCCAAAGCAAGTTGAACTACAGACATTCTCTCTTGTAAGTTAACTTACAGACCTCAGTTCAGGATCCTGTGTTTCTCCTGTGACATTGGGCCCAGTCCTTCAGTTCATACTCAGACAGCTCCATTGATATCAAAGGACAGCAGTACTGAACCTATCATTATAACTTAGAGGTGTGAGGACTGTATTCTTTAGACATAAATTTTCCCTATTCATTAACTTGAGTGTGCTTTGGATCAGGCCTTGAATGTAATATGTAAAACTTGGAACCTTAAACTACCTGGAAGTAAAGGAATAACTGATATTCCACATGTCTGTAACCAATTTTTAATTTTTTTTTTAAAGTAGTAATTATTTTTAAAATATCAGCTTATGTTTTAGACAAGCTTCTTATTTTCCTTTCTGGACTAATTACCAGGCATCTAAATATTTTTCAAGGGTACTATGGTAATGAGAAGAGTGGGAGGCATATCTTAAAGGGGACAGAGAATGAGCAAAAGTTGGAAGAAGTAGCCAAAATGAGCAATTTGTTAATTCAAAAATTAAGAGCAGAAACATTTTAAAGAGGGTACTTATGTTCACATCGTGAATGCAGATAGTACCAGATGAATTACTCACTTATTTTCAGCACCAAGAAAATCTTCCAGTCTTCAGTTTTGACAGTTTTAAACAAATACCATCTCCCAAGCTCAAAACTATACTTGCATATACACACATACAGTCTGCTTCCAAAAAAAAAAAAAAAGCTATTAATACATCAAGCCTTATGCTTGCTTCTACTGTGAGGTGTTGAGGAGAGCAAATGAAAATAAAATACAGTAGAAAAGATCTAATATAGAAAGAGGACTGGGGGAGGAGTGCAGCCAATGCTAGATCAAAGCTAGCTTGAGCAACAATAGCAATGTAGCTGGGGCCGCAGAGGCAGCAGTACAGGCTAGGCTTCTGAATACAGCCCCACCCAGGACCCTGTGTACACACTTGAGAAGCTAGCCCATGCTGCAGTCCCTGCTACTGGACTTACACTGCTATTGTTACTCAAGCTTTAATGTAGGTAGATGAAAGCTAGCTTGGGTATGTCTATATGTGCTGCTGCAATCAGACCTCCTAGTTCCAGTATAGACATACCCTTTGGTTCCAACCAGCTTCAGTGGCAATGGAGTCATGGTTCCACCCTTCGCTGCCTGCTCTGTTGCAGAGGGACAATTGGTCACTCAGCCCCTGCATTCCTCACCTAATCTCGCAATCTGAGCATGTCTAATATGGCTGCACAGAAAGGTGAGTGGAGAGGGTTGTTCTCTTTAATCTCCTGTGGTGGATGCATTAGACCCAGCCATAATTTAGCCCATGAAAAGTGAATAAGTATATGTGCTTGTTCAAGGAACAGATATTTATTTCTCCATAAAAAGTGCTTATCCTAAGGGAAGATTAACCTCAATTTTACAAAAGTCTCAGGGGATATTTAAAATATTCATAAATTGGAATGTCATATCATCAAATGAATTGTGATTATGATAAGAGTTTTGAGTAACATGGAGATTTGGGGTTCATTTCTATGTCAAATTCCCAAATCATATATAAAATTAAGAGAGGAGTATAGCAAAGGATCACATTATAAAAAAGTTTTCAAAACCTTATTTATTTGGCTTCATTTTCAACCATGCCCTCTTCATGGAAAGCTGTTTGCAAAGCAGGATACTAAGGTATTTTTGCTTCTAGTATAATGTGTGCAGGCTATGCCTTTATTTATCATGAGTCTGATTCTGCTGCTCTCAGCCACTCTAATTAGTACCTTACTTCATAAACTGTCAAGAGAACTATTCACAGAATAAAGCAGCACACAGTTAAGGAGTTGGTGGTAGCAAAATCAAACTTCCTTGTGCTGACCTTACAACAACAGCACATGATTTTATGACCACAAAGTTAGATGGATTTTTCACATCTTTAAGAATTCTTATGTATATTAGTACCTATATGTGTATTATTTCTTTTAAAATATAACCTTGTATGCAGTCCAGTGCAACCCAGTGCAACCACACATTCACCACCACCAAGTCACTGGATAGTGACTATTCCATGTGATAGGAAAAAAAAATCTTAGTGGACCCCAAAAGAAGAGTCAGGCAACACATGAAATAGCATATGCCATTAGGTTAGATTATCACCACCTTGCTCGTGCTGGTGATGCTCTCTTTATGAAATTACTAATTCATCCATCAACAGGCAATGGTTGGGTGCAAGAACAGTGGTTTACTAAACTGCAAAGCCAAGTAGACTATGGAGAATCACAATTTTGGAAAACTCGGGATGTCTATGTGGGCTCTTGTCCTTAGTCAGCTCTGCTCCACCAACAGCCTTTGTGGGCACAAACAGTTCCCATCTTTATTGTATAAACTGCAGAGGAGATAATGAGAGGGTTAACTATTAATTCCCATGTGGATTTCCAGAGCTTTGTGATCCTTAGGTTAAAATGCCATGCAGTGTGTCTGCTCCCTGGCTGCATGCCCTTCTGTCCCTGGCATGTCCAGTGAGATCCTGCACAACCACCACCCTGTAGCTAGGGTGGAGGTTGCTGCCATAGGCTGAGGATCAGGGAGCAGCCACAGCATTGAGTGTAAATGATAGAATGCAATATCTAAACTACCTGATTTGTGGGTAGAAAGAGGCCAGTTTTGAAAATGTAGCCTGGAAAATTTTCTGTTTGTAAAAAGGAAAAAGATGAGGATGGTGGAGCTCCGGGAATGGGTTTACTCTTTATTCTGTAAGTATTTGGCAAAGGACATCAGTGGCTTGCCTTTTGTCCTAGTACTATTATGTTGCTGTGCAGTATATTTTAGGATCATCTCCACTAAGCGTAGACAATTACCGACCTTTTAAGCTAGAAATATCTGTATACGTGAGAGCTTGAATGTGAAAGCTGTCCCAAGGTTGTTGAATGTTTGCATACTAGCAGTAAGACCCTTTCGAGAACAGAAACAGAGAATGATGGATGGGAAAATGACTCAATGAACGTCAGTATCAGGCACTTTGAAATGTATAGTACAGATCAAATTATCAATAAGATTAGAATCTTCACAAGGAAGCAACTCTGTTTGCAACTCTTATCCAAGAGAAAGAAATATCCTGGAATGCAAGTTGACAGCTATGGTGTTGAGTGAGGCCCCAAGGAGTCTGAGTTGACAGAAGGAAACCTTTGAGTTGAATTGTCTGAGGGTAGCAAAAGGTCAATATTAGTGTCAAATACCAATTCTGGCTAGTAGGTGAGTCCTGAACCAAAAGTCATGTGAAGAACTGTAAAGTCAAATGCACCACATCACATGACATCCGGGCTACATTTTTTGAAAGGTTGCATATAGCCTGCATATTTATAGTAACCATTTTCAGTCATAATAATTTAGATCCACAAATGAGAGCAATCAAGTTTTTTTGAGATGCAGTGTATCTTCAGTTCATCAATATTAACTTACATGAAATGTGCATGGAAGAGGCATGGAAAAATATTTGCATGCAACAACTGCAGTTTTCTAAAGCAAACATCTAGTTTTTATATGAATGATTAAGCAGAAGTTTCTGAGTGCTTGTTTTTGTAGTATTCTTGTGATAAATACATAAAATGTAGTCAAAATCACACGCATATTGTGCTCCAGTGGATAATGTGGCTTGGATTGGGACTCAAGAAGATGGTGTCTGTTTCCAGCTCTAACACGGACCTATTTTGTGACCTTGAGCAAATCATTTTACTTCGCTGTGCTTCTGTTTCTACTCCCACAATTTGCCAGTCTTATTATTAGGATTGGAAGTTCTTCAGTGCAAGGTGTCTCTTTCTGGGTGTTACTATAGTGCCTAACATGATAGGGACTTAATCTTGATCTTGCAGTTATACCAATAATATTGCTTTGAACCATTGGCCCCCACTTCAGTCCCATCATGTAGTCTTATTCCTGTCTTTTACATTAAACTCGTAACTTCATTGTAACCAAACTTTTATCTTTGATCCATGAAGGCTATAGTTGGTCCTGAAATGTGTTACCTTTATATTTTAGGGTATGCATGTTTCTAGAATCTGTTTAAGCAACCGTTATAGACTACACCTTAAGGAAGAGCATAGCATGTATGGTAATGAGCTGTGATATTGATTGCACTTGCAATATTTTAATGCCATTTGTACTGAAAATGAACAATAGAACTGAGCTCAGAAATTTTTGATTTTGTGCTGTATACCGTAATATACAGTGCATATTTAGAAATGTGCCTTATTATGGTTTTACAGTACTGAGACCATAGTTAAGGTTGCTTCAGACTTCTGTGTTTTACAGGGTTCTGTACCTTAGTGTCTCAACTTTTTTCAGAACCTTTTTTTTTAAACATGCCATGGGGAATTTGAACCAAGCTAATTAATGTCTGTGTGGAATGATCACCAATGTGTAATTTTGAATTAGTATGTTGTTATTTTTAGGAAATGTGTAAAAACTAGAACACTAAAAAAGCATGTATTTTTGGCACATTTACTGTCCCCCTGCTACTCCGTGAGCAGTAACATTTTGACATGAGAGAAAATCAGCCACTCATCACTCCCTCCAATTCATTTGTATATTTGGGTAGAATTACTACTGCCCTGATTATCATGGCAATGGCTGCCTTTGATAAATGATTGACCTCAGACTGCCATAACATTATGACAAAGATGGGTCACAGGAGGAGCTATAATGAAAGCATGCTGGGTTCTGATAAGCTCCTGCTGTGCTCCTTTGGGTTTGCCCTGTGGTAAGGTACGCTGTTTCTTTTCAAAGGGTAATTGTTTGTTACTTTCCTCAAAAAGGGTATATGAAAATAAAATATAAAATTACAGCTCCTTTTGGATATAGAATTACAGCTCCTATTGTCATCTATTTCTTACAAACTGGGGACTTTTTATAAAACAGCTGGGGATTTTAGATCTGATTCCCTATTCGGTTTCTGTTACACAGCTAAAAAACTCCATCATGTGGAAGTTGCAGTAAAACTGAAGCTACATTTAAAAAAAACATGTTTTGTTTGAATACATTTATATTTATTTTCAATTAAATTAAATAATTTCAATTATATTCAATTTCAATTTAATTTCAATATTTAATTTAATTATATTTAATGTCAATGTATTGGTCGACATGGTAATCTGGAACATCACAGAGATAACAATGGCAACCAAATATACATTGAAGACAACAAACTTGTGTAAGTGCTTTATTATTTAAATAGCGCGCGTGCACACACACACATATTCTTTCTGTTAAAAACTAAGAAAATTAACAAAAAAAGCCTTCATTTAATGTTCGTTAAGGTTACTCTCAATAAACTAAATATAATACAGCCAATCAATAAACTAAATATAAAAAAAATAGGAAATACAAAGTTAAGGATTAAAAGGGTGCAAAGTCAAGCACTCTCAAGTAAGAAAATGCCAGAATGACTGTCACCTGTGCAACCTTATTTCAGCCCCATTGTACATATACATTATGGTACAGTATTTAATTACATGATTGCATATTATTTTTTTGCACAGGGCCCCTGGTTCATTATGCTGTGGGGATGGATTGGGTTTGTGTAGTAAAGGAATCTGTTATCTGTAGGATCCCTGCCTCTTTTACTGTAAAAGTTAGGTTTGTAGTAAACGAAGCCTGGGATTTCAGGAAGAGAAAGGATGGTCTTTGTCACTGTTTCAGGGCAACTGTACCTGTAGTCCCCCTCTATTGTCCAAGGGCATCCACTTTAGACTTCTGGCTCCGAGCTGTCACCTCTCTTGGGTTGAGGCCTGTGTCTCACTCACTCCTGACTGGAAATTTTTAGACTGCACCACTCCCTGCCTTACATTGTGATATCCTTAGCCAGCCAGGCTGCCTAATAGGCCAATGGCCATCCTGTGCTTTTCTGTCCAAGGGTTATGGACAGTATATTGCTCACAGTTATAAATTACCAGTTCCTTCTAAGCACATGCCTTTATTCTTAATGTAAAAGCTTTTACGTTAAGAATAAACATATTAAAACAATAAAAGAACCTACATGCATGCTAAAAAGCTTACCTGAAGTCAACCTCAACTCTGTCCCAGGACTCTGGTAGGTTTTAGTCTTTCAAAACCCACAACTGAACTTTTCCCATGGTTACAGATTCATCTGCATTTGATCCAGAACCAGAACAAAATCTGGGCAGGACAGCCATTTCTTTATACAGCTTAGGCCTTTTATCTTGACGTTCTGTAACAGGCTTCAAAATTCGGGGTTCTTACACAACTGGAGTTAGGGAATTTGCATTAACCTCTTCGTAGGGATTCCCCAAGAAATCCACTTAACACTTATTGTCTCAAAAGTCCATACTTGTCTGGCACATTTTAAATATAACTTTTGAACTCCTAGGTCTCACATTTATCACATCTTCCCACTAGTGAGATTATATACAATCCCAGTCCACAATAATACATAAAACTTAATACAATAAGGACTTCCAAGGATATTGCAGGAAATTGTCATGTCTGTGATAGTCTCATGGTTAGGGCAGTTGAATACCATCCTAGAGACCTGGATTCTATTCCTGCCTCTGCAGCCAAGGTCCTGTGAGATGCTGGGCAAGTCCCTTACAGCAGACTTTTCACAGGTAATCACTTCTGCATATAAATCAAAGGCTGTATCATAATGCGTACACACAAGGAGGCTAAATTAAGGTTGCAGGGACAGTGTTCATTCTGGCATTTCCTAACTTCAGCGTTCTTTACTTTGTGACCTTTTCATTGCTTTTAATCCTTTGTAATTCCTAATTTTTTGTGGTTTACTTTAGTTTAGAAGTTGTCAAGGTTCCTCCCCCACTCTGAACTCTAGGGTACAGATGTGGGGACCTGCATGAAAAACCTCCTAAGCTTATCTTTACCAGCTTAGGTCAAAACTTCCCCAAGGTACAAAATATTACACCCGTTATCCTTGGAATGGCCGCTACCACCACCAAACTAATACTGGTTACTGGGGAAGAGCTGTTTGGACGCGTCCTTCCCCCCAAAATACTTCCCAAAACCTTGCACCCCACTTCCTGGACAAGGTTTGGTAAAAAGCCTCACCAATTTGCATAGGTGACCACAGACCCAAACCCTTGGATCTGAGAACAATGAAAAAGCATTCAGTTTTTACAAGAAGACTTTTAATAAAAAATAGAAGTAAATAGAAATAAAGAAATCCCCCCTGTAAAATCAGGATGGTAGATATCTTACAGGGTAATTAGATTCAAAAACATAGAGAACCCCTCTAGGCAAAACCTTAAGTTACAAAAAAGATGCACAGACAGAAATAGTTATTCTATTCAGCACAATTCTTTTCTCAGCCATTTAAAGAAATCATAATCTAACACATACCTAGCTAGATTACTTACTAAAAGTTCTAAGACTCCATTCCTGTTCTGTCCCTGGCAAAGACCAGCATACAGACAGACACAGACCCTTTGTTTCTCTCCCTCCTCCCAGCTTTTGAAAGTATCTTGTCTCCTCATTGGTCATTTTGGTCAGGTGCCAGCGAGGTTACCTTTAGCTTCTTAACCCTTTACAGGTGAGAGGAGCTTTCCCCTGGCCAGGAGGGATTTCAAAGGGGTTTACCCTTCCCTTTATATTTATGACAGAAGCAATCTTAACTAACTTTAAACTAAGTTTTTTGTTTGTTTCTTTATAGAGTGCCATAAGTACATGGCACATTACCATTTCCATGGCACATTATCATTTCCATTACCATGGATGAAAGAAACAGATCCATGCTGCTTCTCTCAGATCTGTCAGCACTTCTGGATTCCATTGATCCGCAGAATATTTTTACTTACCAGTGGGATCTTGCTGGTATAGATGGAATTACCCTCCAGTGAGGTCAGAGTCAGTACTGCTGTCAATTGCTTGTCCTCCTGAACAGTCCTCACAGGCAGTGTACCACAGGGTTCCATCTTGTCAACCCCACCCCTCAGATTTACATTGTCAAGCTGCCTGGAGTGGCTCACAACCGTGAGTGCAAACCTTAGGACAATCTGTTAAGAAATAGTGCACAAACCCAAAACTGGTTGTGTGTTGTGTACTTCGGTTTCACCAATCAATTATCAAGTGTGAGTACCTCAAAGATTACAACAGCCTTAACATGGAGTCAAAGACAGTCCCATTGGAAGCTGCTAAGTCTGCAGTGTCATCAGGATTCAGAAGATGCTCAACTCTATGGCTTCTTTTCATAATTACATTCTGTAGTCTCATTACTTTCTCAGTGGCTTACTAAGACAGAGTTCTGGATGAAAGCAAACCTGGTTCCACTCAACCTGGATGCTTGTTGGAAACACTTAGAAGATTGGAAGAAGGTGGTAGCTGCACATTACGCTGAGAGCGTATGCCTGTCTTTCAACAAAATTGCTCATATTAGATCCATCAGTGCTCCTGAGTTTTTAAGTAGTAGTAGTATTATGGCTTGAAGCATAGCTGATCTTGAGCCATCATTCCTCTCACACAGACCTCACACTGGTCATTCACCTTTGTCATCTTCAGTCTAGTTTACTACAATGTGTTGTACTTAGAATACACTGGCAATCCACCTACAATCTCTGTCTGGTGCAGAAGCCAGCCTCCTGAATGAGAAGAGCTATTGTGAATACATTATTATGATCAATTATTATTAATAATTATTTTATGTTTACAGTGGCATACTAGGCATTTTGCAGTACAAAGAGAAAAGTCCCCACTCAAAGAATTGAGCTTAAGTCTTTTTACTGACTTCTGAATAGTTTGCAATAGGTTGTCTAGAATCTGCTTCCCTCCCTATTCCTCGTCATGGCCATGGAGGGTATGTCTATACTGCAATGTAAGCTCAAGGTTAGTAGAACTCGAGTTAGCAGATCCTGGGTTTCTTAGCCTTGGGCTTGAGTGTCTACACACATTTGTAACTCCCAGTTAGGAATTGTTGAATCCTGGGTCCCAACCTCGGGCTCCAATGTCTGCACATTATGCAGACCCAAGTCCACCCAGACTTCCTAGCACCCTCCCAAAACCACCCTAGCCCTTTGTTCGTGGTGCAGTGTGAGAAAACTTGACTGTCCACTTAACTTGACTATCCAGAGGGCAAAGAAAACCAGCCTGTGGGTTTGTGGGATTTTAGCAGACTTTCAGAGCATGAGTCCAGTGGGGTTGCATCTACACTGCAGAGCAATAGGATTTGAACCCTGGGTCCTGTCTTGACTCAGGCTTGGACCCTCCATCTCTGTGGTCCTGCGACCTTGGAGTAGCACGAATTGTATGTGTAAGCCTTCTGCCCGTCAGAGTTGGCAGCAACAAGGGCCGGGTTCAATATCTAGGGGATCCATTCCAATAACACAATGCAAACCGGCTCGAGCCCCCACCCAGTGACCTGGGACAAATATATACCACCCCCGCTGGGCGCCTCCAAGAGGCAATACTTCCCCTCTCGCAAGCACATAGTCTGAGTGTAGCAAAAGCCTTTTAATAACAGAGAGAAACAATGTGGCATTATGTTTGGGAAACACCACCAGCAGGATTCATAACAAAACCCATGAGCAAAAACCCACCCCAAGCAAATTGGGGCATGCCCCATTCCCTTTGGTTCTGAGTCCAGCAACCCCAAATCACTCAAAGTCCCAAAAGTCCAATGCCCCAAAAGTCTCTGTCCCTGGTCAGGGCCGCCCCAGAGTTCGAAAGTTTATCTGCGGAGCTTTACCTCCCAACCTGGGTGGAAATGGGACGGGGGTAAGAGGCACCTTACATGATCTGAAGCTGACCGCCCCATAGCTCCATAGCAGCGCTCCGCTCCGCCAGCCGCCCCACGAACTCCTTCGCTCGGCTGCGCTCCGCTCCGCCAGCCGCCCCACGAACTCCTTCGCTCGGCTGCGCTCCGCTCCGCCAGCCGCCCCACGAACTCCTTCGCTCAGCTCCACGGCCCACAAGCAGCTCCTGCCATCCACAAACTGCTCCACCAGCCGGTCCGCCAGGCACTCCAGCCGGCCCGCCAACTACTCCACAATATATCTTCCAGCTCCCCCACTACTTAACACAACACTCAGTGATTTCAGCTCTTAGGTGAATTCAGCTTGTAGTAGGGGAGCCCCAGTGCTGGTGCACTGTCAGCCCAAAATGAGCTCAGCAGCCTATAACTAGACTTCTAATGAAATCAAAATTA
Source organism: Caretta caretta (assembly GCF_965140235.1). NCBI lineage: Eukaryota > Metazoa > Chordata > Testudines > Cheloniidae > Caretta > Caretta caretta. The sequence goes on along the minus strand of NC_134207.1, from coordinate 197,075,825 downwards.
GCTCTGATATTCCACAGTGGAGAGAGGAGGAAGTGCAATTAGCATGTAAGGCCCTCACCAAGGGGCCCATACCACTAAGTATTAGTACTTGTCCCCAGCCTCTCTCCATTCACAGAGTTTTGGAACCCATGACCCTTGCCTAGCGAGTGCTACTTAGTTGATGGTGAATCCCTCCATCATAACAAAAGGCCACGTACAGTTCCAAGCACAGTTCCCATAATCAGGGTAATAACAATTTATTCTTCCTGCCCCAATAACAGAGACACTGGGGATCCCACAGCAGCCAAAGTGACCATTTGGGCAGCTATGGTCTCATTCTAGGCGGGGTGGGTGTGCCTATGCAAATGAGATCGGCCCCTGAAGTTCTTTTCCACAACTTGCCACACCTCACCACCAGATGTCAGGGTGGAGCTCATCCTGACACTGCTTACATATGTAAATGGAAGAGGGGTTAGGCTTGAGCTACAGTTCTAACCTTGGGTTTATGTTGCAATGCAGACATACCCTACGGTCCTGTTGATTTCTGGGGTTAAACACTCAAGGCTTAGTGCAGGGCTTTCTCAGTCAAGGGCACTGTCTTTGGAATTAGCTTTCCTTGGTTGTCTGCCAAAATCTAGTAAGCTTCAGAGCATATGGTAAGATGTTTTTATTTTGTTTAGCTTTTATCTATATTTTTAAAAAATTGGGGATTTGGGGGGATTTTGTGTGTGTGGGAGTGTTGTCTGAGTTTGTTTTCCAGCAAAATGACATTGGTTCTTTAACGTTTGTATATAATTTATCACTTTACTAACTTTGTAAATAAGTGCATAGATGTTGTGGCAGTAGTTGCTCTATGAATCAAGACACTATAAAGAAGACAATACAGTTATTTAAAAATATTATTAGTTATGCAATCAGTCAGCCAACTGTTTGCTCAAGAATATCAAGAATTACATTTGCTGATAATATGATTCTAATGTAGGACCCAATTATATACACTTGTGTAAAAGCCATTACACTCAACATCAGGTATGCACTATAGGAAAAGATATGCATATCCTGGATTTGGTATGAGTACAAATAGGGAAATAAACAGTTTGGGGCAGGCCAGAAAGTGGAGGCTGGCCATCTTTTTTCATAATGACATTCAGGCAACTAATCAACAGCAGACAAATATAGATGCCAAACTCTATAAGCAAGGAAAGTTGGGTTCACTGGATGCCATTAGTGTAATATATGCATTTGGGAAGCAAAATCTCATCTTTTACACATACTGCAGAGCAGAGCACCTCAGTGTATGTATGCTTTGAGGAACACTGATATGGCCAGAGGGTGATGGACACTTCTGTATATTGGAATGCTGGCACTTTGGAAGTAGTGAAGACACAACAATGCTTTAGTGGGAAAGTGGAGAGCAAGCACAGCTTGGCAGAGCTGGGCAGATGTTTGGATGCCACTTTGCATGCAACTGCTTCTCCATAACCCAGCTCTGAGGCTCAGGATAATATGGAATCATCAGACAGGATTGGTTGGTTTTTCACTGCACTGGCACTCAGTCTCCCAAAGAGAGTGGTGATATTGCATTTTCGTATGCCCAGAATAGCTTTTCTGTCCTATGGCAAATGCTGTGCATAACACCACAATGGTACAGTAAGATCTAAGCCGTTACCACCGACATGAACATGGTAAACACTCTTCGTGCTGTCACCAGGCCGAATGGGAGGACTGCAAACTGCTAGTGGTGGGGCCCCACTATAAACCAAAGGAAGTGTCTGTGTCCTTGAAAGACGGCTATGTGGAAGTACGTGTCCTTCAAGACAAGGGCGGCATACCAGTCTCCCAGATCCAGGGAGGGGATAATACAGGCCAGGGAAACCATGTGGAATTTTAACTTCTTTAGGTACTTGTTGAGGTCTTGCAGGTCCAGAATGGGCTGACCACCCTTGGCCTTTGGGATTAAAAAGTACCAGGAATAGAACCCCTTGTTCCTCTACTCGAGAGGAACTTCTTATACCACACCTAGCTGTAGCAACCCCTTTACCTCCTGTGCGAGGAGACGCTCATGAGAGGGGTCCCCTACGGATACTGCTGAGGGAAAAAACTTCCGACACCGGTGCATGTGGCGAGCACCCCCCCCCCCATTTTTCAGCCTATGCTGTTGAAAGTACTTTGACCCTGATCTAGCAATGTACTTAAGACCATACATAATATCATTATGCACATATTTAGATGCTTGCTGGATTTGGGCCTTACTGTTTAATGAGTGTGATGGTGGTTTCACAAGCACTACTGATTATGGGGTAGCTTTTATTTCATGCAAGCCAGCTTTTTTGATACTGACAGGTACCCAAAAGAACCCATAAACATTTTGCAAACTAGCACTGCTTTTTATGAGATTACAGATAGTCGTAGTATATTCAATGCTGGACATTCAAATGCTCCTCATGCTCTCCTCCCCAAATAATATGTAGATTTTATTTAATGAATTTGATTATAAAATATACAGGATCTGAGTCTTCTCATTTACATCAGTTTTAAATTGAAATGCCAGTGATTTCATCAGTTACTCCTGATTTACACTTACCATTGTAAGTGAGAGGAGAACAAGGCCCACATTTAGCAAGGTATGCTTTTTTATTCTTTTACTACTCAAATATTTTTAAAGGTTTCTGTTTTAAAAGGTTTCTATTTTAAAAGACAATTTGGCTTTGTGATACTTTTTTTTTCAGTGTTACAAAACTACCTTTGCCCTTTACCCAGTGTGCTGTTGCAATAAGACATGTCAGGGTACATGTAGAAACAAACCCATGTGGGATGTAATGAAATCCAAGGGAAAGAACCAAATGGCCCCACGAATAGCATATCCAAAATATCCTGGGACAGATCCTCAGTTGATGTAAATGGTCAAAGCTCCTGGAGATCTGGCACTATATCTTTATGGAGTGGATTATGACTATTATAAAGTTCCACACAGACTTCCACTAGATGTTTCCAGTTAACTTTTAAAGTAGCAGCTCCTCAGGACAATGTGGTGTTATTTTTAGAAGTGCAGGCTGGTCATCTGATGGTGTCCTGATTTAAGAATTATCTGGTCTAAATTCACCACTTTTTTTAAATTAAAGATAAACAGTTGGCTGGATTGGGTTTCAATATTATTCTTATTATTTTATAATTTAAATATTCTTAATGAGATTGCATTCTCCCCACCCATACATAACTTCCAGTCTAAAGTAGCTATCATAGGGAATAAAAGAATCCTGTGTGTACATTGTAGTCTCGCTTGATTTTAAACTATTTACACAGGATTTTTTTCTCTCTCTCCTATATTTTATTTATTTGGTTTTTAAAAAATAAAACTCGGGAGCCGGTGGCTGGTACTGGTTTAGATTTCCTGCCTGAATTTGCTCTTGTTTTTCTCCTTACTCCAGTTCTCCTTGTGCAATGCTGCGTGGCGCTGGCAGATTGAGAGAGAGGGAGCTCCAGTCACACACATACACACAGATCACGGAGAGGAGATTAACATCAAGGAGACCACGTTTGCTATAGAAGGGAGGTGGGGTTGGCCGGGGTGGGGGGGGGGGGAAATAAAGGCAACAGTCGGATAAATGCTCGTCTGCCCTCCTCGTCACCAGCACCTCGCTCAGGTCTGAATTCGCTTCTTTTCCTTTGCTGTATTGTGCTTGCCTAGGATCTGGAGAGGAGGCGGGGGGAGGGGAGAAAGGGGGAGGTTTAACTTTTACTTGACATTACCGGGTTATTGTCAGTTTCACGGTGTTAAATCCCGGCGATTTCCCCTCGCCCCCATCCTGTGCTTAGCTCCCGCCAGTTAACTTTGTTCAAAGGGCTGCAGCCAAAAAGGCTTGTACGGGCCTGGGACATAGATAGCATAAAGTAAATAATCACCACAATTAGACTGGGGCAGGGAGTTGATCTGAGTCGCTAGTGATCTGCTTAGTTAGCGTTTGCTGTTTAGGGGCGATTGAAGGCCATCGCACCAAGGACACACACACACATACACACACACACGCTAGATACAAAAGTCTGGAGGATCTAGGGGGGAATTGCAGCCACCGGATCGGTGCAGAAGAGGCAGCCAGAGCCATGCGTGCCACGGCCTCCTGAAAAAAGGAAGACGCTGGGTGGTGGAAAGTATTTTGTCTGCTTTTGTCTTGAAATACAGTGAATTGGAAGATGGAGATGGATGTTAAGGGAGTTTCTCAGTGCCCAGAGCCCATCCCCCACTCGCAGGGGTCTGGAGGCTGTCAGCAGCAGCAGCAGCAACAGCAGGATGGGCAGGCAGGGGAAAGTGCAACTGCTAGTGACAGTAATAATCCAGAGAAGAGGCAAAACAGTGAGAAAGAAGACAAAAAGGTAGGTCTGCCGCCTTTAAAACGGTCATCGCCAAGCACAGCAGAGGAGCCTTCTTTTATAAACTACGATCGCTTGCGGTTAGATAGGAAATTAGAGTAGGGGTGGGAATCCATTCTGTAGGGAATGAAAAGGAGGATGACTTTGGGAAGTGAAAGCATCTAGCCTTACCAGGAAGAAGTGTACCCTGATTATGATGATGATGTTTTATGATTAAAGATGGTTATTTTCTATTTAAATGTAAAGAAGAGAGATATAAAGACAGAGTGGAAGGTTGTTTAAGGACAAGGGAAATGAGGAGGGTCATAGCAAAATAGCAATGGATAGAAAGCACTTCTCTGCCCATTCACACATAACTGATGTGCATTTGTCTCAAATGCATTGTTCTGTGTACAGTGCATTGAAAGTGGCTTTATAGAGCTTGGATTAGGAGACATTGAAAATGATAAAATGTTGGCACTAAAGTTTACCTTACTTTCAGGATTTAGTACTGTGAGTGCCTCTTCTCCCCTAGCATCCTTTTTTAGTTAAGGGCAAGGGGCGAGTTACCTGTAAGGAAAGAAGCCTAGTAAAGCTGTTTCTTCAACCCTGCTGTGTCATTGTAGACTAGGGGACAGCTGCTTACTACTGTACTGAATGAAAATCTTTGGGTAACTGAGATCAATGAGAAATGGGTCAGATTGCATTCTTTGGTGCTTATATATCTTCTGCTAAATGAATCATAAAGTAGGGAGAATGGAGTAGAAAATATTGCCATTAAGATAATGTTAGCGGAGTGCATTGATCAGTGCTTTTGTCTGTAGGCATTGTCTTCATTTCCATTAATATTTCCCAGCATGGGTTTACTTAACTGAAGCCTATAAATTGTATGTGTATAGGTATGTAACAGACACATACTGACAAATGCATAAGTTTTAATATAATGATGAATTTTGCAAATAGTAATCTATGTAAGATTAATGATAAAAATTCTTAAAGTTTCATTGAAGTATGCAGTTTTCTACGTAAATAGAGATCACATGAATAGATTTTAATCTTGTTTCAAAATGTTGCATTGTACTGGAAGTGAGCCATGTTTCATGAAGTAGTTTTACTATGTAGTACAGTTTTATTTTATGTTAGAAATGTGGAAGGAAATACTTATACAATGAAACAATGTAAACCAGTAATTAAATAAATTTGTGCAACAAATTTGTGCAACAAATATGTCAGGCCACATATTTATATAGTTAGAGTTGGGTTATCTTGATAGATATTTTTAAATCATTTTATCTTTTACTGGAGACCAGTAATATAGCTGAGATACTTTTTGATTTGTTGACCATCTTGTAAAATCAGTACAGTTGTTTTGAATATAAAAACAGATTATCAAAGATTGATCATTTGAACAGGGCCTGTATGGCTAAGTAAGGTGGATAAAAGGTTTTTATTTTTTAAAATGATAACTGATGGCTTTAAATATTCTAATATATGTAGATAGCATTTCAGTCTCCCTTGAGTGTATGAATATTTAATTCTGTCATGAATGCATATTACTGTAACGCATTTAAATGACTGTGTATGTTCAGTTTTTAGGAATAATTTTTGTGCATCATGTTACTAACAGAACTTTAAATGTGTTCCTTCAATATTAGTTTACAAAATAATATGTAGAGCTAATGCTGCCATTTACATATGTGTTGGCTGTGCCAATGCCTTGAGTATTTAAAAATCCTGCCATCAGCAGAAATATATGCTCAGTAGTTACTTTTGATGCATCACATAGTCTGTCTAATGTTCTACCAGCGGTGGGTAGCAGGAAGGCAAATAACACATATGACTGTATGTGAAATGAGAACTAGAAAAGACTTGACTACATTTAGCTAATTAACAGGTGTAGATAACTGAGTGTTCTGCTGATGATTTCCTATGTATTAATCAGCAATTGCTTGACATAGATACAAAATACTTTTTTTTCTAGTTGTAGTCTTTCAAAGGTATTATGATGTGTCCTTTTCTTAACCAACATGGGTGCTATTTTAACCCTGCTGTTGCCAAAAGTATTTGCAGTGCCTGCAGGTTACATTTGTGGGGAGCGCTATGCTATTTCAAACCTCACTAACCTTATGAATCTTTTCTGGGTGCTTTTCCAGGACAATTTATACTTCTCATTAATGCCAAAGTCTTTTGGGTCTCTGATTAAATGATTACATTGAAAATGTGGGAAAAAGCCATTAAAATGGTAATACAATCCAACACATTTTATATTTAACATGGGAAAATAATACTTTTCTAAATCAAAATCCAAAACCCCCCAAATATTGCATGAAACATCATATAAGATCTTTCTAAATGGACAGAAATAACATGATCTTTGCTTATTTAACTATTAAGTAGGCATCAAGGGCACCTTGATTAAGAGCTGCATTTTGTAGCTGTAAAACACCCCACATGTAAATGATAAAGAATATAAGTAACAATGAGATCTCCTGGCATTTTATAGATATATACTCACACACACATATTTTTCCTAAAATTTTCCAAAAATTAGGATTTCGAGGTATCTCAGGATTCCACCTTCAGCACTTGATTCCCAGGATTTTACCGGAGTAATAAAAAGCATTATGTTTTAGGGTCCACTTTCACTTTCACTGAAGACAATGGAAGTTTTGCCATTGACCTAAGTGGGAGCTGGATCAGGCTCATGACCAGTAAAGCTATGTTTTTCACAGTGTCTCAAAATGAAACCTTGTCAAATCAGCTGCCTACTGAAAATAGACACACCTTTGAATTTTGCAGGATATCCCATTACAAAGGTGTTTCAATGTCTTTTTAGTGGATCTCAGGTTTCTCTGGTCCATCAAACATTCGGTAAGCCGTTAGGCTCCAATCTAATAAAACATCAAAACACATGCTTACCTTTAAATATGTGAGTAGTTCCATCGACTTCAGTGAGACTACTCTCATGCTTACAGTCATAATAAAGGAGTTGTATCTTTGAAAGCATTTATTTAGTCAAGGATTTGGCTGTGAAAGATATCTGTGGTAATAGCAACTTGTGACTCTAACATGTCTCTATACATGCTAGAACAGACACTAAGATCAAAAATTTTAAACCTAGGCAACTAAAGTAAGACTTCTAGGTCCTTACTGAGACACCTAAATAAAAATATTCTGATTTTCAAAGATGCTGAGCAGCTGCATCTCCAGACCTATGGGTTTTCAGTACCTTTGAAAATCAGGCTCTTCAATAGGTGTCTACATAGGGATTTAAGTGTCTAACTTTACACATCTAAATTGGAAATTTTTGTTCTATTTTTTTATTTTAAACAGTGAGGAAAAATCTTCCATAATTCAATTTTTTCAAGTATGTACAAAAGAACCCAGTGCATTTACAGGCACATCCACATCTTCCACATTATAACCAGACTGCAGATGCAAGAACCCCGTGAAACAGCTGCACACTGAAGAACTTTCTGCATATTTACATGAAAATGGGTATACTAAGGTTACAAGAAAAATAAGCCTATTTGTACTGAGAACATTGTATTCTAGTTCAAAAGCTATTGTGCTAGTGCTTGATTTAGGAATTCTGAAGTGCTTTTTATACTTATTTGGATGCCATTACTCAGAATGCTCTTCTACCTCATACCTATGTGAGAGTGCTGCTAGTGTGTAAGCTCTGAGAGGAAAAAGACAATGCTTTGAGTATACTGTTGAATGCATTCAGTATTAGGCTGGAAATTACCTCCTTATAGAAATCCAGAAAGTACCACAGCCTTTAATATTACCTTTTTCTCCATATTCTCTCCTTGGGGGGGAGGCGGGGGGCGGGGGTGGAAGGGTTGTTTGTTTTAAAATACAAAGATGCATGTGGCATCATAGGACTCCAGCATCTGATATAACTTCTGTACCACTCCTCTGTGTTTAATGTACTCTCAACTCATATACATTTATTGTGTGCATCTTCACTTCTACTGGAATTTACAATTCTACCTTAATTGTATATTGTCATGAGAAGTTACAAATACTTTCTGTCAGTGTATGTTACTTCTGGCTGCTCCTTAACTGCTAAGCACTAGCTGTCATCTCCATGGAGGCTGGCGTAGTGGGTGGAGCTGGAGTCAGCAGCCTGGAACCAGAGCTGATGGTCAGAAGCCTGGAAAGGAGGCAGGGCTGGAGCAAGGCAGGAGCAGAAGGGAGCAGGGCTGGATTAAGGCTGGGAACAAGGCTGAAGCAAGGTCTGTTGTAGCAGCAAACTGGGGAAATCTGCCTAGTTGCACAGACAACTTCTTGGTGTCCCCTCCGGGCATAGGTAATGTGCCTGGACCAATCAAGGACCCTGAGAGCATTGTCAATCAGGCCTTCTATGGCTGGCATATCCTGTGGTACTTGGGACCTGTCAAGGTTCCTTCCCCAGTCTGAACTCTAGGGTGCAGATGTGGGGACCTGCATGAAAACCTCCTAAGCTTACTTTTACCAGCTTAGATTAAAACTTCCCCAAGGTACAAACTATTTTACCCTTTGCCCTTGGACTTTCGCTGCCACCACCAAATGTTTAACCGGTTACTGGGAAAGAGTTGTTTGGAAACGTCTTTCCCCCAAAATCCTCACCAAAACCTTGCAGCCCCCCTTCCTGGGGAAGGTTTGATAAAAATCCTCACCAACTTGCATAGGTGACCACAGACCCAAACCCTTGGATCTTAAGAACAATGAAAAAGCATTTAGTTTCTTAAAAGAAGAATTTTAATAGAAGAAAAAGTAAAAAGAATCACCTCTGTAAAATCAGGATGGTAAATACCTTACAGGGTAATTAGATTCAAAACATAGAGAATCCCTCTAGGCAAAACCTTCAGTTACAAAAAGACACAAAAACAGGAATCTACATTCCATTCAGCACAGTTATTTCCTCAGCCATTTAAAGAAATCATAATTGAACACATATCTAGCTAGATTACTTACTAAGTTCTAAGACTCCATTCCTGTTCTGTCCCCAGCAAAAGCATCACACAGATAGACACAGACCCTTTGTTTCTCCCCCCTCCAGCTTTGAAAGTATCTTGTCTCCTCATTGGTCATTTTTGTCAGGTGCCAGCGAGGCGCTTCTTAACCCTTTACAGGTGGAAAGGGCTTTTCCTCTGGCCAGGAGGGATTTTAAAGGTGTTTACCCTTCCCTTTATATTTATGATAGGCCCACAAGGCTGAGAGCCTGTTAATGGCTGCTCTGGAAGAGCTGGTGGGTAGTGGCATAAATGCAGTAGTTGCTCAAAGCCAGCAGATCTAGGTTTTAGACACATACTAGCTTTTCCTGGTTGTTGTCAGCATTATCAGTTGTTTTGAGAAGCTATTTCAGTTTGCTGTTATACCTTAAGTGGAAGTATCAAATAATAAAAACCTAAGCAAAAGAATATGTATTTAGAATCTCTTCATTTACAAGTGGTGTATCTAGAGCCCAGCAAGAGAAGAATGAGGTCTTATACCATTTTTACGTTAGTTTTAAGTATAAGATAACAGTTGTAGAGGGTGGGGAATCAACTTCTGAGGCCTCTCAAACATTGATAATGAAGCAACGTTCAGGGTACATCAAACACACAGGAGTGGTGCACAAGTCATATCAAATGCTGAAGTCCTATGATGCCACATAAATAAGTATATCTTTGTACTTAAAAACAAACAAAAATCTCCCCAAAACAATGGAGACAGTATGGAGAAAATGGTAATATTAAAAGGCTGTGGTCTTTTCTGGTACATTGATAGAACTCCCAGGTAGGTTTTGTAAAGTTTTATGAAGCACTAGGCACTCTGCAAGAGGAGTATTTTCTTCTTCTTTGGCTCCCATCCTTCAGCTCAGCTGCAATTATGGGGCCAAATGATGTCTTTCCATCACTTTCTGTCTTGTGCCAGCTTCACAGCTTTATTCACCTTTAAACCTTTTTGTTTTATGTCATTCGTCACTATGTCTATCCAATTCATCCTTGGTCATCTTCTACTGCTAGTTCCTTGCACTCTGGTATGTAGGTATGTATTGCCATATATAGTATCCTTTTTGGGTCCATTTTTGACCCTTCTCCAAACCATCTCAGTCATCCTTCTTGAATCTTCTGTAAAAACATTATGTTATGCCCTAGCCATTTTCTTGTCACTTCTTTTTTTATTTTCTGCAGTCTTGAAACTCTCAGTATCCCCCCAACCAGTTCAATTCTTCAGTCAATATATTTCATTCATTGGCTTTCCTCATATTTCAACATTTAGACCCATATAGCAGTATCAGCATAACAGTTGTCTCAGATACACTAATTTTGGTTTTATCTAAATCTGTTTAGCCTTTCAGATCTGCAGAGTTTTCCAAATACTGTCCTTTTTCTGTTGTAGAGAAGCAAAGTGTGTGTTGTAAATGGCTTGTCTAGTTTTTGTAAAGTCCAGCCACAAGGAAGTTTGTGTGGAAGGTTGTTTTTATATGAGAGTATCCAGTTTTGAGAGCTCATTCTTAATCTTTCCCTGTTTGCCATAGAGGATGTTGATCAGGTGGTTGCGCGATTTCTTTGAGAGCATGTGGCACAAGCTGTCAGCATAGTCTGTGCGGTATGTAGATTGTAATGGATTTTTTGCCTTCAGTCCTTTTGGTATGATGTCCATCTGTTTGCATTTGGAAAGGAAGATGATGTCTGTCTGTATCTGTACGAGTTTTTTCATGAAGTTGATAGATTTCCACTCCATACGGCTAAATTCAGTGCCTTGCATAATGATAGGTTTCAGAGTAGCAGCCGTGTTAGTCTGTATTCGCAAAAAGAAAAGGAGTACTTGTGGCACCTTAGAGACTAACAAACTTATTTGAGCATAAGCTTTCGTGAGCTACAGCTCACTTCATCGGATGCATTCAGTGGAAAATACAGTGGGGAGATTTATATACATAGAGAACATGAAACAATGGGTGTTACCATACACACTGTAACGGAGAACTGTTAATAGCTCACCGTAAGTGATCACTCTCGTTACAATGTGTATGGTAACACCCATTGTTTCATGTTCTCTATGTATATAAATCTCCCCACTGTATTTTCCACTGAATGCATCCGATGAAGTGAGCTGTAGCTCACGAAAGCTTATGCTCAAATAAATTTGTTAGTCTCTAAGGTGCCACAAGTACTCCTTTTCTTTTTCCAAATACTGTAGCGGCTAGTCTGATTCTACTTTTTTATGTCATCTTTACAATTCCCATTCTTTAATACTAGTCCTCCAAGGCAAACAGATTTTTCCGTGTGTATTCTAGTTCTCTGCCTCTAACTCCTTCCTCTAACTTTTTGCCTCTTGTCTTCCAATTGCCATATTTTTGTCTTCTCCATACTGAACTTTTCCAAAGTTTCTGCTTTCCTGGTCAGTTATTCTCTATAAATGTTTGGTCAGTGAAATGAATTCAATATCATCTGTAACTCTAAGGTTATTTACTGTCCTCCCACATAACATGACTCCTCTTTTTTCATCTCTCAGTGCTACGACCATTACTGCTTCTAGTACCAAGTTGAACAAATCTGGTGATAGGGAGATATACTATTTTAAAATGATTCTCCCGTTGAATAAATAGCAAGAGAATTTTTTGGGCTAAGAGTGAGCAGCTATTTAAATTTTTCATCTAAATGATCAATAAGTGGATGAAGCTTGAAAGCCAATCACACAGTGAATGGTTCCTGGGACAAGCACAGATATTTTCATTGTAATGTAGGAATTTCATTAAAACTTGGTACTATTTCTAGTCATACTCATTACAGAGGGAAATGAGGAGTTATTGATACATAAACTGTTCATTTTTTTCCTCAGTTATACAGCTCCCTGGCATCTGATTGGTTGTGGGACTCTCATTCACATAATGACTGTAATTATTTCTCACTAGCTGTACAATATGCGAATCCCTATACTCTGACTGGCTGCCAGACATAATTACCCAATCAGAGAATAGGGATTTACATATTCACTGTACAGTTATTTCCCAATAACCCATTCTCAAAAAATACTGATGAGCAAAGAAAATACAACTGAAACTGATCACAAGGAAAATAAATAAATAAATGTGTGTTCGAGTAATACGCAGAGCCCTCAATCAGGGCTCTGTTGCACTGTGTGTTGTATAATAAAAGACAGTCCTTGTCTCAGCTTAAATATATTAAAGGTCTCCATAATTAATGTCCCTCCTTTCTTTCTTTCCCCATTACTCTCTTCTCCTATCTCTCTTCCTCTCCCAGTTCTATAAGGCTCCTGTCCCTAGAATAACTGTTGTATATTTGTTTAAATTATTTGTTTACATTACTTGCTGATAGAGGCCTTGTCTGTTATGGGAAAATGCATTGTGTCAGAAACTATGTTTACTAACACATTTTAACTAATACAACATAAAATACAATGTAGCTCTTAGTGCAGACAAGGACAGTCATTTTAACATGTGATAGGTAGCCATGATTAACCAGTACAATACAATAATTATTCAGTAGCTCATCATGACCAGCTAACATGTTTTGAAACATGCCTGTCCTTTTCATTTAAAAATCTACTAAATAAAAATACATCCTCTTATGTAAATGGTAAGTAAAAAGCTCTGTTGAATTAAATTGAACTCTTTGGGTAAATAAGTGTTGCAGGATCAGACCCCAAAGCCTAGGCTAATAAACAAATAGTTCTTTGGCCTCAGAGTTCATTTGCTATAAACATCTCGGCCTACAGCTCCAGAGTTTATTTCTGTAAAAAGGATTCACCTTCAGGTAATTGTATTACACAAGTTGGTCAGAGCAACAATATTAGCAATATCTGAACATACTGTACCAAGAACATACTGTCCACATTAGTTTCAGGTCACCCACAAATAACTGTTATGTTTGATTAGAGGGTGAAAAAAAGGAGTGGAACCTCTGCCTCTTCTATTAACACAGGCTCTCTGTTAATTGATTTCAGCAACTGTCTCAAGCACCATTGACACCTCCTCTTCACCAATAACTAATGATTGTGTCCTCACTGAGGATATTGCTAGGACTGTACTCACTGCCAGACTCTTCTGGCAGAAAATGTATCTCTGAATCCAAACCTAATGCAATTACAAGATTCCTGCATTTGATGAGATGTAATTAAAGTTGTAAATATCTACCAGAATTATTACTTATTATTATTGTATAACATCATAGATGTGCATTGTGCTCTACAGAGATTTTAAAAATGCCAGGTCTCTGCCTTGAGGTATTTACATTTCAAATTAGGCAAAACACAGCAGGGATGACTGTAAACAAAAGATGGGGAGGTGGGTATGGGAGGACAAAGTATAAAACAATGAACAGTCTACTCTTGAGATACATTAACATTGGAAGAGCGTGGAAGGAAGCCCAGGGAGAATGTCATTGGTAGAGAGCTAACTGAAAGCAGTAAGTTTTGAGTAAGGATTTGAAGGAGGTGGTATATGGTCTACTTTGGGGTCAAGAGAACTTTATTAAGTGGGCATCAGGGCCAAGTTCAGTACAGGAAGTACACATCATAGAATCATAGAATATCAGGTTTGGAAGGGACCTCAGGAGGTCATCTAGTCCAACCCCCTGCTCAAAGCAGGACCGATCCCCAATTTTTGCCCCAGATCCCTAAATGGCCCCCATCAAGGATTGAACTCACAACCCTGGGTTTAGCAGGCCAATGCTCAAACCACTGAGCTATCCCTCCCTGCGTCATGCAGTACGGAAAGTCACACCTGGGCCCCGCAGACATTATAAAGTGCCCTGATGCAGCCTTTTTAACTTTATGGATTGTGTTTCGAGGACATGCAGACTTCCTGAGTATCTGGAAACCACTTTTAATAGCTAAATATTTCCCTCCCATCTCTCTTGGCTCCATATTTAATCAAAGGGAAAAGTTTGTCCTTACCAAGATCAGCAGATACTAAAACATTTAGTCTCTAAGGCATGGAGATATGAAAAGCTAAAAAAGAACTTGGCAAATGTCAAGAAATTAAATCATTCTCATTTTTTGACCCATCATCTTGCCCAAATGCTTCATATGATTTTCTCCAAACTTTGCAGAATAATTCTACTTTGGATTAAGAGGCGATTTCTGGCACATTGGTCCAGTATTGGTTACTAGTGGTCATGTGTGTGTCTGTGTGCAAATTGAGTTGTAAGTGGAAGCAAGTTTTAACCTCAACTGTGTATAGAGTATTTAATATCACCCAAATATCTTGCCAATATGTCGCTTCCAAAGCTGTCCCAGACTTTGTGGAGACTAGGATCACTACATAATCTGGGGCAGCTGTGGCAGTGCTAGGTAATGAGACATATTGAAAATGTCAGATGTTAAACTGATTTGTACCTTAAACTTACCAGTTTTCATCCATGTATTTACTGGACCCAATTTGTGCCTGTGCAAATGATTTCACAAGGAAAGATAATCTGGCACATCATTTTCAGAAAAGTCACTTAAGGACTTAATAAATTGATGTGCAGAATTGGTGGGCTTGCTGGCATGGCTTCAGAGCTAGGCATGTACAGTTTATTTTCAGAGATGTATGGCAGTCATTTATGTATGTACACTTTCAAAGTGTGGTTTTCGTGCACGTGTGCATGTGTTCACATGAATACAGAGCCCTTAAATTCAGGAAGGAGTGTGGGTATGTTTGCATGGAGTGAGGAGAAAGGATGAAGCTAGAGAGCTTGAGAGGAGGAGGAGGAGGAAGGCACAGTGTTCGGGAAGAGTGGAACGCAAAAGCAAGCAGCAAAGGTACAAGCAAGAATACTGAATCTGAATCCTGCCAGCTCCTGAACTGGGGAGATGAAAAGGTGATAAAAGGTCACATTTGCCCTCCTCCTTGGGTCCTTTACCAAGAGCAGCCCAGTTAGATCTGAGAAATGGGGCCAATGTGTCAGCTTCCTGAATATGCCAGAAGAGTGGGTTCCTCAAAGTAGAGAAACAAATGATGAATACCTCTATGAGAAGCTGTATGAGGACCTAGAGAGTTAAAGGCAGCATATTTATTTTACATTAGAGGAAATCAAAGCCTGGGAATCTTGCCAATAGGGTCATGTCACAGGGCCATCAACAACACCACTGGTATCAGCCAGCCAGTCACCTCTACCTCTGAATCTGAATCCTTCTCATGCTGTCAGACATTGCTTAGGGCATAAAAAAGGCTCTGTCATCCCTATCTATACTGAGATGCTCTTTGCATGTCCTCTGTTTTGTTAAGTCCCATACATTTTTCCTCTCTAAATATGGTTAATAGACCATTTCTTTCTGACCTTTTGTGTGTTTCTCCAGCTGCCCAATGGCATGCTTACACTAATTCCTAGGAGTACTTCTTTGGAGTCCTTATTGCTACATTAGTTTCCCTAAATATAGATAAAAACGCAGGTGTGTTCTGAAATAACAAAGTTTTTATCTGTCGAGGGATTCTATATTCACGTCTCCAGAGGCCACTCAGAGTGACATAGGCAGCCTATACATACAGGAAATAATCATACTCCATAAACAAGATGACATTCTGCAGTGCTAAACTGCTGTTCACAGAATCCATTACCCAGGACCATATCATGACTTTTTCCTACTCAGACATTCAAGTCTGACAGGACTAATCAAACCTAGACAGATTCAAGTTCAGAGGTACAGGATAAGTTTTTCCAAAGGCACTTAACAAACACACAGCTATATGTTTATAAAGTGTTAGTGTGTATTAGTTACACATTGTTCTTTGAGTGATTACACATGTGCATTCCACTTATGGTGTGCGTGCGCCTAGAGCACAGTCACCAGAAATTTTTCCCTCTCTGGTACCCACTGAGGCAGCTTGAGCGCCCTCTGATTCATAGGTGCATAGATATTAAGGTCAGAAGGGACCATTATGATCATCTAGTCTGACCTCCTGCACAATGCAGGCCACCAAATCTCACCCACCCACTCCTGCAATAAACCTCTCACCTATGTCTGAGCTATTGAAGTCCTCAAATCATGGTTTAAAGACTTCAAGGTGCAGAGAATCCTCCAGGAAGTGACCCATGCCCCATGCTGCAGAGGAAGGCGAAAACCCCCCAGGGCCTCTTCCAATCTGCCCTGGAGGAAAATTCCTTCCCGACCCCAGATATGGCGATCAGTTGAACCCTGAGCATGTGGGCAAGGTTCACCAGCCAGATACCCAGGAAAGAATTCTTTGTAGTAACTCAGATCCCACCCCATTTAACATTCCATCACAGGCCATTGGGCCTATTTACCATGAATAGTTAAAGATCAATTAATTGCCAAAATCATGTTATCCCATCATACCTTCTCCTCCATAAACTTATCAAGTTTAATGTTGAAGTCAGATAGGTCTTTTGCCCCCACTGCTTCCCTTGGAGGGCTGTTCCAGAACTTCACTCCTCTGATGGTTAGAAACCTTCCTCTAATTTCAAGTCTAAACTTCCTGATGGCCAGTTTATATCCATTTGTTCTTGTGTGCTACTGTGTGCCAATACCACCAGTGTAAAGAAACCAGCTGACCCTTGCCTCCTCAGTTCCTTCTTACTACCTGTGATGGTTGCTGGAACTGGCATCCTTGCTTTGCAGGATCTCTCGGTGGTCTTCTTTTTCTGTACATAGTTAGTTAGTTGTTGTTAGTTGTAGTTAGTTTTAGTCAATTTTATCTAATTTTAGTGAAGTTCTGTGACTTTGTGTTTTACTGGAATTTTTGCCTATTCCCCAGTGCCAAGGCATGCCTTGTTCACCGGGCTTTAGGCCATGCAACTCCTGCAACAACTCCTATGCCCCTGAGCATCCCACACTCAAACTGCCTCAAGTCCCTGGGAGAAGCTCACACTGGCAACCGTTGCCAGATCTGCAGGGACATTAAACCTCACATGAAAAAGGACCAGGAGGCCAGGCTGAAGTTTTTGCTCATGGAGGCAGCACTGAGACCTTCTTATAAGCTAGGCTGGTCAGACTCGGCACCAAGTGCCTCAGCATTTGTAAGTAGTGCTCTTCTTACCATCCTGGAGTCCCAGCACTGATCACCAGCCCCAGTGCCTACAAAAAGGTATAAGAAGCAGCCAGCTGAGAGGGGGCAATCGCTGGCACCGAAGACAGCCAGGCATGGGGATCAGAGTAGAATGCGATCTAAATCAAAGCACTCCTCTGCCTCAGTACCACAGAAGTCGATAGTGTTGACTCCAGCACCTGAGCAGGCACTGTCAAGTCTGGTACCGGAAGAGCCATCTGCATCTGTGGCACAGTATGGTACCAATACTATCTTGGTACCAAGCATACTGGAGGCATTTGCCACTGCCAGAGACCTTCTCTCGCTGTCAGTACTGGTATCACCAGCAGTACAAGTCAGTCTCCATCACTGGTGGGAATGACACCACCGTGGTCACCAGACAGAGACTCGCTGTCTTCCAAGTCAGAGGTTGGGTCTTACTCTTCCCATTTGAAGAGCTATTCTCACTAATCCTCCAGGTATTTCTATTGTTCCATGGATTGGGGCACAGGAGTACCATCAAGTGCATGGCCAGGAGGTCACTGGGGACCTAAGCTGGTCCAGTGACCCTTTTGGAACCCATGGTTTCCCCCAGTTTCCAGGGCTTATTCCAGACATTCCTATTTGGTGGCCTTGGAAAGAAGGGCAGAATCGTCCCATTGGGTAACACCTGGTCCAAACTCCAGTACCGAGCCCAGTACCATATTGCAAGAGCTGGCTCAATGGGATCCTGCTGAGGCAGAAAGAGAGAAAGAACTTCCATAGTTGGTGCTGGCCTCCTCATCCTCCTTCCTTGATGAGGCAGTCTCAGGAGGGGGTGTGTCGCATCCCCAGGTTGACTATAAGGCTCCCCAAGAGTTATTGAAGAGGATGGCCTTAAATGTGAGCATTAAGGTGGAGGTAGTGAAAGAGTCCTCCCATAGCCTAGTTGACATTTTAGCTGCTGTGGGCCCTTCAAAAGTAGCCCTGTCACTCAATGAGGCCATTACAGACTATGTTAAGACCTTGTGGCACACCCCTGCATCCCTTCCCCCCACATCAAAAAATGCTGAGCGTAAATACTGTGTTCCTGCCCAGGGTTAGTCTGCGGAAGAGAAGAATGAGGGGGGATTTGATAGCTGCTTTCAACTACCTGAGAGGTGGTTCCAGAGAGGATGTTCTAGACTATTCTCAGTGGTGGAAGAGGACAGGACAAGGAGTAATGGTCTCAAGTTGCAGTGGGGGAGGTTTAGGTTGGATATTAGGAAAAACTTTTTCACTAGGAGGGTGGTGAAACACTGGAATGCGTTGCCTAGGGAGGTGGTGGAATCTCCTTCCTTAGAAGTTTTTAAGGTCAGGCTTGACAAAGCCCTGGCTGGGATGATTTAATTGGGGATGGGTCCTGCTTTTGAGCAGGGGGTTGGACTAGATGACCTCCTGAGGTCCCTTCCAACCCTGAAATTCTATGATTCTATGATTGGTTATGGGTTCCTGTACACCCATCCCCACACCTAGGATCTTTGGTGGTAATGAGAGAGAAAGGCAGGGAAATCAGGGCGCAACCTCAAAATCAAAAGACTCAAAAAATTAGACTTGTTTGGTAGGAAATTTTATTTTACTGGGGGGGGGGGGTTACAACTCGAAACTGCAAACCAGTCTACGCCTGCTGGCCAGGTATGATTTTAACATGTGGGACTCCATGCAGAAATTCAAGGACTTGCTCCCACAAGAGGCTAGGCAAGAGTTCTCCTCACTGGGTCTAGGGAAAATCAGTGGTGAGGACCTCATTACAAGCTGCTTTGGATGTGGCTGACTTGATGGCCAGGTCCATGGCTTCGGCTGTGGCCTTGCTCAGGAGTTTTTGGCTACAGTTCTCGGGACTCCCACGGGAGGTCCAGCAAACCCTTCAGTACCTACTTTTTGAAGAAGCTTCAGTCTTTTTGGAACAGCCGGATGCAAAGCTTCATAGTCTAAAAGACTCCAGGGTGTCCCTTAACTCTCTTGAATTGTACACACAAGCTCCTTCAAGGAAGCACAACAGGCCTCAACAGCCCATCCGCTACTCAGCCCTGGCTTCCCATCAGGATCCGCAGAGAAGGAGAAGCGGGTTAGGCAT
This sequence comes from Caretta caretta, assembly GCF_965140235.1. NCBI lineage: Eukaryota > Metazoa > Chordata > Testudines > Cheloniidae > Caretta > Caretta caretta. Next base: position 197,056,440 of record NC_134207.1, on the reverse strand, counting down.
AGGCCACTCCCACCTTCTACCTCGATGTCAATGCCTGCCCCTCCCAGACTGAATGTTTTAAGTAGGCATTTTGATGGGACGCTCAAGGATGCTGTACTAGTTCCTATGATGCCCCTTTATTTGCAAACCGCCTTTCCGCCTTCCTCAGTGCATGGTCCTGTATCACCATGGACCATTGGGTGTTGAGCACAGTGGAATTGGGATACAGCCTCCAGTTTATTTCTACCCCTTCTTCGCACCCTCCCTTCACATCCATCTCCAGGGACCCCTTTCATGAAGAACTTCTGGTCTGGGAGGTTCAGTCCCTCTTTCAGATGGGAGCCATGGAAGAGGTTCCACAGAATTTAAGACGGAAGGGGTTCTACTCCCATTATTTCATAATCCCAAAAGCCAAAGGAGATCTCAGACTGACTTTAGACCTGCGTCAACTCAACAACTAGTTCAAGAAAATAAAGTTCTGCGTGGTCAGCCTAGCATCCATTATCCCCTCCCTGGATCCCGGGGATTGGTGTGCTACTCTCAGTTTAAGAGAAACCTATTTTCATATATTGTTGAACCAAGGACACAGAAGATTCTTCAGATTCGTAGTGAGCCACTCACACTACCAATTCATGGTCCTCCCATTCAGCCTATCTGCAGCTCCGGGGGTGTTCACAAAATGTATGGCAGTAGTGGCAGCTTTCCTGAGGAGGTTGGGGTGCAGCTCTACCCTTATCTAGATGACTGGCTAGTAAAGGGCTGGTCCAAGACTTGGATAGTGTCCAATGTTCGACTCATCCAGTTGATGTTCAAGGCATTAGGCTTTCTGATAAATGCAGAAAAGTCTACCTCCTTTCTGGTGCAGAGAATAGAGTTCACTGGGACAGTGTTCAACTCTAGTCAGGCCAGGGCCTACCTCTCAGAGGTACGTTTAAAATCAATCAGGTCCCCGATAACACAAAGGTCATCCAATTACAACAGCCCAGAATTGCATGAGGCTTTTAGGCACATGGTCTCATGCACATAGGTGATACAACAAGCAAGACTGCACCTCAGAGCCCTCCAGACATGGCAGGCCTCAGTATACTCTCCAAACAATCACCATTTGGACACTGTGCTCACGGTACCTCCATGGATTCTAATCTCCCTCAATTGGTGGTTGGATATGCTCATGGTTTGTATGGGCGTTCCCTTTATATGCCCTCGACAGTCAATGACCCTGATCTCAGACACGTCAGTGCTAGGGTGGGGAGCTCACCTGGGGCCATCAGAACATAGGGCCTCAGATCGCTGGCAGAACTTTCACTCCACATTAGCATTAGGGAACTTAGAGTGGTTCTCCTGTCCTGTCAGGCCTTCCTGCCCCACATTACAGGCAGAAACTGGTTTGTTCTCACAGGCAACACTGCAGCCGTTTTACCTCAAAAGGCAAGGAGGATCTTGCTCTTCCCTCCTTTGTCAAGAAGCAATGCAGCTATGCGAGTTTTGCATAGCCACTCAATCAGCCTCGAGGCCTCTTTACCCTCTGGGAACACAAAACAAGCTAGCAGATCATCTCAGCAGGCTTTATCCAATCCCCGCGAGTGGTCCCTTCGCCCGGATGTGGTGAGAGATGTTTTCCAGCAGTGCTGGACTTCCCAGATAGACCTATTTGCAAACAGGTACAATAGAAAGTGTCACCAATTATGCTCCCTATGCGACCACAGTCCGGGTTCTGCCACAGATGCCTTTCTACTACCTTGCACGGGACATCTTTACTATGCTTCCCCCATTTTCTGCTCATGCACAGAGAGCTGCTAAAAATCAAGCGGGACCAGGACCAGGTTATTCTGATAGCCCAGACATGGGTCTGCCCACACTGGTTCTCCACTCTATTAGATCTCTCAGTGGCAACTCCAATCCTGCTTGGGTTGCACCCGGACCTGATTTCCCAGGACAGCTGTCAACAGCTCCACCTGAACCTGAGTTCCCTTCATTTAACGGCCTAGAAACTCCATGGCTAAATCCCAGAGAGCAGACTTGCTCAGAGCAAGTTCATCAGGTCCAATTGGTAGTAGAAAGCTTTCCACCAGGACTACTTACCTCTCAAAGTGGAAGCAGTTCTCTGTTTGGGGGTCCCAATGCAGAGTCTCACCCACACGTTCATCCATACAAGCTGAGCCGTCCGTAGCCATTTTGGTGCCCTACACAGCCCTCCGCGGCGGGGGGGCTGGCTTGGGGCACAGGAGGGTGTGGGTTGGGGCCGGGTCGCTCCACTTCCTGCAACCCAGTGAGTGCAGGGCGGGCCCAACCTCGCTCTCACAGGGCGGCGGGAAGTGGAGTGACCTGGCCCCAGCCCGCTCCGCTCTGCTCCCCTGGCTCCCAGCCTTCGGGCTCAGGGGGGAACCACCCTCCAACACTCACCAGTGGAGCAGGCTGGGGCCGGGTTGCTCTTACTGCTGCCGGTGAGTGCGGTCCTCAGGGGAGTGGGGGCGGAGCAGGGGTGGGAAGAGGTGGGGCTGGGGCAGAGCAGGGGCTGGAGCAGCACGCAGCTGCGTAGGGCACCAGGTGCCCCAAATTTCCTGGTGCCCTACACAGCTGCGTACTTTGTGTATGAGTAGGGATGGCCCTGCATACAAGACATACTTGAATATCTGTTGCACCTGAAACAACAAGGCTTAGTTATCTCCTCTATCAAGGTTCACCTTGCAGCAATATCAGCTTTCTACCCTCGGGTGGATAATCAGTCTGTTTTTTCAAATAACATGTCCGACTGATTCCGCAAAGGCCTAGAAAGGGCTATACCCTCAAGTAAAAGAGCTTGTTCCTCTCTGGGACTTGAACTTAGTCTTATCAAAGCTTATGGGAACACCATTTGAATCATTGGCACTGTCCTTATTACACCTCTCCTGGAAAGTGGTTTTCTTAGTGGCCATTACTTCGGCCAAAGGGTCTTGGAACTCCATGCCCTCACATCAGAGACTCCATATACAATCTTTCTTTAAGATAAGGTGTATTTACGTCCTCACCCCAGTTTCCTCCTGAAAGTGGTTTCACGGTTTAATAGCAGTCAGGCAATTTACCTAACTGTTTTTTACCCAAAGCAGCATGGAAATAGAAATGAACAACGTCTTCACTCATGGACATTAGACAAGCCCTAGCTTTCTACATGGAAAGCAGTAAACCGTTTTGAAGGTCCACCCCACTATTCGTAGATATAGTTCACAGGATGAAGAGTCTCCCAATCTCTTCACAGACAGTTTGTCCTGGATTACTTTATGTATTCAAATTCGTTACAATCTGGAGGGTGTTTCTCCATCAGCTAACCTGACTGCGCATTCCACCAGGTCGCAAGCATCCTCAGCAGCATCCTTAGTGCAGATCCCTATTCAGGATATTTGTAAAGCTGCAACCTGGTCATCGGTGCACACATTCTCCTCCAATTATGTCTTCACTCAGCATTCCAGAGATTTTGTGAAATTTGGCTGAGCTGTTCTGCAGTCCATGTGCCCATGAACTCCAGTCCCTCCACCTAATCAACCGCTTGGGAGTCACCTAATGTGGAATGCACATGTGTAATCAATCGAAGAAGAAAAAACGATTACTAACCTTCCTTAACTGTTGTTTTTCAAGATGTGTTTCACATGTCCATTCCATGACCTGCCCTCCTGCCTCTTTACACCAAAGTTTCTGGAAGGAAGGAACTGAGGGGCTGCAGGGTCGACTGGGTGTTTTACTGGCACTATTGGAGCATGGCAGCAGAGGGCGCTCGAGCCACCTCGATGGGTACCATTGAAGGGAAAATTTCCAGCAACTGTGCTTGGGGGATGCACACACCTAGGGTGGAATGGATATGTGGAACACATCTCAAATAGCAACAGTTACAGAAGGTTAGGAACAGTTTTATCCTAGAATTAACAGGTGACAGAAACTTTCTTGGGTGCCCTTAGCTGATGACACAGAAAACCTGTTTACAAACCTTCACAGAGGAAAATTCCATTTGGGTCTTAAAAAGCTACCAGATCATCCTTAGATAGGACATTTGCTATTTTTAAGACACTTTGATAGATCTGGTGGGCAGTGGTGGCACATTCCATAACTACGAGAAGATCAACCTGGTAATCTTGTGTACTTGTCATGCTGTGTATTTTATGTGTTACCATGGGTCATGGAATACCTTCAGTTGCTAAGGCTGAGATTGCCACTGCTAACCAGAATGAATCTGAGGAGGGGCAGTGGACTACAATGATCACATTCAGAATTCCAGACAGTTGCAGTGGACACTCAATGAGGTGAATTATTAAGGTGAGTTGCTAAATTATAATACAGAAGTGCAGCACACACTTATACCTCTCTGTGTGTGAATCATATACAATGCGAACTATAAATGCTTAAGTTCTGCTTCCCAAGAGGATTTATTATATAAATAAAGCTACATAAATAAAACAGAAAAAAAACACCAGTGCAGCAATTATCCTGGAATAATGAATCATGCTTAAAAAGTCAAAACAATAGAAAATGTACAAACACAATAATGGGAGCCAGTGATGAAAGCCATGTGTAAAATAAGAGGGGAAAAAAAGAAGAGGAGCATCACCCTTCTTCCTCAGCTCTACTGTTAGTGGCTTTGAGGCTGGTCAAAGGGCCACCTCTATAGCAGGGCACCATGACAGCTTCCTGCAGGCTCTGAAGAGTCAAGGGTATCCTTACTTCTCCGGGTGGATATTGATGCCATGACAACATGAGGCCTGATGGGAGGCAATGTGTTACGTCTGGTCTTCAGTCTGTTGCTGTCCCCTTTTGGCAGACAAGGTGTTTCCCAGTCCCACTCAGAGACTAGCACCAGCATGTGCTGCCAAGCAATTAGTTATTGGGTATAATCCACAAACTGGCTGTGGAGGCACGTGTGTTACTTTCTCATTTCTAAAAGGGCCTGTAGTCTGTTTGCTGCAGGCCTGGATCATATTCTTTGTGAACTCCTCAGAGGGAGGAAATGGCCCGGCTGCATGGCAGATTCTGCAGACCTTTGGTCCTCTGGGCTGTTGGTGAGTCAGGAATGAATTCAAGGGGTTTGGGATACAGAGGCTGGGGTGGGGAGGATTGGACTGTAATGGGGGTGAAGGAGGAGCTTGCCTGGCATCATCAGAGGACTGTTAAGGGCTGATTGATGGTGGGCTCTAGTAGGGGCATGGAGAGGAAAATGCACTGGTCATAATCCTGATACTGTGCTCCTCTTCTGTGGGTGGGTGTGGAGGTCCTTGGTGTAGTGATGATGGCAGGATGTGTCTGCTGGCCTCAGAAGCTTGTGAGGTTGCAGCAGGTTCGTTAGTATTCCTGGAATTATCTCATTGTAACAAGAAAGCCTTTCAAACTGATCAATATCAGCAACGCATTTTCTATCTGACTCCAGGGAACTGTGATAGACATACAGGCCACTAGAGATGCACAGCTGTCTGCTGTAATAACTGACTTATTCTGGAGGAAACCTGGCGTTGAGAAGTCGCATGGGTCATGGGAAGGGGGATGTACAGAGGACGACTGATATTCATGTAATTTTTGTACTTACACAGATAAATAAGGGGAATGTATTCTCCCCTTGCCACTGGCTGTTCTTCTACATGCTATCCAGACCCACACCCTCCATGTTGTGCCTCAGAGTGAGACAGACTTTGTCCCTCTCACATTGGCTTGTGGTCTAGGCAAGAGCCCGTTACCATGTGGCCAGTTTACCTTTGGCATGCTTATCTTTAGCTCCTCTAAAGTCCTGTGATGTCTCTGCATGGTGCTAGTGCTGCTTCAAATTGCTTATGTATCCCAAATGTCAGCCTTTTGGGTAGCAGTGAGTTCACCAGAGAGGTCATCAAACAGCCTTCTCTCTTAACAGATGTGCAATATATTCCCTCATCCTGGAAGTTCAGCTACATATGGGATCCTCCACTGCTGCCAACATCAGACTGAATTTCAGTTGAGAAAGGATGAAGTATAGGACGATGGAAAATATTTTGAATGTTTTTTTAAACTTAACTATATTGCAATAGTTTCCATTTCTACTCAGACTACCAAATATTGTTTCAAAAGGGGGATAATAATACTGACCTCTTTTTTAAAGCACTTTGAAATCTCTGTTGAAAAGTGCTATACAAGGACTATATATTATTGTTGTAAATAAATCATTGCGGTATGGTTACCAAAATATTGTATAAAGTGAGTCCAACTGTAGAGAAAATTACTTTTTTGATATTAATAGGACTACTCATAGCTAAAGACATGTGCGGGAGCTTTAGATTATGAGTTCTTTGGCACAAGGACACCATCTACTACAGTGGTGCTCGAACCTTGGGTGGGGCTCTAAGCACTGCCTGGAATACTAATAAATAATAAAATCCAAAGCATTAGGATGAATCAGGAATGTAATTAAGACATACAAATGGAGTACTATATCTTTGAGATCCTATTGACCTTACAGAGCCACCGTAAATTTAAATTATATTCTTCTGTACTGTGTCAAGAACATTTTTATAGTTTACTGAAAGCAGTATGATATGGAAGTGGAGTTCTAACAAAGTGTATCTTTCTAAAATGTATTTACAGTAGTTAATAGTTCATATAAAGTACTGGCATAGTAATTGAATTAGAGATTTAAAGTACCTTGAAGAATAAAAACATATTCTGAAGTTGAAACTGTCACCAGAAATTGCATTCCCTTAGAGTGATATGTTTAAAGAGACATGCCATTATAATACAATCTTTCAAATTCCAAGTGCTCCCCCCCGGTTTTTTTTGCACAGAAGGATTACATAATAATGTCAAATATTGATATCGATACTACAGAAGGTTAGCTTGGGTAACCTTTATGTGACTTGAATGCTTTGTTCTGTTACCATGTGCATCAGTATCAAGAGTAATTCTGTGATAGACTCAAGTAGGTTTTTTCGTCAGTGGTTGATGGTGACATTCTTAAGAAAAGGCCAAATTCTTGTAACTACAAATATAGTTGTCAACAAAAAACAAGCATGCACGACACAGTTCAGTCACATTTTGCTTTCATTTCTTCTGTTTTGTACTTTCAGCTGAGTGTCAGCTTTTTTATAATTGCTATGGCATGTCAGCCCCTTTAAAATGAGTGCATATCAACTGTTTAGCGTACTGACTAAGGGACATGGATATTGGAATTCCACCCTGTGACCTACCTGAGTTGCTCTCTGTGACATGTGGCTGTTGTATTTTTGGTCACAGTTTTGCCACATTAGCTGGAGTCATCAGTGTGTGTTTGAAGTGAGTCCATTCAAGTCAGGAGAGTGAATTGATTGAACACAAGGGACCAAAAAGAGAACAAGATGAGTGGGATGACATGGTGAATGTATTTAGCAGTCTAGCTGGTGGGTTTGTGATCAGTCAGCATCACATGTCTAATCCCCTCTCTCCAATTCATAGCCTCGCCTGTGAATGTCTGCACAGCCAGGAAACAATTGAACTTAAGTTTGTGTAGAACCAATGGAAATTGAAGCAGAAGTTGTTGTCTATCTGTGTATTTATATGGGACCATCATTATAGTATCCTAGCACCCTTCAAATATTTAAAAACAGAAATAACAATAACCATCTTTCTGTCTGTCATTGGTGACCACAGATCTCGGGCTGATCAGTATGAGGCTGAGGTCCCAGTGTCTGTCTGGTTTTGGACCTGTGGGAGGTTCTATTTGCTGGTTAGACCAGTTTTTTCCAGGAGCTAGCTGGTCTGTCCTCTGTTTATTTTTTTGTATTTTGACTTGTATTGGGGAGGGATGCAGGTGAGTGATTGGCCTCACTGGCAGTGGTAGTGAGCTAGTATTGGTGTGCCTGTTATCTAAAGGATGGCAAGGCTCCTCCAGGCCCTAGGGGACTGAGTTAAGTGAGTTGTTGGTAAAAATCAGGCAGTGCGCTAGATGCTTAAGCTGTGACAAGTGTACTCAGAACCCCTGAACACTGTGCTGCTGCTGTGCTCTAGAAAGGGGAAAAATTCTGCTCCGTGATAGTGAGAATGCAAATGGAAGTCACTGGGTTTTTTAGAGGTGTAATAATAATAATAATATACAATATTTGGCTCTCATAGAACAGTTTTCATCAGCAGATCTCAAAGTGTTTTAAAAAGGAGGTCATTATTGTTAGGTGTTGGGTATGAACAGGCTGGATGAGTAAACCTGCTGGGGATTACAATTTGCGGCCAAAGCAAGGCTGTGTGTGAACTGTCTGAGAGACACATCTCATCATTCAGATGAGAGGCAGCACCACTGAGAAACCTAGGCAGTTGAGGGCAGGCTAACTGTGTTACATTTTTCCCCTGTTGGAAGAGAGGAGTTAAGGGTGTAGGGAAGTGTGAGAGGCCCCTACATGTGAGGAGGACATGGAGAAGTCAGTATGCAGCCTGAACAAGGGGCAAACTCTAGCAGGAATCAGTTGTACGAGGAGAAAATCTTCTTTGCAAGTGTTGCAGCTGCTTTCACTAACTCTCTTCATAAGGGGAAAGTGGAACATTTTGAGCCAAAGTATCCAAAATACCCTTCTACAATATTAGCTATATTATTTGCCAATTTCTGAAATGATTTGTTGGGTGGTAACTAGTGTTCTGAGATCATAGTGATTCCAGCCAAGTTAGCAAGAGAGCAGTACAATTTACTGTGCGAATGGAGCTGCACTTGATGGACAATCTGAGTCAGGGCAGCCAAAGATTAGAACATCAGTCTTTTTGTATGCATGCCCGCACCTATTCACTGTAATAACCCACAGTAGAATCATTGTAGCAAGGTTCCTATTGATGGAGAGACTTTAGAGTCAAAATGTAGGCAAAACTTTTTCTGCCTTTTATTTTTAATTTAAAAAAGCAAAACACACAGTGGATTGTCTGATTTGCCTGAAAATTTGTATTCACATATAGTACATCTTAGTATTAACAAGAGAAATTACTATCTTTCAACTCTATGCCCTATATATTTGATTTTTAAATATTATTTAAAAATTGTAACTTTCAATATATTTCTATTTCAAAATAATACCTCTAAACTTCCTCTGCTGCGCAGCCTAGTAGATAAAGGGGCTGTCTTCTACTGCAAGACATATTTTGTTCTCATCCATTGGCACTTCTATAAGAAATTCTTCTCTTTTTACTCTCTGCCTGTCAGATGAATTATTATAGTTCAACAATTAACATTACAATTGAAATATACTTTCCATTTAATTGCAATATTTTAAAAACTTTTTATTCTATAGGCAAAATATTATATACATTGTTAAGGCCAATTTTCATTAAATCTGCATGCAATTAAATCTTGGTCTGCATTTGCAAATGAACTTTGTTTGCATTCTGTAATCCTTATATTTGATTTTTTCAAATTAATTTTTATGGTAGATTTCATTATGTTTCTGTCACATTCAATTTACAATAGGGGAGCTCTTTTGCAGTTAATTTAAGACTTGTGGATTAATAGAAATTTGTCTTGCTTACTGGGCAAAGTGTCTGCCCTCATATATAGGCTTGGCAAAATCCAATGTTTATTTTTTTTAAATAATTTCAACTGATATCTGTTTTTAAGCATTCTTCCTATTTTTATTTATTTGAATTTTTACAGTTGCCAGAAATTATGGGGAGTAAGACAATTATTTAATGACAGTAGATGTTGAGATTCAAAAAGTTAAAGCTCTATAAGCGTTACAACACAAATTGTCAACATCACATATCAAAATATACAAAGTAAATATCTTTAAATCAAACTATAGTAAGTTTTCAAGCAGCATTTTTCTTACTTTGTCTGTCTATACATTTCAATTCTTAACAATGGAAATATTTGTGTGTGTATGTGTGTGTGTGTGTGTGTGTGTGTGTGGTGAAATCAACATTTACTGATAAAAATCAAACTCTTCCATGACTACTTACTTGACTAAACTAGTGAGTTCAGACTTGTTAATTTGACTTTAAAGCACATCCCTGTGGTGGGGATAGTAGGTATCCTTGAGTACAATCACTCTCTGTTGTGCATAGAGTCTGCAGAAATTTTAGGTTCGGCCTGCTTCCTCGTATGAGTCTGGCACGATGTGCCCCACTGGAGTACATGGAGAGAACAATCTTTTTACTCCTCTGGCAAATCTTTGTGGACCAGAAACTGGCCAAGCCATGAACTACCCATCAACTTGTATTGGTTAATTAAAGGTGTGATTTTAAATTAATTTTATCAAACTGGTTCTGAACCCTGTGTGGACACATTTAATTTAATTTAACTTAATTTTCAGAAGCCACCTCGTCCTGTTTCAGTGGACATGGTCTGCCATGAAATCAGAAAGATGTGTGTTAGAGATCATCACCCATGGCTACCTCATCCAATTCCATTCTTTACCCTTCCCATCCACCTTCCCATCCCTCTTCAGGGACTCCTCTTATGAGAGGCATTTACAAACAGAACTGACCTCATTGCATCATTGAGGAGCCATAGAGCAGGGGTTCTCAACCTTTTTTTTGCTCAGGCCCCCCTTCAACGTGCTATAAAAACACCAGGGCCCAGTGGGGGTGGGGAGGGGGGAAACTTAGGGTTCTGGGCTTGGGGGGGACCCTTGAGCATAGGCATAGTTTTACTTCTATTGGGGGGGGGCAAGAGCTGGTGGGGCTCAAGCGAGCTCCACGCAGCAAAGTCCAGGGAGGGAGCGCCACCTCCACCCCGTGATTCACTCAGGAGGCCACCCAGCCTGTCTGGGCTGTGGGGGGATGCAACCAAAAAATATAACTGAAAGGGGGGACTCAGGTCAAAAAGTTTGAAAACCTCTCAGGGTGGCTAGGGGATGTGTGCGGGAAGAGGGATAGCTCAGGGTGCAGGGAGTGGGTAGCTGGGGCTGTGTGAGGGCAGGGGTCTAGCTTAGGGTGCAGGGAGGGGGTAGCTCGGGTCTATGTGAAGTGAGTACCTCAGGGTGCAGGTAGAGGGGTAGTTAGGGATTGTGTGCAGGCAGGGAGTAGCTGAGGGTGCAGGCGGGGGTAGCTAGGGGCTGTGTACAGGTGTGTGGAAGGTGGGCGGGCTGGGTCTCCCAGTGCGGCTCCCAGCTTTGGGGGGACTGGGGCTTCTGGCTTCAGCCCCCTGCTGCTCCTGGCTTGTGGGGGGCAGGGGGAGGTTTGCTGGCTTCAGCTCCATGCTGCTCCCGGCTTTGCGGCGGTGGGTGCCGCCTTCAGCCCCATGCTGCTCCTGGCTTCAGCGGTGGGGCTCGGGGCACCAGGTTTCAGCTGTGGGGCTCCATGGTCCCCTGAAAGGGCTCGCAGACCCCCAAGGGGCTGTGGACCCCTGGTTGAGAACTGCTGCATAGAGGAGATTTCTTAAGAATAGAGGGGAAGAGGCTTCTACTCCTGATATTTCTTCATTCTGAAGAAGAAAGGGGATCTTTGTTCTGTCCTAGACCTGAGGAGACTCAAATACATTCATCATCTCAAGTTCAGGGTGATGAAGCTAGCCTCTATCATTCCATCTCTCCAAGCTCCAACCTGGTTCGCAGCTCTGAGCTTGCACTATGCATACTTCCACAAAGCCATCTATCCAGCCCACAGGAAGTACCTAAGTTTCACAATGGAGCATAACCATTATCAAGACAGGTTTGTGACCTTCAGATTCTCCACAGCACCAATAGTGTTTATCAAGTGCCTGGCAGTAGTCACAGCTCATCTAAGGAAATGGAATCCATATCTATCCATAACTGGATGACTGCCTGATCAGTGGCAGGTCTAAGCAGGAAACTGAGAGAGTCCTAGATCACATCCTCTCCCTGTTCTCCGAACTAGGACTCCTTGTGAACTACGAGAAATCATGTTTCACACCATCACAAATGATAGAGCTCATAAAAACTGTTATTAACTGCAGATCGGCAAGAGTCATCTGCCAGAGGACAGGTTCTGATCCCTTCAGTCATTGGTGCAGGACTTACAGATGAGATGGACGACAGTGTATATGTGTCTGGTGCTCTTAGGCCGTATGCTAGCATGTGTGTGCAAGACACTGCTTGACAGACTTTGCCTATGGCCTTTACAGCTGTGGCTGAAGCCCATGTACTCCCCATCCAGACATCATATGGACAAGTGGGTCATAATTCCACCCCAATGCTGCAAGAGCTCACTTTGTGGCTAGACCCGGGGAATGTAAGGAAAGGGGTGACATTTGCAGTCTGGTCCTCAACAGTGATGCTTATCTTGGTTGCATCAGGGACAGTCTGGGATACATCCGATGTGCACCTGAACCTCCTTCAAATGCAAGGCACATGGTCTCAGGATGACTTGAAACTACCCATGAGCATCCTGGATTAGAGGGACATCAGACTAGCCTGTAGAGCAGTGGTTCCCAAACTGGGGTTCATGAACCCTGGGGTTCACGAAATGTTACAGCGGGTTCTCGGGAAAAATTCCCTAATGGTGGACAGAGCTGTCCCTAGGGACCCTGGGAAGCATAGGGCCAGCAGCCCGGAGCCCTTGGACTTCCAAGAGCTAAGCAGATCAAAGCAAGCATATCTATCACACTGAGGAGATTTAAACTTCAAGACTCCTTACAAGAAATGGAAAGGGCGGTGGATATTTTTTGCTCTTTTTAAAATTAAATAGGCAGCTAGTATTGTTTTTTAAATTATTATGAAGAACAAGTTTAACTTTGTTGTAACGTGCGTTGTTTGCCTGGACTGCTCAAGACCTGAATGCTTGTGTAGGAGGAACTCTTTGAGTTGGCTTCTTAAATACCTTCATGCTGTTTCATATCTGATACTCCTTGATGAAACATAGAAGCCTTGTCTTATAACAGGCTTATTCAAAGTGATACAAGCTACGAAAGTGAGATCTTGGAAGAATGTTGCCATTTTCACAATGTAATAAAAATACTGTAATGATAAATAATCATTAATAATAAATAGTGTGTAATAAGCATGTCATAAAAGCAAATTTTATATTTCCAAGATCACTGCTTTTATAATTTATACTCAGGTAAAGGAGAAAATCTTTGGAAATATTCATTTTTAGGAGGGGGTTCGTGAGACTTGACATTTTAGTGAAAAGGGTTCACAGGTTGTTAAAGTTTGGAAACTTCTGCTATAGAGTGTACTTTCCTGTTCTGTGGAACTCGGTGGTGCAAATTCTGACAGACAACATGTCAGCGATGCAATATATAAACAGGAAATAGGAGCTCAATCATTCTCTGTCAAGCTGTCAAGTTCTGGCAATGGTGTCATCGATATGAGGTGACTCCACTAATACCTTCCAAGGGATCAGCAATCGCACCAGACCTAGTCTTTGGAGCACAACCTTCAGAAAGCACCTTGCCTCTTTCACTGGATGTTATATGCCATGATATCAGATCCATTGGTGGGAATGAGGAATTTCAGCTGTCCTGACAGAGCCTGAAGTGCTGCTCTCCCAAACGTGGCATCTGACCTGACTACAATGTCAAATGCATAATGTTTAAGAAAAGTAAGTGAGTTACTCCACATAGTGCTTTCCAGAGCTCAGAAACTGCTATCCAACCACAGTCACTGCAGAAATCCATCTCAGATCCACTATTCCATCCGTGGGAGACCCTCACCATAGATTTGTGTTCTGTGGCAAACCAAGATTCAGAATTTATGCTCCAGAGGAAGTGTGAGCTAAGGCTCCTTGCCAGATGCCATTTTCCTTTGATGGTTATGAGGACTCCTGTATGCTTTCCGAGTGATACCCCGATCCTCGGGATAAATCCAAGACCATATGAGACAAAGCTTCTATCATCAAGATAGCTTCATACTGGTCGAGACAGTTTTGGCTCTCAGATCTATTGCGGGTATTCCAGCAGCCTTCCATATACCTTCCAGCTTGCTCAGATGTAATATCCCAGAACCACGGTCAGATACTGTGCACAGACTGGCATTCATTGCACCTGATAACCTAGATGTTGGCTGACTGAGCACCACTAACAGAGACTGCTCCCTATAGGTTCAGAACATTTTTGTACCAAGCAGAAAACCTTCCACCAGGAAATCATACTCCACAAAATGGAAAAGATGCTCCGTATGGGCAACTCAGAATAATATTGACCCTGTAGAGTCCCTGATGCTAAAAAGTCTGGGACTATATTGTAATCCTGAAACAAGTGGCATTCAACTCCCTTAAGGTCCACATGGTTAGAATCTCAGCATTTCACACTCCTGTGCCATCATACTCAGTCTTCTCTCATCCTCAGGTACTGAAATTCCTCAAGTACTTTCTTCATATTTGCCCTCCAGTCAGACCCAACTGACACATGAGACCTCAATATCATCCGTTTAAAGTTTATGGAGTCTCCCTTTGAGCCACTCCCGCAATGCTCAATACACCACCTTACCATAAAAATGTTTTTTCCATGGCTGCTACCTAAGCATGGAGCATCAGCAAGTTCCACGTTCTTATGACCAGACCACCCTAAGCATCCTTCCACAGGGAAAAGTTGATGATGAAAGCACACCCCAAAGCACACCCAATAAAGAGATCTTAGAATTTCACATAAACTGATCCATTGCCCTGCCAGTCCTCTTCGCTAAGCTGCATTCAACACCAGAAGAGAAGAAGCGCCATACTTTGGACATCTCCAGAACCGTGCTGTATTACCTCAGGAGGGTTACTCCTTTCAGTGTGTCTCCCTACTTCTTTGTGGCCATATCAAGTGAACTGAAGGTCAAACTATCTCATCTCAGAGAATCTTGAAGTGGATCACACTGTGTATTTCCACCTGCTGTCAGCTGGCTTGGGAGCCTCTCCCTCTGAACACTGAGGCTCTCCACTGGGCCACAGTCAGCATCCTTCATCTATTTTAGGAACTTGTCAGTCTCTGAGATCTGACAGGCTGTTATACAGAGCAACTCACTTAACCTTTTAAAAACATTATGCATTTGATATGGCAGTCTGGTTGGATGCCAAGTTGGGAAAGTACTACTTCAATCTGTTTGACTGAGTCAGCTGATACTTTCTCCTCGGGAAGGATACTGCTTGCCAGTCACTTACAGTGGGATCCACACTGACCCATACTGAGAAAGTAAGAATGGTTACTACTTACCCTCTGGTAATTGTAGTTGTTTGAGATGTTGTCAGTGTGGATCTCACAACCCACCTTCTGTCCCTGCTTCTCAGATTCCTCAGCAATACAGGTTT
Organism: Caretta caretta; assembly: GCF_965140235.1. Taxonomy (NCBI): domain Eukaryota; kingdom Metazoa; phylum Chordata; order Testudines; family Cheloniidae; genus Caretta; species Caretta caretta. The sequence goes on along the minus strand of NC_134207.1, from coordinate 197,041,341 downwards.
TGCATTGCAAAGGGAATTGAGGGAGGGTCATGGCTGTCCCATGCTTTTGGCCCATGTGTATCCCCAATGGACACTTCTAGGTAAAAAAGAAAAATCCAATCTTCTGTGTATGCGGTCCACGTGCACGTTCAGGGGAATCTGCACTGACTGCAATATCTTGAAGAACCACAGTTATTGTAGAGTAAATAACTGTTCTGTGTGATATTTTGGCCTAAAACCTTTGCTGCAGCATAGTTATTTTTATGTAAATTGAAATGTTTGGATTGTAAAATAAATCATTTCTATTCCATAGGCGTTGACTGCACCATATTTCTCTTTGACTCTTCTGCAAAATGTGTTACATAGGATACATACAAAATCAGTCATCAGTGCCTTTATATTAAATATTGCACAACTGTATTAACTTTGTATGAAGAAAAGCTGTTTTGGAAATAAAACATATGAATATTTTTTGGAGAGAGGAGGAGCTTGCTTCTGATCAGATGAGTTGTGACCACTGGTTTTTATCTAGAATGCTAAAATTCTGACACCAATATTAACATAGTTCAGATACATTTACTAGAAAAAAATAAGAGAAAAATCAGCATGTTCACTGTGAAACATCTCGTTGTAGGCAATAGTGTAGCTGTGTGTCACTTTTTAGCTATTGCAATGTAAACTAGATAATTTGAAAATGTCTACATTTCCCAACTCCCTAGGATACTAATAAGCATACTTCTAATACAAATGCTTCATGCAATGGTCTTACCAACTAAGCCTGCAATTGATGTGATACCAATACCATCAAATCACAGGCTGTGCTAAGTGTGATTAGGTGCTGTCACAATAAATCTGGCCCTCATCTGTTACAGAAAGAATCCAGGTTAAAGGTCATTCTTTACAGCAAAGTGTCCATTTAATGCTTTTATTTGGTCTAATTGGAAATGATAGTCAATGAGAGTCATTTATAAACCTTGTCCAAATCAGTGATTCCCTATTCAAGATGGTGGGTGCTTTTGTGTCTGAGATACTGTAATTGCAATAAGGTTTATGCCATATGATTGTAATAGGGATCAGAACTTAATGAAGTATACTGTTACTCATTTGCAGTTGTGGATAAAATAGACTTGGAAGTTTTTTTTCTCTGTTGGGAACTTGGTACTATTTCATGTGGTCTGACCTTTTATTATCCAGGGATTTAAATGTTACCCCTCTGAAATTAGTTGCTCAAGTTAAACACTTCACGTGTCTGTTTAATGGTTGATAACATGCTCATATGGCAATTAATGCCCATTCAAGTACACTTTCTTTTTTAAATGCCATTAATTTTTTTACAGGATACAGCTCAGAGAACTGCTACTAAAATAATTAGGAGCTATAGGGATTGAATTATGAAGAAGGATTAAAAAAACTAAATATGTAAAGATTGGCTAAGGGAATATGATTATATGTCTGTCTGGTTGTTTGTCTATCTATCTTCTTATATGGGTATCTGGGTGAAATTCTGTGGCCTGTGATATACAGGTAGTCAGACTAGATATTCTAATGGTTCCTCTAGCCTTAAAATCTATTACTCTAATCCTGCAAAACCTTACTTGGAGTCCAGTTCTCATTTTTGTTGAGTGGTACTTTACCCTCTGAGCAGACCCATTAGGCCAAAATCTGTTTTCAAGGCTTGTCTACACTAAAGAACTTTGGACTGCTCTTGTAACTACATTGATGTAGTTACACCAGTACAAACCCCTACAGTAGACTCATTGTGCTGGAGCAAAGTGGAGTTTATATTACTGAATTAAGCTACATTGTTGTAAACCTTACTTTGGACTGATGCACCAAAGTAAGGTTGTACTTTGTACATTAAGGGTTTGCACCTCAATATAGTTATACTGATGCAATTACACCAGTGTTATCCCTGAGTATCTCATTGGAGTTACTATGGATTCACATCTGTGTAAATGAGAGCAGAATCTGGCTCATTTACTTCAATTGGACAACTGGTGTGAATAAGGGTTTGTAGGACTGAGACATTTATTAGCAGTGAGACTAACTTTCACCTGTCATCTCCATATGAACTGTCTTGAATTTGGGATTTTCAACTGACAGCATAATTAGTTGTTGCTGCAGTTGCAGAATGACTGTATATTATATATGAGCATCATCACTATAATTAATATTTGTCATTTATGTATAGTAGTGGCCACTATTTGCAGCCACTTTCCAAATATTTACGAGCCTCCCTCCTAAGAGATCATAATCTAAAGAATCAGTAGCTTACCAAATTTTAGAAACTGAACATTAAAGCCAATTAACTGTATATATTGTGACAAAGTTCCTCCTCTACCTTTGTGGGTCTTGCGCTTATTGGCGGATTTGCTCACCTTGGAGCTTCATGGCAGCCCTCAGTTTGGCCGTTTTCGTGAACCCACAGTCCAGGTCAGCTCCTCCTTTGTCTGACCAGGAGTTGGGAGGTTTGGGGGAACCCGGGCCCGCCCTCTACTCCGGGTTCCAGCCCAGGGCCCTGTGGAATGCAGCTGTCCAAAGTGCCTCCTGGAACAGCTGTGCGACAGCTACAACTCCCTGGACTACTTCCCTATGGCCTCCTCCCAACACCTTCTTTATCCTCACCATAGGACCTTCCTCCTGGTGTCTGATAATGCTTGTACACCTCAGTCCTCCAACAGTATGCGTTCTCACTCTCAGCTCCTAGTGCCTCTTGCTCCCAGCTCCTTACACACGCACCACAAACTGAAGTGAGCTCCTTTTTAAAACCCAGATGCCCTGATTAGCCTGCCTTAATTGATTCTAGCAGCTTCTTGATTGGCTGCAAGTGTTCTAATCAGCCTGTCTGTCTTAATTGTCTCCAGAAGGTTCCTGATTGTTCTCGAACCTTCCCTGTTACCTTACCCAGGGAAAAGGGACCTACTTAACCCGGGGCTAATATATCTGCCTTCTGTCGCTCTCCTGTAGCCATCCGGCCTGACCTGTCACAATGTATATTCTCTTTCTATATATACACACACATGTGTATATGGAGAATACCTGATGGCATACTTTGGTATAAATGTTGTATTGGAACGGATTAGGTATCATTTAGGATCCAATTCAGCATCCATTGAAACCAGTGGAAACACTTTCATTGACTTCAGTGGACACTGGATCAGGTGGTGAAATCAAATGGTGAATCAATATAAAGATCATTGTACATGAGTAGTATAAAGTTCCCATTTCTAGCCCAGAAGATTGTGAGCTATCAGTCCTTAAATCTGTCACTAATCCAGGACTAAATATTGCCCATCCTGGGCATTGGGCCAGTGTGACTTTTGTGAAAATTCTACATTATGAAGCTTAGAGAAAGAAGAAACATTTTTTGTGGCAATTTTTAAAGAAACGGTTTCTATTTGAAGCTACTCAGAAGTTAGAAATGTTAGACATAGCCTCAGTCAAAATGGACTAGTCGGTAGACTGCAGGTAGTCTAAGGTACATTGCCACGAGTAAAATCAATGGGAGCTGGGTCTAAATAAAAAGTGAGTAAGTACTTCAACATCTGCTCCATATAACATTACATTTAGTAATTTCCTTGGGGTAGGGACTATCTTTTTGTAATATGTGTATACAGTGCCTACTGCATTGGGGCCCTGATCCTTAATTGCGGCCTCTTGTAATCTAATGACAATTTATTATTATTGTTTAACTTTCCAGAAAACTCTGGGCAGATTGATGCTATGTATTGTTATAAATTTATTTCACATAAAAGTATACCTTAGATTTTTGTTATCTGTGCATTATACTGCAGTATGCAGGGATTCTTGTTTGTTTGTTTTTTAGTTAAAAATATTAAAAATGTAACGTGAGGCGGCATACTGTCCCCTGTCAGTTTTATTTTATTTTTGCATGAGATGATATTTCCATGAATGGACATGAGTTCTTTCCCCCCGAGACATCAGTTGACTGGCTGAAACCATCTGTTTAGATGCTTTTAGTGCCTATTTAATTGATAATCAAGACTGAGTCCTGATGTTTAGCACATTTGACTCGCCTGTTAGTAAACTGCATTCCCACACTAAACTGTGCAAGCACAGACTATACACAGAGGGTAAGTCTACACTACCCGCCGGATTGGCAGGTAGCGATCAATATATCTGGGGTCGATTTATCATGTCTAGTCTAGACATGATAAATCGATTGCCAAGCGCTCTCCCATCGACTCTGGAACTCCAGCGCCATGAGAGGCACAAGCAGAGTTGACAGGGAGCGGCAGCAGTCGACTCACCGCCGTGAAGACTCCGCGGTAAGTTGATCTAGGTACGTCAACTTCAGCTACGCTATTCTCGTAGCTGAAGTTGCCTAACTTACATATACTCCCCCTCTCCCCCCCGCAGTGTAGATCAGGACAGAGAGAAATTCCTGAATTGTAATAAAACTGGCAATTTGTATTTTCTGCAAGTATCTATTAGTAGCCCTCTTGATTGCTAAGGGCTAGATTGTGTTGTTTAGGCAAAGCCCTGCATTGTGGGGTGGTTCAGAGCCACACTGCCTGAAGGTGAACATCAGGGGCATTCTGTCTGAAGATGCCAGACTATCTCTTGGAGCTCCCTAGCGTGCAGAGTACGTATGAAATTCTGGCCCCCTTGAAGGCAATGGAAAAACTTCTGTTGACTTCAGTGGGGCTAGGATTTCATCTTATATCCTATATCTTTAAGGGGAGCAGCATACTTCTTCCCCCAGTCTCCACATGGCCAGACAGCTCTTCTCCCTGCCTCTCTGTGTCCCTTCTGGGGAACCATACACTCTGAGATTGGCTTACAAATCATGAGATTTTACAGAGTAATGCATGTTGAATTCTTTTAGTTTGCCTTCTGTTTTTTGAGCCTTTAGGGGGTCACATTTTCAAGCTTTTCTCTGCAACCATAAGGGCTGGAAACATGTTTTTTAAAGGAAAGTTGAGATTTTCATGTAATCACAAGACTCCAAGACCTGTCACTTTAAGGTAAACATGAAATATTGCAAGTCTAGCAATAAAATCACAAGAGTTGGCAAGACTGAGCCATTTCCTCTCCTGTAACTCTGCATTGCCCTTACACAGGTCATATGAGATGGAAAATCCTTACTTTTATATCCCCATACATCTTGTATCTCAACTATCTAAATTGTTAGAATTGGAATATTCGTTTCTACTACAAGAAACCTCCAGTCTGCAGATTTTGTCCTTTATATTTTGGGAAGTGATAAAATACTGAAACAAAAGTTTGGGGAAAAATAAGCTTTCTTTGTGTAACAAATGTCACTTGGTGACTATTATTCTATAGGAAGGCCCAGCTCCAAAATCTGAAAACCCCTGTGAGTGGTTAAGTTGGCTTTTCCCCTGCTTTGTGTTGCTTACCTTAGAATGCTAGAACGTGATCTGGCCCATATTCAGTGCAACCAATCCTGAACATGCTTATATGTATGTACGTTCACATGAGTAAAGGCATTCATGTGCATAAGTGTTTGCTGAATTGAGCCCTATTACTGTAAGCAAAATTTAAATGACTCTTTGCAGCAGAAATTGGGGGTGAGGTTGAGAGTTATTTTTTTTTATAAATGCATACAGGGGCCATGGCAGGTTTTTACACTTGTAGATTAAGAGCTGCGATAAAGTAATCACACAGATTTTTCTATCCTTGCTGCTGCTATCACTGAGGTTTAGATTGCAGCTAAGGATTGCTCTCAAAAGCTTAATGTTGAAAGACAGGTATTTTCAACTGCTACAGCATCTGCACATGAATCCTCTGTTTGACACACATCAAGTTAGTGACTGCAGCAATTTTAATTACAAGGTATATTATTCAAAATATTGCATATTATCTCTTCCCACTGAAACACTATACACATAGTTTTCAGGGCCAAGGCACATTTGTGTGGGGCTGGAGACGGTTTCCACTGATCATGCCTATACTGTATCTGTTCTGTGAATAGAGAACTTTACTATCTAGCTGTCAGGCCAATAGGGACTCCCTCTCCCAGGTTTATTTCTAACATATAAAACCCTCTTATTTTAATAGTTTATGAATTAATTGCAAAATTTTGGGGGGGAGGTTGAAATGTGGTGCTGTACACATTCTTAGAATGGGAGACTTTTTTGTTGCTAAAATTTGAATTTAATCTGTTCAGCAGTTTGTTTACTTGCTTTTTAGAGAGCATTCAGTTTGGGACCTTTTCCTCATTATAACGTAGTTTATTTTTTATCATTAATATTTGAGCAATCTACCTTTTAATCATGCCCTGCATGCATGCAGCAGAGGACAAAGTTTGCTCCTTTTTAGTCCATAAAAGGCTGGACCAGCAGTTCTTGCACATCTAAAACTTCTATTGAAGTGAAGGACTCAATCCTCAGGCGTAGCTCAGCAAATCTGAAGAAGAAGTAGTGGTGGCAAAAGTGGCTTTATGGTACCTTTTCACTGCCCTTGCTCTCTGAATAATCCACCCCTCCCCCGGGAGCCAGTTTGACCCATTTCATAACTGGCTGCTTTAAATTTTGTTGGCTTGTTCCATCCCTAACAGCTGCTATGCTGTCTGGGTGCTTCAGCCACGTCCCCACTTGCCCTGACACCCTTATGCCAGGGAAAGCCTCAGCTGTCCAATGCAGGATTAGACTACATATGAAATAACTCCTCTGGCTTTCCTTTTAATACATTTTCTGAATGCTAAATATCCATTACTCTACACCCACACAGCTTACTGTTTCATGGTGTTTTCTAGTAAGTATCTGTTATTTGCATAATAACTGCTCAGTGACATGTAATATTGTGTTGTCAAAGATCCATGTATTAATGTTTCCATAGTTCTGATGATATGATATACTGTGTTACTGTAATTTTGGCACAGATTATGTTAAACATTTACATACAATCCAGTGACACCAAACCTTCCAGTAGTGTGCTAATGTGGAGCTTTTGTAATTTGTCATAGAATGTATGTACAAAAATGCCAAACCTCAGAGCACTTTGATACTCCTCAAATTGTTTGAGAAAGGAGAAGCAGAAATTCATTCATAAATTTTTCTCATTTACTTTTAGGTTTATTTATTTTAAAATTGTTTAAGCCTGGCTTATATACTGTCTTTAAGCAATGCAAGTCTTCAAGGGCTGACATGCCTGCCTTAACTCTCTTTATTTTTTTTTGTTATTTATTGAATGGCTTTGTGTAAAGATTAACTGACTTTACTCACTGTTTACTGTTATTTCCTTGGCTTTTAAACTAGGACTCTATAAGCACTTTGATAAAGTGATTGAAAGGTTGTCTGGTTTCATTGCTGCTCCTTTCAGAATCTCTTGTATCCTCTAGTGAAACGTTATCTTGTACTTTGTTATAGTAATAGTCCTCAGTGATTCTCAACAGGTACACTTTTGTCTTATATTCTAAGAATACAATTAGGGGAGACTGTTTGTTCTGTTTCACTAGCACATCATTGTCACAAAAGCAACTCTAAATCAAGAGAATGCCTGTCACTACATGGATATCAATAGATCTCACTCCTCCTCGTGCCTGAGAAAAAAATGGGGTAGGGGAAGAAAGTAAAAGAAGAATCTCCTCCCCCTGCCATTATATGTGACAACTGTGAGACTATTCTCATCTTTCTGAAACATAGCAAACAGCATCATATGGCTTGGCAAACTGACTGTTGTTCTTGCACATACACATATAGTAGCTGACTATCCATGGGAAGCATCTCAGATCCAAGCTTGAGCCTATAAAATTCTCCTAAAAATATGTACTTAATTTAATGATTTTATATTAGCACATCATGTTTATCTGATTTGTGTAGGTAGAACCAATGAATCAGTACTTTCAGTTTACAGATAAAACCCTTGGCTTCCAGGAAAATATTTCATCATACAGCCTGCTCTTCAATGCTGACCACTTCTTGACAATGTTCTGACTTCCATGGAAGTTTGATACATAACTGCATGCTGAATCTATAGATCATGCCATTTCTGCCAGATCACATTTTTTCAGTTATTTGTATTGGGGAGAAAATATTTTATTAGGGCTAGATTGGTGAGAATTTATATTGTGAGTAAGGGTTACACAATCTAGTGCTTAGTATCTGGGCCTTTTTGTTTTCACCTCTGTAGAGATGTGGTGAAGTTTCCAAAAGTGCCCATGTGACTTAGGAGTCTGAACCCAATTTTCCAAAGAGAGGTAGGCACTTAGAAGACTCAGGGCAAGTTTACAATACAGCGCTACATTGGAGCAGCTGCGCCTATACAGCTGTGCTGCTATACTGCATCTGGTGAAGACGTGCTGTGCTGATGGGAGAAGTGTAAACTATGTCGGTGGGAGAGTGTCTGCCACTGACAGTGTGGGTGTGGACAGTGCAAAAATTTTGTAGCTCAGGAGGGGGGCTTTTTCACAACCCTGGGTGACATAAGTTAGATTGACGTACCCGGTAGTGTAGACCTGCCCTAAGTCTCATTGAAAGTAAATGGGGCATAGGATCTGAAGATCTGTCTACACTGCAGCTGGGAGTACGCCTCCCATGCCAAGAAGGTAGACTCACGCTAGCAGAGCTTGAGTGAGCACACTAAAAATAGGAGTATGGACATTGAGGTTTGGGCTGCAACTTGGGCTCTCAAGTCCATCTGACTCCCTTGAGATCCTGAGCTGCTATGGCAGGGGCAGGCAAACTTTTTGGCCTGAGGGCCACATCGGGTTTCAGAAATTGTATGGAGGGCCAGTTAGGGGAGTCTGTGCCAGGCTGTGCCCCAGTCCCGCCCTTGCTTCTCACTCCCGATGGCCCCCCCGGGACTTCTGCCCCATCCAACCCCTCCTGTTCCCTGATGCCCCCCCCAGGACCCCTGCCCCCCCGCTCCCTGTCCCCTAACTGCCCTCGGAACCCCTGCCCCTGACTGTCCCCCACTGCCCCATCCGACCCCCGCTCCTTCCTGACTACCCCCCTGGGGACCTCTGCCCCCATTCAACCCCGCCCCCCGTTCCCCGCCATCTGACTGCCCTGACCCCATCCAGACCTCCGCCCCCGACCACCACCCCAAAACTCCCCTGCCCTCTATCTAACCCACCTTGTTACCTGCCCCCTTACCACTCAGCACAGAGCACCGGTGTCTGGTGATGCTAAAGTGGCGCTGCCCAGAGTGTTGCGCCGGTGTAGTGTAATAAATTGCTTTCTGTAACTGCTACCAGTAGCACATACCTACGCGGAGCAGTTTAATACACTGTACCGGCAGCATTGTGGGCTGAGGCTGCAGGGCAGGGGGAACAGCGGGGGAGGGGCTGCGGGTGAGCCTCCCGGGCTAGGAGCTGAGGGGCTGGGCAGGAGGGTCCCGCGGGCCAGATGTGGCCCGCGGTCCATAGTTTGCCCACCTCTGTGCTATGGCCACACTGTTATTTTTAGCCTGCTAGCTTAAGCCGTGCTTGTGAGAGTCTGTCTACTCAGGCTGGGAGACATGCTTCCAGCTGCAGTGTAAACTTATCCGTAAGTGCTGACGTCACTTTTGATAATGGGACTTCAGCTCCTCAGTCATATAGGCACCTTTGAAAATGTTACTCCTAGGCTTCAAGTTTGGCTTAGGATCCAAGTGAAATGAGGTCAGTGATTTATTGAAATGAGCTAGTAGACATTTGCCCACATTAGCAAATCACTATGCTGTTAGTAGTCTGGGCTGAAGAGAGACTAGAATAATAGTGTTGTTTAATATTTAGTACATTGGAGCACCTGTATGGAGAAGCTTGCCCTTTTTGTGCTTTGATCTAACCAGGGGTGTTAGGCCTTCAGCTTGAGGAGTAAGAAAGTAAATTATAATTAAGAGATAGAGAGGGAAAAGAAACAGTATATTCTTTATATATTTTGTAACATTTTTGTACTAGCATTTTCAGTTAGGTTGTTAATGATTTACAATATTTTTATATGGCTTCGATCTGTAGTGTTGTGTTCATCACTTCAAAGGGTCATAGAAAAGTGTAGTATTTGCTATATTTATGAGAGTTCTAAATAATATATTTCTCATAATAGCTATCCACGGACCACATAGATTGACAGCGTTACAGCAATTTACACAACAGCTACTGCAAAGTAAAGAGTGTGCTCATGGGCCTCAGTCCTGACCTGGAGGGACTAACTGAAGGGGCAAAAGGATAGTTTCCTCCTCTGTGCCCATCAGCCTTTAGTATCTCCACTGTGATTGCTAGTTTAATGGGTATTTATGATGAAAATAAAAGTTTCTGTACATCTGAGGTAAATGTAGCAAACAGCTCTTTTGAAAGTGACTATGAAAATTAAAATGGTATATGTGCTCATTTTTCTATGATCTCACTTGCAAATTTCCTGTTGACTTTAGTGGAAGGCTGATAGGTTATCAGGGGGTAGGAGGTTGTATAGAGATGCAGAGACTCACCTGCCAGTCAGATCAGCTGGTTCCTATTACCTCTAACCCAAGTATAAAAAGATTTGAGGAGCTCTCTGGGGTAAAAGGAGTTTTTGTGGTGAAACAGAAAAGGGGGAAAAAACACCAAACAAACAACACAAAATCCTACTACAAAGAACACCACAAGCATTTTAAAAAAATGCACTAAGCTCAGGAAAACACTTATGTTTATGTTTGTTATTTAACAATAAAGGCAAGGAGGTATGTTTGGACCGTATCCAGGATAGGACTGTAAGATCCCTAATAATAATGATGATGTCAGTTGTTGTCAAGGCTAATTCCCCACTCTGGCACTTCGAGTACAGAAGGTGGGGGCCCGCAAGGATTCTAAAAATTAATATTGGCCACTCCAGGCTTGTACTAAACTCCCAAGGTTACAGCTTTTCTCTGACCTTGGATTGGTAGATGCTGCCACCACCCAAGTGCAGAATCCCTTTGAGAGCCCAGGAAGACGCACTTGGGCAATTCCTTCCTATGGGGTACCCTCCAGCTCTTTTACCCCCATTCGGGGCAAGAGCTGAGAAAGAAAAAAAAAAAGGAAATCAGCTGTTGCCACCAGCTAAATTAAACAACGTGCACAAACCTCTTAAGATACAAAAATCCAATTCTGTTCTAAGAAAAAGGTAAATTTTATTAATAAAAAAAAGAAAGAAAATACATGTGGGAACTCAGGCTATTGCTAGATTTTAAAGGAGCCACTACAAGAAGTAAGCACCAAGAATAGCTTTCTTGAGGTCTAGCTTAAAGGTTACAAGCAAAACGAAAGCACCTGGGGTTAGCACAGAGGAATCCACAAGCCATAACGAAATAAAAGGGATAAACCTAATTGTGTCTTCCTAGACATATCCTGATCTACTTACATATCTGGGGTTTTAAATGAGTAGTTTCTAGGTATGATAGTGACAATTTTTCAGACCTAGCCAAAGCGTCTTACAGCATAGTGCTGCCCTGTCTGCCTCTCCCCGGGAGAACAACAATAGACCAAAGAGGAGTCTTTTTTCAATTTTAAAAAGTTCTAGCCTTCCTATTGGCTCTTTTGGACAGGCACTCACTCAATTCCTTTTACCTATGCATAGCAGTGAGACTTTTTAACCCTTTACATAGCAATTAAAGAACATTTAGCTACTAAGAGGGATTTTATAGCTACTAGCTGGCTAGGTGTCCATAAAAGGGAGCTATCCCCCATCTTCATTTATCAAAGTTGTATTTACTGAAACCAAGTTACTGTAAAACATGATCAATTTGTGTTCTGAATTTAACAATTATGAAGTGTTAGAAGTAGTAGGCCAAGTTTTCTACTAGCATAAATTGGTGCAGCTTGAGGGAGAATGGAGAACTGCTACCTTGTGTCTAATTTTTCCAGGTAACTGATTTTTGTTTTCCTTTGGAATTCCGAACTTGAAATTGATTTCATTTATTGGCTTTAGGTTCAGGTTAAACATTGACACACATGCCAGTGTCTCACTGAGTCTGCTGGTCTGATTACCTTGAATCCTTGTTGTATGTGACCCTTTCATGTCCCCATGTCTGAATGTTTGTGCTTGTTTTAACTAGGCATGGATGAACTGGTTTGAATGAAAATTGAACTGGTCCAAATACTGGTTCCAAATGGAAGCTTTTAAGAAATTTGGAAAAAGTTTTGTTTAGTCAACCTTTTTCCTCAGGATTTTTCATTTTTATACCTCTATGCTTTCTGATTCCAGTTTTGAGAATAATGCCTACAGTCAGTTTCCTTTCCAACTACTTTAAGAGAAGTTGTATACTGCGTGTGCCTTAAAACATTACTGATCTGATCAGACTAAAATGCCATCAGGAGCACATGTGTCTCTAGCTTACTGCAAAATGCATTTTAATAAGGTGTTCAGTTTTACATTACCAGAGCCTTCTCCTTGAGACAAAGACTAATATGTCTTTCCAATAGTAATGTTTCACTGGACTTTTGTAACTAGAAAAACACTTTGATGAAAGGAGCTATATTACAGTTATCTCATACTCTAAGCATGTTACATATTTCTAATACTTTACCTCTCAAGTAGCGAAGTAATGTTTGTATTTATGCAGTGCTAACTGCTCGTGTTTTAAAGTTTATTTGTACAATGTATTAGCTTAACAAGACCCATCTAAGGCCCAGATCCTGCAAACACTTATGAATGTGCATAACTCTCTAGGCACATGAAGTCCCACTCGCAGTCAGTAGGTCTATTCATGGGTTTAGTTATGCATGTGCTAGGACTTTGCAGAATCAGGCCATAACGTGCTAGCAAACTGTTTCATTTTTCTTTAAACAGCAGCAAAAGAAAAATGGAGCTCAGTTTTCGTTCTGAAATTCCCTACTAGAAAAATTGTTGAAATACTCCTAGCTAGTTTGACTCCACTCCCTTTTTTAAAAAAAGGATAAGCATTATAATTAAGGATCTGATTCTGTCACAGAGGTCATGGATTCCGTGACTTCAACAGACGTCCATGACATCTTTGTCTTCAGCCCACTGCAGCAGGAACAACAGCAGGAAAAACAGCAGGGCCGGGTCAGCAGACACCGCAAGAGCAGTGGCCCGGGGCCATCATGTCAGCCCCCATCACTGGGGGCCCATCAGTGGCCCAGGACTGGGTGAGCCTCCAGGGCCTCCGGAGCAGAAGATGCTGGGACCAGAGCAGGGGCAATGGCTGTCGGAGCTGGAGCAAGAGCAACCCCTAGAGGGAATGGCCAGGGCTGGGTCAGTGCCACAGAAGGAACAGTGGGGCTGGAGCAACGGTTGACGTCCCTCTGTTACGCCCCTAGGTTGCCAACTTTCTGATTGCAGAAAACCGAACAGCCTTGCCCCAGCCCTGCTCCTTCCCTTCCACGAAGCCCCCTCCCGTTCTCCAGTCCCACCCCCACTCACTCCATCCCCCGTCCCTCTGTCACTTGTTCTCCCCCACTCTCACTCATTTTCACCAGGCTGGGGCAGGGGTTTGGGGTGCAGGAGGGGGTGAGAGCTCCAGTTAGGGGTGCGGACTCTGGTGTGGGGCTGGGTATGAGGGGTTTGGAGTGTCGGAGGGGGCTCAGGGCTGGGGCAGGGGATTGGGGTGCAGGAGAGGGTGTGGGGTGCAGGCTCTGGGAGGGAATTTGGGTGCAGGAGGGGGCTCAGTGCTGGGGTGGGGGGTTGAAGCGTGTGCGGGGGCGGGGGGTGTTACGGGCTGCAGGCAGCACTTACTTCGGGTGGCTCCAGGAAGCGGCAACATGTCCCCCCTCTGGCTTCTAGGCACAGGGACAGCTAGGTGGCTTAACTCTACACGCTGACGTTGCCCTCAGGTACCGCCCCCACAGCTCCCATTGGCTGTGGTTCCCGGCCAATGGGAGCTGCAGAGCCAGTGCTCGGGGCGGGGGCAGCGTGTGGAGCCTCCTTGACTGCCCCTGTTCCTAGGAGCTGGAGATGGGAAATCCCACCACTTTTGGGAGCTGCACAGAGTCAGGGTAGGCAGGGGAGCCTGTCTTAGCCCCACTGTGCTGCCGTCCGGATTTTTAACCACCCAGTCTGTGGTCCTGACTGGAGCCATCAGGGTCCCTTTTTGACTGGCGTTCTGGTTGAGAACCGGATGCCTGGCAACCCTACCTCCCATCCTAGGTATTTTTAGTAAAAGTCACGGACAGATTGCTGGCATCTGTGAATTTTTGTTTATTGCCCACAACCTGTCCATGACTTTTACTAAAAGTACCTGTGATAAAATCTTAACCTTAATTATAATAGACTCACTTACTACTTACATTTACCCTGCTTGGAAGTATATACACAATCTCCTGGAAAGACACTACTTTGAAACAGTATAACTAGAACCTGGCTGGCGTTCAGTGAAATCATAGACTCCTATACATTTTGGTGAGAAGGGATCTCAGGTTATCCTCTGTGCTGTTTCCTTCAGTGTTAACTAATCTCCCTTCTCTTCCATGGATGATGCCTCACTGATATCTCTGAAGAGCTGTTTGAATTGCTGAAGTGCCATGATTCTTACACTGGATTTCAGGAAAATCCTCCTCATTTGTCTTTAGTTTAAGTCCATTAAGATCTTCTTGTAATATTTTGTATAAGTTTTCCTCTTTCTGATACTTATTCCATTACTTGTACAGAACTACCACATTTCCCATGCTATTGTGGTAAGCATGCAAGAACTCCTTACAAGCTCAAGCAAGACTGACTATGAACAGCTTCCCAAATGAGCAGTCACACATGTGGTTACTTAACCAGGATAAGTTGATTAATAGATACAGTTGGAAATAAACCAGAAGAAATTGACCTGCAAGAGAGACAGGACTAGAAGCAATCTTGGAAGTGCCTGCTTATTTCTCTCAGTAGCCATAAAGGCCCAAACTTACTGGAATTAATCTTAAATTGTTGGAATTCAGTATTCAAATATGAATGTGGCTGAGCAGAATGAGCTAACATTGCGGTGGTGGTTTGCACTGTGAGGCATCACATAAGTGATTCTCACCACCATGAGCCAACGCTTGTTCTATATAAAGGCACTCCAATACCTGTACAGCCAGGCCGAAGAGTTAATGCAGCACTGACCCATGCACCATGGGCCACAGAACTCTACTATCTAACGTATGTTATGAAGCAACATTTCGGTGGGGAAAGGAGGAGAATGAGAATCAAGAAGATCTCTTCTTTCAGGTAATAATTAAGACACCATAGGTATAACAATTTTATTTTTCTTTGTGAGGAATTTAATTAACATGAAGTACTGCATAGCAGTTGTAGTGTGGATCTGAATCAAGTGCATTCTCCCTGAAAATAGAAGGGATCTGGTAACTCACAGCATTGCAGTAGATGTGGAATATCTTTTTCCAATAAGTCAAATTATTGTATGCTATGAAATGGAAAACTCATGAAATGTGGGCGCAGTCTAGAGTTCCAACTTGAGCAGTTCTGATGTAGCAACAGCAGAGCTTGAAACTAGTTAATCTTGCTCACTTTTTTAAGTCCATGAAGAAATTCATTGATTTGGGAGGCAGTGTGTCTTAGTGGACTGTGCACTAGACTGGGTTTCAGGAGACCTGTGTTCTACCTCCTGGCTGTGCCAGTGGGCCATTGGGTAACCTCGGGCAGATCACTTCCCCTCTGTGTGCCTTAGTCTCCCCATCTGTAAAGTAGGGGGAATGATACTTACATGCTTTGTACAGAACTTTGAGATCTGCAAATGAAAAGTGCTACATATTGTGACAAAGTTCCTGCTCTACCTTGGTGGATCTTGTGCTTATTGGTGGATTTGCTCACCTTGGAGCTTCACGGCAGCCCTCAGCTTGGCCGTTTTTCTGAATTCACAGTCCAGGTCGACTCCTGCTGTGTCTGACCAGGAGTTGGGAGGATTTGGGGGGAACCCGGGCCCGCCCTCTACTCCAGGTTCCAGCCCAGGGCCCTGTGGAATGCAGCTGTCTAGAGTGACTCCTGGAACAGCTGTGCGACAGCTACAACTCCCTGGGCTACTTCCCCATGGCCTCCTCCCAACACCTTCTTTATCCTCACCATAGGACCTTCCTCCTGGTGTCTGATAATGCTTGTACACCTCAGTCCTCCAACAGTCCGCGGTCTCAGCTCCTAGTACCTCTTGCTCCCAACTCCTCACACGCACACCACAAACTGAAGTGAGCTCCTTTTTAAAACCCAGGTGCCCTGATTAGCCTGCCTTAATTGATTCTAGCAGCTTCTTGATTGGCTGCAGGTCTTCTAATCAGCCTGTCTTAATTGTCTCCAGAAGGTTCCTGATTGTTCTCGAACCTTCCCTGTTACCTTACCCAGGGAAAAGGGACTTACCTAGCCTGGGGCTAATATATCTGCCTTCTGTTACTCTCCTATAGCCATCTGGCCTGACCCTGTCACAATATTTAAATAAAAACTGGTTAGTACATGCATTTGTGGGAAGAAGTGGCACTCTTTGGGGTACTGGAGAAGTGCAGGTTCAGCTTTGTGTCTTGGTGTGCAACCCAGGTGTGGATTTACTGCAGAGGACAATGTAATACAATTATTCATTTTAGACTGAGTGCAGGGATGTTGTACAGTAATCATGCCCATAGTTATTTCTCAATCATGCAAAAATCCCCATTCTCTTATTAACCATTCAGAATGTAGGGATTTGCATGAAAGCTGCACAATTATCTCATAATAAGCAGTATGCAACAGCTCTTCTCGCTTCTCTTTCCACCCTCCATCCCCTGCGCTAGTTTGAGTAACAACCCCACGAACGCTGAGGAGTCATAGGGAAGGATTCATATATATATGCACACCTAATTCAGCTTTTAAATAATTTTGATGGGGAGACAGTTATTGCAGGAGGACTTTTAAACTTAATGGTGGTGTCTTAAAAACAAAAAGTACCTCCTGGTGCTTGTGATGGCATGTGCTCCCCACGCCAGACCTGATACTTAATGAGAGCCTGAGAGGCCAATTAAGTTACCTGGTGTCAGAGTTAACTGAGAGTGAAACCCAGCTGGGAAGGGCTGGGCCAACACTATGAAGCCAAGGGTCTGAAAGCAGAAGGGAGTTGTAGGGGGAGGAGTGAGATGGTTAAGTGCCATAAGGCAGTCTAAGTGTCAGGATTCTGCCTTGGAGTAAGGATTCTAGTTAGAAGATAGGAGGGGGGTGAAGTAGCTATGGGGAGTAGAGTAGGCTTCCATGGTAAACCAGCAGTAGCTATGAGAAGATAGAGAGTCTGGGTAGGCAGGCGCCCAGGGAAACCATAACATGGACTGAGCAGATGTGATTGCTGGATTTAGGGTCCCTGAGCTGGAACCTGGTGTGGGCTGGCCTGTACGCCCTTGCAAGTTACTGGTGTAGTGGTATGGAGCTTGAGGAGGAGCTCAACGTAGTCTGGAAACAGCATTTGGACAGTTGTCCTGTTGAACTTCGTAACCCCAGAAGAGTAGGCAAACTGGTAACCTGGCTGTGGGGGTTAAGTTAACAGAAGAAAGCCTCTTGTAGAGTGAGCAATGAGTAGAAAGGGGTCACACAAGACACAGCAAGAACTACATTTCCTGATGTAGAGACAAGGAGGTATGCTAATGGTGAGTGTCTACTCCATTATATTGCTTTATTAAACAATGACATATTAAGCCCTCATCCTAGGTCAGAACGTAATCCTTCCTAAGCAGTAGGGGGCCTGGGAGACCCAGGAGAAGAGCAATTAAAGGGATAGAAGAAGGGGAGCACATTTCAGTAATAATGAGGTTGCTGCCTGTCAACTCAGTATGCTAACTGTTTCATGCAAACTACCTGAAAAGATAGCTATCAAAGTTGCAAAGCCTGCTAAAGTTAGGAAATTCCAGAATTAAGTCACCTAACCAACCTTGACTCCGCTCCCTTATGCGTTGAACATATAAAGTGCTATATAATGCTGGATATTTAGAAAAACAAAGTCCTAGGTGCTTCAGATTAGGCACTTTTAACCCTAATCTCTGTGCTTCCGTTCCCATCTGTAAAATGGAGATAATACTGCCCCTTCACCTGACAAGGATGTTGCAAAAATAATTTCATTAATGTTTGTGTACTCAGATGCTTTAGTGATTAGTTTCATAAAAAAGTCCATGAGGAAATCAGTAATTGTGTCTTTAGGGCAGGGTTCAAACAGTCTGAAGTAAATAAGGCCCCACATTGACTATTGATGATAAAACAAAAGACTGCTCATTAGGTGAGCACCATTCAACATGTGTGATGAATGAGGGAAGGATCCTGTGGGAAAAATAGTATGTGGTCATGTACTTACGATACGGTCTTAAATGTATACACACAGGGAGCCGAATGAAAGTTGCACAGGCATTCTGCTGTTTCCTGTCTTAATGCTCTTTTTAAAATAATTCTTGGTGGGATCACTGAGAGCACAGGAAAGGCAAGCTCTCTGCCCAGAGCTGCAATTAAGGTGGAAGTCCTGCTCAGCCTCAAGGTGGAGCATGCCCAATCCGGGTGGAATCTTTAGGGAATTTAGTTGCTAAAATCAAAGTCTCTACTCAGCATGTGTGAACTGATCTCCCTCCCCCATTGGCCAATTTTTTTTTGCAAAGACAGTAAAAGGCAATTTCCTGACACATAGCTGACCCACACCTCAGTAGGGTTACCAGATTTGAACATTCAAAAAAGAAGACACTCCACATTGGGGTGCTGACAGCCCTGCCCACATTCCACCCACACGCCTCCCCCCCACTCTGCCCCAGGTCCCGCCCCCTCCCTACTCAGCCCCGCCACCGTACCCCTCCTCACCCCCTGGCCCGCCGCTGGCTTGCTGCGTCCCTCCTCAGTCCCCCACCTGCCGCTCACCTCCTCATTCCCATGCCAGAAACCCCCAGGGCCGCCCCGAGAACCCCTACCTGCTGCTGGCTCGCCACCCGCCTCCTCACCCTCCCCGCCTACCTGCTGCTGGCTCGCTCCCCTCTTCACCCGCCCTGCCCACCACTTGCCTCCTCGCCCGCCTGCCAGCCACTGGCTCCCTCGCCTCTTCACCACCACCCCCTGCTCGCCTACTCACCCCTCCTGCCGCAGGTCCCTCGGCTCCTAGGATCAGGGGCAGCCGAGGGGTTTCCATGTGCTGCGCCCGCCACAAGCGTGAGCTCCGTGGCTTTCAGTGGCTGGGAAAAGCGCCAATGGGAGCTGCTGGAGCCACGGAGCGGGGCTTGCAGGCACCGGCAGCATGCAGAGAGCAGTCTGCACCCCCCATCTCCCTGACCCGACCTGAGCCAGAGGGACCTGCCGGGGGACGAGGTGGGGAGTCCCGGCTGCGCTTACCTGGAGCGGCTCCCGGGAAGTATCCGGCAGGTCCATCTGGCTCCTAGGGTAGGGTTGGGTCAGGTCACGGGGTGGGGGTGGAGGGATCTCTGCGCGCTGCAGGTGCCTGCAAGCCCCGCTCCGCGGCTCCGGCAGCTCCCATCTAGGGTTACCATATGTCCCTATTTTCCTGGATGTTTTAGATATTTAAAAATTCCTCCTGGACAGCGATTTAAGAACTAAAAAGCTGGACATATCTGGGAAAATATGGACGTATGGTAACCCTACACCCCCACCAAATTTCAAGCCTCTGCTCTAAAGCATGGGGATGCTACAGCTTTTAAAATAAAAGGTTTCCAGAATTTCACATGGACAAAACAAGGTGTTTTTTCCCTAGTCTCGTTCTTGGGAATGGTAAACTGTTTTAGCTGAAATTTTCCAAAACAATTCTGCCTGAGGCAGACATTCAGCATGTAGAATTTCAGCTTGAATGGTTAATATTTGGTGAAGTCATGAAAGCAACTGAAAACAGGGTTTGATAGTGGCAAGTGTTGGGCAAACTTAGGCCACACTACCAGCCCTGCATATAATATTCTGTGTTGACAAACCCCCTCATGTTTGCTTACTGACTTATATAGCCCAACCCGTCTAATTATTGGGCCTGCTCCTACTTCCCGTCAGAATCACTGGAAAAATTCTTATTGACTTTGGGCCCAGGAAGGGGTTCATTCCCTTGTACACCAGGAGCACTCATGAATTGTTATTCAGTCACATGGCTCCCTTTTAGTGCTTGTCCAATTGGGATAAATTCAACATTTTGCACTGTTGAAAAAACATTAAACAAAATTGTATTTTTTTAACCACTAAACATAGGTTTTAATACCTTTTAAAACAGCTCTTCTTTGTCTTTAAAAATAGAAGATGGCTCTTACAGGATGTATGATAAGCAGCGAGAAGATAACTGTGTTTGACATAGCAGTCTGTTTTCAGTGGCTTAATAAAATTTGTGGTAATTAAGGAATGCATATGTTTTTTAGGTCAGCCTGAGTTCAGACAGTAAGGTGTGAAAAGATACTGGATTGAGTACATTTCATTCTTTTATATGAAAGAGAGGTTTTGATAAACCAGTTTATAATGTAAACAAATTGGTTAGTCTCTAAAGTGCCACTAGTACTCCTTTTCTTTTTGCGAATACAGACTAACACGGCTGCTACTCTGAAACCAGTTTATAATGTATAGCTTTTTAAAAAATCATAATATTTAATTTATATCTAATCCTCCAAATCTGCCAAGATAAACATAATGAATTTTTGGTATTTTGAGAGCATGGGAGTGACCAGATATTGTGGAATTATTTAGGTGTCAAGAAGTGAAAATACTGTAAAACATATAATAAGAGGACTAGTCTTAAGTTTTATCTTGATGTGGTTATGACCCTACTATTAACTCCCAGAGAAGGATTTCATTTAGGTAGCTTGTCTTTCTTTTGTGACATTTCTCCCTCTTTCTGGTGTCAAAGTTGGTTATAACAGTATGACAGTTTGACTTCATGGAAAGCCTTAATGTAGACATGTGTTTTTATCCAAACAATTAGCAATTGGTTGATAGGATGCTTATGGGTTAAAAAGGCTGACTGAAGACTCTGGGTATATGATTCCTTGGTATTTGTTAAAGCCCTTGTATCAACATAGTTTTCTATCTACAAAAAAAATCTACAGGTGTAATGAATTCAGACTCTGTGCTACTGTTTCAGTAATTTGTGCCATACCCCTGACTAACATAAGTTTTGCCAACAAAAGCGCCAGTGTGGACAGCACTATGTTGTGGGGAGACACTCTCCTACTGACATAGCTACCACCGCTGGTTGGGGGCGGTTCAGTTATACCGCCGGGAGAGCTCTCTCCCACTGGCATAGAGCAGCTACATAGGAGACCTTACAGGGGCACAGCTGCAGTGGTACAGTGTAGACATAGCCTTAGGCCTCTGTTTATCTCTTTCTAGCTGCACATGTTTCTTACGCTCCTTCTGGCATTCTTTGTTGGGTCAGATGCTGTTGCTCACACATTCCTTCACTTTCTTGGTCTTTCCAGTTCTGGCTTTTCAGTGCATATTTTACTTTTGCTAACTTCATTATGGCAGCTTTTGTAGCAGCCCAGGATAGGGTGACCAAATGTTCCGATTTTTATAGGGACAATCCTCCTATTTGGGCTTTGTCTTATATAGGCACCTATTACTTCCACCTCTGTTCCAGTTTTTTCACACTTGCTATCTGGTCACCTTAATCCAGGATGACGCTAAACTAGACGTATGTTTGCATTACAGCTGGGAGGTATGAGTCCTACCAATGTGGTAGGCAGACTCATACTAGCTCACCTCAAGCTAGTAGACTAAAATAGCCGTGTGATGGTTGTGACACAGGCTAGCTGCCTGAGCTTGGCCCCACTGGGTTGGAGAGGCTTTGATTTGGGTGGTTATCCCAAGCTGTTGCTGGTGCCACAACATCCACATTGCTGTACTTAGCACACTAGCTCAAGCTGAGCTAGCACAAGTCTGTTTGCCTGTGCTGGGAATTACACCTTCCGCCTATAGTGTACATGTGCCATAACTGACTAGATCTCAAAATTTGGGATCTGGAGCTCAGGCTGTGTATCCTTTGCTTTTTCAGAGGATGGCTGAATCTATCTGAAATGGATTTGAAAGACTTTACTCTCCTTGCTCTGAGGCTTTCTCTGTTATCTGCCTAGTTAGATGTACATGTGTGGTCAGTTCTGTTTTGTAGGTTAACTTTTAGAATGTTTCCGCAAGATTGCACAGAGATGGAGTTATTGGGCTAACACCTTTCCTTCTGGTATGAAGAGTGGTGAATATATTTTTAAGCTGTTTATTTTCTACCATTAATGGGCTGGGTATGTACAGCCATCAACTCACTTAGGATAGAGTGATTGTGTTTTTTTGTTGTTGTTTTGGTTTTTTGTTTGTTTGTTTGGAAATTCTCTTTTTCAAGGCAGCTTGTAGGCTGTATGTTGTAGCATAGTTCTCTGAACTGTGCATGGCTGAGGCTGGATTGTTATTCTAAACATGCAGTACTCCCTTTGCTTAGTATCTAACCATACTTCAGAGTTCCTGACTATCAGGATGTGGATGTGAAGTAGCCAGACATTACATTAACTAAAATACTAGGACAAATTTGGGTGTCTGAAATTACAGTAGGCATCCAATAAGACTTAGTTGCTTTTTCAAAAGTGCTCCGCAATCTGTAGCTCCATTTGAGGTAAACAGAAGTTATTGGTCCTGAGCACCTCTGAACAAAGGTGTTACTCTTTTTATTTAGGAGCCTAAATACTTAGGTACATTCTTACCATATGTTAGGGCACTCAATTATGAAAACTTTGCTTTGTAGCATGGGGCATTTTGTACTATTTGTTAGGCGGGATTTGCGAACATAATGGACATACCTGTCTTCACCAACTTCATTTCCTTTCATTTGCTGTACCTCAGAAAAAATCTAAATGGAGGCCTTTGAGCTGCTCTTGAATACTTGGACATCATATGTGGTGTGACGTGTTTAATTGATTTTTTTTTCCAAAGGCAGTGCGTGGGTTTGTGGAAACATGTCTCTGAAACTGGGTACTTTGTTCAGTTGGTGAAAAACTTGTGCATCTTTTACATCAACCCATACAGTTATTCATGATAAGATGAGTGGGAGAAGATAACTGTAGATTAAAAAAAATGCAGGGGTCCTAGGAAGCAGTCACATGACCTGTCTATAAAGGGTCTTTATGCAGAGATCTGTTTAGCTAGAATAGGAGAAGAACTATGCCAGAAAAGGACATGTCCCTCTTAGACCTCCATAGTTAGAATAGAACTAATGTAGGAAGATGGAATCGTGGTTCATATCAAAGGCTGTACTGAGGGAAAGGAAAATGAGATGGAAAGAGCCATCTTTAAAGGCAGAGCTATCTTCAAAGGCAGAGGTAATATATCATGTGGAGGGGAGTGGCTTCCATGACTGAGATGAAACTGCTCAAGGATAACTTCATATGAGAGTTGATACTTTGAGAAAAGTTCAGAGATGGGACAGTACTTTGTGTGTAAAGGGTAAGTGTGTGGCTTGAAGGACTGGACAGTGGCAATTTTAGTGTTTAGAAAAAGTTACAATTAATGGTTATAATGTGGGACAGAAGGATTATTTGTAATGTAATTAGCATCTGTGAGGCCCCAGTCATATCCCCATTGAGCTAGGTGTATGGTCATGTAACACAGTCTCTGCCTTGAAGAGTTCATAATCTAAGTATTAAGAGTCTGAATAAAGTTTGGAACATCCATATAGGAGAGATGAGAAGTGGAATAAGAGAGGGTAGGATGAAAGGAATGGAAGTCTGTGCTATCTTAAACGATTACTTGAAATTGGCATTTTTGGTGCCCATTTGGCTTATTAGTTACATAATACAGAGTGGTTCATAAAGGCGCATGTGTAAATATTGATCTCATCAGCCTTTTGAAAACTAAGTATAAATATGGTCATCCTAGTATTCAGACACTTGCCATAGAAGTCATTTTTCATTTCATCTAGATTGAAATGCTATCTAACTTTAAAGCTGCTTAGTCAAACATCTGATTTTTCATTGTGTATTGTAATGAGTCAGATATACATGCCAAATACTCTGTTGTTTAGTTTGCTCTCCATGTAACTTTGGATTGCTGTTGACTGCTTTGTCACACTTGATAACTTAACTTTACCTCAGCTGCTCCACTGGAATGTGTTGGTGCATTCAGACTTCTTAGAGTCAAGCTGTAGGTTGTCCTCAGATTCCAATTTCAAATCGCCAGTGCACTCTTTTTTAAAAATATGACCTCTAACTCAAGAGATACAAGCACAAAAGGATTCCAGGCAACAATTGACCAGATAAGTATTTATTTATTTAACTAAACATGGAGAATTATGCTGGTAATAGTTTCTTCACAGTTAGACTTCTATTTAGCTAAAGACTAGCTTTAAAGGTTGCTTTCTCTTTTTCAGGGAACTGCACTGAAATCTTCTGGATTTCATTGAGCATGGTAAGAAATTCTCTTAATTAAAACAAGTTTCAGCAAAGAGCTGGCTTTATTGACTGTTGCCTTGTTTACCTCCCAACAACATGTACAAAATAGAAGTATTCATCTCAGACAAACACAACATTCAGTTTACATTATGCATCTTAACATGAAGGAAAGAAATTGCTAACATAAAAAAAAAAACCTATCGCAACTAAGTAGTGTCATATTTACCACTGAAACTTGTTAGGAACACCACAGTATGTGGTCGGAATTACAGGAGAGGTGGTTGTGAGCTGGGCCTGTGAGCCCAGCAGAAATGGAGGGTTTTGTCCACTTGACACACAGCATTTTATTTGAACTATGCAACAGAAACTTTTTAAAAACAGGGCCAGGTCATGCAACCTTTACTTGTGTTGATGGGAACTTAGTCATATGAGTAGTGCTGTCTAGCACTTGCCCACCAAGGTCCACATTTTACAGCAGGTGGACAGGAGACCTAGAAAAGTCCTGCATGCATTAAGGAAGTTAGACCAATATAAGTATTAGTAATAGAAAAAAATGCACACTGCTCCAAGGAGGGAGAGGACTATACTGTTCATATAAATTCAAGTCTCAATAGATCTATATGATGCTGAAGATAAATCTCATTACTAGATTACCTATTTAATGTTTAAATTTTGCTGGCATAACTAAGTGTATTAGGGGTGTAATTTTTTTAAAATTACCTATCTGTGCCAGCCAAAGCTGAAGTGTAGGTGAAGTAATGCTGATGAGAAGTCCTTTTGTTGGTACATCTTATTTCACTCAGAACTTGTGTAAGCTATTTCAGGAAAGACTTTTTTTCTCTGACCAGTATAAGCTGTATCTAAACTAGGAGGGTTTGCTGGTATAGCTATGTCTGCAGACTTTTATATGTAGACAAGGCCTCAGTGTCACAATCAGTGTGAAGCTAAAGATAACACGCAGTTGTTAATGTGAACCAGCCACTTGATATGTGATGAGTAAAAACTAAATCTAGCAAGGGAGCATTCTTTTAAATAATAATTTTCCTTGTCTAAATTTTCAGCTGAGGAACAGTCAAGCAAAGTCATGTAAATTGTTACACCTTTGACAACTTATTGTACCAAAGTGAAGAGGTGTCAATGAGGATTGAGATCTGGATCCATTTAAAGCCTTGCATGTAGGCCAGGAGGAGCAGCATTTCCTTGAACAGTGCTGAGGA
The DNA here is from genome assembly GCF_965140235.1 of Caretta caretta. Taxonomy (NCBI): domain Eukaryota; kingdom Metazoa; phylum Chordata; order Testudines; family Cheloniidae; genus Caretta; species Caretta caretta. The sequence goes on along the minus strand of NC_134207.1, from coordinate 197,015,952 downwards.
AGTATCTCTGAAGATTCCCTCCCACACCTTCTTGAGCTGACCCATATCTTAGCTGGGCTGAGAACTTGAAGCTAAAGTTCTCGTCGCTGAAGAATGCTTTGCTAAAACCTCTCACTTCACAGTACTATGGAGAGGGAGAGAAGTAAGCATATGTCAAGCTTGTTGAGAGTGTAACAGACAAATGTATTGGGGTGGTTGGGGAGGGATTAGGTAGCACAATCTCCACATCCCCATTCTCAGAATAAGGAAATGTTAATTTATAGCCTCACAATATACAACTTCATCTGCAAAAATATCTAAAAATTCAGACACACGTGTCTGAACCCCTTAGCAGGAACTAGAGCAGAGGCACTAAGAAACAAATATTTATTAATGTACCAGCCTATTTTATTTTAAAGGTATTCTGCACACACAATAGACAGTCGAAGAGCGTGTCTTAAATATTCTCTTAGTAACATGTTAAGACTACACTGGAAACATATAAAGTCACTTTATTTTTTCCCATGTACCACAGTGGAACTGTTACTGTATTTGGTAAATGAACACCACTTAATTGTTCACTTGTAAGGAATTTCCTAAAATTGGTGATTGTTTAAAAACTTTCTGCCCTTTCATCTGTACTGTATTATTGCAGATGCTCACTTGCTGTCTTACCATTGCCCAATGCGCTGCTGTCAGCATGAGTGATATGGTCCAAAAACTTAATACTGTTCCATCTATCCCAGGCAGGAACCCGCCCTTCCCCACATGCAGCATAGATTGCAACACTGCTTCATTTCCTCTTTGATCTCTTCTTGACCTGCCTCTTAGACTTTTGTGGATAAGCCCAGCCATTCCTTTGGTGGCTGTAGATAACAAGTTAAATCAAGACAATCTGTCTTTGTCTAGTGGGCCATGGGTTGGAGGGGATAATTGGGAGATCTACTCCCACAGAAGGGTAAATTGTTGAGGGGTGGTGAGGACCTTAAGTATTCTTTGGAAACAGTCCGGGGGTTATGCTCAGCAGGGGAATCTGTCTATAACTTTCTTTTCTCCCTTTCTTGCTTTTCAGGTGTGTGGTGGTGGTGGTGCTGCTGCTGCTGCTGAAATCTTATCCCAGAGCAGATTGAGAGGCATTTGGGCAGCTATGGCCGTGGCTGTTGTGGACTTAAATTGTTGGGTGGGTATTTTTGGGTGTGGGGATATATATTTACTGTGGCATACAATCAAGCCCTGTGCCCTTTGATTAAGTGTACCGTGCACCCTAGTCCTCTCCCCCAAACTTGTTTTCCCTGTCACTTTTTCTGTCATTTAAAGCTGGGAAAATATGTAGTGTTCTATATCACATTACTATACTGTGTAGCTTTGTGGAAAAGGAAGTTTTGCTGTCACCACTGAGTGAAGTATTCTGTACAGTATGACTGGGCAATTACTTTATTTTATAATTGTAAAGAACCAAAAAATTCTTTGTCCATGAAAAAATAAAATATTTTAATTTTCTCTAAAATGTCTTTCTAAAGTTATTCTAGTTATTCTGCAGAAGCAAGAATAGCCAAACAAACGCTTTACATTTCTCAAGCTGCTGGTACTGGTAGCCAGCACCCTATGCTCGACTCCGACAACTCAAGCTCTAAGGGAGGCCAAGCCCAACTCAGAGCTCACCAGAGACCTGCTTTATGTCAAGGCCAGGAGTAATATGTAACAAGTGTGATCAGGAGAGGTGAGAAGTAGGCTCTTCTGTTTGAAGTGACACTTAGTCCTCAATCACTATCTACAAAGAAACTGCAATGACAGCTGCTATAAACCTCTCTGCACACAACATTTGTGCAGCATTGGGCAAAGCTATTCAACTTCTGTGATTACTTTTTTCTTTCCCTTCCTTTCATATGCATGAAATCTGGTCCTTTAAAGAGCATACCTGCCTTTTCACCCTGTTGCAAGAAAATCAGTTGCTCTTGCCACTGCGTTACATATTTTTCTGTATCATTCTACTTTGTACTATCCTTTCCTATAATACTTAATTAGATGATTCTAATGGGTTAGACAATCCTGCATTGTCATATTTAAAGTATGTTATATGATCATCTAATCAAAGACTAAAAGGAAGGCATATGCCAAAGGTGGCGGAGCTTAGGTTGTCTAAGTGTTTACCTGTTCAATATTAACACCTGTGGTGTGGTTTTCTTTTATGGAATGTCTGAATCTGATTTATATATATTAACTACCTCATTCTCCACACTGGGATTTTGTATAGTTTTTTTATGAATATTACATGTCTCAGATTACTTGTGATAGTTTCCTGCCTGAATGCATAGAGGTAAATCAAAGGCCTGTTGAAGGAACCAGGCAGGGAAGGCAAAACAGTGACACAGTTAAGAATCCTAGAGGAAACAACAGGGAAGCTGTTTATTAGGGAATTCCTTCATCCTGGATGGAACCAGGTAAAGAACAGTTTATCTTCCTAAGGTTAACCCTAGAGTCAAAGGGGACACTCCAGTCTTAAAAATGTTGGCCTAAAGGAGGCTGCCTAGGGAGTGTAAGTGACAGCTAACTGGGAGATATATAGAGACAGAGCCTGCTGTGAGCAGGACAGTTTGCCTCCCTCAGTCCAGAGATGAAGATAACTGGGCCAGATGAAATACACCAAAATTTGCAAGGAAAGATTAAGGTTTAGGTAAGGGAAAATATGCATATAGGACTTCATTCTTTTGACACTTTGCTCTGCATGCAATGTACATAACAGCCATTCTGGGTCAGACCAAAGGTCCATCTAGCCCAGTATCCTGTCTTCTGACAGTGGCCAATGCCAGGTGCCCCAGAGGGAATGCACAGAACAGGTAATAAAGTGATCCATTCCCTGTCGCTCTTTCCCAGCTTCTGGCAAACAGAGGCTAGGGACACCATCCCTTCCCATCCTAGCTAATAGCCATTGATGGACCTATCCTCCATGAATTTAACTAGTTCTTTTTGAACCCTATTATAGTCTTGGCTTTCACAACATCCTCTGGCAAGGAGTTCCACAGGTTGACCTGTGTTGTATGAAGAAATACTTCCTTTTGTTTGTTTTAAACCTGCTGCCTATTAATTTCACTCCGTGACCCCTAGTTCTCGTGTCATGAGAAGAAGTAAAAAAACACTTCCTTATTTACTTTCTCCACACCAGTCATGATTTTATGGACTTCAGTCATATCCCCCCCCCTTAGTCGTCTCTTTTCCAAGCTGAAAAGTCCCAGTCTCCTCATACGGAAGCCGTTCCATACCCCTAATCATTTTTGTTGCCCGTTTCTGAACCTTTTCCAGTTCCAATATATCTTTTTTGTTTCTGAGATGGGGTGACCACATCTGCATGCATTATTCAAGATGTGGGTGTACCATGGATTTATATAGAGGCAATATGATATTTTCTGTTTTTATTTATCCCTTTCTTAACGATTCCCAACATTCGGTTCGCTTTTTTGACTGCCGTTGCACATTGAGTGGATGTTTTCAGAGAACTATCCACAATGATTCCAAGATCTATATTGGTAACAGCTAATTTAGACCGCATCATTTTATAGTTATAGTTGGGATTATGTTTTCCAATGTGCATTAATTTGTATTTATCAGTATTTTGCATTTATCTGCCATTTTGTTGTCCGGTCATCCAGTTTTGAGAGAGCCTTTTGTAGCTCTTCGCAATTAAGTCCCAGGCAGACTATCTTAAGTAGTTTTGTATCATCAGCAAATTTTGCCACCTCACTGTTTACCTTCTTTTCCAGAGCATTTATGAATATGTTGAATAGTTCTGGTCCCAGTATAGATCTCTGGGTGACACCAGTATTTACCTCTCTCCATTCTGAAAACTGACCATTTATTCCTACCCTTTGTTTCCTATCTTTTAACCATTTACCAATCCATGAGAGGATATTCCCTCTTATCCCATGACAGCTTACTTGGCTTAAGAGCCTTTGGTGATGGATCTTGTCAAAGGCTTTCTGAAAATAAGTACACTCTGTCCACTGGATCTCACTTATCCACATGCATGTTGACCCCCCTCAAAGAATTCTAGTAGATTGGTGAGGCATGATTTTCCTTTACAAAAACCGTGTTGACTCTTCCCCAACAAATTATGTTCATCTATATGTCTGACAAATTTGTTCTTCACTATAGTTTCAACCAGTTTGCCCAGTAATGAAGTGATGCTTACTGGCCTGTAATTCCCAGGATCACCCCTGGAGCCCTTTTTAAAAATAAATGTCGCATTAGCTATCCTCCAGTCATTTAGTACAAAAGCTGACTTAAATGATAGGTTACCGACAACAGTTAGCTGGTCTGCAATTTCACATTTTGAGTTCCTTCAGAGCTCTTGGGTGAATATTATCTGGTCCTGGTGACTTATTACTGTTTAGTTTATCAATTTGTTCCAAAACCATCTCTGACATCTCAATCTGGGACAGTTCCTCAGATTTGTCACCTAAAAAGAATGGCTCGGGTTTGGGAATCTCCCTCACATCCTCTGCCATGAAGACTGATGCAAAGAATTAATTTAGTTTCTCTGCAATGGCCTTATCGTCCTTGAGTGCTCCTCTAGCATCTCAGGGACACCTGGGATTGGCCACTGTCGGAAGACAGGATACTGAGCTAGATGGACCTTTGGTCTGACCCAGCATGGCCATTCTTATGATCGTCCAGTGGCCCCACTGGTTGTTTAGCAGGCTTCCTGCTTCTGATGTACTTTTGCTATTACTTTTTGAGTCTTTGGCTAGCTGTTCAAACTCTTTTTTGGCCTTCCTAATTATATTTTTACATTTCACTTGCCAGAGTTTATGCTCCTTTCTATTTTCCTTATTAGGATTTAACTTCCACTTTTTAAAGGATGCCGTTTTGCCTCTCACTGCTTCTTTTACTTTTAGTACAGTGACATTTCTTTGGTTCTCTTATTATGTTTTTTTAATTCAGGGTATACATTTAAGTTGAGCCTCTATTATGGTATCTTTAAAAAGTTTCCATGCAGCTTGCAGGGTTTTCACTTTTTGTGCTGTACCTTTTAATTTCTATTTAACTAGCTTCCTCACTTTTGTGTAGTTCCCCTTTCTGAAATTAAATGCTACCATGTAGTTCCCCTTTCTGAAATTAAATGCTACCATGTAGTTCCCCTTTCTGAAATTAAATGCTGCTGTGGTGTTTTCCCCACCAGAGAGATGTCAAATTTAATTATATTATGGCAACTATTACCAAGTGGTCCAGCTATATTCACCTCTGGGACCAGATCCTTTGCTCCACTTAGGACTAAATCAAGAATTGCCTCTCCTCTTGTGGGTTCCAGGACTAGCTGCTCTAAGAAGCAGTCATTTAAGTGTCAAACTTTCTCTCTGCATCCTGTCCTTAGGTGACAGGTACCCAGTCAATATGGGGATAGCTGAAATCCCCCATTATTATGGAGTTTTTAATTTTTATTATGGAGTTTATTTTAATAGCCTCTGTAATCTCCCTGAGCATTTCACAGTCACTATCACCATCGTGGTCAGTAATATATCTCTATTGCTATATTCTTATTAGAGCCTGGGATTACTATCCATAGACACTCCGGTATAGTTTGGTTCATTTAAGATTTTTACTTCATTTGATTCTGTGCTTTCTTTTACATATAGTGCCACTCCCCCACCAGCATGACCTGTTTAGAGATTCTTTTATTTCTAGCAATTAAAAATGTTAAAAGTATCCTCAACATGAAATGAAACCTTATTTTGCTCTGTGCACATAGGGAGCAGAATCCTCCACTGTGTCTAGGATCATCCATCCTTCATGCCTTAGAACTATACTGGTTATCTTGTTCTAGAGGCATGATGCAGCACGTAAGTAGCATGCCTGTTACTTGTAAACTTGTTGAAGACACACATAAGATCATGTGTGGTTTCAGGTGATTTACAACTCTTGGAATTTAGATACTAACCCAACCACCCATGCACTCTTTGTATTGATTAGAAGTGTACGGAACCACTCAACAGCACAGGAGCCAGCAAACAGACTTGTAAACAGGGGAGTTTGAGTGGGAGTTCTGTTGCAGGAGAAGGTATTCTGTAGAAGACTAACAGGACTTAGGTGAGATGGTGATGACAGATACAGAGGCAGCAGTAGTAGTGACCCAAGTAGTGGAAGACACAATGAAGATGACTGGATGCAGAAGCTGCGGCATGTACATGATCCTGGAGGGGGTACCTGAAAAGAGTTTCGTCTGCATGCAGTGCTGCCTGATAGAGCTGATGGAAGAAAAGATCCGAGGATTGGAGATGCAGGTGGAAACTCTGGTCGAGTTTAGAGGGGGGTTCAAGCAGATGATGGAGCAAAAACATGAGGAGGCTGAAGAGAAAAGCTCAGACTTACAGATGGAAGCAGGACCTGTCATAAATATAAAGGAAAGGGTAACCACCTTTCTGTATACAGTGCTATAAAATCCCTCCTGGCCAGAGGCAAAATCTTTTCACCTGTAAAGGGTTAAGAAGCTAAGGTAATCCCGCTGGCACCTGACCCAAAATGGCCAATGAGGGGACAAGATTCTTTCAAATCTGGAGGGGGGGAACAAAGGGTTTGGGCTGTCTGTGCGATGCTTTTGCTGGGAACAGATCAGGAATGCAAGCCTTCCAACTCGTGTAAAGTTAGTAAGTAATCTAGCTAGAAAATGTGTTAGATTTTCTTTTGTTTAATGGCTTGTAAAATAAGCTCTGCTGCAGGGAATGTGTATTCCTGTTTTGTGTCTTTTTGTAACTTAAGGTTTTGCCTAGAGGGATTCTCTATGTTTTGAATCTCATTACCCTGTAAAGTATTTACCATCCTGATTTTACAGAGGTGATTCTTTTACCTTTTCTTAAAATAAAATTCTTCTTTTAAGAACCTGATTGATTTTTCATTGTTCTTAAGATCCAAGGGTTTCACCTGTACCAATTGGTGAGGATATTATTATCAAGCCTTCCCCAGGAAAGGGGGTGTAGGGCTTGGGGGGATATTTTGGTGGAAGACATCTCTTTCCCTGTTCTTTGTTTAAAATGCTTGGTGGTGACAACATACTGTTCAAGGACAAGGCAAAGTTTGTACCTTGGGGATGTTTTAACCTATGGTGGTAGGAATAAGCTTAGGGGGTCTTTCATGCAGGTCCCCACATCTGTACCCTAGAGTTCACAGTGGGGAACGAACCTTGACAGGACCAAAGAACTCTGAGGGGATACTGCTGGGTGAGGAAAGTGGATAGTGGAAGCATGTAACTAAGAGAACCAGGCAGAGGAAAAGACGGGCTAGTGAAGGAGAAACAGAGCTCAGGAACAGGTTTGCGGAGTTGGAAAATGAAGAAGGGGCACAGCAGGTGGTCACTGAAGGTGAGAGGGCAAGGAAGAAGAGACGAGCAGCTGGTCCTACAGGAAGAGGGCAAGAGTCAATGGAGATAACACCAAATATGAGCCCCAGGAGGATACAGGATGGGTTGAAGAGGATTGCAAGGGACAATAGGAATCAAGAGGACTTGCAGCCAGAGGGAACAGGGGATAGACTGGAGAATCACACCATCGCCAGGAAAAGGCAGGTCTACGTGATTGGGGACTCCTTACTGAGAAGAATAGACAGGCCTGTAACAAGAGCTGATCCAGAGAACAGAAGGGTGTGCTGTCTGCCGGATGCTAAGATACGAGATGTGGACCTGAGGCTGAAGAGGATCCTAATGGGAGCGGGAAAGAATCCACTGATTGTCCTTCATGTGGGAACAAATGATACAGCTAGAGTCTTTCTGGAATGTACCAAGGGAGACTATGCCAGGCTGGGGAAGACGCTAAAGGACATTGAGGCTCAGGTGATCTTCAGTAGGATTCTGCCTGTTCCTAGAGAAGGGCAACAAAGGTGTGACAAGATTATGATGCTCAACAGATGGCTCAGGCACTGGTGCTATAAGGAGGACTTTGGGATGTATGGCCACTGGGAAGCATTCATGGACAGAGGACAGTTCTCTCGGGATGGACTTCACCTGAGTAAGGAGGGAAATAGACTTCTAGGATGGAGGATGGCACAACTGATCAAGAGAGCTTTAAACTAGGAATCTGCAGGAGATGGTTGGGAGATGTTCAGGTAATCTCCATGCCAGATTTTAACACTGAGAGGGAAGAAAATGAAGTAAGAAAGGATACAGCCATGGATAGGAGAATGGACATAAGGAGGAAGGGTAGTGTACATACCAGTCTAATAGGTGATACTGGCAGTAGAATGTCTGTGCCTAATCGGGTAAAGAATCTGAGCGAGGCCAAACAGCAAAAATGAAGATGTTTGTACACTAATGCGAGGAGCCTAGGTAACAAAATGGAGGTACTAGAGCTACTGGTGCAGGAAGTGAAACCAAATATTATAGGGATAACAGAAACATGGTAGAATAGTAGTCATGACTGGACTACAGGTATTGAAGAGTATGTGCTGTTTAGGAAAGACAGAAATAAAGGCAAAGGTGGTGGAGTAGCACTGTATATCAATGATGAGGTAGACTAAAGAAATAAGAAGTGATGGAATGGATAAGACAGAGTCTGTCTGGGCAAAAATCACATTGGGGAAGAAAGCTACTAGAGCCTCCCCTGGGATAGTGCTTGGAGTGTGCTATAGACCACCGGGATCCGATCTGGATATGGATAGAGACCTCTTTAATGTTTTTGATGAAGTAAATACTAATGGGAATTGTGTGATCATGGGAGACTTTAACTTCCCAGATATAGACTGGAGGACAAGTGCTAGTAGTAGTAACAATAGGGCTCAGATTTTCCTGGATGTGATAGCTGATGGATTCCTTCACCAAGTAGTTGCTGAACCAACAAGAGGGGATGCTATTTTAGATTTGGTTTTGGTGAGTTGTGAGGACTTCATAGAAGAAATGGTTGTAGGAGACAACCTTGGTTTGAGCGATCATGAGCTAATTCAGTTAAAACTAAATAGAAGGATAAACAAAAATAGATCTGTGACTAGGGTTTTTGATTTCAAAAGAGCTAACTTTAAAAAATTAAGGAAATTAGTTAGGGAAGTGTATTGGACTGAAGAACTTGTGGATCTAAAGGCAGAGGAGGCCTGGAATTACTTCAAGCTAAAGTTGAAGACACTATCAAAAGCCTGCAACCCAAGAAAGGGGGAAAAATCATAGGCAGGAGTTGTAGACCAAGCTGGATGAGCGAGCACCTTAGAGAGGTAATTAAGAAAAAGCAGAAAGCCTACAAGGAGTGGAAGATGGGAGGGCTTAGCAAGGAAAGCTACCTTATTGAGGTCAGAACATGTAGGGATAAAGTGAGAAAGGCCAAAAGCCATGTAGAGTTGGACCTTGCAAAGGGAATTAAAACCGATCGTAAAAGGTTCTATGGCCCATATAAATAAAAAGAAAACAAAGAAAGAAGAAGTGGGACCGCTAAACACTGAGGATGGAGGGGAGGTTAAGGATAATCTAGGCATGGCCCAATATCTAAACAAATACTTTGCCTCAGTCTTTAATGAGGCTAATGAGGAGATTAGGGGTAATAGTAGGATGACAAATGGGAAGGAGGATATGGAGGTAGCAATTACCACATCCGAGGTAGAAGCCAAACTTGAACAGCTTAATGGGACTAAATCGGGGGGCCCAGATGATCTTCATCCAAGAATATTAAAGGAACTGGCACATGAAATTGCAAGCCCATTAGCAAAATGTTTTAGTGAATCTGTAAACTCAGGGGTTGTACCGTATGACTGGAGAATTGCTAACATAGTTCCTATTTTTAAGAAAGGAAAAAAAAGTGATCCAGGTAACTACAGGCCTGTTAGTTTGACATCTGTAGTATGCAAGGTCTTGGAAAAAATTTTTAAGGAGAAAGTAGTTTAGGACATCGAGGTCAATGGTAATTGGGACAAAATACAACATGGTTTTACAAAAGGTAGATCGTGTCAAACCAACCTGATCTCCTTCTTTGAGAAGGTAATGGATTTTTTAGACAAAGGAAACATAGTGCATCTAATTTACTTCTATTTCAGTAAGGCATTTGATATGGTTCCACATGGGGAATTATTAGTTAAATTGGAAAAGATGGGGATCAATATGAAAATTGAAAGGTGGATAAGGAACTGGTTAAAGGGGAGGTTTCAGAGTAGCAGCCGTGTTAGTCTGTATTCGCAAAAAGAAAAGGAGTACTAGTGGCATCTTAGAGACTAACCAATTTATTTGAGCATAAGCTGTAGCTCACGAAGGCTTATGCTCAAATAAATTGGTTAGTCTCTAAGTGCCACTAATACTCCTTTTCTTTTTGGTTAAAGGGGAGACTACAATGGGTGACACTGAAAGGTGAACTGTCAGGCTGGAAGGAGGTTACTAGTGGAGTTCCTCAGGGAGCGGTTTTGGGACCAATCTTATTTAATCTTTTTATTACTGACCTTGGCACAAAAAGCAGGAATGTGCTAATAAAGTTTGCGGATGGCACGAAGCTGGGAGGTATTGCCAATACAGAGAAGGACCAGGATATCATACAGGAAGATCTGGATGACCTTGTAAACTGGAGTAATAGTAATGGGATGAAATTTAATAGTGAAAAGTGCAAGGTCATGCATTTAGGGATTAATAACAAGAATTTTTGTTATAAACTGGGGACGTATCAGTTGGAAGTAACAGAGGAGGAGAAGGACCTTGGAATATTGGTTGATCACAGGATGACTATGAGCTGCCAATGTGATATGGCTGTGAAAAAAGCTAATGCGGTCTTGGGATGCATCAGGCGAGGTATTTCCAGTAGAGATAAGGAGGTGTTAGTACCATTATACAAGGCACTGGTGAGACCTCATCTGGAATATTGTGTTCAGTTCTGGTCTCCCATGTTTAAGAAAGATTAATTCAAACTGGAACAGGTACAGAGAAGGGCTACTAGGATGATCCGAGGAATGGAAAACCTGTCTTATGAAAGGCGACTCAAAGAGCTTGGCTTGTTTAGCCTAACCAAAAGAAGGCTGAGGGGAGATATGATTGCTCTCTCTAAATATATCAGAGGGATAAATACCACGGAGGGAGAAGAATTATTTAAGATCAGTACCAATGTGGACACAAGAACAAACGGATATAAACTGGCCATCAGGAAGTTTAGACTTGAAATTAGACGAAGCTTTCTAACCATCCTTCCAAGGGAAGCACTGGGGGCAAAGGACTAAGCTTGATAAGTTTATGGAAGGGATGATATGATGGGATAGCCTGATTCTGGCAATTAATTCATCTTCAACTATTAGTGGTAGATATGCCCAACGGCCTGTGATGAGATGTTAGATGGGGTGGGATCTGAGTTACTACAGAGACTTCTTTCCTGGGTGTCTGGCTGGTGAGTCTTGCCCACATGCTCAGGTTTTAGCTGATCACCATATTTGGGGTCAGGAAGAAATCTTCCTCCAGGGCAGATTGGCAGAGGCCCTGGGGGGTTTTTGCCTTCCTCTGCAGCGTGGGGCACGGGTCACTTGCTGGAGGATTCTCTGCACTTCAGAGTCTTTAAACCACTATTTGAGGACTTCAATAGCTCAGACATAGGTTGAGGTTTGTTACAGGAGTGGGTGGGTGAGATTCTGTGGACTGCGTTGTGCAGGAGGTCAGACTAGACGATCATAATGGTCCCTTCTGACCTTAAAGTCTATGATTCTATGAACGGCTGATTTGTAAAACGGTCAGTCACGCAGATCCTTTTCCTCTGTTTAGCTTCAAGAGAGCAGCCTCCAAGAAGTAAGATATTTGTGAAAAGCAGGGGTTTTTCTCCTTCTTATAGGAGCATTTTTCTTTGTTTTATTAACAGAAAATGAATATTCTTATTGAGGAATCTTTTAGGCTCACAGTATTTGTTTTGGTACATTGTATTTTTCCAAATAGAGATCAATTTCTAAATGAATGAAATGTTCATTCCTTTCTCCATTTTCCTGTTGCCTGCATTGTTAGGTGGCTGAAATGATTAATGGGATATGCTGGGTTAAATGGCTTATGTTTTGGTACTCAAATTGTAGAAGCAGCTTTGAGCAAAGCTTTTAGTCTGAGTGCCAGGTTGGAAGATATTTTGAAGGCAGCTGATTGGACCAGCATTTCCACTTCTCTCAATTTAGCCATAAATCAATTGATTTTTCTACAGTAATTTTTCATATGGCTTGAATTTGGGTAATGAACATCCCTGTCTTGGAGTAAAATTGTGACTTTCCTAGATCATCTTGGAGAGAAGACCAAGATCTATGAAAGGAACAGAGGTAAATGTATTACATTTCCCCTATCCTCCTCCTGTATTTGTCCCTCTCTCCTCTCTACCTTTTCTTTTATCTTCTCTACCCTACCCCCACCGTAGAAGTCCTAAGATATCCAGTTAAACTTTAGTTTTCACCTATGACAGCTGGTATTGTCTAGTAGAGGTAGATTCTGCTATGTGTTCAGTCATTTCAGAATGATTGATACAAAGAACATTGCAGTAACCTGAAAGGACTTAGTACTATGTAGATCAATTACCAATATAACACGAGCATGTTACAGTAGTTACGAACATTTGCCTTTTTTTAATTTGTTATATTTGCTTTTCAAGTTGCCTGATATCAAAGTGGTTTCCATTACTACCTCTCACAAAACAATAAACAGATTTAAACGCATACTAAACATACCAGGAATCGTCTATGGGGCCTCGTAGGCCCAAGTCTTCTCAACCCTTCCACAAGGTTTGGGGCCCCCGTTGAACAGAAGGTCATATCCATTTGCTGGGTCACAAAGAAGGCCCTGTGTCAGTTCAATCTCATCCTTTTATACCAACAGCCCTTTCTTTGTCTCTTATTCTCTGGAAAACCCATCTTAAACAAGTATATGCAAACCACTCGAGTGGTACTTCTGTAGAGTTGTTTAGTCTCATTGACTTGCCTTAATCACCACACACTGTTTTTAGTTCCTGAAGGAGATGCAGTAACCCTTCCCATGGAGTAGAACATAATCAGACATAAACGATTCATAGATTTAATACAATATGCTCCTCTAATATATTACATCAGTCACAGTACTTTATAATGGAAACACATGTTTAACAATATATAGTCAAGTGTATAGCTGGTATATTTGTGATTCTTATTAGTGTGAATACAATTTATAATCTACCATCATTTCTGAGAACTGAGCATTTTAGGACTGATCCTGAAGTCCTTACATGCCTGTAATTCTCACATAGGTCATCATAAAAAATTATCATGCTAGTAAGCTGTTAACATAGAAAAAATAGTTTTAAATGGATTTGATTAGCTAGGTAGTATGTAAGATATAGTGATTTTACTGCACTTTCATGTACATACATTAGTGAAATCCCAACTCCATGGAGATCAATGGGAGTTTTTCCATTGATTTCAATGAGGCCAGGATTTCATCCATTGAGTTTCTTCAATATAAATTATGAAAATCACCAGTTAAATGTATGAGGTAAATTCTTCAATATAAATTATGAAAATCACCAGTTAAATGTATGAGGTAAATTTGATTAGCTAGGTAGTATGTAGCATTTACTGTGTGTTTAATATCAAAGGAATTATATTGACTATACAATAGTTAATATAGGACCTTTTTAAAATGTCCTAGCATCTGAATACTTAAGTTAGCAGTGTATTTTTATTGAATATATCCTGGCTCATTGATTTTAAATTTCAGAGCTTAATTCAGCTATTTTTTTGTATTCAGAATGAATAGCTAGTATCCATTTAGAATGTTGTGTTGCACATTTTGCTCCAAAACAAAGATATTGAATTATATTTGTTATTATATCCATTTTGAAGGTGGGTTAGATCTGCTTTGGATGTGTCGTTCCCCCACCCCCCCATTCCTTGATAGTTTTTTTAAAAATAAAGCAATATTGTACATGGCTATTAGAGAAATAAAACCCACCAAAAACAAGCAATCATTCTTGGGAATATTGTTGGTGCTTCTCTACTTCATTCATGGCAGGACAAGTAAGCCCGCCAGATATTTTTGAATAAAGATTCTCCTCTAGTGGCAAGTTCTGCTCCTAGGTCCTGATCCAAACCCCATTGAAATCATTAAATCATTGAAATCAGTCTTTCCATTAACTTTGATGTATGTTGGATCAAACCTTTAGGGGCTCATCCTATTCATACATAGCAGTGGAAAGATTCTGTTGATTTCAGTGATAATACTGCACCCAATGGAAGAGTCTTAGTAGAGTGACTGAGCAGAATTTACCTCATACATTTAACTGGTGATTTTCATAATTTATATTGAAGAAACTCAATGGATGAAATCCTGGCCTCATTGAAATCAATGGAAAAACTCCCATTGATCTCCATGGAGTTGGGATTTCACTAATGTATGTACATGAAAGTGCAGTAAAATCACTATATCTTGAATTGTTTCCCCGGAGGAAGTACTCTTTGTAAGACTTTTTAATTTTTTTAAAAATTGATGCATGTCTATTTAATTTTCTTAATTTTCCAAAGCAATTTCCCTGCCTGGTATCAAAAGGTTAGTTTGTAGTTTTCACTAATTATCACCTGGGGTGACACCTTCAAACACTGAAGGAAATAAACAGGTGGAGATAATTAGCTTCAAATAATTTACATGTTCATTATATTTTTTCAGTAGTAGAAGAGGGAACAGTTCAGTGCCATCTGTAATCATGAAACGGTTTTATAGTCCCTGGATAATTGTCAGAGTTTTCAATGGATAGTATTCTATAAAGTGCTTGATAACTATATTGTAAGCAGTGGTATCCTTCATAAGTGATCAATGTTCATACAGTGGTAGGGATTTTAAATGTAGACGCGTCACAGGACTAAATCCTACACATGGCATAAGGTCGTAGGAAAAGTGGGGAGACAAAGGCAACCTTAAACCCATCTTTGGGGCTTCCTAATTCTGGGACTGGCACAATTTAGAGCAGCTCTGGGGCTTGCTTTTTCTTACACCCTACTCCTGTTTGCTTTTTCCTGCTTACATCACCCTTCTGCCTTCTCAGTATATAACTTACACTCATTTGACACACCCAGTGTGAATGCCAAATGAGTACACTTTTCCACATACACTTGTTTCTCTGAACAACCTTATTATGGGCAGCATTTTGCATCACTGTGGAATTTTTACTGTATTGAAAAGAAAAAGTAAACTTTGACACAAAAAAATTCAAAATATATTTTAGCCTTACAAATGGAAAGACATAAAACTGTAGTTCACACACCGATTGTAAGACTTTTGGGCAGCTAGCAAGTTAACTGTGTTAGCAATACATGGTAGAATTCTAACTGGCAACTTGTCAGCATTCCAAATTTCCACCCACTAAGCAATTAAACCATAGTATCTTTAGCAGTCTCTGCATGCAAATGTACTCTCTTGAATATTAGTTTTTAATACGTTTTTTAAATGGTAACTAAAATGTATTTTGATGATAGAAATAAATTTGTGACACCATCTTTTCTGTTTAATTCCTAACCCCAATTTTCATTTTACTTCCATGTACAGCTGGCTGAAAATGTCATCAACATTACTAACAATATTAACAGGGACTTTTTAGTTTTTGGAATTTGATGCACATCAGCTAAATTTCTCCGAGTTGTTCCTGCCTTCAAGGCCATATAGAATAGAAAAGAAGTTCACCTCCTTTATATTTATCACCTTCCCAAAGACGTGTAATAATCTAATGAGCACTAATGAAATTTTTGCTTGATGAAACTGACCTATTCAAGGAACCCTCAGTGTCTGATCTGGTATTCCTAAGTGAGGTGACTGAAAAAATGGCAAAAGGCCAACTCCAACAAAAGCTGACTTCTGTCAATATCTTGGTCTCCTCCCAATTAGATTTGAAACAAGGTTGCAGCACAGAGATTACTTTAGTGATGATGATGGAGTACCATTAAGTCATAGCCTATGGAAAGTTTTCTCTACTTATTTCTAGTCTTGTCTAGAGTATTTGACATTGTGAATAACGTGTTATGGCCAATCTGGCCTGAAGACACTGCAAGGTGCGACAGGGTCAGGCCAGATGGCTACAAGAGAGTGGTCTATTGGGATCCAGGAAGTGGGCGGACGGAGCTCGTCCACTACGAAAGGAGCCCCCCCCAGCCTAAGGGGGAGATCCACAGGGCCTGGAGAGCCAACTAATTACAGGGGACAACTAATGAAAAACAGGGACGGGAGTGCGGTCAAAGGGTCAAAGGAAGGGAACCGGATGGGGACACCGAGCAGAGAACCCCGGACAGCGCCTACCGCTCCTCAAAGGCGTCAAGGGAGTCGGTGGACACCGCCCAGAGGAACTCCGCTCGGAGGCGTGAACGGACAGAGGATCGGAAATAGGCCCCGCAGTCGCAGGAGACTCCATCGGCCAACCTCCTCACCCTGGTTTTATAGATGGCCGCTTTAGCCAGGGCCAGGAGGAGGTTGACCAGGAGGTCCCGCGACTTAGTGGGGCCACGGACAGGGAGTGCGTAGATGAGAAGGTGAGGAGAAAAGTGCAACCAAAACCGTAACAAAAGACTGGTGAGGAGCCGGAATAGGGGCTGCAACCTGGCGCACTCCAGATAGACGTGCGCCAGGGTTTCCCTCACGCCGCAAAAGGGGCAGGTGTCCGGAATCAGGGTGAACCGCGCCAAATACATGCCCGTGCTCACGGCCCCTTGAAGGAGCCGCCAACTGATATCCCCGGCGGGCCTTGGCACTAAGGTGGAATAGAGGCTGGCCCACCGGGGCTCCTCACCCTCTAGAGGTGGCAGGAGGTCCCGCCACTTTGTGTCAGGGCGGGACGCGAGGGTGAGGACATGAAGGGTGTGGAGCACGAGCGTGTAGAGATGTCGTTTTGGTGCGGTCTGAAACCGGACCGGCTGCAGCTCGCGCAGCCGGCTCACGGTAAAGGGGCGGGGGGGTCGGTCGGGTCCACGGGGCAGGGGCCCGATGAAAAGGTCCGGAGGGCCTGGGGTGGAGGGTGGGCGGGGCGCGCCCTCTCGCAGGACCCGGTCGAGGTAAACCCGAGCAGCGGGCAGCAAAGCGGCCCTCACCTCCTGAAGTACGCGCAGGGCAGTACGAGGTCTGGAGAGCCCCATGCGCTGAGCGAGCGTCAGGGGATCCAGCCAGTCACCCCGGTCGTAGTCCAGGAGGTCTCCGACTCTGGTGACTTCCGCCAGGACCAATCTCTGGCGCACCGAGGGGGACTCCGCTGCCTGCACACGGAGCTGGGGGTTGTGTAGCAGGGGCTCTGCGAGGAGGTCTGCCCCCACGGAGGCCTCCACGGACCTGGTCGCTGCGAACAGTTTCCAGGTCCGGAGGAGGTCCTGGTAGAAGACCGGCAGCCCAGAGAGGTCTCGCGGAAGACCCCTCGGGTGGAGATAAAGGAGCTGCCGGTCATATCGGAGCCCTCGGAGGCGGCGCAGGAAGGCGCGCGCTAATGCGCTCCACGCCAGACTACCTGCACCATAAAGGAGCCTCTGCAGGGCCTGGAGGCGGAAGACATGGACCTGAGTGCGGAGACACTTCAGGCCCTGCCCTCCCTCCTCCAGGGGCAGATGGAGAACCCCTGCAGAGACCCAGTGCAGTCCTGACCAGAAGAACTCCAGAATCAGTTTCTGGAGGTTGGCCAGGAAATCCGGGGCCGGAACCAGGGTGTTGAGCCGGTACCAGAGCATGGACAGGACCAGTTGGTTGAGCACCAGTGCCCGCCCTCGAAAGGACAGACACCGGAGCAGTCCTGTCCATCTCCGGAGCCGCTCTACCACCCTGCCCTCTAAACCGTGCCAGTTCTCCGGCGGAGACGGATGCGTGGCGGAAAGGTAAACGCCGAGATAGAGCAGCGGACCCGCGCTCCACCGGATGGCTTGAAGCGCGGGTGGGAGGGAGCTCGCCTGCCGCCAGTCCCCCACCGCCAAGCCAGAGCTCTTGACCCAGTTGACCCGGGCGGAGGAGGCTGCCGAGTACACAGCCTCCACCCGCACCAAGTCGCCCGGGTCCTGGACCACAAGGAGCACATCATCGGCGTATGCCGACAGGACCAGCCGCAGCTCCGGCTCCCGTAGCGCCAACCCCGTCAACCTCCTGCGGAGGAGACAGAGGAAGGGCTCGATCGCCAGAGCGTACAGCTGACCCGAGAGGGGGCACCCCTGCCGTACTCCCCGCCCGAAGCTGACCGGTTCGGTCAGGGTCCAGTTGAGCCTGACCAGACACTCCGCGGAGGCGTACAGCACCTGGAGAAAGCCCACAAACTGGGGACCCAAGCCAAACGCTCGCAGAGTGCCCAGGAGATACCTGTGATCCACCCTGTCAAACGCCTTCTCCTGATCCAGGGACAGGAGGGCGAACGACAGACCGTCCCTACACCCGAGTTCCAAAAGGTCCCGGACCAGATAGAGGTTGTCGAAGATGGTGCGGCCCGGGATGGTGTAGGTCTGGTCTGGGTGGATCACGTCCGCCGGCACGGACCCCAGCCGCAGCGAGATGGCTTTCGCTACGACCTTATAGTCCGTGCTGAGGAGCGAGATGGGACGCCAATTCCGTAAATCGCGGAGGTCCCCCTTCTTTGGCAATAAGGCGAGCACGGCTCGCCTGCACGAAAGAGGGAGGACCCCGCCCTGCAAAGACTCGGCCCAGACAGTAACTAAGTCTGGGCCGAGGACGTCCCAGAATGCGCGGTAGAACTCCACGGTCAGCCCGTCCATGCCCGGAGATTTATTGGTGGGCATGCGGCGGAGGGCTTCCGAGAACTCGGCCAGAGTGAAAGGCAGCTCTAGCCGGTCTCGGTCACCCGCGCTGACCGTCTGGAGTTCGTCCCAGAGCACTCTGCAAGCGTTAGGATCGGTCGGACCCGGGGAGAAAAGGTCTGCGTAGAAGGCCCTGGCCCTCCCGCACATCTCCACCGGATCCGTGAGGGGGGTGCCGTCCTCTGCGAGGAGGCAAATGATGTGCTTCTTGTCCCCCCTCTTTTTCTCCAGGGCGTAGAAAAAGCGGGAGCCGCGATCCATCTCCCGAAGGAAGTGGATGCGGGATCGAACAAAAGCGCCCCGGGCCCGATGGTCCTCGAGGGCCCGGCTACAAGAGAGTGGTCGAAGGTTAGATACATTAGTTCCAGGTTAAGCAGGTCACTCTTCCCTGGATAAGATAACAGGGACTATTTTTTTTTTTTTTTTTTTTTTTTTTTTTTTGAAACAGAAAAGGAATTTATTTGTAACAGTTACAGAAAGTACAAAAGGATAAAGAAAAACTTAGCAACAAAACAACGCAATCAAAAGGTATAACACAACAGCTTTCAGGAGGGAGAGGTGTTCAGGTTAGCCCAGGCCCAGAGCGGGGGGGCTTCCTCGACACTCGTGGTCTTCCACCCTCCTGAGTTACCTGGTGGCCTAGAGCGGGGGGGCTTCCTCGACACTCGTGGTCTTCCACCCTCTCGAGTTACCTAGTGCCACGCCCAGGGTCACCGACCCTCCCTCTCCTGAGAGTGCCCGACAAGATGGGCACGGCTGCGGGGTGGGTGGTTGGGGGGGAGGGGGGTACACCCATGTATTATAGGACCCCTCCTAGAAGACAGTAATGATGGTATTCACAGCAACTAACGGCTGTGGCTGGAGGCTCTCGCTCTTTCCCTCAATCAGAGGGTCAGACGGAGGGAACCGGACGGGGTCACCGAGCAGAGAACCCCGGACAGCGCCCACCGCTCCTCAAAGGTGTCAAGGGAGTCGGTGGACGCTGCCCAGAGGAACTCCGCCCGGATACGTGAATGTACTGAGAGTCGGAAAACGGCCTCACAATCGCAGGACGCCTCATGAGCCAACCTCCGCTCTCTGGTCTTATAAATGGCTGTTTTAGCCAAAGCTAGGAGGAGGTTAACCAGGAGATCCCGCGACTTGGTGGGGCCACGGATGGGGAGTGTATAAATAAAGAGGTGGGGGGAGAAATGAAGCCAAAAGCGCAAAAGAATATTTGTGAGGAGCCGAAAAAGAGGCTGCAATCTGGCACACTCTAAATAGACGTGCGCCAGGGTTTCCCTCACGTTGCAAAAAGGGCAAGTCTCCGGAAGGGAGGTAAAACGTGTCAAAAACACGCCCGTGCTCACAGCCCCGTGAAGGAGCCGCCAACTGATGTCCCCGACGGGCCTCGGGACCAAGGTGGAGTACAGGCTGGCCCACCGAGGTTGCTCACCCTCCAAAGGTGGTAAGAGATCTCGCCACTTTGTATCGGGGCGGGACACCAGGGTGCGGGCATGAAGGGTATGAAGCGTGAGTGTATATAAATATTGCCGTGATGCAACTTGAAAACCGACCGGTTGCAGTTCATGCAGCCGGCTTGCAGTGAAAGGATGAGGGGTGTGTTGGGATCGGCAGGGTAGGGGCCCGATGGAAAGGTCCGGCGGGCCTGGGGTAAGGGATGGGCGGGGTGCGCCCTCGCGCAAGGCTCGGCTAACATAAGCCCGAGCGGCGGGGGTCAGAGCGGCCTCCACCTCCTGAAGCACGCGCCGGGGGGTGCGAAGGCTGGAGAGCCCCATGCGTCGAGCGAGCGTCAGGGGATCCAGCCAGTCCCCCCGGTCGTAGTCCAGGAGGTCCCCGACCCTCGTAACTCCCGCCAGGACCAACCTCTGGCGCACCGTGCGGGACTCCGCCGCCTGCACACAAAGTTGAGGGTTGTGTAGCAGGGGCTCCGTGAGGAGATCTGCCCCCACGATGGCCGCCACGGACCTGGTCGTTGAAAACAGTTTCCAGGCCCGGAGGAGGTCCTGGTAGAAATCCGGCAGCCCGGAGAGGTCTCGCGGAAAACCTCTCGGACAAAGATAAAAAAGCTGTCGGTCATATCGGAGCCCATGGAAGCGGCGTAAAAAGGCATGCGCCAATATGCTCCACGTCGAACTACCTGCACTATAAAGGAGCCTCTGCAGGGCCTGGAGGCGGAAAACGCGGACCTGAGTGTACAGACACTTCAGGCCCTGCCCTCCTTCCTTCAGGGGCAAGTGGAGAACTCCAACAGGGGCCCAGTGCAATCCTGACCAAAAGAACTCCAGAATCAATCTCCGGAGGTGGGACAGGAAACCCGGGGCCGGGGCTAGGGTGTTGAGCCGGTACCAGAGCGTGGACAGGACTAGTTGGTTAAGCACCAGTGCTCTCCCCCGAAGGGAGAGACATCGGAGTAGCCTCGTCCATTTCCTGATCCGCTCAATCACGCCGCCTTCCAAATTTTGCCAGTTCTCCGGCGGAGAAGGGTGCGTGGCAGAAAGGTAAACGCCGAGATAGAGCAGAGGGCCGGCACTCCACCGGATGGTCTGAAGCGCGGGTGGGAGGGAGCTTACCTGCCGCCAGCCCCCCACCGCCAAGCCAGAGCTCTTGACCCAGTTGACTCAGGCGGAGGAGGCTGCCGAAAAGATGGTTTGGCATGCCTCCACTCGCGCCAAGTCGCCCGGGTCCTGGACCACGAGGAGGACGTCATCGGCGTACGCCGACAGGACCAGCCGCAGCTCCGGCTCCCGCAGCACCAACCCCGTCAACCTCCTGCGGAGGAGACAGAGGAAGGGCTCGATCGCCAGAGCGTACAGCTGGCCTGAGAGGGGGCACCCCTGCCGCACCCCTCGCCCGAAGCTGACCGGTTCGGTCAGGGTCCAGTTGAGCCTAACCAGACACTCCGCGGAGGCGTACAGCACCTGGAGAAAACTCACAAACTGAGGTCCGAATCCAAACGCTCGCAGAGTGCCCAGGAGATACCTGTGATCCACCCTGTCAAACGCCTTCTCCTGATCCAGGGACAGGAGGGCGAACGACAGACCGTCCCTACACCCGAGTTCCAAAAGGTCCCGGACCAGATAGAGGTTGTCGAAGATGGTGCGGCCCGGGATGGTGTAGGTCTGGTCTGGGTGGATCACGTCCGCCGGCACGGACCCCAGCCGCAGCGAGATGGCTTTCGCTACGACCTTATAGTCCGTGCTGAGGAGCGAGATGGGACGCCAATTCCGTAAATCGCGGAGGTCCCCCTTCTTTGGCAATAAGGCGAGCACGGCTCGCCTGCACGAAAGAGGGAGGACCCCGCCCTGCAAAGACTCGGCCCAGACAGTAACTAAGTCTGGGCCGAGGACGTCCCAGAATGCGCGGTAGAACTCCACGGTCAGCCCGTCCATGCCCGGAGATTTATTGGTGGGCATGCGGCGGAGGGCTTCCGAGAACTCGGCCAGAGTGAAAGGCAGCTCTAGCCGGTCTCGGTCACCCGCGCTGACCGTCTGGAGTTCGTCCCAGAGCACTCTGCAAGCGTTAGGATCGGTCGGACCCGGGGAGAAAAGGTCTGCGTAGAAGGCCCTGGCCCTCCCGCACATCTCCACCGGATCCGTGAGGGGGGTGCCGTCCTCTGCGAGGAGGCAAATGATGTGCTTCTTGTCCCCCCTCTTTTTCTCCAGGGCGTAGAAAAAGCGGGAGCCGCGATCCATCTCCCGAAGGAAGTGGATGCGGGATCGAACAAAAGCGCCCCGGGCCCGATGGTCCTCGAGGGCCCGGCTACAAGAGAGTGGTCGAAGGTTAGATACATTAGTTCCAGGTTAAGCAGGTCACTCTTCCCTGGATAAGATAACAGGGACTATTCCAGAACACTCAGGAACTTTCTAGAACTAATTAAGGCAGGCAAGCTAATTAGGACACCTGTAGCCAATTGGGAAGCTGCTAGAATTAATTAAGGCTAACCAGGACACCTGGTTTAAAAAGGCTGTCACTCCAGTTAGTGAGGTGTGCAAGTAAGGAGCTGGGAGTGAAAGGGTGTGCTGCTGGAGGACTGAGGTGTACAAGCATGATCAGACATCCTGAGGAAGGTCCTGTGGTGAGGACAAAGAAGGGGTTGGGAGGGTGACCATGGGGAAGTAGCCCAGGGAGTTGTAGCTGTCGTGCAGCTGTTCCAGAAGGCACTGTAGACAGCTGCAGTCCACAGGGCCCTGGGCTGGAACCCAGGGCAGAGGGCTGGCCCGGGTTCCCCCCAAACCTCCCAACTCCTGACCCAACACAGGAGCTTCTACCAGAGGTGAAGGTCTCTAAGCAGGTCCCTGACCCACATGGTGGATCAGCAGAAACTGTGGGGATTGTTCTTACTCTTTTTTCCCCATGTTGGCCAGTGATGAGGTTATCTGAGTGAACGGCAGATTCGAGCCATGAAAGTGGCCAAACTGAGGGCTGCCGTGAATCTCTGAGGTGAGCAAAATCCGCCAATAAGCACAGGACCCAGGTCCAAATGTAAACCCCATTTCTATGCCTTACCTTTCTCTCAAAAATTATAATAATAATTTAAAAAATATCCCAAACTAGTAATAGACCCAAATGCCTAAGAACCGTGGAAAAGGAAGGGAGGAAAGAGAACCATGTGGCTGCAGGCCATTTATTCACTTGTAAGGTGCTCAGATATCAAATGATGAGCTGAGTATAATACCTACAAAGATCTTATGCAGATTGGCTGAATCTGAGCTGTGATCTTTTATTGTTATAGAAGGGCTATAACTTTTGTTTTTATTGTATCCATCTTAGCTCATATTTTAAAACCCTCCCCATCAGTATGTAGATCTAATAATTTTTTCAAAAATGGTTCTCAAAGGTGTATATATAAGCATCTGAATAACCTAACTGGGTGATATCCTGGCCCTATTAAAATCAGTAGCAAAACTCGCATTGACTTCAGCATTTTACCCACTTTCAGGGTTGTCATGGTGAAGCCACCATTAAGTATAGTAGTGTCTAAAGTACAGTTTTTAAAAGTACAGTTTTTAAAAGTATCCTTTTACAGGTTGCAGTTATATACCTCCATAATGGTCAGCAGATGGGTTTACATGGATATACTCCGCAGAACATAATGTTTTACCCATTGCTTAAATGTACATTTACATGATAGTTCAAAAGGATACAGAATGGGCAATCATGTTTACTTAATAAGATTACTGTACATATTACCTTGAGATACTGTAACAGGTTTATGTACACAGAGATATGTTTAAAATACATGTTCTGGTCCTCTTAAAGGCAAATTGCAGAAATGGAGTTTGAACCTACATATTTCCTAACTCAGGTCAGTTGCACTCAAATTTCTAGCCTTATTTTTTTTAACTCCCCCCAGTATGGCTGGCACTGACCACTGTCAGAAGACAGGTTACTGGGCTAGATGGCCTACTGGGTCTGATTCAGTGTGGCCCTTTTGTTCTTATCTATCATGGTATCTGTCTGCCACACAGAATTGATTGGCAAAAATCAAGCTCCTTGTGGACTTTGTGGACTCTCTGACTCTCCTCCCTTTTGGAGTTATAGAAAGCTCTGCAGGGGGTAGGTCTTTGTTAGGACTAAGGGAAGCAGGGAATGGAGGATGCTGTAAATATGTTTCTGGTTATGGTGGAAAAAATGTATCAGATAGAAAGGCTTTGCAGCATTTTCTACAGGTGGTCTGTCTCTGGATTTTCTAATCTCTGGAAGTTTGTTCCACAGTTAGATTTCCTTGGGTGAGTATGCTTTGTTCTTGGCTCCTATGTCATTCTTGGCTCCTATGTCATTCTCCTATGTCATTTGTGACCTGCATTGTCCCAGAGGAGTGCAGCTGTCTTGGCAGTTTGTATATGGAAATACAGTCTCTAAGGTAGCTTGATCCATTAATTGCTTTGAAGATTTGGACCAAAGTCTTAAACAGGCTATGGAAGCAGACTGTGAGGGCCTGGAGCACAGGCTTGCAGGCTCAGGGGTCTTTCTCATCTTTATTCACTTTGGTGATTTTAGGCCTGTGGTGCAAGTAATATTAATTTGTAAACAATATATAACCCCCTTTTCTCTTTGCTTGGTGCCCTTCCTCTGCAACTTGGGTCACTTGCTGGTTTAAACTAGAGTACATGGTGGATTCTCTGTAACTTGAAGTCTGTAAATAATGGACTTAAATAATTCAGCCAGAGGTTTGGGGGAAAGAGGAGTGATGTTCTGTGGCCTGTGATGTAGAGGAGGTCAGACTAGATGATCACTCATAGACTTTAAGACCTGAAGGGACCATTGTGATCTATATTTGTACATGGAACCTGATATAAAAAGACAAACAACAAAGAGTATGAGCAAAATAATAATACTGGTTATGTTAATTTCATGTTATAATGGAACTAAAGCATACAAACGATCATTCAAAAGTCTGTGTTAATTGTGTGAACAAGCTTAATTGGAATGTGGTTCATTTTTTCCC
The DNA here is from genome assembly GCF_965140235.1 of Caretta caretta. Taxonomy (NCBI): domain Eukaryota; kingdom Metazoa; phylum Chordata; order Testudines; family Cheloniidae; genus Caretta; species Caretta caretta. The sequence continues at coordinate 196,990,835 of NC_134207.1, read as the reverse complement.
CTTTGGCATGAGCCTCACTGTAAACACACACAGGAATTACTAGGTGACTAATGAGACTTCCCTGCTAAGAGTTGTGCAGCATTAATGTTTCCTTTTACTCTCTTAAGATCTACACAGTACAGTGTTTCTTTTACTGCAAAATGTTTTTCAGAAACAGTATGTAAAGCCTTCTTCATCTCAGAAAAATTAAATTAGACCATATTTCAGTTGACTTAAGTTATTAAGCCCAGCAATTTTAAGACATATCTTAGCGGTATGTAAACTATGTCTGTTTACACAAATGCTCCCTTCAGAGGAAAGCTATTATAGAATATTCTTCAAACGACTAGGGTGAGATTTTCAAAGGCCCCCCAAAAAAAGGCCTGTTAAGTGTTCAGTTCCCCTGCATGGCTTTGAAGGGAATTGGACACCTAACACTCATTTTATGCCTTTGAAACTCTTCTGTTATGTGCCTAAAGCCATATGCGATAGTGTGTGCCTAGTTTGTGAGCACTCTTAGGCCTTGTTTAACTGGCATCAGTTTGTAGCGTATATGTACCTACACCTCACAGTGAAAAGCAGGCTGCCTCCACATTGCGGTATGTAGTTATATGCATCAGTGAAAGGCTCTGGCAGGGAGAGGCAGCCTGCTTTGCACTATGGCATTTAGCTCCATATCAAGCCACTAACTTACTGCAGAATTTAAGCTTTGATTCATAGGAGTCACTCACAAACCAATTACCTATCTGTAAGTGAGACTTGAGCTGGGTCCTGCTTAAAGAGAGAGACAGTCCTGTCAGGGTGTTCTCTCTGAGGAAACTTCATGTTTCAGATTTTCACCTCTTTGTTCAGGAGTCCTGGAACAATCTGTATAGTGGGGGTGCTGAGAGCCATTGAACCAAACTGTAAACAATGGAAACCACTTCATGCCAGGTGGTGTGGCAGCACCCCTAGTTCCAGCACCTATGCTTTTGTCTTCTCACCACAGCCACCCCAGGCCTAAATGGCCAGAATTTGCTGGCCTTTAGGACCCTGTGGCAAGCCCATCTATGGCTTGGGCTTTTTGGTAACACCAGAGAGTTGTAGGGGATTGAGGCCTTTAGGATGGGGTGGATATTCCTTTTTTTTTTTTTTTTTGGACACTGTATTTTTGTGTGTGCGGAGAGGGAGTCTGCTGCTGAGTTGTTTTTTGGATGGGCTGTAGTTTGAATAATTGTTGTATCCTCAAGAGCCTAGGGATAAGTGCTTTTAATGTATGTAAATGAAAATAAAAAAAAAAGTAAATATCCAGCCTGAGTCTGGAGAACAAGTATTTCCCACTGATATTTCCTGCAGATATTGGTCATTTTGGCTTGCTCTTGCGCATATATATACATGCTTATCTTTGTGCACAAAAATAGTCCCACTGGTTGCTGTGGATCTATTTGTGTGTAAAGTAAAATCTGTGCCTAAGGGTTTGCAGGATTGGGGTCTTTGTGTCTGCATTATTGCCAATTCAGACATCTTAAAAACAGCTTAAAACAGAACAGCTTAAAAATCATGAGATTTAAATTAAACTTTGGGTTCTCTTTACTAGCCTTGTGGGTTTTCATCCTTTAGGGTTCACTTGGGTGACATTTTCAAGCTTCTCTCCACAACCATGAGGGCTAGGAACTCCCCCTTCCCCATGAAAGCTGAGATTCTCACATAATCATTATCTCTCCAGAAACTGGGACTTTAAGAAAAAAACAACAAATATCATAGAATCACAGAAATTTAGGTCTGGAAGGGGCCTCGAAGTTATCAAGTCCACCCATTGTGCTGAGACAGGCCCAAGTAAACCTAGACCATCCTTGACAGGTGTTTGTCCAGCCTGTTCTTAATAAACCTCCAATGATGGAGGTTCCTCATCCTTCATTGGAAGACTGTTCCAGAGCTTAACTACACTTATACTTTGAAAGTTTATCTAATCTAAATCTCCCTTGCTGTAGATCAAGCCCATTACTTTTTGTCCTTCCATCTGTGAACATGGAGAACAATTGGTCCCAGCCCTCTTTATAACAGCCTTTAACATATTAGAAGACTGTTATCAGGTCCTCTATCAGTCTTCTTTTCTCAAGACTAAGCCCAATTTTAGAAACCTTTTTAAACTGATATGAATAACAATCTATAATCACAACAGCTAGAATAAAGTTATTCCAGTTATTCACTATTTTGTAATTGTAGTTGCAGTTTTGTAGATTTTTCCTTCTTAAGTGAAGTATTTCACACTCATCTTTATTGAATTCCAATCCTGTCCAATTCCAATCCTGTCCATAGTGCTAGCAACCCTTCCCAGCTTGGTGTCCTCTGCAGATTTTATAAGTATACTCTCCACTCCATTATCCAAGTCATTAATGAAAATATTGAATAGTACCAGACTCAGAAAGACCCCGTGGGACCCCACTAAGTATACCCTCCAAGTTTGATAGTGAACCATTGATAACTTCTCTTTGAATACAGTCTTTCAACAAGGTGTGCACCCACCTTATAGTACTTTCATCTAGACCTCATTTCCCTAGTTTGCTTGTGTGAATGTCATGTGGGACTGTGTCAAAAGCCTTACTAAAATCAAGATATATAATGTCTACTGCTTCCCTCACCCCATCCACTAGGCCAGTAATCCTGTCAAAGAAGGTTGGTTTGGCATGATTTGCTTTTGACAAATCCATGCAGGCTATTCCTTATAATCATATTTACAAATTGATTTAATAATTTATTCAAGTATTTTTCCAGGTATTGAACTTAGGCTGATGGGTCTATAATTCCACAGGTCTTTTTTGTTCCTCCTTTTAAAGACAAATTCATAAGACTCACCATAAAATCACAAGAATGGGCAATCTAGTGTTTAGTCCCTGCTTTATGTAGAAGCTTTATGTAAATTAATGCCAAATGTGTTCAGTTATCCTGCTGCTGGAAAAGACAGCGGCCATTGTTTATTGCAGGGAGGACACCCTGGATGCTGGACTAAAGCTGAAATCTAATTCTTAAATTAGTGTGTTGGACCAAAAAAATAAAATAAAAGTGTCCCTGCAGACCATCCTTGAAGAGCTCTTACTACGGAGTTGTCAAGGTTCCTTCCCCACTCTGAACTCTAGGGTACAGATGTGGGGAGCTCCATGAAAGACCCCCTAAGCTTATTCTTACCAGCTTAGGTTAAAAACTTCCCCAAGGTACAAACTTTTCCTTGTCCTTGAACCTTATGCTGCCACCACCAAGCGTTTTAAACAAAGAACAGGGAAAGAGACCACTTGGAGACGTCATCCCCTAAAATATCCACCCAAGCCCTACACCCCCTTTCCTGGGGAAGGCTTGATAATAATATCCTCACCAATTGGTACAGGTGAACACAGACCCAAACCCTTGGATCTTAAGAACAATGAAAAATCAATCACGTTCTTAAAAGAAGAATTTTAATTAAAGAAAAGGTAAAAGAATCACCTCTGTAAAATCAGGATGGTAAATACCTTACAGGGTAATCAGATTCAAAACATAGGGAATCCCTCTAGGCAAAACCTTAAATTACAAAAGACACAAAAACAAGAATATACATTCCATTCAGCACAGCTTATTTTACCAGCCATTAAACAAAAGAAAATCTCTCGCATTTTTTAGCTAGATTACTTATAGATTACTTACTAACTTCACAGGAGTTGTAAGGCTGCATTCCTGATCTGTTCCCAGCAAAAGCATCACACAGACAGACCAAACCCTTTGTCCTCCGCCCCCTCCAGATTTGAAAGAATCTTGTCCCGTCATTGGCCATTTTGGGTCAGGTGCCAGCAGGGTTACCTTAGCTTCTTAACCCTTTACAGGTGAAAGGGTTTTGCCTCTGGCCAGGAGGGATTTTATAGCACTGTGTACAGAAAGATGGTTACCCTTTCCTTTATATTTATGACAGGAGTGAAGGACCAAAAGTGTAAATGTCAGAATACCTTTTTAGTAGTTCACAGCTTAGATTGTCTGTTTAACTGTGGGGGTCTTTAGTTTAAGACATTTTAGTTCCAGGTCTCTCTCAGTTATTGGCCCAAAACATAACTCAAAATGTCAAATTTGTATAAGTTTTGCTTGAATAAGGCCTGGAGGATTGGGCCAGTTATGGTACTAAGGGAATATGCGTGAATATGTAAGGGCTGTATATTGTATCCCTATATAGCCATAGATGCTGTTCTTACAAATTTTTGTTTGACTCAACATTGTTCTTTTTAATTCAAGCTTTTTCCCTTTCAACAGTGAGAGCTGTTTGCAGTATTGGCTGCAGCTGCCCCACTTCTGTATGAGTCATCCTTTGCTGTGTTTACCTTTCATCATCATAGCATACACGTGAACTACATGAAAAATAGAAATTCTGTATGTATAGTCTATGCAAATTATAAGTTATTTTTAGAATTTTTGTTAAATATGAAACTTTCATCAGCCATCAGGATTTATGCAAATTCCAGCATATGCAGTACTCATTAGTCTGTACTCTTGGAAGTACTCCTTACACTCATTTCATTTTATGACTGTCTTCCCAGCATCCCTCCCTACAATGGGAGATTGAAATTCATGCCATTTTCCTCTCAACAGATCCCCCATCAGGATTTATCTACCATTTGAAAAACTGACATTATTTTTTTTCAAATTGGAGAAATAATCTACCCGCTTGCTGAGGTGAATATGGAGAACAAAGAGGACTCACCAACTGCCAGGACTTAATTATGTTCAATGTCTCTTTGAAGGTGCAGTTGCTGGGGCTCTGGTATAGGTAATTACTGAGATCTTGGAAGCAGTTCTGAGGGCTTAAGAAGTCCCTCAATGGCCTGAGTGCCAAGCCAAGAGCTTGAGAACCCAGTCATGCCCTTTATTTTCACAAGAAAATAAGACCTGTAGCAGGACAGTATATGGTTAGGAGGAAAAGAAGAAAGTGTTGGCTTCATGGCATTGTCTATTTTCTTTGAGTCCCTTAGCTGGAACAAGTGACCCTACCTTTGGGGAGTGAGAGGGTACAGTCACTATCTTTGCATTGTGCCCCACAACCTTGATAGAGATTACCCACATGAAATAAAGGTTTTATGCATGTTCCCCTTCTGCTAAGAGTCCAAATTGCCACAGGGGCTGGGAAGCAATGTAGAAGCTTTGCCTTCTATGGTTGTCCTGATCTTTGTGTGTATCTCAGAGCATATGTAGATTTATGGGGCCAAATTTTCTGCTGATTCTCTTATGTTTGTATGAGTGGGTGTGTGGAGAGTGTGTGTGCGTTCCAGGATAATGATTATGAGGAAACTCCATGAGTCAAATCATGGAAACATAGAATCATAGAATATCAGGGTTGGAAGGGACCTCAGGAGGTCATCTAGTCCAACCCCCTGCTCAAAGCAGAACCAATTCCCAACTAAATCATCCCAGCCAGGGCTTTGTCAAGCCTGACCTTGAAAACCTATAAGGAAGGAGATTCCACCACCTCCCTAGGTAATCCATTCCAGTGCTTCACCACCCTCCTAGTGAAAACGTTAAACCTCCCCCATTGCAACTTGAGACCATTACTCCTTGTTCTGTCATCTGCTACCACTGAGAACAGTCTAGATCCATCCTCTTTCCTTCAGGTAGTTGAAATCAGCTATCAAATCCCCTCTCATTCTTCTCTTCTGCAGACTAAACAATCCCAGTTCCCTCAGCTTCTCCTCATAAGTCAAGTTCTCCAGCCCCCTAATCATTTTTGTTGCCCTCTGCTGGACTCTTTCCAATTTTTCCACATCCTTCTTGTAGTGTGGGGTCCAAAACTGGACACAGTACTCCAGATGAGGCCTCACCAATGTCGAATAGAGGAGAATGATCACATCCCTCGATCTGCTGGCAATGCCCCTACTAATACAGCCCAAAATGCCATTAGCCTTCTTGGCAACAAGGGCACACTGTTGACTCATATCCAGCTTCACGTCCACTGTAACCCCTAGGTCCTTTTCTGCAGAACTACTGCCTAGCCATTCAGTCCCTAGTCTGTAGCAGTACATGGGATTTTTCCGTCCTAAGTGCAGGACTCTGCACTTGTCCTTGTTGATTTCCTCATCGGATTTCTTTTGGCCCAATCCTCTAACTTGTCTAGGTCCCTCTGTATCCTATCCCTACCCTGCCACTCCTCCCAGTATCTGCCACTCTCCCAGTTGAGTGTCATCTGCAAACTTGCTGAGGGTGCAGTCCACTCCATCCTCCAGATCATTAATGAAGATATCGAAGAAAACTGTCCCCAGGACCGACCCTTGGGGCACTCTGCTTGATACCGGCTGCCAACTAGACATGGAGCCATTGATCACTACCCATTGAGCCCGATGATCTTGCCAGCTTTCTGTCCACCTTATAGTCCATTCATCCAGCCCATGCTTCTTTAACTTGCTGTTAAGGATACTGTGGGAGACTGTATCAAAAGCTTTGCTAAAGTCAAGGAATAACACATCCACTGCTTTCCCCTCATCCACAGAGCCAGTTATCTCATCATAGAAGGCAATTAGGTTAGTCAGTCATGACTTGCCCTTGGTGAATCCATGCTGACTGTTCCTGATCACTTTCCTCTCCTCCAAGTGCTTCAGAATTGATTCCTTGAGAACCTGCTCCATGATATTCCAAGGACTGAGGTGAGGCTGACTGGCCTGTAGTTCCCCAGATCCTCCTTCTTCCCTTTTTTAAAGATGGGCACTACGTTAGCCTTTTTCCAGTCTTCTAGGACCTCCCCCGATCACCATGAGTTTTCAATCCTATCGATTTTCTTGCCCTTTCTGCTGTTTTTACCAATATGTGAAAAGGTTAGTCCCAGATATGGGAGGTGTGCAGCATGGTTCCTACTGAGAACTGATTTAATATCTTTTTGAATCTTCATTATAATCTCATGCAGATTCTTTTTAAACTTACTGTGGGAAACTAATTCTATTTTCTAGAGCCATTTACACTTCCAGTATGGACTTCTCTTCTGCTATGAAGGGCATTTCAGACCTGGTGATTTCAATGAATTGTTTTGTGTCTCTTCATTGTTGTTGAATATGTGATTTTTCAAATCGAATTGGTATAAATTTGTGTGTGTGTGTATTTAACACCACACTGGAAAACACTGTCTGAAACAATAAAACATCCTGCGATGCTGCCAGTCAAAAGAAATAGCATTTAACTTTCTTATTAGATGTCTCAGACTACCTGGCAGATAAAAGTGTACAGTGCAGGTAACCCCATAGCCTGCTCGGTGTAAAAGGTGGCTTCAAGCACACTTTTAAACTCTTCATTCCCAAGGGATGAGTCAGCAACCACGCTGACCCTCCTTCCCTTTTGCAGCAGTTTTTCTTCTTTCTCCCCCTATACCCAGCCATAAAGCACTATTTTCTTTATTCCGCCAGCCAGACAAAACCTAATTCAGAACACAGAAACCTGGCTAGAAGAAATGCAATTTACATTTTCAAGTATATACATTCAAAATTAGATGGAGTTTTGTCCTTTGCCTCAATTCGTCCTCCCTGCTGGCCAGCAGCAAGCTTCTGCTACTGCTTTGCTGTTCATAGGGTTGTGATGGGCTTCACTTGCTGGTGGTACTGCACAGTAGTTAGGTACCTGGGTCATGACTCTCCCCCATCTCTAGTGTCCCCTGCCAGTGGTTGCTCTGGAGCAGTGGTGGTCTCCCTTCTGATATGTAGTGACTCAGCCCTGTGTCCAGGTCACCAATTCAATCTGCTGCTTTCTGGGGGAGTAACACAATCCAACACAATATATGTAAATCCAACATCCCTCACAACAAAGTCTTCAGCCCATGTCAAGCCTCTGTGGGCTGCATGCCCTTGCCACAGGGTTTACAATGTTTCTGTCCCCCTTTTCTGCAGTGATTGAAGGAGTTTATGCCCCCTTCACGGCTGGGGTATGGTAGGGGACCCTGGGCCCTCCCTCTCCACCAGACTCTTACCAAGGGCCCTACGAGAGGCAGTGATATCAAACCCTTAGGAGCTGTGGGGCTGCCTCCCTTGGATACTTCTTATCACTTACCCTTCCAGTCCAGGGTGTGGTCAAAAGCCTCACAAATGGCCCACCGGAAGACAGAGTTCCCTAGTCCTACGGGGAAACTAGTCCCTCCTCTAGGGCCTATAGGAGCTGTTGCTTGCAGTCCTCTCTGCTGCAGCCAGAACTCCAGCTGTCCCCTTACTCAGGTGCTCCCAAGATAGGTCTCCTCCTGTCTGCCCACTTTCTTTTTCTTTTTTCTTTCCTTGTGGTTTTATGGCACAGCATTCTCAGCCTATGAGGCTACGACCACCTCCTACTGCAGTTTTCTCATAAGCAAAAACCTATATCCTCTCACCGAGTCCTATATCCTTAAAAAAAAAAAAAATTAAAAAAAACCCGCAAAGTAATACTACCCCACTTTCCCGGTACTCTCACCAATCCTTTCAGACTACATTTTTTCATCTTGAGGTGTGTCAGTTCTTCGGAAAGGATCTTTCTTCTATGTAATTCTCCCTGCATTGCCACAGCAGATGCTCAACTGTTTCTTGGACTTTGCATGTGTCTCACAACCCATCTCTGTGCTTAGTAAATATAAATTACCGTTCAGGTCACAGTGACCTGTTAGGATGCTAAATAGTTATTTTGCTGCTTCTATCATCGCTATTAAGTATACCATTGTCCTCAGTTCTTGGACTTTTTTCATAGAACCTTCATCTTTTTTTTTTTCCTTTGGTCCATAGTTCTTGCTGTTCCTTCTTAAGTTCTCTCTTAACCAAGCTTTTGAAGTCCTGTTTATTTAGAGGGATATTATATCAACCTCCTAATTTTTTAAGGCATTTTTCACTGCTTTATCTCCCATTTCATTGCTTGGTGTCCCGACATGTCCTGGAATCCACACTGTTACCATATGTACAATTAATTGTACAATCTCCATAGTTAAGAACAATATTTTCATTGATTAAGTCATTCCTGCTTTCCAAGGCTCCCTTTCTAATCGCCATTATACCTGATAAGGAGTCAGATAGGATAGCAGTCATAGTTGGGCTTACATCCCTTATCTAGGGCAGTACCAACAGTGTGCCCATCAATTTGTTTGTTGTAATGGCCACAGTATTGGATAGTCTCATCAATCTCCTAATTCCAAGTTCAGGGATACAAAAGGCTGTTCCCACTCTACGCGTGTTGTCATCTCTGGAGCTGTCAGTATAGATTTGGCAAAGCTGACCCAATTTGCCATGTATAAACTCATAAATCTTAGTTGTTGTGATAAATGAAGCAGTGTGTGTGTGGGGGGGGGGGGGGGGGGGCGCATAGCTCCCTTTGATGGACACCAAGCCAGCCAGTTAGCTGTAAAATCCCTCTTGGTAGCTATTCTCTACTTGCTTTATCTGTAAAGGGTTAAAAAGTCTCCCAGGTAAAGAAAAGAAAGTAGGCACCTGACCAAAAGAGCCAATGGGAAGGCTAGAACTTTTTAAAATTGGGGAAAAAACTTTCCCTTTGTCTGTTCTCTCTGGGTTGCAGGGACATGGAGCAGCAATGCTATAAGCAGGAATGCTGTGTAAGGTTTGAACCAGGTATGAAAAATTATCTTCCATACCTAGAAGGAATAATTTGGATAGGGAATGTTTAGATAAACACTATCAGGTTTATTTCTTTATTTTGGCTTGTGAATCTCCTCTGTGCTAACCCCAGATGCTTTTCTTTCATTTCCTATGACTAGAGATTTTAATTTCTTCCAATACTTCCTTTTCACCCATCTTTTACCTGTTTTCTGAGCCTGTTAACATGTGGGAGTCTGTGGTGCCGAGGTTCTTCTTGTCTGCTTAATTCCCAGAAGTCCTCATATGTTTGTTTCGCACTTTTATCTTCACTATGTCCATTAGCCTTAGCCCAGAAGGTTAAATCTAACAAGTTCATCCTTAAATTCATACGTATTTCTCTGGTTGCTCCCTGCCTCACACACAACAGCGTCGTAATATTGACCCATGTGTGATTCGCGGCGCTTGGGCTTGGATCTGCTCTAATTTTTTAAAAGCTGATGTAGAAGCTGAATTAAAAGCTTGGCATCCATAATCTAGAGCTGGTCTTATTAGTGCCCTATATACAAGCCCCTTCGTTTTTGGTATAACCCTATTTTACCAAAAAATCCCAGGTTTTACAAAAAGTATTGTTCGTTTTTTTCTGATTTTCACCTTACTTTTGTATCATTCATATATATATATATAAATAACTTGTTTTATTAGGAAAATACAATACATTACATGAGATATGCATTACAATAATGCATTAGTCTGTGTGTATATATATATATATATATATATATATATGCAAAGCTGCCTGTTGAAGTAAGGCTATGTATTACTCTAGAAGATACACACAATAAACAAACAAGCATGCACGCTCTGAAGTGCGTGCACATCTGAACGTATTGATGCATCTCATGCCCATCTGTGATGCAGCGTCTGTCCCACACTGGCAGAAAAGGGATTAAAAGCAGCCCTAGGGAGGCTGCAGCGGAGGCAGCCAATTAGAAAGCGGCTGAGAGGAGTAGCCAATCATGGCCTGTCAGGCTCATATAAGAAGAGCTGCAGGGCAGAGCAGAGTTCAATAGTTAACTGGAGCTTGAGGGGAGAAGACCAGGCTTCTAGCAGGAGGAAGAAGCCCCAGCACCTGGAACAATTTATTGCTGCAAGCAGGGACTGGCCGGGTAGCTAAAGAGAGCTCCTGGCGGGCTGCTAGGGCCTGAGGTAAGGGCAGAAAAGCATGCTGGAGCCACATGGGAAGTGGCCCCAGGACAAAGGACGGTAATTGCCACTGAGGTAGTGGTTGGACAGAGATTGTAGGTCCCCAGAAGGGGAGAACACAGAGTGTGGCACACCCAGAGGGAAGGGTCATGAAGAAGACGCTGTGGTCCTGGGAGTGGTGCGGGTCCTGGAACGAAAGTGATGGAGGGTGCCCTGGCAAGCAGAGCTAATCCCCAGAACAGTCAGCAGGAGACAGCGCAGTGGTGAGACACGTCCTGTCACACCATCGTATACACATTTCAGGCTGTTAGCAGATAACAACAGTTTAAAGATCTGACACTAAAATGGGAAGAAAACAAAAATCTGTATGAGAATATGTTTCAGAACACAAGGAAATATTTGAAAGTTTAAAACTAAAACAGGAGAAAAGGATGAAGTTGAGTATATTTGCTGCAAATAGTGTGGCCCAATTATTAGATATAAATATTTATAGGCTAATAGTTCTAAGTCTACAACAGTAAACTGTTTATTCAAATAAAAAAATTTATTTGGGGATTAGAGATATATTATTTTCTTAAACTCAGAGGTGGCATTGTGATTTGAGTTCTGTTGTAGTTCTGCAGCAAACCACGTTGAATTCCATTCATCCATGCATTAATCTACTGAATGCTTTTCCCCCCGTTCTTCATTCCACCAAAATAAACCCCAGTATTTACCTAGAAAAATTATTAAGTTTTTTCCACAGATTTTTATTTGTTATAAACACCAGTCAGTTCCTGGGAAAAATTAAATAAAAACTGAAAACGAAGGGCCCTACCTATACAGCATCAGCAATGTGTTCTTATCTGCACTCCAATTGTTCCTAGCAATACTTTTAAGCAGATTCATCCAATCTTTACATTTAGTCTTGATGTAAGATAGTTTGTTATTGAACATAACTCCTAAAAATGTAGCATTTTGAACTACCTGTATTTTTTCTATCTAGAGATATAGATTTCATTTCCCCTAATCTTCCTTTTTGGGGAAGATCATTTCCTTTGTTTTAGCAAGTGAGAACTTAAATGTCCAAGTGTCTCTCCTTTCTGAAACCCCCCTGAGCACATTTGTTCTGTTCACAGCTGTCTTAAGTCTTCTATGTTTGGCCCATGTAGCACAGTTATCTGCAAACAGGGCAGTGGTTTTCAACCTGTGGTCTGCGGATCCCTGGGGGTCCACAGACTATGTTTAAGATTTCCAAAGGGGTCTGCACCGCCATTCAAAATTTTTTAGGGGTCCACAAATGAAAAAAGGTTGAAAACCATTGAAATAGGGTATTCCTATTCCTGGCTGTATACTCTGGAACATCATTAATCATAATGTTAAACAGAGTTGGGCTGATAACACTCCTCCGTGGAGTGCCATTAGTAAGTTTATAAGTATTTGGCAAAGCAGACGCCACCCTGAGTTGTATGATTCTGTCACTTAAGAAATTTCTTATCCACCAGAACATTCTTCCTCTTATTCCAATTGAGGCTAGTTTATACAGCAAACTTCCCCTCCATAGCATGTTATATGTGTTTTCTGTGTCCAAACGGACAGCTCTCATAAACTTTCTGGTCTTTATGGTTTTTTGTATTTATGTTTCTAATCTTACAATATGATCAACTCTCTATCTTCCTTTCCTGAAACCACTTTGTACAGTTTATACTTTCATTTTTCCCAAGTTTGCTACTAAATTCTCATTTATCATTCTTTCATTATTTTCCCCACACAATGGGAGGGCAATAGGTCTAGATGCATCAGGTCTTGTGTGTAATTTGCCAGGTATGCCTATTGGTATAACCACCACTTGTTTCCATTCTGCTGGTAGTATTCCTTTTCCACATATATTTTGTTATATGATTTCAATAAAACTCCCTTCCAGTAGGTGCTTAAGCATTGCATTAAATATACTATCATTACCTGCTTTTAGCTATAGCATTTTTGAGTTCCTGTATGCTGATATTTTCATTCAGTATGTCATCTTTGTAGTTTACTGAGCCATGTAAGAGCTCACAATTTTCTTCAACATTCTTTTTTTGTTCACAAAACTTTACTTTGATTTGTATCACTACTAACTTTTTGGAACTCTTTAGCTAAAATGTCCACTTTTCCCAAATTACAACTTTCAACGTTATTTACTATAAGACCAGGAATACATTTATTATTACCCCGAGTCATTTTTTAAACTTGTTTATATATCACTGAAACCTTGGAACCTTTGTTCATTTTCCCACAGTTCTTTCTCCAACTCTTTGCACCACTGCTTTACATCTTTTATAGTTCATTAAGTCATTTCTATTTATTGTACTTTTTGCTTGTTTGTATGCCATATTTCTTTAATTGCTACTTGCAATCTTTATTTCACCAGGGAACTGGGTTTCTGAGTGTGTGGCAATTCAGTGTCTTACATATAGCTAGATTGGCTGCTGCTACAACTCTCTTTATTATATTATCATGAAATTTCTCTAGATTATCACTTATACAGTATGTGCTTAGCTACTCTGCACACTTACTCTTAAAGAGTCCCCAGTTTGCTTTTCTAAGGCTCCAGGTAGGAATTCTGTCAGTGTTTTCAACATTACCTTGATAGGTAATTAGCACAGGGATGTGATCACTTCCCATTCCATCTTCTTTATAGATTTCCCAGCTGCATTTACTTGCTATACTGCTAGTTGCAGTTCCCAGATCTACACATGAAAATGTTCCATCCACCGAATTAAACCTAATAGGTGCACCAGTATTGAGCAATACCCGGTTGTGCATGTCCATGAACTGTTCAAGGCATTTGCCATTATAATCAGTTTTCCTGCTTCTTAATATTCATTATGTCTATTCAGGTCTCCACAAATATGATACAGGCCTTTGACACCCATAACTAATTCTTCCAATTCTAGATTGTCTAGTTTTTTACATGAGTTGTAAACATTATAGATTCATATAAAGGTGCTATTATATTGCAGAGGAATCTCAACAATGTTGTACTCAACTTACGTTCTGTACATCTATTTCAATGTAACTAAGACCTTCCTTCATAAATATACAAACCCTTCCTCCTCTTGTTATTTCTCTGTCACATCTGATTATATCATATCCTGGAAGTCTAAATATAAGTTTTCTCACTTTCTCTTGTACAGGTTTGTTTTCCATTTCAAAACATTTCTTTTAATTCCTGACCATATGTTATTAAACTGTGTGTGTGTTCTAGCAAAAACCCGTTACAATCATGTTATTTAAATTACATTATTACCTTAATTTAAAATTGCATGAATGCGGTCTACCAAGAGATTGCCTAAATGCAAATAGTGTTCCGATGCTTTTATTATTTTTATTCTTACAGTCTTCTTCCCTGCCTGTAAAGCACAATTCATCACTTCTATCATAAATGCTGTCCATTTCTCTTTGCCTAAAAGCAGTATATCTTCATCTGTTCCCCTTATATTATCTTTCCTGCCCTGAACTGTGTACTGTTGTACCAGTAACTCTTTTCCCTCACTGCCGTGTTCCCCCTCCACATTCTGCTGTGAATACCTTTTGGTAGTTTCCGCATAGGATATCTTATGGGTAGTTTTCATTTTCTATGTCTCTTTAGCTCATTTCACTGCCACACATCCTTTGTATGCTGCACTGTGCTTATTTCCACAATTGCTACATTTTAGTTCTGTTCCTTCCATGCAGTTCTCATACGAGTGTTCTTCTGCACACATACCAAGACTCATTTTCCCCTTAGGCAGCTGCCACATGCCCAAACATTTATGACATCTCAAAGGAGCTAGGATATGTGATTTAACCCACAAGAGTTGATATCCTATTATTAAGAGATATTAATCCTATTAGTAGCATTGTACTTCTCAATGTTACTTTGGATGGCTGTGGATGGTTTGTGTTCTCCCCCTCTCCTGATAATCAGTTGATTAACAAACAGCACTTGGTCCTTTCCTATACCCCTTTTAATTTAACTCTCAGACATACCTACTGGAACTGCATACATTACCCCTCTTGCTTCTCTCAGAAATTTAGGTAGCTGGCAAATTACTTTTTATTTTCCCTAAAATTGTAGTTTTAAGAAGTTTCTAAGCCTGTTCCTTATGCATACAGTCTACACTTAAGAAACCTTAACTAGGGCTGTCAAGCTATTAAAAAAATTAACTGTGATTTAATTGTGCAATTAATCACACAGTTAAACAATAATAGAATACCATTTATTTAAATATTTTGGGATGTTTTCTACATTTTCAAATATATTGATTTCAATTACAACACAGAATACAAAGTGTACAGTGCTCACTTTTGATTACAAGTATTTGCACTATAAAAAAACAAAAAAAATAGTATTTTTCAATTCACCTAATTCAAGTACTGTAGTGCAATCTCTTTATCATGAAAGGTGAACTTACTAATGTAGAATTATGTACAAAAAATAACTGCACTCAAAAATAAAACAATGTAAAACTTTAGAGCCTACAAGTCCACTCAGTCCTACTTCTTGTTCAGCCAATTGCTAAGACAAAGTTTGTTTACATTTGCAGGAGATAATGCTGCCCGCTTCTTGTTTACAATGTCGCCTGAAAGCGAAAACAGATCGTCGCATGGCACTGTTGTAGCTGGTGTTGCAAGATATTTATGTGCCAGATGTAGCACAATGGGATCCTGATCCTTAAATGAGGCCTCTCAGTGCTACTGTAATACAAATAATAAATAACTAGCACAAGTATGTATAATGTGTATTGGGAGAAGTATGAAACTATTAGCACTAGCTCATAGCTGGTATGACTGCAGTGTTTTGTATTACTGGGAGAATTTTCTTTTCACAAATGTACCTCAGATGAATGCCCTGATCATTTTTAGTAAGAACCTTGAGAATAGGCAAGGAAAGGCCTATGTATAGTCTTGGTATCTTAATCTTCCCCCTAACATGCAAGGCATTTCCAGTCATGAAGCATGAAATTTCAGAGTAACATTAGTTCCTGTAAAGAAGACCCCCCCCACACCTCCGATTTGTGTAGCATTTATGGAATTTTAAAGACTGCAAGACGATATGCTTTTAAAAATGAAAAAATGTTTACCTTTAAACCTGGGTGATTTTTTTTTTCCAAATAATAAATTATCCAAAAAAATGCATTTTGGGGGGCCCCAAAAACATTTTTCCACAAAAGTTTTGGTTCTTTCGAAACGTTTTGTTTTGACCATTTCAAACCATTTCATTTCAACTTTTAGTTTCAAACCATTTCATTTTGATCATTTTGAAATGAAATATTTTGATTTTTTGTTTCAGAACAGCATTATGTTTCAAAATTTAGATAAATATTTTTAAAACTAACAACAAGAGTGAAAAATGCCCCAAAACAAAAAAACCTAAAAAAAAAATAAGTTTCACATCAAAATGAAACCTTTTGTTCAAACCTAATTTTTCTTTTCTTTTTTCTTTTCATTTTTGAATTGTGTTGAGAAAAACTGAAGAAATTCAGTTTTGGTTCAAACTGAACTGATTTTTTTTCCAGATTTTTTTCAGTGTCACCCTGGAAAATTAGTTATTCACTCAGCTCTATTCACCATAAGCCAATGTGTTTTTTAAAACAATATTTTGCTTGTATCTGAATTTTGAACAGTCAATGATCTTTCCCTTTGATATCTGTTTCCAAAGACTGACCTATAGTGGAGTCCAAGGAGTTAATCCAGGGATGAATTTGACCAATATATATGTTGTGGTACATTTGTCCTTGAACTGTGTCTGCTACCCAGTCTCTGACAGTGGTCAATATTGGATCATTCAGAGGAAGGTGTAAATCCTCTATAATACACCATCCAACTAAAGAAAACATCTTGACCCAAACTGGGGATTAGTTTATGCCTCTGTGCAGATGGCAGCAAAGGGCCTATGCACCACTTACATCCTAAAAAGAGGGTATAAGTGGGGCTCAAGTGCTTTGTGTTCTTCCTCTGTACAGGGGTGATTTAAGTGTGTAATTCTTTTATGAAACTTATTAAGCTAACATGTGCTGTCAATGAACAAACTGAAGCCGTGACCTGTCCCTGACTTTTACTAAAAACATCCCTGACAAAATAGGGAGGGAGGAGGGTCCAGCACCCTGCCCCGCTGCGTGCAGTAGCAGGGAGCTGCGGCCCCTTGCCTCCACTGGCAGAGGAGGCTGGGGAGCTCCGGGGGGAGGGGGGGGGTATTTCCCAAGCGCCACCGGCAGCAGTGACTGGGGAGCTCTGGGGAATCTCCCACTTCCCTGCAGGGCTGGGAGCTGGGGGGGGATGGTGGCAGGGAGCAGGGGAGGCGGCGGGGGAGTCCAATGTCACAGAGGTTGCAGAAAATCATGGAATCCATGACTTCTGCGACCTCCGTGACATACTCATAGCCTTAATTATATGCAGTATAAAATGATTCCTATTTTTATACAACCTATAACAGGAAAAGGAAAGGTGTAAATAGGCCTTCGGTCATTCACTATTTTATGTACCTATTATCTTTGGTTCTTCTTACAATTACATTACGAAGTCTTTGGGTCATGGACCATGTCCACCTTTACGTTTGTATAGCACAGTGTGGCCTCGATCCTGATTGGAGCTTGCAATAGGGTATATACCTCACACAGGCTCTGAAAGGGTTAATGTTGGCCTGAGACCAATTTACGTACCTGGCTGCATGTGGAAGGTGGGCTAGCCCCAATTACTGATGGATTCCAGCTGAGGGAGGAGCTGGAATATAGAGGATGTGAGGGGGAAGCTTGGGAGGAGAGCTAGCCCTGTGGTCCTTGCTTAAGTAGAGAAGTCTTGCAGGAGGCCAGCAAGAGATGAAGTGGCCACTGGGAGGGAAGTAGGCTCTAGTGGTAAGCCATGATACAATGGCATGATCTGAACTTCCAGGGAGAGTGTCCTGGAGGCATTAAGTGGAGGAACAACTTGAGGAACTTAAGCAGAATGAAAGGTCACGTTCAAAGAGGGCAGAAGTGGTTTTGAGTTTGTACTTTTAGTTTTGGATTTTGCTGGGGGATTCCAGGGCCCTACAAGTCTCAGACCTGAGAGAAGGGTGAACCTAGAGAACTCGCAGAGGAGAAGGCCTGAGAAATGTCAGGGAGGAAGAAGCCCAGAGAGGCAGCAACAAGGAGTTGGACGGAGCTGTCCATGGCTGGTGGCTAGCTATAGGGTCCCTGGGCTGGAATGCAAGGTAATGGACAGGCTTGGGTTCACTGATATGGTGGCATGAGGTTGGAGAAAGGGACAAGGATGACAGAGTCTCCTGCAAAAGGGTGTGCAAGGACCATGAGCCACAGAGTTGGGCCAGAGACTTGATATAAGCATACTGAACTTTTATTTGTTGGACTCAATTAGGTGTGGGCTTATATCATGACCTGGCCAGAGAGCTGAGTCATGGAAAGAGGTGGACATCTGAAGGACCATGGTGGCTGTCGACAGGGGATGTTGGACAAGGAAAGAGCTGCCATGCCATGCCCAGTCATGGGGAGATGCTCCTGCAGTGAGTCCACCCTTTTGCATGACCACTGGGGGCTACTTCAATACAAATTATTTTTCCAGTCTTTGTCATCTCTCCTCTATTTTTGTTGCCCTTCAATTGCACCTTTTAATTTTGGTAAATTATCTATTATGACACCTAGCAGGCTCAGTTTTCTGCATCCTGTCTGCAGTGTGCAGATTAGGACTGCCCCTGTTATAACTATGCAACGTGATCACAGCCCCAATTAGGAGCAGCAGCCAATGGGGGCCTTTAGAAGCAGGATTGAACAGAACCTCCAAATTCCACACTTTTGCTGCAGAGATGCAAGCTGTTTCTACAAAGAGAATTCATTTTACTGCTGAGGGAGGACTGTCACAAAATGGGGAGGGGAAGGTCAGAGTAAAATTGTTAAAGAGAGATGGGAGGAGGGCAGACAAAGAAGGTGTGCCTTATGTTTTCCTGCTTATAGCAAAAACCCCCATTACCCTGGTCCGCTTTGAGAACTTTGCAAGATTGTACAGCTGCTGCCTCCTGCCCATGACAGAGATGTGGTAGGAGTCTGTCTTCTGGCAGAATGACGAAAAACACATTTTTCTTTCACCTAGAAGAAACGAAAGCTGTCACAGTCTGGTTGCATAATTAGGAAGTGCTAGTATATGTTTACCACACACACACGTCAGAGATTCATATGAAGTGCAAACAGCCTCAAGTTACTCTAAATAGGTTACAGTTTTATTTATTTATTCTCCCCTTTCTACAGCCTCCCATCTGTATGATGCATATAACAAAACCTGTAGGGGCATCTGCAGTAAAATTAAAACACCCTCTTCCAAAGAGATCTGACATAAGAACTAAAATTAAGATCTACTTAACAGGCTTTGGATAAGACCCTCGTGATTAGTAATAGCTGAATACCTTCAATATGTAGCAAATCAGTACTGATAAATAATCTAAGGGCACTGAAAGAAAATAATGCAATTTAGCCAAGCAGAAAGAAAACTGTTCACCTCTATCTTGAAAAATGTTGAGAGATCTTAAAATCTTAAGGGAGGTGCTGCAGATGATAGATTTAAAATACAACAAAATTTGTTTCAGGTGATAAGCCAGGGACCACCAAGAATTGGTTGCCTAGCGCTGGTGATTTTTAAGGTTGAACAAAATTGTAGCAGAAATTTTAGGAATACATTAAAGTGGTCACTAAAGACAGGAGCTTGGCTTTTGAAGCTGACCCTTTAGAGTAAGCAGTTCTGTGGTAAAATTGACTTTCTCATTAACGGATTGGTGTTTGGAATTTAAAAGGCTGATTCTAGGCAATTATCTAATCCCCAAATGCAGAGCACTTAAGTATGTGAATAACTTCAATTATTTCAATGAATCTACATGTGTGCCTAAAGTTGTGTGCTCAAGTGTTTTGCTGGATCAAGGCCACAACAAGTATATTACAGGTTTTTTTGAAAGTAGAAAGATATTGATATAAAAACACCTCCTATTTATGAATCTAGCTCCTTGATTCATGATATCTGATCCATGGAACCTGATCCAAAGCCCAGTGAAATCAATCTGGCATTTTTTACATTGATTTCAATGGATTTTGTATCAGACTCTTAGGGCTGGATTGGCACCTTGCAATCTACCCAAATAAGGAGCAGTTTGTAGCCAAGAACAGAACAGGGACTGAATTGTGACTAGAGCTGAGTGAATAACAGATTTTTCAGGTTTCTGGCAATTCTGAAAAATCAACCAAAAATGGTTTCTTGTTGAATCAAATCAAATAGATGAAAAAATTCCTTTTATTTCAAACGAAATGTTTAGTCCAAAATTAAACATTTCATTTAGATTATGAGCATTTAAAAACACTTTTAAAAGTAAAATTAAAGGAAATTTTGTAACACAAAGGCTTTTAAACATCAAAAAATGGAAACATTTCATTTAGAAAACATTTAAATGAAACCCTCCAATCTGTTTGGATTTTTCTTTTATGATTTTTGCTCAAAATAATTTGGGAAAAAATGTTTTGGTGTTACTGAATCTGCACCTTTTTTTTTTTTTTTGCTTGAAAAAAAGTTTCAGTCAAAATTTTTTCCCCAGCTCCAGTTGTGACCAAGAATCACAGTTTGGCATCTGCTTTCTCCTTGTTCCTTGGGGGATTACTTCCCTCTCTTCACCAGCACATTTCACTTACTCCTATTCACTCTCAGCCTACCCACCTGTGCAGGATGGGGAGTGGTAGCTGCCTTCCCCTCCCCTCCCACACTGATGCTATCTTTTATATAAGAAAAAAGGGGGCTCTTTACCTCCTTTTATTCCACAGGGTGATGCTCTGACTCTTAGAGTGGATATCACACTTACCTCTATCGTAGTGATGCAAAGCAAAATTACAGTGTGGTACAGTGAGGTCATACCATATATTTTTGCAACATTTTTACAAGTGAGAGAGTAACTTTTTCAGATAACTCTGAAATGCTTAGAAATTGCCATAAGTGCATTGCTTTTCTTCAGTTAGCCATATTTAGGACCGCTGAATGATTTTACTGGGTTATAGTGGTTATTCTGATCTAGTGCAATTGACATAAATCATGTAGTTAGCTTTATTTATGTCAACTGCGCTGGCATAAATTTGTTTGTAAACCAAATCCAGAGTCTTTCTTGTCACAAAGCATTTTTGTGACAACTGCTACTGTGAGGTAGAATACTTATTACCAGGCAAGCATCATTTCAGTTATTTTGTATTTCTTTATAGGCTTGCATGGGTAGGACAATTGAATGATCAATTACAGAGGTGTGACATTACACAATTTTTATAGAAGATTTGGGAATTTCATTTTCAGAAGAAAAGTTATGCTGAAAAGGCATTTGAGGAAACAAGATGGTATTTTCTTAGGCATGCATTTTCAGAAAACATTGAGAATGAATGATTCTGAGAGATCTATAATTTTATGCTAACAATTTGTTCACTGAGGCAAGATCACTGTATCCAGGAACAATTGTCCTTCATTGTGTGGATGATTGAGAAGTCCTTTTACCTGAGATTTTATGGATTCTATACAAACTGATGGTTTTAAAAAAAAGTGCTAATCCAGATACCTGAGTCAGTGGGTCTGATTCTCTTCTCTCCACCCTGTAAATCCAGAGCAACTTTCCTGAGAGCCATGTAGTTACATTGATGTAAAACTGATGTAAGCGAGAGGAGAATTGGTTCACATTTAAGAATGTATTTCTAAAGCAGGTATTACCATGCTTAAAGGCACACTGGCAACTTCATTTTGTTTAAATTAACTAATTAAAAAAATTCTTATCCAGCATCCTTTGAATTCTACGTCCTGAAATTGTTTATTTAAAATTCTTAAAACAACCACCCCCACCCAGAAATGGTTATTTTTCTGTTACCTGCTATATTGAGAAGGACCCTTTGAAGGGACCAATAGGAATGATAACATTCACATTCACACCTCTCCTTCTCTATGCACTAAACCACCGTCTGCCTCTTCAGGTTCTGTTTCATCAGTACAGCTCCTCCTCCTGGGAAATGCAGAGCCTGGAGTGGAATGTACAGAGTTGCCTCCAAAGCAGGGCGTGAGTTGTGGAACTGACCATCACACTGTGATACTGATTATACACAAAGTTCTGTCAAAAGCAGCAAATCAACCCACTGGGGGGGAAAAGTGCACCCCCAGATCTCTAACCTAAGGAGTCACTTATAGCATTGTATATATATTTCCATACAGAAATGTTATTTTTCAACTTAATTGTCCAAACCTTGCTCACTTACATTGGTGTAACCCCAACAAAATAAATTGCTGAGCAGAATTTGGCGGTATGCATTCATGTGTTCTCTATTGTGTAGCCTAAATTAAGCTCTTCAGAGAATTGTTGCATACATTGAGCTAATACAAGTTAAGAAAGAGAAGCTGCTGGCAGGACCAGTTCCCAGATCTCTGACATTTCCAAGAAATCACTTTGTCCAAAATTCTAAAAATCAAGTTCATCTGGCTCCAGGCAAATACACTCTTTGTTATACATGACACAGATATTATTACATTTTCCATTTGGTAAAGCTACACTGTATCTCCAAGTTCTCTAAAAATAGGGCTATGATTCAAGTTGCAAACAAGATGGAAGGATTTCAGAGGGCTACATCGCACATGCAGCAACAAAGCTAAAGTAATAGGAAAAAGTTGTTTTGGGGCATAGAACTATGGTCTCTCCTTTGCTGAAGCAGCTCTGTAAATCAGCAGTTCTACTGTTGCAAGTACAAAGAGACTGCTTTTTCTTAAAACAAGCTACACTGTAGGATTCATCCCCTGAAATGACAGAGCAAAGATACCATTTTTCCTAACTCACTGACTAACTCACTGTTT
This sequence comes from Caretta caretta, assembly GCF_965140235.1. NCBI lineage: Eukaryota > Metazoa > Chordata > Testudines > Cheloniidae > Caretta > Caretta caretta. Next base: position 196,968,303 of record NC_134207.1, on the reverse strand, counting down.
ACTTGCTGCGTGGCCCAATATGCATGTACACACAATGTTTGTGCTGGCTAGAAAAATCAGCATTTACACAGTACTCCCTTGCAACTTTTACTAGGACAGACTGGTTTTATTTTAATTGCTAATTTTTGACACACATTCTGCCCTTAGTTACACCCAAGCAGCCTCACTGACTTCAGCTAAGGCCAATTTACACTTTAACTGGAATGATTATTGTTCAGTCTAGGGACAAGTTAATGAGGGATACTTTATAGCTGTAGGTATTATGTGCCATTATGTAAAATAATATTGTTTGTTATTTAGTAAACTGACAAAGAGGAATGGCACTTGTCAGTCAAGGATCTCAACACCCTTTTGAAAGTGATAATATCCGAGTTTTACAGATGGGAATGCTGAGATATAGAGGCTATGTGTGTTGCCCAAAGCCACATCTATGATAGAACTAGGAATAGGACCTAGGCGGACTGATTTTTTTTTCCCTTCAGTGCCCAATCATCTTGGACCATGCTAAACACACTCTAGTGAGCTATTGTGTAGCTATTCACGTGATCACAAAAACTTTTACTCATACAAATAATCCTGATTCGCAATTTTTGTCTGCAAGAAGAAGGATGGCCCTATGGTTAGGGTACTAGCTAGGACTTGTGGAGACCCAGGTTTGATTTTGTCTTTTACTACAGACTTCCTGTGTGACAATAGACAGTCACTTGGGGCCAGATTTTTAAATGTGTACAAGACGCCTAGTGGGATTTTTCAAAAGCAACTAAAATTCACTGATGTCCGTAGGTGTTGGTGTGCAGATGTATTTAAAAATCATTCTAGGCATCTCAGTACCTTTTAAATATCTGGCCCCTAGAATCTTGTGCCTCTGTTCTCCATCTGTAGAATGGAGATGATATCTCCCAGAGGCATTGTGATGATAACGCATAAAAGATTTCAAGGCACTTGGACACTATGGTAATGGGAGCCAGCTGAGATTAATAAACAGTGACTTCAATGGAACTATTTGCATGAGTAAGGACTACTCTTGTGAGGAAGAGTTTTCAGGATTCGAATGTAACTTGCCAGAAATCTGGCATTTTGCAAGGACTAGGAATCACAGGGCTTCCTGTTGTTCCCATTGGCTTCATTGAAAGGAATATCTCCACAATTGTCAAAACTCTGAAATTTCATACATAGACCATGTCATAAAACATACCTTATGTAAATTGCAGTTTGTAAAGATGTATCTGTGGTATGAACCTTTAAATATACGGTAACTAACTAATATGGTATACAAACAAAGAAAACTTACTATGTATGAAGCATAATGTTATTTAAAATCTGAATATATGTCCCTATTTTGATCTTACATTTACATTTTCCAGTAGTGCAAAATTCTATAAAAATCCTCTAGGATTACTTTAAATAATACTGAACAAATGTTGGTTTAGAATAGTATTCACATATGATCAAGAACGTGAAATATTTTCAGGGAACTGTTTTTTAATTGGTTGGGTTTTTGGCTTTATTTTCTTCAGTTTTATGCCAGGCTCTCAGTGTTTTCAATATAAAAACCCAGCAATAAAAAGAATGGAATTTTCAGTGTTCCAGGTGAAAAATATTTAGTTTATGTCACTGCGCTAACCAGCTAGGGTCAGTTAAGAGAAATGATGCCAATAGGTTACTTATAAGGTAAAAAGGTCTAGATATTGGAGGAAAAAATACACCACAAAGGAATGTACTGTGCCACACACAGACTCTTATTTTGTGCTGTACCACCACAAAAGCTTGAGAACATTTGTATAAGGCTGGATACAACTTCTATTCAGTTTCAGTGGAAAAAAACTATTAACTTCAAGGAAAGTTGAATTGAGTTTGTGATTTGTGCTGACCCCTGAGATTATGATCTGCCCACAGGCCAGCATTTATCCTCTGCATGGGTAACTGGACCACATTTATCTATCTATCTTTTGCCATCACCATGGTGTCTGACCACCTGAGAACATGGTCTTAGCTTCCTGAGATATGCTGCCTTTCCACCTGAGTCACGTGCTTGCATGCACACACATTCGGACCAGAAAAGATTCCCAGAGCAGGTTGAACTAACATTAGAGAGACTCTTCCTTAACAAAGGATGGGAGAAATGGACCTTTCGCTATTCAGGTTTTTCAATCCCAGGGTTCTCAACAGAAAGGAAGAGCAAATGCCAAGATGCTGCCTTCTGCCATTGCAATACCCAAACTTCCTTTCCTCTCTAAAGCCCAGTTAAATCCAGCACCAATATAAAAGGCCAATTTGTCCCTAGAGTGGCCACCCTGACACATTTTAAATGTACATCAATGTGCTTTAAGAACTTTCTATGGGCCAAGATCCTGCTAGGTGCTGAGAACTATGTCCCCCATCCAGCAAAGTACATAAGTATTTACTTATGCAAGTGGTCCCATTGGCTTGAAGTCAAGCATGTGCCTATGTGCTTTGTTGGATTGGAGCCAGAGAGCTCAGCATCTTGCAGGATTGAATCTGATAGTCCTTACAGAGTCTTGTACAAAGCACCAACATTTTACCAGTCACAGAGCTCTAATATTTTTGAAATATGTCTTTAGCTGTTGAATTGTTCATGTACTCTCTTTTGATAAGAATATTATAAATCAAAATTAAAAACAGATACAGCTGATACTGTTTTTCTGACATCTTATCAGTTCCATACATCCAAATGCAGTGAATGATGTGGTATGTTTTTAGTAATTTGTTAGTACATTAAAGCACTGGAATTCTCCTAACATAATGTAATAAGTGTGCAGTGCACTATGGAGAAAAACAAGAAATTTCCCTATATCAGTCCCTTTTTCCTTTTGTAACTAATGCTGAATCTGGTTCTGAGGCTGCGTGCTAGAAAGCAATCGTTCTGGTGTGGTAAAAAATAAATTGCTGATATCCTAGAATCCACTTAATTGGCAGCCTGATCAATGACATGCCTGCTTAATTGGAATGATTGACAGGGAACAAATTCTATGCAATGCATTTCAATTACTCTAAACAGTATATTAATGGCCTACCTATGTTGTAATGGCACATCTCATGTTGTTTACAGTTACAAGCTTTTCAGGAAAGCTACCCAGTGAGAACTGGAGTTTGTGAACAGGAATTTCCCGCCTATGCAGCCCTCTGAGCACATAGTACCTGTTGCTCCCCTGCTTCTAAACTAGTTGACTTTATACTACTTACATCAGGGCCTTCTGGGATAGTTCTTTACAGTTGTCATCATGTAACCTGTTTATATGTTAGTATCGCAATTCATTTACCAATGGCATATGAATATGTAATTATCTGAGCCTATTGACTTAACAGTGTAAAGGAATACGAATAAGGAACACTGAGATATGATGTGATATTCTTTACCTCTTTGATATAACATTCTTTTACTGTTAGTGGAACTGGTCTAAAAAATTCAAATTTAAAACTTTTCAGTGAAAAATAGACATTTTTCTCAAGAAAAAAAATTGCAAAAATGTGTTCCATTTTTTTCAACAAGCTCTGATAAGAAGACTGATAGAGCTTTTAAGGCCAGCAGGGACCACTGATAATCTAGCCTGATTTTCTGTATAACACAGGCCATAGAATTTTCACCCAGGATTTTCTACATCAAGACCGTAACTTCTGTTTGAGTGAAAGCATATTTTTTACAAAGACATCCAGTCTTGATTTAAAAGCTTCAAGTGATGAAGAATCCATCACTTCCCTTAGTAAGTTGTTCCAATAGTTAATTACACTCATTGTTTAAAAAAAAAAATTTGCACCTTATTTCTAGTCAGAATTTGTCTAGCTTCAACTTCCAGTCATTGGATCTTGTGTTTCCCTTGTCTGCTTGGTTAAAAAGCCTTCTGCTATTGGAAATCTTCTGTATGTGATTAGGTACTTACAGACTGTGATCAAGTCACTTTCTAATCTTCTCTTCCATAAATCAAATAGACTGAACTTCTTACATCTCTCACTTTACAGTAATATGTAATGCACATAGTTACTATTGCAATGCTCATGCTCTTGGGGCAGCACTAAGGGTTGAAGCTGGGACCTGTGGATCTTAATATGTGAGCCTTAACTGCCTGAGCTAAAAGACTCACTTCTCGTAGCCATGGCTGTAGCAGGTTCATCAATCTCTTGTTGGACTAAAGACTACTAGAGGGGGACAGCATGTCACACCAAGTGGGCATGGCTTACACACTCCCCTGTAGGTAGAGAAGCATGCCCCAAGCTTTAGAGGCTTCCCCATTCAATTCCCTTTATGGGCCATCTTTTGTAACGCTAACACCCTGGGTGGATCAGCAGCAGCAGGGATCAAACCTGGGACTTCTTCGCTGTAATGGTGAATAGGCCAGCTAGAGATTCATGAGCCTCTTACAGACTTGGCTAGCAGAAGTAGAAGCTCATATATTTATGTTAGGATCCTGCATAAGCAGGATCTGCTGCTGCTGATCCACCCAGAGGTGTCAGTGTTACATTGTTATCAATAGTAAATAAATGGTCAGTCATGCAAATAGAAAAAAACATATATATGGACCTTCTTTTCTGAAGAAGACGATGCCCTCCATACATATGTTTATGCATGTTGGCTTCCATTTCACCTTCTTACTAGTACAGTACTTGAGCAGTATTGTAGCCCAAGTTATGAATCAGAAATAATGATTAACAAGTCACTAACTCTCTCTTTCAAGTACTTACTTACTTGTAAAATAGGCTCTTTTATGTTATGTATCAAACCATTGGAGAATTGCAAAGATAAGTAAAAAATAGAAGCTGAGATTTCTACCTTTGCTGCACAACTTTGCAGTCTTCAGCCTTATTATTGTCTTTAAATGTATAATAACTACCCCAGGGACAAAATTCCTTCCAAGTAACAATGTGTAGTTGCTGAATCTGTATTTTTTTTAAGTAATCTTCCTTTTCTGACAACCGACTTCAGACGTTGAAAAGACAAAGAACATTTTTCTTAAATATTGGCTCTTCTACAAGAGTAGGAATGGTTTGGCCATAGTATTTATGTATCTTTTCAAAAACCATGCAACTCTTTTGTCCAGACAGGGAGGATAACAGTGAGAGATGAAAAGGGAGATGAAACTGAAAAGGAATAGAATAGAGGACGTAGGAGGTACAAAAAGGGAGGAAATGCACGGAGAAGAGTCAGACAATAAAGAGAGAGCCTGTAGAGAAATATAAGGTCTGAGGGAGGGCTTTTCCTGCACCAGCATGGACCTATATAGTCCTCCCTTTCTTCTGGCCACTTGGGGGGGATGGATGGGTCAGCCTCTCTATGCTGCAGCTGTAGCTGAAAGTCACTCCCCTGCTCTCTAGCCATTCAGCCAGATAACGCTCCCCCTCCCCGTCCCTTCAAGTGTGGTGAAGTCAATCTGTAGATTACTTGTGACTTTCCTGCAGTACCTGAGAAAATCCCCATAAGAAAGGCAGAGAAGTATACCATCTGTGGAAGAAAATGGATAGAGCACTGCAGTGGGAAACAGTGATTCCACAAGATGCTGGGCGTGGAGAGGATTACAGCAAGAGAGATCTAGCAGGTCATCACAATCATCAGCCAAAACTAATATCATGCTGTGGTGAATATGGGAACTATAGGAGAGAAGTGCTTGGGGAAGTCAAGTGTTTGCTTATATTATATTAAACAGGCACTGTGGCTAAACTTCCCCTGAGATGAATAGAAAGAGGGAGGAGTTGTACTAAATCTTTGGATCGGCCTTTGTTCCATGAATGTTGTATTTGTAGTCTTACTGCCCAAAGGGACATTACTTTCATTTGTTTGAGGTTTATTTTATATAAATACTGGGTCTTGTGGTCTGGGTGTGAAATGATCCAAAAAAGGCATTTAAACCACAGGCATTATTTGTGTGGAGCTGGCAAATCCTAGGACCCTTAGACCTTTCTTCATGTAGTGTATTTACCTAATGTAAACTAGATGGAAGCCCTTAGAAATGTCTTTCAGTTTTTTCACCTGCAAGGGGCAGAACAACATTTCTACCAGGCTTTTGATGACTTTGTTCATGAATAATTCTAATTTTATCATAAGACCAAAGTTTAAAACTTTAACTTTAAAATTCAAATCTGTACAGTATAAATGAATCAACAGTGCAGCAGAAACATCTGTCAAGTTATAGAATAAAGGCTTTATTAGCATATTTGTGTGGCATGGAGGGATTCCTGCTGGGACCTCAAAATATGCCATCTAAAATATTTGGGGGAAATTGCACTTTCTAGGCCTGACTGAGCCCTTTTCATGACTGGCTCAGGTTGGCAGTGGTATAGAGCTACACTATATCAGTGAAAACTCTGCAGGGCACAGAGTCGTCACATGACCATCTTCAAAGTGCCTTACAAATATTAATTAACATATTAATGTTGGACAGGGACTCTAAGGCCGGTGTAGCACTGTAATGGTATCAGAAGTTTAAATATGTGATTTTCTAAAGCACCTAAAGTCCCACCAAACAGAAGTTAGTGAGACCACTACTGGAAAATGGTATGTCCAGTTCTAGTGCCATACTGTAAAGGGGATGTGGACAAATTGGGAAGGAATAGGTAATAAAGAAATTCAATCTATTTAATTTATCAAAGAGAAGGTTAAGAGGTGACTTGATCACAGTTTATAGGTACCTACCTAGGCAGAAGATTTCTGATACGTAAACAGCTACTTAATTTACCAGATAAAGGAATAACAAGGCCTAACGGCAGGAAACAGAATCTAGATGAATTCAGACTAGAAATCAAGTGCAAATTTTTAACTGTGAGGGTAATTTATCACTGGATCAACTTATCCAGGGGGAATTACCAATTGCCTGATGTTTTTAAATCAAAGTGGGATGTGTTTCTAAAATACCTTCCAGTTCAACCAGAAATTAAGGGCTTGATACAGGAGTCGCTGGGTGAAATTCAGTGGCCTGCATTATGCAGGAAATCAGACTAGTTGGTCAGAATGGTCCCTTGTAGCCTTAAAATCTATGAATATGAAAATCAGTAGAGACAGTAGGCTGCTGCTAAACGACTTAGGTACTTTTGAAATCCTACCCTGCATCTATGGAGAACAAGGAGGAGATGACAGCATATTTATTCTTTGGTCTTGATTGCATTTTGGTAAGAATGAGCAATTCAAACAAATAGAAATAACTAACAATATATTAACCATTAGGAATTTTAAGTCTCTCAATTGGATTTTTTCCCTTTGTAATGTACATAGCTGCACATTTTAATTGACTCAGTTATGACTATGGCAAGATGAGTTAATACAATTCATATGTTTTGTATATATTAAATTCTGAAGCTCTGTGCAGTGGAGGTGTAGACAAATCTATATGAGGAGTCAGTAAATTGAATAATATGAAAGCAATGACTGAGAAACCTATACACTACATTAATGCGTGTCCTTCCTTTACTGATTTATTATAATATAATGAATAAATCAATAAGGGCTGATTATTGACAACAATAATCAGATTAAAAATTGTTCTTTTCTATCCGTTTCCTTCCTCCTTTATACTTTTATTCTAATTCCATACATTAGAATGTATAAGCCCAATTCTGCTCTCTGTTACACAGAGTTGATGTTATGCACTGAGTCATTCTGGATTTATACTTGTGTAAATGAGTGCAGAATCTGGCCCATAGCTTTCAGTTACCAGCTTGGGGAGAGACACTGTGCAAATTTGTCTGTAGTTTGATAATTCTAGACTTGCATTGAATGAAACCCTGAACCCAGGTTCCTCTGTATCAACTGTTACATACATAATGCATAAGCTATCAAGCATTGTGAAGAGTGCTCTGCTTGTTCTGTAGCTGCAGAATAACATGGCTAACAGATGTTGTGCTTCTAAGGCAGTTGAACTCCTGAGTGTTCTTTTATCTTCTGATCTGCAATGTACTAGTTCCCTTGCTAGTGCATGCACAGGGCAGACAGATTAGTGTTAATTAGAGAGGCTTTGCTCATTTTCCATTGCCAGTTTTAATTTTGAGAGAGAGTAAACGTTTATCTCCTGTACATTTAAAATGAGTGTCTTAAAACCCATTAATTCCTGATATTTAGGCCTCAAATCTGTTCTAGCTAATGCAGGGATGGGAAGTAGAGATGCAATGCTCAGAGTATCCTCTGCTAAAGTACCCTTGCTGGGAAAAGCAGGATTCCAGGATAGGTGAGCTTGGAAGACACTGTGGTGCAGACTTTGCTGCTCAGAGTGTAGAGCGGACTGCTAGCCAGTTTGTGTTGCTGCTGTAGTATAAGACTACTAAGTGGTGAGGCAGGAAGAGGGAACTAGCACATGCTCCTACACTAGGGAGCCATGCTGTTTTGGAATATGATTCCTAGTGAGAGGCATTAGCAGACCATTCTTCTTAGAACATTATTGAGCTTTATGCTGCTTGTAATGAGGTGGGGAAAGGGAGCTTCCTACACCTTCTAACCCCCGTCTTGAACACCAAGGCAAGTCACCAGGCAGGATTTATTGCTTAATTAGCAGCTTGATCAAGCTTTAGAATGTGCATTAAAAATATGGGCTGTACTAGTTTGTTTATGGGAATAACCCTCCCCCCCACTTCATTTTATATACCTTTACCATTTGCCACCAGTCACAAAGTATCACTGTTTCCCTTTCTGTAGTGATAAGCCACTGACAGCAGAAGAAATATGTTTGGGTTGCCAGTTAGTTACAAAATTGTAATGAGTGAGTTGAAATCAAAGCAAAACCAATTACCCCTCATTCTTCAGTTTCGCTGGTAGACCTAGATATCTTTCATAATTCATTGGTCCTTCAGTATGGGCTTAAAAATCATTTCTGGCCAACAGGAGCAAAATAACAGATGACGAGGACTGAACTTTGTATTTTTGTTTTGCTTTTTAGTCTGCTGCTGTGTTTCCTGCTGTCTGAATACAGCCAGTCATCTCCAATGGTTATCAGCATTCTAGTTTTGTCTAAACCCATTTTAATTACCCCCAAACTGTAGCATTCTTTAAAACGGAGCTACATGTATATTTATTGTAGGTTCTACCCAACTAGGTGTGTCAGCTAGTACAAAAGAACATTTACCTTTGCAAAACAATCATACTAGTCCTTTGACTGTGTTCTGCTTCACTTGTTTATTTCTGCTGTGTTCTACTGTCTTATTTTTAAGGGCACGATATTGGCATTTTGTATTTCCACAGCAGCTGCCCAGGGGTGGGGGTGCCATAGGCCACTCTGTCTTGGCACTCAAAGTGTGGTTATGATCAGAACAGTGTCATCTGCCCCCCGGGTTCCTTTGAGTCATATTTGCTTATTTTACTGACAAAGACAAGGTTTTATTACTGCTAGCGTCACAGAGACAAAACACCTCTGCACTGCAGGGTGAGCTGTAATCTATTCTGTTTTATGTAGCATCAACAAAATTGTCAGCTGTGCTCTAATTGTAGACATTTCTTTTTGGCCCTGATGTTTGAAAGGGCCTCAACTCAGCCTCTAGCCAAAACATTTGTGACGCTGTATTTTTTCCTTAATGCTAGGAGCACATCTCTGCTTGGTGCTTGCTGGTTTCCTTGCCAGTCAGCATCATTTGACGCTATCTAAGTGGAACAGTCAAAGTAGCCAGGGTTCAAGGACTCTACTTTTTGTGAGACTAAGACATGCCCTCCTGATAGGTATGTTCTCTCTCTGAAATGCCTTGGGGAGGAATATTCCTCCAGGGCTTGTGCCTATTGAATGGCTTCACTTGTGCCTATGCCATATCCAATCAGCCACTTAGCTTTTTCCCAATCTCATGAGCTCTTCAGACGGCACAGCACAGAAGCTTTAGCAGCCAAATGATGCCACTTGCTTGGGCTCTACAGTAATGAACAGAGTTATTTTTAGCATGACTGAGTTACTGTGACAGCGTTATTGCAGGTTAACAAATGAACACGTCTCTTTGTCATAGGCGCCATTTCTGCAATCTGTTAGGGCATCTCATGCCAGGTTTCATTGTGTCCGCTCAGGAAGGCTATGGAAATCAGCACTTCCCTGTGATTCTCACACACTTATTTTTGAGTGAGAAGCGCAGCTGGGACATCTTTCTTTCACCGCTGATAACATTATGTAAGCTAATATTTCAGCATCACAAATATGAAGAATTGGGAAACAACCAGCAGTATTCCCTTTTGTGTATTCTAAGAGCTTGTCTACAAACAGAAGTTGCCCCGGTTTAACGAAAGGTGTGACGCTACACTGATTTGGTTAAACCAGAACAACTCTTTGTTTGGACACTGTATGGCACAACAGCTCACCTTTAATTAAACTGATGCAACTCCATATAGACCAGGCCTTAAATTATAAATCTTATAGAATGTGGGGAATAAAGTCCTTCTTTCTTATTGGTTATTGCACTCCTCTTTAATTGATGAGAAAAGACCTAGGCCCAAATTCACTTAAATATAAGAGGGTGAAGCCCCTTTAACTTCAGTGGAGTTGCACCCCATCATGCCAAAGATGAATTTGGTGCCAGTACTATAAACAGAACACCAGATCTTATACTATTAGACAGATAATTTGGGCCATTTATGACCTTTCATTCACTTAACAAATGATTCATTTCAATACAGCAGATTTTTCTCAATGTATGATTCAGTTCAGTATATGAAAAGGTCATTGCTTGGGATAGATGGACCCAAGAAGGTTCTGGCCTAAAATTTTCAAAAGTTACTAGTGATTTGCGGGGACTCATTCAACACTGACATATTTCAGAGTGTTTTGAATGCAGATATAGCAGCTATGGGCGATTATTGCCTGTGGCACCTGATACCAAGTGGAAGTAAGATTGTGTCGAGTGGCTTCCACTTACACCATGCACAAGCAAGCAGAGAATTGAATATAGTTCTCAATGGTCAGCAAATAAAGCTTCTAGGTGTCACATTGGACAATGTTTATATTTTCATATTTTTATAGCAGTATGATCTCTGTGCTGCACAGCTCCTGGCAAATAATGACTAGCTGGGGAAGGGCTGTTGGCTTTGTCTTGGGCCCTAAACACCATCTGATCATTAACAGACAGGAAAAGCTCACCCGACAATCATAGCAACTTGATTTTAGCTCAGAGAAAACTTCTGTGCCATTAAAAAATGGACATTTACCACATTGCATCATTTACCTTTAGATCTTTATTTGTGGTATTACCTATACATAGAATGAGAACTATCTTAGTAGGGTTAACTACTGAAGATGATAAATGTCCTGTTGTTAATGACAATGGTTGACATAACTACTAATAATCAAATTGTTTTCAATAATCAATGTTTACACAAAGACACATGCTTGATTAGACCTCAGAATGTATTTAACTTAAGAGGATGTTGTCGGGTTTTGGCAAACCATAAAGCAACTACTCATTGCTGAAAACAAATCATTATCAACACGCTCTCGGTCATGGCATTTATTTTATTTTGTCTAAGAGTAACTCATGGATCTGCAATGTCTTACACTTTTCTCATGGTAAGAATGATTGGTTAGGAATAAAGCATTAATTGTGAAACCACTCTTGAGGGTCATCAGTTTTGAGGCCTATTGAGCTTGGTGTATTTGCATTTAGTTTCTTCTAACCTAGTCCTCTTAAATTCTCTCTCTACAAAATGAAGAAATTGAAAAAAAATCAGTTAAAATGTACAGTGAGAAACAATTATTTAATGCAGTCTGATCATGTTCAAGGGCTCATTTAAAATACACTACTTATTTTGTCAAATTATAAGTTAACTACCTTAGAGAAGATTGGAAAAACCAACACATGTTTGCAACATTCTAACGTATTTCTCGGGATTTTAAGTCTGAAATCTTCTTTTGCCTCTGGCAAGGTATGGATTTACATATCATGGTTTATTTTGATTTGGTATACATAAGTGTTTTTGTGGTGCACAGCCATTGCTCTAATATCTGTGATCACCTCATATTTTTTATGCTGGACATCTAAGATTCTTTACTTGTTAGGCATGGCATGACACTTGCAGTGTATTGTGCTGACTTGGGTCTGTGAAGTTCCATGTTGTGCAGATCGTGAAGGCATACCTCTCTCTTTGTTTGTTTATGTGCTTGTAAGGTGATTAGCAACAATTCTTTCTGCTGTTACTCAGAAACAAGAAATTCACTCCTGCATTTTGATGCATTAGATAAGGCCCTTTCATTCGTGATGTCATTCAACCAGCATCCTTGATGTCACATATGCCAGGGGTTGGGGAGGGGATTAGGGGGAGATTGTTATGGACTACACCTCTGAGAAGGCGATTCAATGGATAAAATAGCAGCTCTGCTGCTACTGGAGTTGTGGAGTCATAGAGTTTAAGGCCAGAAGGGATCATCAGATCATCTAGTCTGACCTCCTGTGTATCACAAGCCACCAGTACCAGCCCGGCACCCACACACTAAACCCAATAATCGAAATTAGACCAAAGTAAATGAGACCCAAAGGAGACTAGACAATTATGTGCTACAGAATAGGGGGGACCAAGATGCATTAGTGCTCAAGGTTCCTGCAATGGCAGGGAAATTATTAAATGAGAGAGACCCACATAATCCTGGCAAGTGACCCACACCCACATGCTACAGAGGAAGATGAAAAAACCCTCAACTCACTGCCAATCTGACTTGGGGGAAAATTGCTTCCCAACCCCATGTATGCGAGCAAGAAGCAGCCAGCCCCCAAGCACCTGAGAGACCGAGAATTCTCAGAGCTACTTTGGAGCCCTGGTCCACCTCATGCTGTGTTCCTTCTCCAGCTGCGGCCATCTCTGATGCTTCAGAGGAAGGAGATAAAAAATCTGCATGGAATACACTGGGGGGGAAGTGGGTTCTCTATCCCCAGCCGAGGATTTCACTTCACTTCCATTAGTATGAGGCTGATCCAGACTACGGGGCTTCTTAGCACTCCACAGGAAAACCAGGTTAGGATTTGACCATAAAGCATTATTAAGTCCTATGTTAATATAGATCTCTTGTAACAATGGCAGGCTATGCCTCACTTTCCAGATAGTAAGCTGAGAATAATGTATCACCAAATCTGTCTCCGTTCATCTCTCCAGTAGTACAGAGAATAAGCAACTTGCCACCTCCTCTTCATCAAAAGGCTCTCAGTCTGGCCAAATTGCAAACCAGTCATTGAGTTGAGTAGGTAGTACAGATCCATACATTTCTGCAGCAAAAAAGGCACAGATTATTTTAGGTGAAACAGTCCATAGTAGTCAGCTGGTTCTTTGTAATTTTTATGCCCTTTCCTGAGCCATTCCCTGATTACCACAATGTAATTTCATTTGCTTTTATTAATAACTACATTTTGCTTGTACTGTCAGCTTAATTCTGAAATACTTCTGTTGTGTGAGTTATTTAACATCCTTCCTTCAGATCCTTACCAGATAGTCATAGCAATTTGATTAAATAGGAGATTGACTTTTGATTTATGCTTTTTTTTCAAAGACACTAGATCAGGGAGGAAAGTTCAGCCCAGCTCCAAAACATGTAAAAAGGCTAGTTATAAAACAGTACAGTAATTCTGGTATGACTCCATTGCCTTCAGGGGAATTGCACCAGGTATGAATGAGATCCTATATATTTATCTGTGATTGCAATTCAAAATTATGGTTTAAATCACTCAGTGAATAAAGTCTTTTAAAAATTGCATTTTGTTTGATTCCCTGCTTCATAAAATCTGATGTGGAGGAACATACAATAGAATCTGTATGGACATATATCTCATGTCATAAGAGTATAAATAGATTGTCTAAGTGGGTTGCACTACTGACTTCCTCATGAGGTAAAGGATATTGTGTGCACAATGATGAGAGTGATCAAAGAGGTAACTAAATCTTTTTTTTTTTAAGTAATAATGGGAAGCTTTAAATATCCCCATAGAAACTGGTCAAGTGTCACAACAGGACAAAGTCTAGAGAAGCAATGTTTCAACACCTTAAATAACTCCAAGCTGCCTGGAAAATCTTGTCCTAGATCACACAAACCAATATTCAGGAGCTGGTTCAAGAAGTATCTATAATTGAGCTACAAAGTGACAGTGATCACAATTTAATTAAGTTCAATATCTTTGGGGGGAATTGTACCAGAAACTAGTACTTCGACATTAAAATTAGAAATGGAGATTTAAAAGAGAGAGCTAATCAAAAAGACTAACTTCACAAGTGATTAAATTGCAGATCTTATGCCCAGCATGGAAGCTACTTATATAATTCTATAATAGACTCTCAGTATGCATGCAAACAGAAAAGCAGGAGGGCAAAAACAAAGTTTAAATTGCTAGGTTCAGGAGGTTACAATAAAGACTAACTGGTATGGCATATGTAAACGAAAATTGTGGCTCTCTAATCTATTAGAATTCTTTGTGTCAGCAAAATAGTAGATAAAAGACAACAATCTGGACTTTCAAAAATCCTTCGAGAAACTCCTCCACAAGAGGAAACTATGCATTCCCAGATTATAAATGAATTAGAAATGAATGGTCAACTTTCAACATGGCAAATGAACAGTGATTCTGTAATACTGACCTGAAAAGGGGATGAACAGTCCAGGGCAAAATTTGAAAATTACACCAAATAATTTAGGTTAGACAAAACTATGAAGAACTTCAGAAGGGACCTAACATGGCTAGCTGAATGAGCAGCATAATGGTAGTTGAAATTCACTGTTGACAAATGGAAGGTAATGGACAGTGGAAGTAATCATTTGAACTGCTAGCATATTGCTGGATCCTGCATTAACTGTAACCACCTAGGAAATAGATCTGGACATCGTTGTGGACAGCTCAATATGCAGCAATGGTCAAAAAGCAAAACAAATGCCTTGGGAGCTTCATTCAGTAGCTTCGTACTCTTGTGATCTAGGGAGTATTCAATGTATTCAGACATTCAGATTTTACATTGTCACCAGAATGAAGTGACTTGAAAGCATACGAGTCTAGAGCCATTGACAGGCCAACGGTTTCAATTTATGGGAGGTAAATAAATTAATCCCATGTGCAGATGAAGTTTAAATTACAATTCTTATTTTGAAGTCTCAGAACTTTGTTTAGCAATAATGTGACACATCAGTTTATGCTGCAAGAGAGGAAAATTAAAATTAGAATAAGGCATCATTTCTAGATGGAGATTGTCCACTGGAACTCTAATAGATTGAAAAAGTGAACTGATGAGAAGAAAACTCCCAAGATTGCCTCTCTGAGTAAAGATTAATTAAATTCTCTTGAATGCAAGCTGAACTGAAAAGTTAAAATAAAAATTCAGCTAATCAGATAAATGTATCCTCAATGTCTCCACTAGCTAGGCTGTGGCTGGCATTCAACGAGCAAAACAAAAATCCATTCTCACTAACCTTTAAAAAATATTCTGTTCCTTGTGTGAAATCCTCTGGCACTTCTAGAGTTCTAAATCCATTACAGAATACATAATTCAGTGGCATTTCAGATACAATTAGTCCCATGCACTCAATGGTAACAGGCTTGTCAAAGAATAATACCTTTTTGGGTATGTTTATGAAGACCTTGATTCAGCATATACATTGATGTCAATTGGGACAACTCAAACGCTTAAAGTATGAATTTAAGAGCATGGCTGAATATAGGGTGAACAGATAGCAACTGTGAAAAAACGGGATGGGGTGGGGGACAATAGGCACCTATATAAGAAAAAGTCCCAAAAAACGGGACTGTCCCTATAAAAATGGGACACCTGGTCACCCTAGCTGAATAGGATGTGTTTAAGTGCTTCGCTGAATTGTGGCCTAAATCAGGAGGAGCCAGATTATTTTGACTATAAATATTTTTAAAAAGAATATTTAAAACTTATTTCTTTGCTAAAAGCCTCTGGTGCTTAGTTAACAAGGACTTCAAGCACATATATATCTGGGTTTTAACTCCATTTTTTATTTTAGCTCGGCTATTCATTTTTCAAGTGTATCTTCTGTTGCCTCAAAGCTACTTTGAATGACTCCTATCCCAGTGCCACTGAAGAAGGAGTTAGTTTTAAATGGCAGGTCTAGAAACAGAGCTTTCCCCTGTCCTTTCCAGCTGTGGATTCCCACCCCTCTCTTTTGTACCAGTTCAGAAGAATAAAAAAAATCCAGCTTCTCCAGGAGCTGACTGTAGCTTCACTGTGTGAGTTTTAACTGACTACTTCAGAGCTCTGCCAGACTACTGCTTTCAATGGTGATGTCAGGAGTCTCTCCATAGCACCTGGCTCAAGCAGTCAGATAAATGCAAAGCAAAGAAGCAAAATAAGCCAGACAGAAGCCTGAGAGGTAAATGAAAAACCTTCATTTTCCATTTGAGACAGCTGGGTGGGGTTGTGGAGCAATAGTTTGCATGCCAGAATTCAGGTCTCTAGCAATTGGCTTGTTACACCTTAACTCTCCACCTTTATTTTATTGACTTCCAAATTGAGAAGCTGCAATATTTGGACCTGGATCCAGATTTCAAGGAACATTACAAAATCAGGAGTCAAATATGAAATTCAAATGCCCCCCAAATATCAGTGTTTTTCAGAACTGATCCCAGCTCTACATACAAAGACAGCCTGAAAATCTAGATGTAAAATAAGAACTTCTAGGTTTGTGTAGAATTATTTATTCAAATCTTCCCTTTAATTTTCTCTCTAGTATTATGTACCAGTCATAAGAGTATGTGCAATGACTGTTTAATAACCATAAAATCATTTCTGATGCAGTGAAGTGTGTGTGTGAGAATTCTGGAAATCCAACTGGAGGCTGGACTGTTGTGAACATTCAAACCGAACATCATTACCAAGGCGGAGACTATTCTCGTACATTCTTCTGATTCACAAGACAATTTCCTCTCAAGCTGGATGAGATACGGACACATAGGCTCTGTGGAATATGAATTGGGTTTGGTGCAGAGTAGGGAAATTAATGTTATGTTCTATATGCCTAGTAGATAATAGGATATTAAATTATAATGTGTTCTGGGATTTTTCAACTGTATTTGTTTAATTATTTCTTGTTTGGAATCCTTTGTTTCTGACTTCTGTCGCTAATTAGAATTTTAGGGCCAGAGTATCCCCCTGAGAGGAAAAGAAATGCACTATGAGGTTTTCCCAGGGTATTTCCACAGGATTTGTTTGCTTGATGGGGTGGGATTTGCCCTGTTTGACTCCCGAGACCTGCAGATATCCACCTGCCAGTGGAGCTCCCCTGGCCCCATCCCACTCCCATGGCAATGTAGCTTCTTGCATGCTTACCTCGAGTGAACAGGTCTGATCTATCGTAATGATGTGGTGCTATCACAGAGGGGGGACTTACTAATGAGGAAATGGCTCCCATATTCAGGCTGCATATATCTGCATGAATGTTCACTTCACTTGGCACCACTCTGTGAACACTGAACCTTCCGGCAGGCATGTATTTTTAAACAGATGGGATGAGTGTAGCCTGAGCCAAGGGAAACTTATACGTGAATTGGTTGTAGGTGTTAAGGGCAGGATTTCCACTTTGTGTTCTCAGCATCCCAGCAGCTGCAATGGACCAAATATTTAAAAGGTGTAGATCCCACTTGAGCCTTTTATGCCCATATGACAGGGATATCACACGCCCTCAGTCAAATGTCTGGATGAGGAAAAGGGAAGACACTTTCGAGAAACTGCCTGAATGGGGAAGGGTTCTCCAGCTGGTGTTTTTGAAGTAGCAGAGGGGAGAGGAGGAAGTGGTAGGCCAGCTTTTTTCCATTGGGAAATGAGAGAACCTCCTCTAACTGCACTCGGAGAAGACAAGGTATGTGAAGTCCAGGGCCAGAAAGAGAAATGTCTTGTTTTTATTTATGGACTTAGTCAAACTCAAGGATACATTTTAAACTTTTTTCCCTCTGATTAGCAGGTGCTGTACTCTTTACTGTAGAAAAGCAAAGAAATGTTTTAATTCTATCCTCTGAAAAAAGAGGCTGGTTTTGTTACCTGAAACTGAGGGAACTCTGTTAGAATCGAGTGACAAGGGAACTGGTCTCTGCTGTGATCTGGGGCTGAGCACTGTTGTTTTGTTTAAACTGGGATCTTTGAAGGAGCCTAAGGGTGCTGTGCCCAATTCCCAGTGACTTTCCTTTGTGCTACTTTGAAATCTCAGCTTTAGTGCAGATAACGATGTGAAGCACTGCTGCTGTACCTTGGTATTTTTGAGTCATAGAGCTGAGTCAAAATATGGCACGTCTCTAGTACTCATGCAGATTGTTCATGTAATTACCTGTTTATCTGCACAAGTACTTGACTTGCATGCACAAATGTGGCCTTTGTGCATGCAGATGAATGGAGTGGCATATGTATTTAGTTTTTATAGCCACTGTTGGAACTCAACTTTTTGAAAATTTGACCAACTGTGAACAAATCCTTGGAAAATCTTTGCCTTAGTGTACAATGCTGCACCTTCAATAAAAGTCTTATGAGAGTGACTTACGTCTTTCTGTCTCTCTCTCTCTATAGGCATACACGCGCACACACACATATATAAACACACCCAAACCCTTGGTTAAAAAACATTATTAAAGTTGCAAAGTCAAGCACTCAAAAGTTAGGAAATGCCAGAATGTGCAGCCTTTATTCAGTGTGCATGATGATAGTCCTTAATTATATGTTCATACTATTTTTGCCTGAGGCCCCCCTGCTTCATTCAGTGCACAGGATGGATGGTGCTCTCATAATGAGCAGCTGTTCAGTATTTTATTTTCTTCTCATTGTTCAATGTGATCATGTAATTAAAGACTGAATTGTAATGTGGACACACAGCCAGTTCCAGTCCCAGTTTCCTTCTCCACTGCCAGTCACAATCTCACCTGATCCCTCATCCCAATCTACTCCTTTCCTTTCCTTTCCCCCAGTCCGGGCTTTGTCCCCTATGTATTTGAGTCAGACAGCTTCCTCCCCTACATGGTACCAACAGAGAAGTTGTTAGGAGCACAGGAGGGAGAGGCTCTATGTTCTCAGTTGCAGTGCTTGCTACGTCCTAGCCTAGAAGCAGTCTTTAAAGGGAAAATCCCATAGCCCTGGGCAGGATCATGCTCAGTAACGCCATGGGTCTGCGCGGTCTGGTCAGCAGTAGGAGGATGGAATTTTCCCAGATTTTTGGGAGCCCTACATTTTGTACTTTATTTTTTAGCTTACTTCAGATTTCATTTTCAAGTGTCAAGACACATTTACAATCAGCACAGCATATTTTCGTAAGACCAAAGCAAGGTGATACTGACCTGCTCAAATACAAGCATGTATTTACTCTGGAGTGCTCTGTGATACTGTAGCAGCCTCATTAAAGCTTATTAAAATTTTTCTCTGGAAATTTTGTGTGTGTGCTAAACTATTCAGTTCAGTTACAAAAATTCATGAGCATCTTTTAAATGACCTCACTTTTAGCTGTGCATTAAAAAATAGTGTTGGGCTGCCTATTGGCTGTGTTGTAATGCCAGGCAGAAGATCCATCTCTCCAGGGCACGGCCAGACTCGCAGACATTTCCTGATTTTGATTGAATCTCATCATAAACATCGTAGGGGTGCCCACCTGTAATAGCCTTTCAAGAACAAACTGCTAGCTTCCCTTTTTGTGCAATATGCCATTTATTAAAAACTATAACACTGTCGAAACCTGATTATCTACAGTTATCTGTGAGCCATAGAAATATTCGGCTAGGCCTAGGGTCTTCTCAGGTTGCCAGGATTCTTTGCAACTTGGGTGCATTGGATTGTCCTATCTTATCCCAGGCCCAGGACATGGCAGGAATTAGCCATAGAATGCTGCAGGTTACACACGTGGGTGGACGTCACTCTTGTACAGATTTATGGAACTCCTTATGTGAAACTTATCCTTCCATGGCAGTAGGATTGTGGGCGGGGGGAGGGGGAGGAGAAGAAGCTGATTGGGGGATTTCAGGTGGTTGGATAAATCCCTGTTAAACAACCCTCACATTAATATTGCAGCATTTTAAATCCTGCTACTCTCTGGCATAGAACTGGAACTGTATTTTGGGTGTATGTAAACACCAAACAGGTGGATATTTTCATTTAATCTGTTTAATGAAAGCAGCAGTCTATTGGGTAACCTGCTTATTTCATTATGTGGTGGCAGCATCACAGTACACAATGAAGTTATGATTATTTATTAAACTTATTTTCTTTTATTTAATTTAAAACTTCTGTCCTTGGCTTTAGGCCATCAGTTAAACAATGAAATAAATGAATAAAGTGATGAGTCATTTTCCATTTTCAACAGCTTGTATTAAACTTAATTCAAAGATGTCTTTCTGTGTCTTGAAATTTCTGTAGCCATATGTCACTTTGCTTCTCTCTTTCAGATTTTGCGTTATCTCACTTACTGTTCTTATTTAATTCTAAAAAGCTCACTGGGAGCTGTGAGTGCTCAGCATCTTTCAAAATCTGGCTACTTTAATTTAGGTGCCTAAGTATGGATTCAGGTGGCTAGCTTTAGGTACCCAGGTTTTAAAATGTTAGCCATAATTTCTTAGCAAGGTTATTAACATTTACAGCACTCACTACTGGAGTTTCCTTCTGTGGTTGGGCCAAAGACACCAGAAAGGTCAAAGGGTAGGGACCAGGTTAAAAGCAGTCGACTGGTCTTCCAGGTTGGGAGTTGAGCAATAGCCAGTAACCTATCCTCATTTTAAAAAAAAAGAATCAAATAACAGAAACACAAGGCAGCTCTGCTGGCAAAAGGCATGCCAAAATAATGGACTTTGTCTTGGAAGAAATTATGAATATTGAGGAAAGCCCTCATGAAGCCAAAACTTTGAGAAGCTTTTTGCTGAAGTTAAAACAAACTATGAAAGTAGGTTTCTGAAACATTAGAACAATGGCTGCAACTACAAAAACCACACAGGTGATGAAAGAAATAGACAAATATAATCTAGATAAATTGAAGTTTGCTATTGTTGATGGCCAGGAGCTGAGAAAAAGCAATATAAAAAGGCAAAGAAAGCCATAATATATTCCGAGAGGCAAGATGGTTACTACTCAGGGGAGTAGCATTAATTACAACTTCCAAAGCAGAAAAATCACTCATCGCCTAGGAGTCAATTAACAGCTGATTGCCCCAAGCTAGGTTTCAAACATGATATGTGAAAATGACAGTTATATAGCCTTATGCACCAATAGAGAACTAGGATGATGAGATCAATTGCCTGCACACTCTGCTTGACAATATTCCCATGCATGACATCTGCTTAGTAATGGGGGATTTCGGTGCCAAGGCTGTGGATGACAACAACAGAATGAAGAAAGCAGTGGCCAAGCATGGTCTTGGTTTCCAAAATCAGAACCGTGAAAGACTGGTAGAACTATACCTAGCATTAGGGCTCATAATTAGTGGAACACAATTCCCCCCAAAGATATCCATAAAGTATCTTGGAATTCCCCAGATGAAGTCACCAGGAACAAGACTGGCCATCTATGTATTGGAAGGAATTTAGATAATCTTTCCAGAACTTCAGAGGAGTCAGAGGAGTCAGAACTAACCACAGTTTAGGTGTGGCAAGACTTAACATCAAACTTAAGAAAATCCCACTAAAAAGCATTAAGAAAATTGACAGTAAAAGACTAATAGACAAGACATTACAGCTGCAATTTTAAATTGAATTGAAGAATAGATTTCGGGTGCTACAAAATTTATATCTGTTATAAGAAGTCAGCAGTGATAGGTCATGTTTTTTTCTGCTTGACAGTATCATAGATGCTGCAATAACTAGATGGTTTCCAGACACGTAAAGTTGAAGTCTGGAGTAAGTGAAGACACTTGGAACTGTTGGAAAGAAAGGAAACAAGCCAAAGCAAACCTCAGAACCTCAGAAGCACCTCTAGAAGAAGAAGCTGCAAAAATAGAATCTGTATAACACAAAACAAAGAATTGAAAAAGTTTAAACTTGGGAAAGCTGCAAATGAAGACCAAGTCACTGAGGAAATGCTGAAAGCTTGTGATGATGAGACTGCTGATAATAATCTCTGAACTCTTCTACAAGGTAAGGGACAGGAAAAGCCTCGAGAACAATAGAAAAATGGTGTTATTGTCAAAATACCAAAGAAAGGTGACTTAAGCGACTGCAATAACAAGCAGGGCACTACACTCCTTTTAGTGAGAGGCAAAGTCTTCTCATCTTAAGCAGAATAAAGGCAGTGGTTGAAGGAAAGCTAAGGGAAAAGCAAGCTGGATTTTGACCCAGAAGATCACGTCGACCAGATTTTTCACCTTAAGAGTAATGATTGAAGATAGCATCGAATGGCAAAAACCATTCATCAAATGTCTTAGTTTTCAAGAAAGCATTTGACAGACTTCACTGTGATTCACACTGGAACATCTTGAAGTGTTATGGTGTGCTGACAAAAATAATCAACCTCATCAAGGCTGTATATCAAAGTGCAGCATGGACATTTAGAGTAAGCACAGGCTTGAGTGAATGCTCCAACATAGACACTGATGTCAAACAAGAATGCATGCTCTTATCTGTGCTATTTGGCATTGCCATTGACTTCGTTATGAGCAGAGGTGCAGATGGTTACAACACAGATATCACATATGTCAATGACAGTACACTATAAGAGTTATATTTTGCTGAAAACATAGCTCTTCTAAGTTACAGTTCAACCCACATGTAAGCAAAGACCAAAATGTCCAGTATTGCAAAAAAGACAGAGTTAATAATCAGTATGAATAAATACATTAAAGGGGAACCCCAGAAACTCCCAACACAATCATTACTTTAGAAACTTTTCCAAACAAATACAAGAGGTGAGTCTGTTCATCGGTTAGTCTCTAAGGTGCCACAAATACTCCTTTTCTTTTTGCGAATACAGACTAACACGGCTGCTACTCTGAAACGTGTTCACATACCTTGGGTAATGTGTAAGTCAGTAGGGATGTCCAGAAGGAAATAATATCACAAACTGGCAAGGTGGCTGCTGCGTTCATCAGTTTAAGGTTTCATCATCGAAAGTCTACAACTTGAAATCCAAAGTACAAATCTTCAACTCGGATGTAATTTCCATTTCAATACATGGATGTGAAAGCGGAAAATTCATCAAAGGTACAGACAGGTATCTTAATGCCTTCCAAAGCAAATGCCATAGGAAAAAACTAGGTATTATATGGAATTAATTTTATAACAAATACTGAGATTCATCAGAGTTCAACAGCCCTGATTCCCAAAGTTATCCAAAAAAGAAGATGGAAATATTTGGGACATATGTTAAGAATGAAGCCAGAGTGTCTGCTGTAGCAGGTGTGCCATTGGGCAACTGGAGGAACGTGTAAAGGAGCTGACGAAAATAATCTCTTCATTACTTAAAGATGGAAAACACATGGGACTACTTAAAATGTAAAGTGTGGCCCAGGAGACAGCGACGGCCAAGCCTTGTTCATGACATCTGATGGCTGGAGTTTAAGGCTGTCTGGTATTTCTTTAGTTCCCTTGAGAGAAATAAAAAGTGTGTGTACTGAATACAACTGTTTTGGCATTGGGAAATATTTTACGGGTGGTAACTAGCTATTACTAACAGATTTAGGAAAATGCTTTCAGAATGTATGACAAAATCTCAAGGTTAAATATATTCTATTGTAAAAAGGCACTAATCATTGCTTCCTGGAGATGAACATTATAGGTTTCAATTTGTAGCTACAAAGCACTCAATACACTCAGAAAATTGCATACTGTATATTAAGTGAATTGAGGACTCAAACAGATAAATGTGTTCAGTTTTTATATCCACTAGACAGTAGAAGGACTAGGGAAAAATACCTACATTGACTTGGCGCCTAAAGGAAAACGCAGAAATTGCTAGGTAAGAAACCCCCAATACATAAGAGTTTAAACATGTACAGGGTAGACCAATTTGGCCTTCACATAAGCAATCATAACTATACTGCATCCAAACTCAAGTGCTTGTAAAAAGAAATAGAATTGAAAACTTCGCTAGCTTTAAATCAGTGAATGTGGGGCAATCACAGGCTCCCTTATAGCTTGCAAAAATGACCTGCTTAAAGTAAATTAAAGCCCTTTGATGGTTCAGATAGGTCTACAATTCACATTCTTAGAATGATGATCACCTTCAAATTTATGTACTTTATTTAAGAGCATCAATCATTTTAAATTGCTATTTACCGCAGAGTCACAGACAGTGATTTGAGAGCGTCAGTATTTTAAAAACACGTCAATGTTCAGTTTAAGGTATTATTTTTTCTATAGAGGGCCATGGAAAACTGCTTCAGTTCTCCAGATAAACACTGAAAAGTAAGAAATGTAGCTATAACCAACTATTGTTGTAAAAAGATAGTGGTGAAAATCATGGGCAATTGCATAGCTGCTTAGGCCTGAGGGAGTTCTCTTGGACCACTCCCTCACTACTCTGAGTCTGCCCTCTTCTGTAAATGGCTGGACTAACTCCCCTCAGTGGGCCATGGAAGATGACAGGGAGAGAACGGATGGAATTTATATGGATGTCAGGTCAGCAAGGGGAGACTACCTTCCTCCTTTACCATCCTGCTGTGAGGCTTGCACAGATCAGCTTTATAAGGTATTTTTAATTAGCTTAACACCATAGCCCCAAAGTGCCAAATATAGAAATAAAGGCTCAAAGGTTTATCATACTTGGACTCTTTCCCACTTCTGGGTTCAGTCATTTTAACTTGTATGGTTGTTTTGTTTTGTTTTTTTGGTTAGGCCTCAATCTAAATTCAATGAGAGCCCTTTCATCGACTTCAGTGGGCTTTGGACTGGGCCCTTAGTCTTTGATGTCATTTTTTGCCAGAAGGCTTTTCAGCAAAAGGGTTGATATTTATTTCCATTGCATTCTGAAAAATGTCCTGCTTCTCCCTCATCGTGGCCATTTGTGGGGGAAAGTTGAAATGATTGTCAGGGTTTATCCTTCAGTGTTGCTACAATGCGGACAAGTTACTCTCAGTCTGCATGGCCAGTTTCAATATTTTATCAATGGCAGACTGACAGCCATCTGAGGATTAATGTTAGGGAGGGATGCACCATGCATGTCTACTTTTCCCTAATAGGATACAGGCTGTCTAAAACAGTGTGTTATAATAAGGACCATTGCCCACCCCCTTCCTCTTCAGAAACAGAGGGCTCATTTGTGATGGTGTAGTCCTGCTGCAGAGAGAAGGCTTGCAAAAAGGGGGTGTGCGCTCCATCTGTACTTTAGGCAGTCAGGCAACTGGGAGTTGGGGAGAGGAATACCTGCATGCATAGGAGCTCATGCAAGCTACCTCAGCTGTTGAACTAAAAATTGGCACCATGGAATAGCTTTGTGGCCTTGGGGCCGAGGTGAGGGGCAAAATTTCTTCCCACAACACCTCCCATGTCCCTAAGTGCCTGGCCTGAGCTCTAGATTTGATGCTCAGCTTCTTGAAGGAGTCTGCATATAAAGAGAGTAGCTGGAGTTGCAATCATTCAAATAGCTTTTTAGGGAAACTAGCCGAGAGAAAATGCAGTCTTGCCCCACTCGTATCTGTTCAGAGTGCTGCTGAAAAGAGCATTTTCCTAGCCTGCCACTCTGTTACACCTCTTTTTGAATCCCTCCACTGGCTCTCCTGTGCGTATGGCAGCAAACATAAGCTGATAGTTTTCACTCCCAAGAGCCTTCACAACCTATGCC
Source organism: Caretta caretta (assembly GCF_965140235.1). Classification (NCBI taxonomy): domain Eukaryota; kingdom Metazoa; phylum Chordata; order Testudines; family Cheloniidae; genus Caretta; species Caretta caretta. The sequence continues at coordinate 196,942,682 of NC_134207.1, read as the reverse complement.
CGCCCTACCTATCATTTATCTTTTGCTTTCAAGATGACAACTCCCACCTCTGATTGACCCATGGTATGAGTCCCCATTGCCTACTTATTCAATTTTGAAACAAGCACCTTCGTATTTCTCCCATGCTGCTCCTCATTCTTGGGAGGGGCTCCCCCTAAACATCTGCAAGACAAAACCCTTGTTCTCCTTCAAAGCCCTCTGTGAAGCTCTTCTTTGATGTGATGCCTACAAAAAACTTGACAACTGTCAGGGCTGCTGGTGTGCTATGACCGTTGCCTGGCATGCTGGCCAATATTGTGTCATTGTTTCCTTGTACATGCCCATCTGTAGCCATCTGTTTTCTCTCATCTTACACTGAAATTGTTAGCTCTTTGGGGCAGGGGCTGTCTTTTTTCCCTGTGTTTGTACAGCACCTAGCACAATGGGGTCCTGATCCATGACTAGGATTCTTAGGTGCTATGGTGATACAGATAAATAATAATTATTATTATTAATAATCAAAAGTGAACTTAAGAAATATGAGGTGTAATTTAAAGTTTAGGCACCTTTAATTTGGGACCATCCACATTGAGGGGTGGAGGGGTCTGCTTGTGTTTGCTGAACGCTGTTATACCAGGCAGTCTAATCTCGTTTAAACATGATTTGTTTCTACGCGCACTTGTTAGCGGAGCTTAAACTACATAAACACAGTTTTAAACCAATTTAATAGTCATGTTTTGTGCCTAAGTGTGGCCGGGGCACTGGACAGCCAGCCCTCATGGCAGAAATTGACCGATCTCACTTAACTTGGCAGTGTTAAAGCGGTAAGAAGCAATCTTTATTTAAGGATAAACTAAACTTTCTTCCATTTGTTAAGCTATGACATCAGGCAAGGATCACGTCTCTCTCTGCCTACTTTCTCCTGGAACACACATTTGTTATGACTAATCCAAGTAAAATCCTATTTTCCAACTATGGTTTAGTTCCTTTTACAATATCCCAGGGAACTGCAGGAGTATGGGCCAATGTCCTACACGTTTATCTGTAGCACTCCCTTCCAAGAATCTAGCATGATGCTGTGGTTAGTTGTAATGACCTTTTTCAACTGTATCTACTAACATTGAAGCATACTTTTCCCCCCTGTGTTTCATATGAAACTCCAGAGTGCTCCACCTTCAGCTCTGGCTGGGTCTTGTAAGCAGATCAAGAGCATTTTGTGATTTACCATGTTGAAGGCTGCAAAGATGTCAAGTAGTATATGCGTCCATTTAGCCTCTAGTCACAGGAACCTAGGAATTGCCATACTGGATCTGACCTGTTTTCAGTCTGGTTCCATTTCCTGTCTTTGACAGTGACCAGTGACAGGTGCTTAAGAGGAAGCCAAGTGGATAGTTAAGGAATACATCCACCATTGTATATTAATATCTATTGGTGTTAACCAGTGAAACCTTCACAGTGTACTTCTCTCGTGTGAAATGAAAGCAGATTTACATGACCACACACTTGAGCTGGTGTTCTATCCAGCTGAGTGTGAAGGAGGTGGTCACAGTAATGGGAGGGCAGGCAAACATGACATTTTATACAGACAGGTTTCAGAGTAGCAGCCATGTTAGTCTGTATTTGCAAAAAGAAAAAGAGTACTTGTGGTACCTTAGAGACTAACCAATTTATTTGAGCATAAGCTTTTGTGAGCTACAGCTCACTTCATTGGATGCATTCAGGTGTAGCTCACGAAAGCTTGTGCTCAAATATGTTGGTTAGTCTCTAAGGTGCCACAAGTACTCCTTTTCTTTTTGTTTACACAGACAGTTTATTTTAATCTCTTGCACAGAAACAATTATTTTTGTTAAGTTTACTCCATACAGTACATTTGCTTTTGTAAAAACATTGGGCAGCTATGTTGAAAGGAGTTGTTTTAACTTTGGCATTGTTTCATCTGTTCGATTTCATCAGTAAATTGCAACAGATGCATGGTTGTCATGACAAAATTGCATCTCTGTATTTTAAAGGCTGGAAGATGTGCTTTGTGGTTTTCCCACGGGTGTGACAACTGCACTTTGATAATTGGCTGGCTCCCCTAACAATCAATATCATAGTGAACATTTTTAATTTCAGTGTGAGGAGGAGAAGAAAATTAATTCCAAAGCTGAAAATGCCGAGCAGCATTTCCAGATTCACCTCGTGGTTTACATAACTTAATCTGCCATTGCAGAACATTCATAACCCAATCACAGTGCTTAGTGTCAGCAGGTTTGTAATGTAACAGCATGGGAAGACCTGGGAGCAGCACTGTGGACACCTCTTTGAAGAAAAGATACAGTATATAGTTCTTCAGAATTACAGTACAGGTTTTAGGATTTTTGATTGTGAAAAAGATAGCAACAATTGTGTTCAATTAGTATGTCTCATTTTTATACTATGAATTGATTAAGTGAAAAACTAAGACTAATTACAAACAAAAAGTGTGCTGTATTTTAATTGTTATGAAACCACAGTTATATTTTAGTTGGAGCCCTGTATGCCAAAAAGCCACAGAAAATACTGCTCCTATAAATATAGATAGCAAAGTGAGGGGTGGATGATTCAGTAGAAAGAATAACAGGGTTTTACTGGCAAATGGGTGATATTTTGAATACTCATAATTTATTTACACTACCTATCTTAAAATTTCAGCCTATAAATTATACACGAAACTGAATATTATACTGCAGGTGAAGACTAAAATGGCAAGTTTTCATTTTCAGCTCTTCCATCCCTGTTTATAAACAAGAGCTGCTCTTTAACATCCAGGTGTGACAGATAGCTCCATGTAGATATCTGATTTATAATTTTGTACTAAACTTCTGGCCCTTTCATTAATTTCTGAATGAATGACTTGTATTGGTTCTGAGGCAAACTCGCTCAGAAAGGCTGACTTGCTAAAGATGCCCAAATTGTGCCAATGGTGTATTAGGAGCCATGAGGGGACTCCTTAATTACCCCAATTCAGCAAAGCACTTAAGCCTGTGCTTAAGAACATGCTGAAGTTCACCATTATTCAGAAAACACTTACGTATGCACTTAAATCTTCAGTGTTTAAAGGTAAGTATGTTGTTTTTGCTGAAACAGGGCCTCAAAACTGTTTGAGCGTCTTTGCATGTAAAACTGGAAAGGGACAATTCAAAGAGGATATTGTTTATTGTCCACACCTCTTATGTGGATGGGATATAATGAAAGATGCAGCAAACCCAGCCTGGCTTTGGAAAAGAATGTAAGATATAACTGGACTCCTTATACCCTGGGTTGGGGGTGAGTCTGACACAGTGAAAGGACCTGATTTTCCTTTGAAGAAGAGAGATCCACGTTGACACACAAACTTATTGGATTCCCCTCAAACCTTTCTTAGACATGTGTTTTTTTGCTAGAGGATTTTTTTAGAGAAGATTTGGCTAAGGACACCCAGAATGAACTGAGAGGCAACCATCAAGATGAGAGTCAAATTACCTTTATCTTTCTGCCCTGGTAATACTTCCATACGTGGTAACCTGAACTTACTGCCCATTTGTTTTAGCAATATTAGCCTATGATGTGTCTTTAGTGGACTAACTTTTAATTATATTTTAAATCTTTCACTTATATACTGTGTTTTTATTTAAGACCACGTGGAGAGGAGATGAAGCCTATTAAATTGGGATGCTTGTTGTTGTGTCTGCTCATAGAGAAGGGAGCTAGCTATGGAAGAAGTGAAGTAACCATGTAGGTACTATATTAGCTGCAAGGGAATTGCAGTTCTCCTCTCCATGGTGTCTGAAAAGGACTGGCACAAGCCAATGTGGGGTCACAACAAGAATTCAATGGCCCGAGGGGTACTAGGCTTAGTAATACAAGGTTTAATATTCAGCCAGCCACCTGTCTGGGTCAAAAAGAGATTCATACACACTCCTCCCCAATGTATTCTGGGTTTTTGTTTGTTTGTCTCCTTCCTCTGAAGCATCAGAAATGGCTGCAGCTGGTGATGGGACATTGGATGCGGTGGGTCAGGGCTCTGAGGTGGCACTGAGCATTCCCTCTCTCAGGTGCTTGGCTAGCTGGTTCTTGCTCACAGGCTCAGGGTCTAACTGGTTGTCATATGTGGGGCTGGGAAGGAACGTTTCCCCAGGTCAGAATGGCGGTAAACTTGGGGTTTTTTCACTTTCCTCAGCAGTATAGAAGTGCAGATCACTTGTCAGGATTATCTGGGCATATGTCACTGAATCATTTCTCTGCTATTGCAGGGTCCTCAGTCTTGGTGCACTTCAGTACCTCCTATTCTCTCCCTGTGGCACATAATAATCTAGACTCCGGAGGGCAGTTATACTTTGGTCTAATTTTGGTTGTTGGATTTAGTGAAAGGGTGCTGGGTGGTGTTGGTGTCCTGTGATATCCAGGAGGTCAGATTAAATGATTTGGTGGTTCCTCCTGGCCTTAAATTCTATGACTCTAACCTGTAACAGTATATCCCCGAGTAGTTTACATAATATTGCTTTCGGTTGTGATGTCATAAAATAAAACAGTGTTGTAAATATTTGTATCTGCATGCAAAAATTTACAATAGTAAAGACATACATAGGTCTTATTTTGTTTACAAAGGTCATTTGCTTCTTATGAAAATTAAAAAAGTTAAAATACCCTACATTTCAAGTAAACAGCAAAAGGCCAAGTCCTTTGTCAAGCAAACGCTCCTTTAACTTCATCGGGAGCTTGCCTAAATAAGGAATGAAGGATTGGAGTCATGTTATGTATAATGATTTATTTACAGTCCCATCAGAGTTTTATATGTCTATGCTTGTATATAACTCTATCAGTCTTAGGTTGTTATAGGTCTATGTGAGGAGCATAAAGTGAAAGATCTTTGCTATATTATTCTGTATACAGTGATTGCCATTATAAAATTATTGGTTTCAGAGTAGCAGCCGTGTTAGTCTGTATCCGCAAAAAGAAAAGGAGGACTTGTGGCACCTTAGAGACTAACCAATTTATTTGAGCAGAAGCTTTCGTGAGCTACAGGTCACTTCATCGGATGCATTATTATTATTCACTTACAGTTGCCACTTGCTTCCATCTGAGGTGCCGGAATAATGCCCCTATGCTTAGAGTAGGAAATAGTGGTGTACCAGAGCTGTTTCATGCCTGTTGGCAAACGTTAACTTTAATGATAACCACTGTAGAGTCTGCACTGTATAAATGACCCAGTCTCCCATTCAGGAACTCAAAAGGAAAGAAGACTTATCATCTGAAAAATATGTTCCAAGTAGCTCCTATACAATCTTTTCTGTTCCATTCTCCCTTCTTTTCTACGTCATGATGTGTAACTATGAAAATAAGAGGTTAGAATGAGTTTGATTATGGTTTTTTATGTTAGAAAACAATTGAGTGATTGAAAATGCTGTAAAATGTCCATTTTATACAGAAACTCCTGCTTAAAGGTAGGAAGGATGGATTAGTGGCTAGGGCATGGCAGTGGCGAGACCTGGCTTCAGTACCCTGTGCTGCCATAGACTTCCTCTGTGAACTTGAGCAGTTCACTTAATACATCATTTGTCTCAGCTCCTCATCTACAAAATGGGGACAACAGTTCCCTGTATCACAGAGATGTTGTGAGGATAAAAATCCACTGATGAGTGTGAAGTACTCAGATACTATGGTGGTGAGAGCATATAAATACCAAGATACCTACATAACTGGGCTTTTTATTTGCTATGAATGTTGTGAGGAAAAAATGTTAACAATACCTGATGGGTCCCTAATATGTAAAATATTATCCACTGTCACAATATGGATTTTGTTACTATTTCAGATTGTTTGGAATGAGAGAAATGTAGCTAAAACAAAGGTTTTATATGTGAGAAGAATGAAATTTATCATGATTATTAAAAATTCTAATGTGATAAAAGCCAATTATTGAGAATTCAGGTGGTTATTCTGATCACACTTAGATATGTGGCAGCTTAAGTAAACATCTCAGACTCAGACAGCTCCATTAATTAATTATAGCTCTGTATTCCAGCACATGCTTGGAAGTTCTAATACCCATGTAGAATATTTATAAGAAACATGTCTTTAGCAAGTCTAAACAAACAGACTTTAATGTGTGGATAATGATAAGACTTTTGCTTTTTCTTTGTGTGTACACACGCGTACACACACACACATGTAAAAGTCTCTTATTATTTATAGAGTGTGTGTGTGTGTATGTACATATGTTGTTTTACTCCTATTTTCCTGTTAAATAGCAATGTGGTACTATAGATGTAGAAATGTTGTACTGTATATTGTGTTTCACCACAGTGAAAGATATTTAGAATATCTTTTTCGTACTTTTTAAAAAGTGTGTCTGAAGAGGGCAGCCTTTCCTCATATACTTGAAATTTTCTTAATTTGAAAAGCTTACTGTGCATTGTGCAAATTATTTGTGTTACAAAGTACATATTCACAGTCTTGAGTTCTGTTTTCCTTGAAATGTCTTTCCTCATAAAAATCAGTTAATCAATTAACCTATATATTAAAATAAGTACTTTTTCCTTCCTAATTCTTTATTTATAGAGATTTAATTAGGATTTTAGTAGGAATTTACTGATTTCAATAGGAGGGTTATCAGCAAGCATCTGAAGATGTTGTAGGTACTGTTTATTCAATTTACACTCTAGAAAATGAGTATCTTTGAATACTAAAAATGTACGTACTTAGACCAAGAAAACATTCTGTCTTCCTTATTGACAGTTCTCCTTAACTTTCATGTTTTCAATCCTGAACAGCTCTCCAGATTTCAAAAAGAAGAGCTAGCCTGAATGCCCATGCAGGGCTGTTACTTTTTCTACGTCTAATATTGTATGCTTTAATCACAAGGAAATGTTTTAAAAGTTTCCTAAGAGCAGATAGGCTATCGGGGCTAGGTGAATGGCTACTCCAGATTGAGTAATTATGGGCTTTAAGGGGCTCTTAGAAGAATTTTTCACCCAGGTGACCCTCGATCATTGTGCAGGGAGGGGTACTGAAGACGCAAGTCTAGAATGATGTGTTTTCACATATTGCTGCTGCAGCCACTGTGTTGCGTTTACCCTCTTGCAGTGACAGATGAAGTTGAATGCCTGTCTCACGTTCCCTTGTGTCATGATTTAGATTCCATGATAGGCCTAGGGGAGAATGAGAAGGAGCTGAATAGAATGAGAGAGAATGAGAACAAGCAAAGGGACTCTTTAACAATGAAACAAACCTTTAGGCTTATTTTCATAGAAGAGTTTTAAAAAGACATGTAGATGGAGTCAGTAGTGCATCTCAGATTGTGCAGTTAGGTCGTTGGGTAGGTCTGGTATGTAAATGAGCGTACTGTGCAAATAGGTGTTATGCAAATTAGCTGAATCTTTATAAAAAGACAATGAATTGCACAACATCTAATGCTTTCCATAGGCAATAACTAATAATTCTAGAGCTTGGCTTCCATGCAAAACAGTTGCATTTTCTATCAGTTGGTGAAAATCTAGGGTCAAATCTTGATTAATTAATATCAGTGCTAATCTAAAATAAGCCATTGCTGTAGTGTTTTGGCAGTTTTTCTGGTAAGCCAGAGTGAAAAAAGAATATTCACCGTTAGCAGTACTCATAAGTAGAGTAGCAAATATTTGCGACATGTTGATGTAACAAAACAATATTGGTTTATACTGGGTATTAGGTATGGCTTCCTTTTCTTGCCAGTATCTCCTCTATTACTGGTGTTCAATAGAGACTTCTTGTTTATCATCAGCTAAATATGGCAAGTTGTGCCTAACTGATTGTTCAAGTTCACAGTAGTTTACTTGGCTGAAATACACAGGCAGAAAAGCAATAAAACTGTACTCAATTTTGCTGTGACTGGTGGGAGAAAAGTGAAAATGTCAATTAACACATCCTTGTCAGTAACCACGAGGAGTCCTTTACCTGCTAGATGGTCAGATACATTGCCCTTCTGGTTGAGTGAATTTTGTTGCTTTTGGCAATTGTACTTCAATAATTGTGAGTGGTAGAAACCTCAGTAAATTTGCTTAGAACCAAGTCTAGACAGTTGCTTGCACAGTGGGCATAAAGTACTCACTTTGAATGAGTGCCTGAGCTTCAATAAAAGTGTCCACTCATTGCACTAGCTCCATCAAAGCTCAAACCCACAAATTCACTGAGATTCACTCCTGTGGTTGGCAGCTCAGTCAATATCTCCCCAGCTCTGTCTCTTCCTGTCACAACATTGATTTCTGTAAGCTAGAGGAAGAAATCTCTGGTGACATAGTGCAAAAACCTTAAACACAGAATTCTTTTTCTGTTTTACACTGCCTATTGTTTAATCTGCAATTTACAACTATATCTCTCATCAGTGTGCTTTTTATATCTCAATCATCATATTCACATAAACTGATTTTGAATGTTTTTTGCTTGATATTGGGCATTTTTTGGACTATATATTTGTTGATTCTCCAGCTTGTTGTCATCAGTGCACAAAAAATGCTCAAGGTTGGATAACATCATTCTGAAATGAGCTGGTCTCTAGTTGACTAACAAAATCATAGCATACCCTATGACTCTTCAGAAAAGATGACAAATTCTGGCCAGCTACCATACTGTGGTTTTACATTATCAGTAGAGCATCCCACCCTTGCTCTGAATGCTCAGTAATGACCATTATGGGGTTAGCAGTACCTGCTCCATAGTTAGGCTGAAATTAAAAGTCCAATTTTCAAGTCCATGTTCCCAATACAGGTCCAATTTTCAACCCTTGTCCTTGCCCCCAACTTCCAAAGAAGAAAACCGTTCCCTGGAAATTCCTCATGCTGCTACTCCTTCCAAGGTAGATTTTTTTTCATGGCAATTATTTTGTGGGGAATAGGGGGAAACCAGGAAATGAATTTTAAATCTATGGTGCTTAAAACTATCATGGACTTTTTGAAAGAGTTCGTAACTTGTTTTCATTCATCCTGTCTCCAAAATGGGTTTGTTCACAAACTTCAAACTTTGGCCTTGCAGATTTTGGCCCTTTAAAGGGATGTTTTAGTGTGTGTATGGGGGAGGAGGGGGAGGTGGAGGCAGAAGAATGGCAAAGGGATGAACTCAGGCTCATGGGGGAATAGTAAGCCCATAGAGAACTTATGATGGGGGTACATATGTCACACTAAGATAGGCAATGAAGAAGATAATAAAGGGGCCCTGCTTCAAAGCCTGTTGAGGTCAGTGGAGTTTTGGGCTTTGGATCAGGCCCATAAAGAGGAGGCTGGGGTAGGACTCCCAAGTGGGAGACAATCCAGGTAGGAAACAACAAAGTTAGGACCTCTAGGGCTAGACCAGGAAGCAAGGATAAACTGATCTTCTTGGTTACTTATGAGGATTATACTGTTTTCTAAAGACTTTGTAAATTATGGACATTTGTTAGTTCTGTTGGATGAAGGAAACCATTTTTTGTCTGCCATTTTTTTTTATTTGGATGAGATGTGATCTAACAAGTGTAGCTAGATGGTCACCTCTTTTATTTCATGTCTAATAGAAGTGAATAACTTGTTTTTTAGACACTACTGTAAAAAGAGTTGATGTAGTCCATGGGTTGAATCCTAGCTCTATTGAAGTTAATAGCAAAATTACCATTGATTTCAGTGGGGCCAGGATTTCACCCAATAATCCCTTTTTTCTGCCATAACTGGAAAGGGAAATTATAGTGCTCGACAAGTGTTTTTTTGTTTTTTGTTTTTAATTTGTTTGTTTCTGTCTTTAAACTCCAGCTGTAGAAGCCACCAAACAAAATAAGAAGCAAGTTAACCAACAAGACTGTGTTTGTCAGCAAATAGCTTTTGAATAATTGTGTCTTTTTAGCATGACTTTATTGGTTCTTCCTACCATAAGCAATAGAAGTTCAAAACATTTAGCTTGTCTGAAGAAGGTTCTCACAGAAGCAAGCTTTATGCCTAAAACTGTTACAATGTTGCTACAAGTCACTATTCTGCTGTTCAGCAAGAGAGCTCTTGAATTCAGTGGGTAATGCATGGAAAATCTATGGGAATTACAAATAAAACAAGTATATATGTATTGCATGGGTTACAATTAATTCTGATTTCTGAGCCAGTTGTAAATAATTGTCCAGATCCTGAAATTCTTATTCATTCTTTTGCATGCAGTGTTGGTGTATTGGTCCCAGGATATTAGAGAGACAAAGTGGGTGAGGTAATATCTTTTACTGGACCAAATTCTGTTGGTGAGAGAGAGAAGCTTTTAAGCTTACACAGAGCTCTTTTTCAGGTCTGGGAAACTAACTCGGGGTGTCACTGCTAAATACAGGGTGGAATAGATTATTTAGCATAAGTAGTGAACACCTATTTTGAGGGACCATTCAGGGTAAAGTGACCTGTTGACACTCCTCCAGTCATAGGGAGGAAAGGAAGGCACAGGGGAATTGTAAGTGGGTTATAAATTGTTGTAATAAGCCATAAATCCAGTGTCTCTATTCAGTCTGTGATTTTTAGGGTCTAGTAAAGTTATGATTTCACACTTGATACCTTTAAGTGCATGCCCACAGCATCCACATCAAGGAGTTACAGTGCAGCGCTTTGGTGTGGGCTGCTGTTCACATCCCCTTAGTCCGAACTGCCGAGCAGGGAAATCATGCCCTTAGTTAGCAATTCTGTTAATCACAGATGACCTGGGAAAGTATCCAGCTCTTCCCGCTTAGTTATATTGGCTCGTCAGCCAGGTCTGCACTACAGACCTATATCGGTAAAACTGCTACTCAGCGATGTGAAAAATCGACACCCCTAAGCAACATAGTTATACTGACCAAACCCCCCCAAGTAGATGGTGCTATGTCAACAGGAGAACTTCTTCTGTTGACATAGCTGCCACCTATTGGGGAGATGGATTAATTACACCAACAGGAGAAGCTGTCCCATCGGCATAGGAGCGTCTTCACTTAAATGCTACAGTGGCATAGCTGCATTGGTGCAGCTGTGCTAATGCAGAGTTTAAGTGTAGATTTGCCCTTTAGGTCTTCCAAAAGTAAGAAGCAGTAAAAATTATTTCTGCCACTGAAGTAAGCAAATATGACTAAACACACACTGGGAAAAGATTTATTGAATAAGAAGGTACCACTGTTGCATAGTTGCTTTTCTGATGGCTGTCATACTGTCTGGAGAAGCTCATAAATGTGAGTGCCAATCTTAGGGCAGGTTTCAGAGGGGTAGCCGTGTTTGTCTGTATCAGCAAAAACAACAAGAAGTCTTTGTGGCACCTTAGACACTAAAATTTATTTGGGCATAAGCTTGTGTGGGCTATAACCCACTTCATCAGATGCATGGAGTGGAAAATACAGTAGGCAAGTATAAATACACAGCACATGAAAAGATGGGAGTTGCCTTACCGAGTGGGGGGTCAGTGCTAATGAGGCCAATTTAATTAGGGTGGATGTGGCCCATTTCCAACAGTTGATGGGAAGGTGTGAGTATCAACAGAGAGAAAATTATTTTTTGTAGTGACCCAGCCACTCCCAGTCTTTATTCAGGCCTAATTTGGTGGTGTCAAGTTAGCAAATTAATTCCAGTTCTGCAGTTTCTCGTTGAAGTCTGTTTTTGAAGGTTTTTTTGTTGAAGAATTGCCACCTTTAAGTCTGTTATTGAGTGTCCAGGGAGATTGAAGTGCCCTCCTACTGGTTTTTGAATGTTACAATTCTTGATGTCTGATTTGTGTCCATTTATTCTTTTGTGTAGAGACTGTCCAGTTTGGCCAATGTACATGGCAGAGGGGCATTGCTGGCACATGATGACATATATCACACTGATAGATAGGCAGGTGAATGAAGCCCTGATGGTGTGGCTGATGTGGTTAGGTACTATGATGGTCTCCCTTGGATAGATATGCGGACAGAGTTGGCAACGCAGTTTGTTGCAAGGATAGGTTCCTGGGTTAGTGTTTCTGTTGTGTGGTATGTAGTTGCAGGTGAGTTTGTTTCAGGTTGGGGAGCTGTCTGTAAGCAATGACTGGCCTGTCTCCCAGATCTGTGAGAGTGAGGGATCGTCCTTCAGGATAGGTTGTAGATCCTTGATGATGCGTTGGAGAGGTTTTAGTTGGGGGTTATAGGTAATGGCTGGTGGCGTTCTGTTACTTTCTTTGTTGGGCCTGTCCTGTAGTAGGTGACCTCTGGGTACCCTTGGCTCTGTTAATCTGTTTCTTCACTTCGCCAGGTGGGTATTGTAGTTGTAAGAACACTTGATAGAGATCCTATAGGTGTTTGTCTCTGTCTCAGGGATTGGAGCAAATGCGGTTGTATCTTAGGGCAGACTGTCAGAAAATAGAGCAGACACTCCAAGTGGGTAGTATATTCTATAATTAGATTTCACCAAGCTAGTAACAAATGTGCACTCCTGAATCATCATACCAGTATTACTATGGAGTCACAGACAATCCCCTTTGGCTCTCCGGCCTATCTTGCCACCCAGAGAAACTGGTCTTTGTGAGAAAAGATTATTTAAACCTAAAATCACACAATGTCAGATTACTCCCTATCCCAAAGAATCAGTTATTTACCCCAGATCAGTTGGTACTGGGGATCTTACACCAAAGACAATGCTGGTAGCCAATTCTCTAATAAACTAACTAAAATTTATTAGCTACAAAAAAGAAATGAGAGTTATTGAGAGGTTAAAGCAGGTAAAATAGCAGGTAAAATGAGTCAAAGTTTGTAAGTCCAAAATGATAGCAGAGGTGTAATAAATTGCCAGTTTCCAAAAGTCTCTCAAGGTACTCAGAATAATTTTGGGGATCTCTGTCTACTCATTCAGTATTTCCAACTTGTTGGAATCCAAAGAATCCAGAGATACAGGATTGTTCCTTGAGTCAATATTTATAGCTTCTTTTCCAGAAAACTATCTGAACAGTGTCTTTATCCATGTGGGCTTTTCCTTTGATGACAATGAGTACGAAGTGCAGACTGAGGCCATTTCTACACTTACAAGTTTATAGTGGCATACCAATACAGCTGTGCTGCTGTAAGAGCACTCGTGTAGCCATGTTATGCGGATGGAAGAGAGTTCTCCCACTGACATAATAAAACCAGCTTAATGAGTGGCGGTAGCTATGTCGGCGGGAGAACATCTCCCACCAACATAGCACTATGCACATGAGCACTTATGCCCGCAAAACTCATGTCACTCAGGGGCGTGTTTTTTCCACACCCCTGACTAACAAAAGGTTTGTCGACATAGGCCATGTCTACACCTGCAATTAAGTCTATGAATTCCCGTTGTTGAACTCAATGGCCCTTGCTCTGAGGTTCGTGTGACAGGGTGTCACAGTTAGCACTCTTCTTCATTCACATTTCCAAGGCTCCAATCACATTTGATGGGTAATTTAGTTACAGGGATAGACACAACGTAAATGTAATTACACGAGTATACACAATGTAACAGCAAACAATCTTTCATTAGTTTTCACATCAAACATCTTCTCATCTTAACACTAACACACATTTTGATCTAGGGTTATCTAATTACAGGGACATACATAATGTAGTGCAATAGCAACCAATAGGTTATAGATAAGTGACAAGAGTACCATTAATATTTCCTTTGAACTGTATCAGTGGTGCCGAACCTTATTACACAGGAGGACCACATAAACCTAAGCACAACCCTGTGTGGGCCAAACAAATTCTACGTATTTTAATAAGATTTAAAGTCTCATGTATTGATTTTATATTTTAAGTTCAGCTTGTTTCCTATGTATTTAGATAGGTTATTTCTATGTACAGTATTGTCTGTTTACACAGATGTATAAACTAAAATGATGTAAACGTGACGACAAAAATGCTAATGAATTGGCAGATAGTATATTGTGTTGAAGCAGGCTGTGGGCCTTATGAAATGCCATGTACCGCCTGCAGGCTGTAGGTTGGGCACCCCAGAACTATCCTAACACACAAGTGAATTGGCCTGATTAAGCTAAATATCTTTCGACACACCTTTGAATTCTATTAGCATATGAGTGAATTAACTTAAATACACATGTCATAAATATAAAGGGAAGGGTAAACCCCTTTGAAATCCCTCCTGGCCAGGGGAAAGCTCCTCTCACCTGTAAAGGGTTAAGAAGCTAAAGGTAACCTCGCTGGCACCTGACCAAAATGACCAATGAGGAGACAAGATACTTTCAAAAGCTGGGAGGAGGGAGAGAAACAGAGGGTCTGTGTGTCTGTCTATAGTCTGTCTATATGCTGGTCTTTACCGGGGATAGACCAGGAATGGAGTCTTAGAACTTTTAGTAAGTAATCTAGCTAGGTACGTGTTAGATTATGATTTCTTTAAATGGCTGAGAAAAGAACTGTGCTGAATAGAATAACTATTTCTGTCTGTGTATCTTTTTTGTAACTTAAGGTTTTGCCTAGAGGGGTTCTCTATGTTTTTGAATCTAATTACCCTGTAAGATATCTACCATCCTGATTTTACAGGGGGGATTTCTTTATTTCTATTTACTTCTATTTTTATTAAAAGTCTTCTTGTAAGAAAACTGAATGCTTTTTCATTGTTCTCAGATCCAAGGGTTTGGGTCTGTGGTCACCTATGCAAATTGGTGAGGCTTTTTATCCAACATTTCCCAGGAAAGGGGGGGGGTGCAAGTGTTGGGAGGATTGTTCATTGTTCTTAAGATCCAAGGGTCTGGGTCTGTAGTCACCTAGGCAAATTGGTGAGGCTTTTTACCAAACCTTGTCCAGGAAGTGGGGTGCAAGGTTTTGGGAAGTATTTTGGGGGGAAGGACGCGTCCAAACAGCTCTTTCCCAGTAACCAGTATTAGTTTGGTGGTGGTAGCGGCCAGTCCAAGGACAACGGGTGGAATATTTTGTACCTTGGGGAAGTTTTGACCTAAGCTGGTAAAGATAAGCTTAGGAGGTTTTTCATGCAGGTCCCCACATCTGTACCCTAGAGTTCAGAGTGGGGGAGGAACCTTGACAACACACTAATACACTTAACATTTCTTTGATATTCACACAGAAGTGAATTGGCCTATGGCCATGGCCTGAGCTGGTCTGTCAGTGTCACAGTGATAATAACACTTTAAAACCTAGGAGATGGCAAATTGCCTAGGTTTGACTGTATGTTGTTCTTCCTACCAGTAATGTATGCTTTTATTATGAGGATACCCATGTCAGAAAATGTTACATTAATTAGCTGATTGAAAACTGCAAAAAAATAAATTCTAAATTTTTACCTTTTTGCATTTTAGAATTTTGTCAATTTTATAATTTGAAAAATTTCAACTTGCAGTCTGGCAAAAAAATTCTCCCCTTTTCTTCTTATTTCTTTTTTGAAATTTGGCATTATGTTGAAATTTGAAAAGCTGTAACCAGCTCCAATGGGTTCAAACATGAATCAAACATAACATATAAAGTCTTCAATCTGTAGTCATTGATGGACTCACACTATTACCATACCCATAGATTATCCTGTGTTACCTGGGCCCTCTTTTAGGACCACATCCAAACTTGCATGTGTTTGTCTGACATGTGGTAGACACTGGAACCGAGCTAGTCCTATTACTTCTTGCTTCAATAAGCACTTTTGTTCAAAAAAGTGACTCTACTGGTCAAACACTGTTTTCCTGTGAGCTGTGTAGATACTGCATTGTTTGCTCTCCTTTCATCTGTGCCACTTTGTTGCTGTGAAAAGCATTTTCCCCCCTTCTGTCACTGAGCTTTGAAGCGCTTTGGAGTAGGCCTAAAGTTTCATCAGCACTTGTCACATCTAGGCTTTGCTGTGGCTCTAGGTTTAAAACACATTTTCTACCTGAAACTACCAGTACTCCTACATCATCCTTTACGCCTTCAAATGAGCTACTGTCTGGATATCTAAATAATGCCTGGTTTTCTCAGCATATATTTTGCCAATGACTTCTAGCTTAGACAATGAAAACAAATGTGCAGTTGGCAGTTTTCCTTGCTTTCAGAGCTACTGTTTACATTGCAAATCATCATGCTTTTCTGAAGGTTTCAACACTAATTTAGTTCCTGCCATAGGATGAACTAGCCCTCTAAGAGGGACAGGGATTTGTCTGCAGCTGTCATGCTTAGCCCATTCACTCCCACAGGTGAGTAAGGGGAGGGGAGGAAGAACATGTGATTACAAACCAGGCCAGCTGGGGAACATAAGGACAGCCTGAATTAACCTAGACATTTTTTCCCCTTAGCTCCTAGTTATAGGCTTGGGCAGGCAGCCTGGTGGGAATAGAAGGAAAGTTGGGGTTTAGGGGAAGAGAGCTAAGAGCGCCTAGATATAATGCAGAATGCCTGAGAGAGAAAACCAGCAAGAAGCAAGAGCCTACTGATAAGAGAGCCTCTGCTGAAGGACCTGCAGCGATTAGGAGTCTGCTGGTTGAGAAGGCCTGCAAAGGACTTTGAACCTGGAGGGAAGGGGAATCCCTGACAAAGAACTAACTGAGCCTGAGGCAGAAGGTGAGAAGGCTTTGAATGTTGGTGTTTGTTAACTTCCCAGAAGAGGAGAGTTGCTGAAGAAAATTCCCACAAGGTGAAGCTTTCTGCCCTGAAGAAGGAGAAACTGAGGCAGCAGATGGGACTAATGCCAGACAGGTTAAGTGCTGCTACAATTGCTAACAAAGCAGCAGGAAGTATCCCCATGTTCTCCTCTGTTAGTCTTCTTCCTTGTGATAGGTGCATACACAAAGTGCTGGTGAGTTAGAGGTATAGATCCAGATTCTGATCTTGGGCCTAGGTACTCAGTGCTGCAATTCATTAATTAGTGAGACAACTACTGGGGAATGCAATCTGCCCTACAAATGTCTCCTGTGGCACCTGGGTTCTCTGTGGGTACTTGAAAGTGAATATCAGTCAGGCCTTACAAAACTATCTGCTGTGGAGTCTCTTTCTTGATTCCCAAGGAGTTGGGCGTGCCTGATTTCTGTTGAAAATTTTGATGGAATCAACATGGTCCTGCAGAACACTTTGGTTCTGTTCATTCTGTCTGAGAGCTTCTCACCCACTCTATTTTAAGTATCCTTTTGTATTCTGATGGCCTTACACAATATCTCATAAATTGACCCTTTCATAGAATCATAGAATATAAGGGTTGGAAGGGACCCCAGAAGGTCATCTAGTCCAACCCCCTGCTCGAAGCAGGACCAAATCCCAGTTAAATCATCCCAGCCAGGGCTTTGTCAAGCCTGACCTTAAAAACCTCTAAGGAAGGAGATTCTACCACCTCCCTAGGTAACGCATTCCAGTGTTTCACCACCCTCTTAGTGAAAAAGTTTTTCCTAATATCCAATCTAAACCTCCCCCACTGCAGCTTGAGACCATTACTCCTCGTTCTGTCATCTGCTACCATTGAGAACAGTCTAGAGCCATCCTCTTTGGAACCCCCTTTCAGGTAGTTGAAAGCAGCTATCAAATCCCCCCTCATTCTTCTCTTCTGCAGGCTAAACAATCCCAGCTCCCTCAGCCTCTCCTCATAAGTCATGTGTTCCAGACCCCTAATCATTTTTGTTGCCCTTCACTGGACTCTCTCCAATTTATCCACATCCTTCTTGAAGTGTGGGGCCCAAAACTGGACACAGTACTCCAGATGAGGCCTCACCAATGTCGAATAGAGGGGAACGATCACGTCCCTCGATCTGCTCGCTATGCCCCTACTTATACATCCCAAAATGCCATTGGCCTTCTTGGCAACAAGGGCACACTGCTGACTCCTATCCAGCTTCTCGTCCACTGTCACCCCTAGGTCCTTTTCCGCAGAACTGCTGCCTAGCCATTCGGTCCCTAGTCTGTAGCGGTGCATTCGGTTCTTCCATCCTAAGTGCAGGACCCTGCACTTATCCTTATTGAACCTCATCAGATTTCTTTTGGCCCAATCCTCCAATTTGTCTAGGTCCTTCTGTATCCTATCCCTCCCCTCCAGCATATCTACCACTCCTCCCAGTTTAGTATCATCCGCAAATTTGCTGAGAGTGCAATCCACACCATCCTCCAGATCATTTATGAAGATATTGAACAAAACCGGCCCCAGGACTGACCCTTGGGGCACTCCACTTGATACCGGCTGCCAACTAGACATGGAACCATTGATAACTACCCGTTGAGCCCGACAATCTAGCCAGCTTTCTACCCACCTTATAGTGCATTCTTCCAGCCCATACTTCCTTAATTTGCTGACAAGAATACTGTGGGAGACCGTGTCAAAAGCTTTGCTAAAGTCAAGAAACAATACATCCACTGCTTTCCCTTCATCCACAGAACCAGTAATCTCATCATAAAAGGCGATTAGATTAGTCAGGCATGACCTTCCCTTGGTGAATCCATGCTGGCTGTTCCTAATCACTTTCCTCTCATGCAAGTGCTTCAGGATTGATTCTTTGAGGACCTGCTCCATGATTTTTCCAGGGACTGAGGTGAGGCTGACTGGCCTGTAGTTCCCAGGATCCTCCTTCTTCCCTTTTTTAAAGATTGGCACTACATTAGCCTTTTTCCAGTCATCCGGGACTTCCCCCGTTCGCCACGAGTTTTCAAAGATAATGGCCAATGGCTCTGCAATCACAGCTGCCAATTCCTTCAGCACTCTCGGATGCAACTCGTCTGGCCCCATGGACTTGTGCACGTCCAGCTTTTCTAAATAGTCCCTAACCACCTCTATCTCCACAGAGGGCTGGCCATCTCTTCCCCATTTTGCGATGCCCAGCGCAGCAGTCTGGGAGCTGACCTTGTTAGTGAAAACAGAGGCAAAAAAAGCATTGAGTACATTAGCTTTTTCCACATCCTCTGTCACTAGGTTGCCTCCCTCATTCAGTAAGGGGCCCACACTTTCCTTGGCTTTCTTCTTGTTGCCAACATACCTGAAGAAACCCTTCTTGTTACTCTTGACATCTCTGGCTAGCTGCAGCTCCAGGTGCGATTTGGCCCTCCTGATATCATTCCTACATGCCCGAGCAATATTTTTATACTCTTCCCTGGTCATATGTCCAATCTTCCACTTCTTGTAAGCCTCTTTTTTATGTTTAAGATCCGCTAGGATTTCACCATTAAGCCAAGCTGGTCGCCTGCCATATTTACTATTCTTTCGACTCATTGAGATGGTTTGTCCCTGTAACCTCAACAGGGATTCTTTAAAATACAGCCAGCTCTCCTGGACTCCTTTCCCCTTCAAGTTAGTCCCCCAGGGGATCCTGGCCATCTGTTCCCTGAGGGAGTCGAAGTCTGCTTTCCTGAAGTCCAGGGTCCGTATCCTGCTGCTTACCTTTCTTCCCTGCGTCAGGATCCTGAACTCAACCAACTCATGGTCACTGCCTCCCAGATTCCCATCCACTTTTGCTTCCCCCACTAATTCTACCCGGTTTGTGAGCAGCAGGTCAAGAAAAGCGCCCCCCCTAGTTGGCTCCTCTAGCACTTGTGCCAGGAAATTGTCCCCTACGCTTTCCAAAAACTTCCTGGATTGTCTATGCACCGCTGTATTGCTCTCCCAGCAGATATCAAGAAAATTAAAGTCACCCATGAGAATCAGGGCATGCGATCCAGTAACTTCCGTGAGCTGCCGGAAGAAAGCCTCATCTACCTCATCCCCCTGGTCCGGTGGTCTATAGCAGACTCCCACCACTACATCACTCTTGTTGCACACACTTCTAAACTTAATCCAGAGACACTCAGGTTTTTCTGCAGTTTCGTACCGGAGCTCTGAGCAGTCATACTGCTCCCTTACATACAGTGTTACTCCCCCACCTTTTCTGCCCTGCCTGTCCTTCCTGAACAGTTTATAACCATCCATGACAGTACTCCAGTCATGTGAGTTATCCCACCAAGTCTCTGTTATTCCGATCACGTCATAGTTCCTTGACATCACCAGGACCTCCAGTTCCCCCTGCTTGTTTCCAAGGCTTTGTGCATTTGTATATAAGCACTTGAGATAACCTGTTGATCGCCCCTCATTCCCAGTATGAGGCAGGAGCCCTCCCCTCACAGACATTCCTGCCTGTGCTTCCTCCCGGTATCCCGCTTTCCCACTTACCTCAGGGCTTTGGTCTCCTTCCCCCGGTGAACCTAGTTTAAAGCCCTCCTCACTAGGTTAGCCAGCCTGCTGGCAAAGATGCTCTTCCCTCTCTTCGTAAGATGGAGCCCATCTCTGCCCAGCACTCCTTCTTCATGGAACACCATCCCATGGTCAAAGAATCCAAAGCCTTCTCTCCGACACCACCTGCGTAGCCATTCGTTGACTTCCACGATTCGACGCTCCCTACCTAGGCCTTTTCCTTCCACGGGGAGGATGGACGAGAACACCAATTGCGCCTCCAGCTCCTTTATCCTTCTTCCTAGAGCCACATAGTCCGCAGTGATCCGCTCAAGGTCATTCTTGGCAGTATCATTGGTGCCCACGTGGAGAAGCAGGAAGGGGTAGCGATCCGAGGGCTTGATGAGTCTCAGCAGTCTCTCCGTCACATCTCAACACTTGTTTTATTAAACCAGATAAGGGTTACACAGATGCTGAGTTAATAATAGTGATATGTTGCACTCATTGCAGATTATATCTAAGGCTCTTTCTCATTTACATTAAGGCCCCTTTACAAGGGTCTGGGAGAGTAGGCCGCTGTTGTAGATTCTTCTTAATATTTGTGCTGGGCAGATTTTTTTATTTTTTACTAACAGAATTATGAAACACGTGGGTTGGGGGCGGTTACTGATTATGAAAGAAATTCACTACTGAAGAAAATGGGAAAACCATAATTCTCTTGGCTATTGACTGAGAAATTTGGACAGCAGGAACACAGTTATTTTGATAAGTTTTTGCCTTTCTAGGTACTTTTAATTAAGAAAAGCATAAGGTGCTTCTAGCAACTTGTTTCATTATAAAATAAGCTTCTGGAGAAATGTAATTGTCTCATTTTTCAACTTTCTATTGAGAGACTCACTAGGTCTCTCTCTCTCCTTGTCTTCTGAGTTCTGTAAAAGCGTTTTTTAAGCAAAATGTGTGTTTGTTTTTAATTTGAAGTCTTTATATTTAAAAAGAAATTGAATCTTTGGGATATCTGCCCATCTAAGGATATCTGTTAAGAACCCATGGAGCAAGATTATTGCTATTAAACTTGTAATACGACTTTTTTTTTTTATCAAAAGGAATAATCAGCAACATAATCAACTGACTCTGTTTCTCATTAGTGAGAATGAAAAGTCAATCACTCTAGAATATATAATGATAAATGTAAATCTATTGGTTATATCCTAGAACATCTTTATTCTGTCCACAAGTGTTACAAGCATTAAACCATTTATTTCTGTAATTACAAAGAGAGTATTGTACTACAAATTCCGCATTGATCTATAATTTCCATACATGTTCCCTTCAGAAATCTGAGCTTGTGTTCGAGCCTAGCTGGTGATGTGATGTGTTGGTGAATTAATATTTCATTTCTGGAGACCTGAATTCAAGCTAGGTCTCAAGTGTAAATAACATAAGTCTAATTGTAGTTTCTGCCCTATGTACCAACATTAGTGCAGGAAGTATGAAAATATAGTTCTTATTTGTGAGGATCAATGTCCCAGTACAGAACAGCATGATTATCACACTCTGCCGAAAAAAACTTCCAGAGTTAGAATAGCAGGTGAGTCTAGATTAGGATTGTGATGCACTGATAAAACACTTCCCTACATTATACCATACCTGCAAAAGCAATTAGTTCCTGAGTTTCAAAAGCACTAAATTAACCCATCTATAGTAGTTTGGAAAAAAACAAACCTGAGCTCATACCTCTAGTCTGGATTGAGTCACTTTCACTAGATCCTGTGAATTAAAACATTTAAGATCGGTGTAATGCAGTATAAAGAGAGAACAGCTTTGCTGCTACATAATCACAATTGGTAGAAAACTTGAGACCTTTAACAGTGTCTTTGGGTGAATGATTTTATCAGATAAGGACCAGATCACCTCAGACAACTTGCTGGTTAGGTAATACTTTTTCAAATAATTTTAAACTCCGTGGCAATTAGTACACCATCTCACTTAACTATTGACAGGTTTCAGAGTAGCAGCCGTGTTAGTCTGTATCTGCAAAAAAAAAAAAAAAAAAGGAGTACTTGTGGTACCTTAGAGACTAATCAATTTATTTGAGCATAAGCTTTTGTGAGCTATAGCTCACTTCATCGGATGCATTCAGAAATCTCCCCACTGTATTTTCCACTGCATGCATCTGATGAAGTGAGCTGTAGCTCACGAAAGCTTATGCTCAAATCAATTGGTTAGTCTCTAAGGTGCCACAAGTACTCCTTTTCTTTTTTCACTTAACTATTGTATGTCACAAGTATTGCATTTAAGTTTACAGCTCAAAGAATAAAACAGGACTTGGTATGCTTTTTACAGTGTATGTAGATTACATACTGACGTTTCTGCAGGAGTATGGCTGGAATCAGATTATTAGGTAGATATTATAGCTTTGTCACACTAGACATGGTTTAGCATTTCTGCGTCGGTAGACATGGAGCGGTAACGGGAAATAAAGCATAAGGCTACATAATAAGATGACCACTCTGCATTGTTGTTCTTTATGATACAGTAGTGTCTAGAAGCCCCAACTAAGGCTGGGACCCAGTTATGCTAGGCAGTGTAAACACACTTATTTAAACAGAGATTGTCCTCAAGAGTTTGCAATCTAAATAGCCAAGACAAAGGCTGCGAGGAGAAACAGAAGCACAAAGGCACTTGTCTAAGGTCACACAGCAGGTCAATGGCAAAGCTGGAACTAAAACCCAGGTCTCCTTTGTCTCAGGCCAATGCCCTAACCCTTGACAGTGCTGCCTTTCTTTCTCTGTAGAAATCTGAGTTGCTGACATTAATTAAGTTCATGTATGGATATTTATACTGAACTCTGGCTGAATGCATGGCATTTTTATTTTACAGAGGTCAACAGCCAGCAAGACTCCTTCATATAGCAGATGGTCCAGCTCACAGCCACATCAGGTAATATGTGCTTTTCAAGAGAACATGCACCGCACTGTATCATAATACCTGGAGGTGCATATAGCATGCACCATGTGCTCATGCTGCTCTGTTATTTTTAAGTAATAATCAACTGTGGGTTCTAGAGTTGCCTAGCTTGCTTGACCCAAGTGGGCCAATTTGAATGATGGCATAAGCCGGCACAATACCACTGAGATTGATGGAGTTTCTGCAACATGTGTACAGGCCCACTGATCACTTGGAAGGATCCTTGCAGCCATGAGTCACCGTCTCTAATGGTGCCACTGAGTAGGGTGGAATGAATGGAGGGTTCCGTCATGCTTCTTTTGCTGGAGATGAATTTGACTCACGCTTTGGAAGAGATTATATCCCCAGTTGAGTTCAGTCATGTCACTGTCCCTGCTACACCAGTGTTTTGCACCATTTAAAACAATCAAATGAGAAAGCTAATCTGATGCATCACAGGGAAATTTTGGGACCAACCACAAACACAGACTAAATGCTGATACAAAGAGCAGGGAAGCAATGTAACAGCAGCCACCTAGTGATGAAATTATTAGCAGCTTTACTTTTTTTTTCTTTTTTTCTTTTTTACTATCTTCCCCCTTGTCCCCTGAGTGTGGCATATTGAGAGGAGACTGTAGTCAATTCAGTGTGATAGAACAGGGGAAAGACTGTTGTGACTGTAGGCAGAAACATAACTCGGTTGCTTAAATGATGGGTTGACCAGTTTAAAATGTAACCTCTCTCCCCAACTTTATATTTTTAAGTCATTCAGTTGGTAGTGATTACCTTATCGGCTCTTTCAAAATAGCAGCTGCAACGTGGGAAAATCCTTAGGAGGACTGCACACAAATAAACGTGGGGTGTTGGTTTGTTTTGATAAAGGTACGAGTACATGCCCCTAGAAGTGGGGAAACATCCAAGGTGGCTTTTGCCGTCAACTGGGATTTGGCTTTACACAATTGAAAGCAGAGGTAGTTCAGAACTGGGTCCCATTTTTATTCAGGCCTTGAAACTTCAGTATAAAGAAGAGGCTGGATAACAGAAACTCTAGAGATTAGAAACAATCACACCTTCCGCTTTGCTTTCTTGCTTTCTGCTTCTCATCGAATAGGATTAGGATTACTGCCTGCACTGTGGCAATGAAGTGCACACATGCACATTTTCAAGGCAGTCCTATGACCTGTGTTATACTGGCAGTCAGATTAGATAATCACATGGGTCACTTCCGGCCTCAAAATCTATAAAGCTGAAGTTGAGACTAGCCCAATGCCTGGGGTATATTGTTTGTGTGTCTGTTCACCTGAGTAGCTGAGAATTCAGCACTGCCTTTCCCCCTCATTTTGAAGGGTAGTGTGTTTTATTACGGGGATTTTTTTTTTTTATAATGGCTAGAGGTTTATCTTCTGAACGTGTCAGCCTTGACTTTACCTTTAGTAGGGGGGCTAAGTACAGGAAGTTAACATATTCCCAGTGATGTGCACAGAGCAAACCCAGAAGCAAATATTCTTCTCTCAGTGTATGAGTGCAACTCCCTCTTAATGTTAATAGGAGAGATGCTCCTAAATCAAGAGAAGAATATCCCTTTAACAAATCATATGAAATGCATTTGGTACTCTATACACTTGATTTCCTTTTAAGCAGAGGGGAAGGGTGGAACATAAGCACACAAAGATTGGTTGGTGGCATTAGAATCTTGTTGAGGCCCTAGCAGAGTTGAGAGATTAACTACCAGGAATATTGTTTAAAAATATGCCTAAACCATCCTGCATCTGCTGGAAAAATCTTGTCCTATTGTATTAAAACATGCCTGTGGTAATTCTTCTCCTCCTACATTATACCCCCACATTGTAATCTTTCTCTTCCTTTGTCATCTGCACTCTAATCATTCTTTCTCATCCATGTTTACTGTAAACTTTTGTCTTCAATAAGCCTATACACTTGCTTGATGGAACTGGCACTTGCAAAATCCAACTGTGGGATATCTGGCAGTGTTACGGCTCAGTTCAGGAGTCCTGATGCTGCCATGCACTCATGTTTTGAGATCAGCAAAACATAGTTATTGGATCATAGGTTTGTATTCAGTCTTGTCTCCTGCAAGAGATTATATATAGTTTACTTAAAGATTTTGAAAATAGTTTTCCAAAAAAGAACAAGATTAAAGTTCAAATTCATATTGTCTGTATATTCTTGAGCCTCATGCAGTGAACTCAGTAAAGCTTTTTCCATATATCATCTTACAAGAATCCATACAAAAATCTAATAGAACTACCCAACTGAGACTTCTGATACATCTAAGAAATGTTAAAAGTTAAATTAACTTCCCTCCCTCCACCAAGTTTTCATTTTAAATTTCCATCTCTATGTGAAGTTAGAGGACACATTGGATGAGAGATTTGAAGGGATTCTACAGGTGGGTCAATGAATTTGGGAAAACGTGCCATTTTCAGTGACTTGGTTTGCTTTGTGCAAATGTAATAAACTCATACGTACTTATATTCTGTATTGGATAAGGTGAAATATACTTCTCTACCTCAAATGCACTATCTAGAGAGATTTTCATATGTTCCTTTTAACTTCTTACTCTGAAAGTGTGAGAGGTGATACAAGTTTAGTATTTTTGATGGGCAGCAATGTATGTACTCTTTTAGGTCCTGGAGCCAGGGCCAGTGTCTTGTTACAGAAGATGCCCTTGGAGTCTGATTAAGATGCCCTCTTACAGAAGGCTGCCCTCTTCTGACTATCTCATAAGTGTGCCACATCTTCTGTTTTATAAACTTTGCTAGAACAATAAACTAACATCAATAGTTGGATAGTTAAAAAGATTGACCCCAGAAGGTCAACAATAAGCTTACAAAGCTATAAAAATCCATATGTGTGTGTATATATTAAACTGACCATGAAGGAACTTATAAATGTCTTTATTGCTTGGGGACATGTTAAGACCACTCCTGATTTCAACAGCTAGAGTCAGTGATGTTTCAGTGGCAACAGTGATATCCATAAGTTAGGACTACCAATGCCACCTATCTTGGTTTTGCGTAGACTGTCGGTCCTTCATCAGTTGAGACTGAGCCGATCACAATACGTCTTCCAATCTTCTCTCGCTCTGGCCATACTTCGCCATGCTTGTCCATATCTCCTTGTTAGGAAATCATCCCACCTCTTTGGAGGCCAACCGCATGGCCATTTCTGTTCTCATGGATTCCACTTGGCTATAGCTGCGGTCCATCTGTTGTTCCTGAGTTGGACCACATGTCCCACCCACCGCATTTTGCTGAGCCTGCTTTCAACAACACGGTTGAGTTAAAAAGATTTGCATGAATTGTTTTGCTGATCTTTCCTTGGAGGAGGTCCTTGATGTCATTAAATGCGCACCATCCAGCTTTTTTTCTGCATGACAGTTTGCCTTTCTGACCGTGGCGCATGTTGACTTCCTGGCCCAAATAAACGTATTTATCAACCTCTTGGATCTGCTCTCCTCCAAGAGTTATTTGGGTTCTTGGCAGAACATCTGATCCCATGTATTTTGTTTTCGAACGGTTCATTTTTAATCTGACTTGACTACTTTTCGCGTTCAGTTCTTTAAGCATTCTCTTAAACTGGACTGTATTTTCAGCTATCAGCACTATATCATCTGCGAACCTGAGATGGTTTAGCCGCTTGCCATTGATATTAATCCCGCCTTTCAAGTCTGCTCATTGAAAAACCAATTCAAGGCAGGCTGTGAATAATTTTGGTGAAACTTGTTTCACACCTTTCTTGATGGGGATGCAGAGGGGAGTATCAAACAGTGATATGTCTGTGCTGCAGCCAGAGTTCACTTCCTTTAGTAATGTGATATATTTTGCACCGATGCCCTGTTCCGAAAGAGCTTCAAGAACAGCATTAGTCTCTACACTGTTGAACGCCTTCTCGTAGTCCATGAAGGCAATGCACAAAGGGGATTTGTATTGCCTTGAACACATCTTCACTCTAAACCAACTACTAGAGTGGTCTATCATGCTGTAATTCCTTCAAAAGCCAGCCTGCTCTCTAGGTTGCTGTTCATCGAGGCTTCTCGACTGTCTATTTGTTATTATTTTAGCGAACAACATATAGATATGCAAAAGCACGCAGATCGGGTGATAGTTCTTTAGGTTTTCTTGATCAAGTTTCTTATGCAGCAAGATGGTATTGGACTCTTTCCAACTGGACGGTATCTTCTGGATTTCCAAGTAGAGGTTGAACCTTTGGGCGAGAGCTTTCCGAAGTTCCTGACCTCCTGCCTTAAGCACTTCTGCTGTCAGAATGTCCTTGCCTGGTGCCTTCCCCTCTTTCATTTGATGGGCTGCATGACTGACTTCACTGATGAGAACCAGGAGTATGTGTTCATCGGTTGGTTGAAGTGATGGCATTGGGACGTCTATACGGGATGCAAACAGCTGGGTATAGAAATCCCTGCAAATTGCCTCCAACTCTGTTTGATCGGTTACTGATTCTCCATCCCTGTTCTTCAAAGCCAATAATGATGACCTGTACAACGCCAGTTCCCGTTTGTATTTTTTGAGACATTTTACGATCTTCAGCAACCATTAGGTGGGCAAAATCACCTGGGACCTACTGAAGGTAGTGGAAAGCTCAGCCATAGACTCAGAGCAGGCTCAGGCCCCTATCCTTTAAAAGAAACACTAGCAGACAAGAGAAAATAAATGGAGGTGCCACTTAGCAGTTGGCAAAACACTTCTGTATAGCTGATGGCACCACATGACATCACAGTGCAGGTTTCATCCTACAGTGTAAATTCACAAGGTCCAAATATGGATAGCTATTTAAGCCAATGCTGTTTAAACAGGTCATGACTCTAGATTTTAATATCTTTCCGTTACACTCACCACACAGTATTCTTGAGGTCTATGCAGGCTAACAGCAAAGGTTAGTGACACTGCACAGTAATATGTAAAATGTGACATTTGACAAAAATAGGTCATTTGGAAACCACCTGCAGAGTATTCAATAAATCGCAGGTTGTCAACCTTGAAGCCATGGACACTTTTGAAAAGTAGAAAAAAATATGGACCACAAACCATTTATTAACATACTCCTAATATTTGTCAGCAGTTCATTACAATTCCACAAAAAATTAAATTGAAAGTGATAGTGATGTATTTAGTTATATTGTAATTTACAGTGGCTGTTCCTTAATGTGGTCAGTCTGGTGCAAGAGGTAATTGAGAGTACAAGTTACAATCTTCAACTGTATTGCTGTCTAGTTCCGGAGTCCTTCGGAGAGCCCATACCACATTTTTGGTTGCGTGGGAGAAGGGAGCAGAAAGAGCTCATATACTCAGAGTGGCTCTGCTCTGCCCCCGCCTCTCTTGAGTAATGGATTGGCACTTTTCTGCTCCTCCCACATCTCCTCTCTGTCCCTGCAGGCTTAGTCTGGGAAGAGTGGGGGATTGAATGGCCCCCTTTGGATCCACCACCTCTCCAGATCTGAAAGGTGGGGGTGAAGAACCCCTCCTTGGAATTCTCTTCCCCAGGCCTGGAAGGTGGGAGGAACTTCCAGAGCTTCAGGAAGAGCAGAGATGTGCTGAGGAGCAAGGATAGGCATGGGGTGTACACAATGGATGTGGGGTTGGGTTTTGGGACAGATGGGGGTCTGTGAGATACTGAACTAGTTAGTGGGGAGGGCTAGGGAACAGACACAGGGCTGGGAACACAGAATTGTGTGCTGTGTGGTTTGTTTGTTTGTTTGAGGGCTTGGAGTATAGCCAGTTCAGTTGCCTGTCATGCAAAGGGCTTGTTAGAACATTTTAACTTTTTTTTCCCTTTCATATGAAAAGAAGTGAGACTGGCTGATTTGCACAGATGCTTTTAATAACATAGCAGTGACCATAGTGCTTCAAAGACTTGTATGGTTAATTTTCAGGCAACCAATTAGTAGATCAAGAAAAACACATCTACAGGTAGTGAACCACTGCAGGAAAAAACTCCTTTATTAGGATAAGGGTGTATGTTTTAGTGAGTAATAACAAAATACTTTCTTCTATGACTACCATGCATGTCTGGAGCTTATTTCTATATGTAGCCTAATTAAGCTGTTTACCTTGTAGCATTAGTGAAATTGTGATCTATAAATCCTAAACTAGAGATGGAAAATACCTCTTAAGAGCATACAGGCAGCGGCGTATTAATGCCTAGGCCAACAAGGCCTAGGTCTAGTCCAGCAAATTTGCAGGGGTGGCAAATTTATAACAGCAACCAGAGGCTGCTTCCCCCGGTGCTGGTTCATGCCCTCCGCCCCCGGCCCCGCCCCCACTCCACCCCTTCCCCGCCTCCTATCCTGAGCGTGCCGCATTTCCCCCCTCTTCCCCTCTCCTTCACAAAGCTGTATCGTGCACAAGCACTGGCAGGGAGCAGGGAGAAGCAGGACCCGGCGGTGCACTCAGGGGAGGAGGCGGAGTGCAGGCGAGCTGCAGTGGGGGGGCCGGGAGATGCTGGCGGAGGGGAGGGGAGGAGGCGGCAATTATTTCAGGCCCTGGGGCAGCGAAATCATTAATCCGCCGCTGCATACAGGTCATATACTCAACAGGTGT
The DNA here is from genome assembly GCF_965140235.1 of Caretta caretta. Classification (NCBI taxonomy): domain Eukaryota; kingdom Metazoa; phylum Chordata; order Testudines; family Cheloniidae; genus Caretta; species Caretta caretta. Next base: position 196,913,167 of record NC_134207.1, on the reverse strand, counting down.
AGCTCCATTGTCTTTAATGTAGCTAACTTACATCTGCTGAGGAATTGTCTCTACATAGAGTTAATCTCTCTGCTGCTGCCTCTGCCAGTCAGGATCATATCATATATTAAACTGACAGTAGAATTTGTCTGGTTAAAAGGCCCTGAGTATTGGAAGTTTGATAGTCCATTGTAGAATCTGCTATCCCATATTTGGTACTACAAAAATCTCACTTATTCATAGTCGCTACACTAGTAAAGATAGGCTTTACAAGGGCTATTTGTCCTCAGACCTCAGGACATAGTGATCACCAGCTAAGATCAGGAAGAAACTTTCCCTCGTGATGCACTGCATTATTACAGTGGCTGACATTAAAAAGACAGCCTTTCCCATATTTATCCTATGGTGGCACCTGAGATTTAATATAGAGGAAATCTAAACTTTGTAGTATCTTGTGTGTTAACTGTGGATAAGTGTTCCTTTTTATCAGTGATGCCTGAAATGCATGATGGAAGGGTTTTTTCACCTCTCTGAAGCAAGTTTAGTCTGGCAGACAGAATACCAGGCTACAGTAGGATGGACTATAGATCTGCTTGCATATGGCTATTCCTATGTCCATATCAGAATTCTTAGTGCTACTCTACTTCATCTTTCTATGGTGAAAATAAGTGGAATGAAGATCCTACTGCTTTCAGAGATGATGTACCATCTGCACCCTACCCTTGAAGTTCTTCTGCTTCTAAAGGATGTGTCTCTTGTGGATTCCTAGTAAAGATAGGCTTTACAAGGGCTATTTGTCCTCAGACCTATTGCTCTAGAAGTAGAGCTGGTCAGGCCATCCAGGACTTCTCCTGAAATTCCCTCTGCAGCAGAACATGCCTGCACATATCATCTCATCTGTAACTTTTTTGTTTCCTATTGATCTGTGTTTTCAAGTAATTTGATATGTTGGCCTTAACATTCTTGTATAAAGTAGCTAATTCTGGATGGGTTCAAAACATTCTTAATTGTATGAATTTTGAACTCTACCCTGAAAGACTTTATTGGGTGGGGTGGGATTTTTGTTCACATATTTTAAGTTTGTCATTGGAATGTTTACTGAGATTTTCAAATGTTACAGTAAATTCATTGGTACTAAAGCCTGAGTTTTAATTCCTGTCTGTGATTGAAATCTTTATGCTAATAAACTAAAATGGGAAGTAAAGAGAACTTTACTCTTTAGGATAGGATAGGATAGGAAGAGCAGTTGATAATGCAGGTCTGTAAACCTGGCTATTTATTTCATTTTAAGTCTACAAATACACATTAACTTTTCTCATTCTATCTAGTAAACTTCAATAAATATGTAGCTCTGTGATCAGTATGGTAAGTGGGTGGTTAGTGGCTATCAAATACTAGTGTGTGAATTTATCTGAGTTAAACTGCTAAAAGTAAAAGCTTTTTGCAGCATTGTAGCAGTGAGGGCCCCAGCATATATGAGAGACAAGGTAAGTGAGGTAATACCTTCTATTGGTGGAAGGTACCAGCTTTCAAGCTGCACAGAGTTGTTCTTCACATCTGGGGAAGGAAACAGAGTATCTGAGAAACAAGCTATTGAATGGACTGAAGTAATGAGAACAGAGGCATCTTGTAACAGACATTGGAAACATTCACAAAGTTATGATTATGAAGGTAAAAAGAGAGCAGTTTCTTTGGATTCTTCTGCCAGTTGAATGAAAATGTCATACATTCCAAGGCCAGAAAGGATCCTTATAATCTAGTCTGACCTCCTGTATAACACGGGCCAATTTCCCCCAAATTATTCCGAGAAAAACATCCAATCTTGATTTTTAAAATTGCCAGTGATGGAGTCCTGTGGGAAGTTGTTCCAATGGTGAGTTACTGTCACTGTTAAAAATTTACACCTTATCTCCAGTCTGAATTTGTTCAGCTTCAACTTCCAGCCACTGGATCATGTTCTACCTTTCTTGGCTTGATTGAAGAGCCCTTTATTAAATATTTTTCCCAGGTAGGTACTTAAACTGTGGTCCTCACCATTTAATCTTCTCTTTGTTAATCTAAATAGCTGAAGCTCCTTGAGTCTACTACTATTAAGGCATGTTTTCTAACCCTTTAGTAATATTGGTGGCTCTTCTCGGAACCCTCTCCAAGTTTTGAACATCTTTCTTAAACTGTGGGCACCAGAACTGGACACACTATTCTAGTACTGCAGTTGCACCAGTGTCAAATCGTACTTGAGATGCTCCTGTTTATGCACCCCAGGATTGCATTAGCCCTTTTGGCTACAATATTGCATGGGGAGCTCATGTTCAGCTGATTATCCAACACAACCCCCAGACTTCTTTCAGAGTCACTGCTTCCCATCAGAGTTCCCCCGTCCAGTAAGTATGGGCTACACTTATTGCTAGATCTAGACATTTTACATTAAAACTCATTGTTTATTTGAACCCAGCTTACCAAGCAATGCAGATTGCTCCATATCAGAGTTCTATCCTATTCATTATTTACCACCCCCTCTCCCCAATTTTTGTCTCCTCTGTAAACTTTATCAGTGATGTTTTCTGCCAGGTCACTGATAAAAATGTTAAATTGTGTAGAGCCAAGAAACCGATCCCTGTGGGACTCCACTGGAAACAAACCCGCTCGATATCTATTTACAGGTTTCAGAGTAGCAGCCATGTTAGTCTGTATTCGCAAATAGAAAAGGAGTACTTGTGGCACCTTAGACTAACAAATTTATTTGAGCATAAGCTTTCGTGAGCTACAGCTCACTTCATCGGATGCATTCAGTGGAAAATACAGTGGGAAGATCTATATACATAGAGAACATGAAACAATGGGTGTTACCATACACACTGTAATGAGAGTGATCACTTAAGGTGAGCTATTACCAGCAGGAGAGCCGGGGCGGGAAGGGGGGAGAAGAGGAAACCTTTTGTAGTGATAATCAAGGTGAGCCTTTTCCAACAGTTGACAAGAATGTCTGAGGAACAGTGAGGAGTGGGAGGGGGAATAAACATGGGGAAATAGTTTTACTTTGTGTAAAGACCCATCCGCTCCCAGTCTCTATTCAAGCCTAAGTTAATTGTATCCAGTTGGCAAATTAAATCCAATTCAGCAGTCTCTTGTTGGAGTCTGTTTTTGAAGTTTTTTTGTTGAAGAATTGCCACTTTTAGGTCTGTAATCGAGTGACCAAAGAGATTGAAGCGTTCTCCAACTGGTTTTTGACTGTTATAATTCTTAACGTCTGATTTATGTCCATTTATTCTTTTACGTAGAGACTGTCCAGTTTGACCAATGTACATGGCAGAGGGGCATTGCTGGCACATGATGGCATATATCACATTGGTAGATGTGCAGGTGAACGAGCCTCTGATACTGTGGCTGATGTGATTAGGTCCTATGATGGTGTACTGGATACTCTCATAAAAAACCAACCTTCCACACAAACTTCCTTGTGACTGGACTTTACAAAAACTAGACAAGCCATTTAAAACACACACTTTGCTTCTTTACAAAAGAAAAAGGACACTAAACCATCTAAACTACTGCATGCCACAAGAGGCTACAACAGTGGTTCCCTTAACCCGCCCAGCAATATTGTTAATTCAACTAAACTCTTAGGACAGATTCTTCTGCTGGGCTATCTTGGAGCCTCTCCTTCTGCACCTCCACAAACATGATACAGTTCTGTGGTGACCTAGGATCCTATTTTCGACATCTCTGACTCAAGGAATATTTCCAACATACTAACCCACAGAGACCTTCCTACCAAGACTACAAAAAGAAGGATTCTGGGTGGACTCCTCCTGAAAGTTGAAACAACAGACTGGACTTCTACACAGAGTGCTTCCGCCGACGTGCACGTGCTGAAATTGTAGAAAAGCAGCATCACTTGCCCCATAACCTCAGCCGTGCAGAACACAATGCCATCCACAGCCTCAGAAACCACTCTGACATCATAATCAAAAAGGCTGACAAAGGAGGTGCTGTTGTCATCATGAATAGGTCGGAATATGAACAAGAGGCTGCTAGGCAGCTCTCCAACACCACTTTCTACAAGCCATTACCCTCTGATCCCACTGAGGGTTACCAAAAGAAACTACACCATTTGCTCAAGAAACTCCCTGAAAAAGCACAAGAACAAATCTGCACACACACCCCTGGAACCCTGACCAGGGGTATTCTATCTGCTACCCAAGATCCATAAACCTGGAAATCCTGGGCGCTCCATCATCTCAGGCATTGGCACCCTGACAGCAGGATTGTCTGGCTACGTAGACTCCCTGCTTGGGCCACTCCCAGCTATCTTCGAGACACCACTGACTTCCTGAGGAAACTACAATCAATCAGTGATCTTCCTGAAAACACCATCCTGGCCACTATGGATGTAGAAGCCGTCTTCACTAAAATTCCACACAAAGATGGACTACAAGCCGTCAGGAACAATATCCCCGATAATGTCACGGCAAACCTGGTGGCTGAACTTTGACTTTGTCCTCACCCATAACTATTTCACATTTGGGGACAATGTATTCCTTCCAATCAGCGGCACTGCTATGGTACCGGCATGGCCCCACAGTATCCCAACATTTTTATGGCTGACTTAGAACGACGCTTCCTCAGCTCTCGTCCCCTAATACCCCTACTCCACTTGTGCTATGTTGATGACATCTTCGTCATCTGTACCCATGGAAAAGAAGCCCTTGAGGAATTCCACCATGATTTCAACAATTTCCATCCCACCATCAACCTCAGCCTGGACCAGTCCACACAAGAGATCCACTTCCTGGACACTACAGTGCTAATAAGCGATGGTCACATAAACACCACCCTATACCGGAAACCTACTGACCGCTATTCCTACCTATATGCCTCCAGCTTTCATCCAGACCACACCACACGATCCACTGTCTACAGCCAAGCTCTACGATACAACCGCATTTGCTCCAACCCCTCAGACAGAGACAAACACCTACAGGATCTCTATCAAGTGTTCTTACAACTACAATACCCACCTGCTGAAGTGAAGAAATAGATTGATAGAGCCAGAAGAGTACCCAGAAGTCACCTACTACAGGACAGGCCCAACAAAGAAAATAACAGAATGCCACTAGCCATCTTCAGCCCCCAACTAAAACCTCTCCAACGCATCATCAAGGATCTACAACATATCCTGAAGGACGACCCATCACTCTCACAGATCTTGGGAGACAGGACAGTCCTTGCTTACAGACAGCCCCCCAACCTGAAGCAAATACTCACCAGCAACCACACACCACACAACAAAAACACTAACCCAGGAACCTATCCTTGCAACAAAGCCCGTTGCCAACTGTGTCCACATCTCTATTCGGGGGACACCATCATAGGGCCTAATCACATCAGCCACACTATCAGAGGCTCGTTCACCTGCACATCTACCAATGTGATATGTGCCAGCAATGCCCCTCTGCCATGTACATTGGTCAAACTGGACAGTCTCTACGTAAAAGAATAAATGGACACAAATCAGACGTCAAGAATTATAACGTTCAAAAACCAGTTGGAGAACACTTCAATCTCTTTGGTCACTCGATTACAGACCTAAAAGTGGCAATTCTTCAACAACAAAAACTTCAAAACCAGACTCCAAGGAGAAACTGCTGAATTGGAATTAATTTGCCAACTGGATACAATTAACTTAGGCTTGAATAGAGACTGGGAGTGGATGGGTCATTACACAAAGTAAAACTATTTTCCCAATGTTTTATTCCCCCCTCCCACCCCCCACTGTTCCTCACACGTTCTTGTCAGCTGCTGGAAATGGCTCACCTTGATTATCACTACAAAAGGTTTCCTCTTCTCTGCCCCCCCCCCCCAGCTCTCCTGCTGGTAATAGCTCACCTTAAGTGATCGCTCTCGTTTGTGTGTATGGTAACACCCATTGTTTCATGTTCTCTATGTATATAAATCTCCCCACTGTATTTTCCACTGAATGCATCCGATGAAGTGAGCTGTAGCTCACGAAAGCTTATGCTCAAATAAAGTGGTTAGTCTCTAAGGTGCCACAAGTACTCTTTTCTTTTAACTATTTACAGTTATATTTTGCGACCTCCTAGTTAGCCAATTGTTAATCCATTTAATGTGTGCTGTGATGATTTTATATCCTTCTAGTGTTTTAATCAGAATGTTATGCAGTACCAAGTGCCTTAGAGACATCCCAAGTTGATTACATCAACACTGTTGCCTTTTATCAATCAAACTTGTAGTAGTCTCATTAAAAAAATGATCAAATTAGTTTGACAGGATATATTTTCCATAAAACCAAGTTGATTCCATTAATTACATTACCCTCCTTTATTTCTTTCTTAAATTCCATATCAGCCACTCCATTATCTTGCCCAGGATCAATGTCAGGCTGACAGACCTATAATTACCTGGGACATCCCATTTGCTCTTTAAAAACTGGCACATTAGCTCTCTTCCAGTCTTCTAGAACTTCCCCAGTGCTCCAAGACCTATTGAAAATCAATATTAATGGTACAGTGACCTCCACAGCCACCTCTTTCAGAACTTTTGGATGCAAGTTATTTGGACCTCCTGACTTAAAAATAACTTTTTAGTAGCTTTTGTTTAATATCCTCCAGAGTTATTAGTGGGATGGAAAGAGTGTTATCACCATATGATGAGTACATCTGTTTTTGTTTTGTCTCCAAATGAAGAACAGAAAAATTCATTGAAAACTTCTGCCTGTTCTGCAATGTTGTTGGTAATTTTACCATTTCAATCTAGTAATGGACCAATACCATTGTCAGGATTCTTTTGTTCCTAATATTTTAAAAAAACTCCTTATTGTCTTTAACTCTCTCCATAGATTTCTTTGTGTCCCTTTGCTTCCCTTACCAATTTTCTACAGTTCCAGAGTTCTGATTTATATTCAATGCTATCAACTTCCTTTCTTTTGTTATACTATATTTTTTTACAGCTCCCCTCTAAACCAGGTTGTTTTCTTAACCAGCACAGCCTTCTTCCTCAATTGTGGCTTTCTGGGCATTTAGCTAGGTGTTCTTAAATGATTCCCAATTATCATTCACATTTTTCTGATTAAATTCTTCCTTCCAGCTGATTTAGCTCATAATCACTTTCAGCTTTGTGAAATTGGCCATATTAAAGCACCATGTGTGTGTATTAAAAAATATTACTCACCTGAATTTTATTCTGCTTGCACATTATAAATGTGATCGAGTCATGATCACTTGTACCTAAGCTATCATTGACATCTTAGTTCTGTGTTCTGTTCCTGTTTATCTGCTAGGATAAGGTCTAATATAGAATTTCCCTGTGTTTGCTGCAACACTTTTTGAATTAGGAAATTGTCTTCTATAATGTTTAGACATTCCAATGATTTAGTACTGGCAGGGCTTCTATCCACTCCACTTTAAATTCTTTAAAAACTTGCTTCTTCCAGGAGACCCACAAACACTAACCTGTCATTTATGCCAAAACCACACCAGTAGGAAAACAATTGAGCTGTAGCTCAGGAAAGCTTATGCTCAAATAAATTTGTTAGTCTCTAAGGTGCCACAAGTACTCCTTTTCTTTTTGCGAATACAGACTAACATGGCTGCTACTCTGAAACAACTCAAAATATGTATCTCTGTCCTTGGGCTTTGATTTGTGTAAACTACTAAAAAGGCAGGGATTGTTTTAGTGGCTTGTACAGGGTAGGGCTTACTGTTGGCACTTGACAATAAGTAATGATAAAAAAAATTAATTGGCCGGAAGAGTGTAAGAGCTTCGCATGGAATCTCATTGCACCTCTGACTGTCATGATCCATGGGTTTTGAACCTAGGTCTGTAGGATTCCTGCGGGTGGTCATGCTCCAATCCTATACCTGGCATCTTACTGGTATCACCTAGAATTAGAATTCCTTGAAGCCCAGCTCAGGAGGCTCCGATTTGTGGAACACTGAAGCTCCTAACTAGCCCACTCCCCCTACTTATGCAAGAAGGAATTCATCCATACAACTGGGCTCTGCACACATTAAGAAGGCTATATCCTATCCTATCCTGTTTTGGACTGCTTAGCCAGCACTACCTGCTTCTGTTTCCAGGTCCTGACCTTCTGGTTTCCTAACTCAGCCTGATTCCTGGCATCTAACTTGTGGTTCCTGACCTTGGCTCCTAACCTTCTGGTTGTGAACCCCAGCTGGAGTGGGGACTTGGACCCCACCCTATACTAACCACTAGGCCTGTTTGCCTACATCCTCGCCCTGACAGCTTGTATGGACCACACAGTAATCCTCAAGGGGGTGGGCCTGGTGCAGGAAGTATGGAACCAGCAGCCTAGTTGCTGCTTTCAGAGGCACCAGACTTTCCCACATAGGCTGCCCACCTCCAGGTGGATCACTGCACTGCAGGCCCAAATTGTGCAGCTGACCTCAGAAAGCTGGCTGCTGCAGCATCAAGCAAGCCAGCTTTGTTCAGAGAACACCATGCTTCAGACCCAGTCCACTGTGTCCCATCTTGGTCAGGGAACCCAGGGTACCTCTACCAGAATGATTCAATGGGAGTTGCCAGTGTTTCTGGGGCTTCATAAACCAATGCCACCTTCAGTTCTTGTTGCCTCCCCAAATCTACATCTCTGACCTGGCCGAGGTGGGCTTGGTAATCAGTCTGCTCATGGAGGTGTAGGAATAGTCCTTCCCCTTGCTGGAGAATAACAGCCCAGTTCTGTCAAACTGGAATGCCTTGCTTTCATCTATATCCGCCATCTTCAATGAACCTCATCCAGCCTGTTCAACTGAGGCTCCTAAGGAAACTCCAGCAGGGGTAGGGTACGTTGCTACATAGAGGGCACATTTCTGCCATTTCACTGAAGACACAGAGTGAAACAAGGCAGTGCAGTGGTATCAGTTCCAGTGGCGTCTGTCGGAAGAGATCAAAGATGAACTGGCTCATGTGGAGATGCCAGTAGGTTTGGATAAAGAGGATACCCGCAGCCCCCCATCTACATACTGTTACCTGAGTGCCCATTGCAGCCACTGAACTGATGCAGGAGGATGTGGCTCATTGACAGCTCACTTCTGAAGACAAGGAATGATGCTGTTGGCACCACCTAAGCTTCAATTGTGGCAAACCTGGCCTCTCAGAATCATAGACTATCAGGGTTGGAAGGGACCTCAGGAGGTCATCTAGTCCAACCCCCTGCTCAAAGCAGGATCAATCCCCCATTAAATCATCCCAGCCAGGGCTTTGTCAAGCCTGACCTTAAAAACTTCTAAGGAAGAAGATTCTACCACCTCCCTAGGTAACTCATTCCAGTGTTTCACCACCCTCCTAGTGAAGAAGTTTTTCCTAATATCCAACCTAAACCTCCCCAACTTGAGACCATTACTCCTTGTCCTGTCCTCTTCTACCACTCTTCATGTCTGCCTGTCCTGCTGAGCCCCAAGGAACCTGGGAAATGTCACCTCAGGTTCGGTAAAAGGGACCAACCTGGCTCTGAGAAAAGAATTCATCTGCACCTCAGTCCTGAGTGGGCCATGCCCAGAGTTCCGTCTGGGGGTTCCCGCTTGCAGGTCCCTATCTGGCTACACATCCCCGGAGAGCCCCTAAAGATTTTCATGCAACAGGCCCACATCAATTAGGGAACAGCCAACAATGTCATAGATGCAGCAGCCCAGGCCCTGCAGATTCCTTTGCGATGCAAGGCCACTTTGGACCTAATAGAAACTGTTGATGGCTACTCTCTGTCTTTAGGTCCAATAATTGAAGAGACTGTTCCCCTGGTAGTTCTTATCTAGGGACATTGAGAAATATTGCTATTTGGCATAAATCAATCCCTGCACTTCCCTCTGATTCTCAGCATCTCCTGGCTGACCCTTCATAATCCACTCATTCACTGACAAGAACAGAAGGTCAGTTTCCCTTCAGAATTGTGTCAGAAGTACTGTGGGGAGCAAACTGACATTGCTACAGTGCCTGGGGCCTGGAGGACTCAGGAGGAAATGATCACTGCAGGAGTGCCCACTGAACTATATTGGAACTCCCTCTTAAATATTGTGACTACGCTGATGTATCAGAAAAGAATAATGTGAAAAATCTCCCTCCACTTCAGGATTAGGACTGCCCCATGCAATTGGAGCTGGAAGCAAAAATACAATTTGGGTGGATTTACACCATGTTGGAATCTTAGCTGGCTGCACTACATAATACCTCCAGAGAACCTGACAGGAGGGTTTGTCCAAAAGTCAATGGTTGATGTCCCAGTCCTCTTAGTCATGAAAAAAGACGGCAGTCTCTGATTCTGACTACCACGCCTGAAACCAGATAGTGATCAGGAATCAGTAGCTACAAGTTCTGATTCTAGAATTACTGGACCATGTAGGGGCCACACGTATATTCACCAAACTTGGACCTCCTGGGAGCTAAAATCTTGGCTAGGGGCGAATGGAAGATGGCTTTCCAAACCTGCTACAGCCACTTTAAATATTTAGTGATGACCTGCTCTGGCAACCTTCCAACATTTTATCAATCGTGTTTTACAAGACCTATTGGGTCAGTATTTGGTGGTTTATCTGGACAACCTTGAACAGAACACCATTTGTGTTCTAACAGTCCTGGAGAGGCTATGGCAGCATTGTCACTATGCCACACTTGAAAGTTGTGCTTTTAACCAGATCTTCACAGAATTCTTTGGCTTTATCCTGTCCTCAGAAGGAATCAAGATGGACCCATGCAAGATCCAGGTTGTCTGTGACTGGGCAGCTCCCAGAAAACACTGGAGTTGCATGTATTGCAGGGTTTTCCAAATTTCTATCAACATTTCATTCCATTTTTTTTAATCAAACCAAACCCCTCACCACTTCACTCCAGAGGGAAAAAAAGCCCAGTTCTGTTGGTCCCCCGAGGCCCAGCAGGCATTTGAACAGGTGAAGGTTGTCTTCGGTGCTGTCATATTGGCCCATCCCGATGCCACACAAGCTTTTGGAGTGAAAGCTGATGCCCTCAGTATAGCAGTGGGGCAGTTCTCTCCCAAAGACATGGGTCTGAGCAAGTATTGCACTCGTGTGATTCAAGAAAACATAGCTTTAGATCTTCAGTAGGAAAGAATCATGTACATGGTACACAGGGTGCCATTGGATGTATTTTATGCTCTGGCAGTGTGTACAATAAACAAGTATGAAACAGGTAATGTAATCATTTTATGTTTATACATTTTTCAATGTATTTAGATGTATGAGGAATAAAAAGGGATGCTTATCCAAGGTTCTAGTTGTCCCTGCTATAAATTGCAACAACAAAATTAAACCACCCACATAAGACCAAACTTCCCTCCTGATACTGCTCCAAATCTGATTTTCCTCAAAGTGTGCCTCTGTAGCAATCTGTGTAAATAGATGCACCGTGCAGCATGTCCTGAAAGCCAATAGATTTGGGATATTAGAGATGTGAAGAGCTTTTCACCACTCTTGTTGGCCCTGCAGCTTTTTGTGGTTTCTCACTCCTAGTAAAATATAACTTTAATATTCTCTGTTTATTTTTTGGCAATTCTTGTGGCTTGTACAATGACTCAGGAGCCACAATTCGCTGCATTTGCAGCTGAACTGAGTCCTTAAAGATGGATGATCCCCATATATACTACAAGAAGGCAAAGGATTTAAATGGCAAAAAAAATCCATTCAGCCAGATGTACATATCACTTATGACCTGAGGAAGAGCTCTGAAACATGAAAAACACCAAAAGGGTGCTTTAGTAAAAGGTATTCCCTCACTTACCTTGTCTCTCAACACATACCATAGTTGTTTAAGCTTTGAATTATGTATAATCCTTTTTCTGCATGCTTACAGGCCCAAGTGCCCAAGACTATAAACAAATGTCTTTAAAAAAAAAATGGGGGGTGGAGTGTACAAGTACACCAGGAAAAACTGAAACCAAAATATCTTTTTGTCCATAAAATATCTAATGGCTTGATCCTTCCACAGTTTGTCATTCTAATTTTGGTCATTTTAACTTGTAACAGTCACTTTTGGGTTCAGACGTGCCAGTGAGACCATAATATTGTGGCAATTGTACTTTTAAACATACTTGGCTTCCTGTTCAACTAATATGTTGCAAATTTCAGCTGCGTGTGGTAATTTAGAAACACAGCATGGCATATTTTTATTCCCAGGCTATTTTCCCCTTTGCAAGAATTTATTATTGTATCATTTCATGTTAATAATTCTCCTAAAAAAGAATGTTAGACAATTCCAGAAAGCCTTAGTGGCTTATTTATGGGTTTGCTCATGATTTGGTGCTACTGAATGTGAACAAAATCCTAGATGCATCCTGGAAAACAAACTGAATACTGAAAGCTTGGTGTTAATATAAAAACACACATACACAATAAACTAGGTAATGCATGTGGAAGAAACAGATGACAGGAAGGAAAATTCAAAGTGAAGGCTTTTTTTTGTCTTTAATTCAGCCTGATTTGCTTTGGTATCTAAGCACATATGGTGGAAAGGTCACTTAGTTATTTGAAACCACTGCAATACACAGTACCTGCTTAGGCATAATGGGACTTGTAAGGACATAGTGTCATTCTTCATGTCCGATGTCCTAGCTAATATCATTTGTGTCAGACTTACTATAAATGTAGATATTTAGGAAAATGTGTTAGTTAGTATGTTTCTGTGTTTTGTGTAACTTCATTCACACACTATAAATATATATCAGAAAATCTTCATGCTGAAAGGAATATAAATTTAGGGAAAGAAACCAATGCTGCGCCAGAAGGGGTGTTTCAGTCAATTGTGTAAAAGTATATTTTCAGAATATTTAAATCAGTTTAACACTGTACTGATTCTCTCAGATCCTCTTTTGCAGAAGCATGATTATCATGGGCTTAGTGATGTACTAATGCGTGTTGCTTAAAACTTTAAAAAAAAATTACTTTTGGTTAATCCTCGTGTGTATGTTACTTTTACATAGAGTAAAATAGCATTTTAGCACCTAGTCCCATGCACTGCCCTGAATACATGTTGTTTGTAGCAGCCTCTTTGTGCCCTACTTTTGTTGTAGTGCACAACCAAGGTAGCTGTGATCACTCAGTGTGCTACATGTTGGTTGCACCCCTTTTGCCCTAAAAATACTGACTTAATATTACAGAAGCATATTGAGGGCATATCTTTATACAGCCCCAGGCTTAAATTTGACACCACATATTGTGTCAGACTCTTTCTTTAATTAGTCATTAAATATACTGGACACGTTCCACATTGATTTGCCTCCAGTGCTATCAGTGGGGGTTGCACAAGATGTAAGCACAGAATCTGCTCCAATCAATACATTAATGCAATTTTACACGAGCTCCTCCTCAGCCAGTGCACATGTCGAAGTGCAGTTACATGCAACATCCAAATTGGGCAGAGGGCTAATTTATTTTGAGAGGGTTATTTTGTATGTTTGGATTGAAAAAAATAATTGACCAAATATTGTCACTGAAACTCAGTAGCTGGACTAAAACTCTCCTCTTCCCCCCCACCCCACCCCATTCATCTAATCACCTCGGACATAACTATTAAAATGTCCATTCTGTTCAGTGTTTAAGCATAAACAGCGAGGGTGACACAGTGCAACATTCAGGCTGTATGCCTTCCTCCACATGTACTGAGTTCCCCATCATATTACTGTAATGTCTCTTTTGCCACATTTATTTGAGATCGCAAAATTAAATGTCAATACCAGAAACTACTTGCTTACATAGTCTATATCAGTACATAAATAAGTTAAATATATCAATTTTAAAATAAGAGTTGTGTTAAATTATAGCTCTTAATGTGCTTGGAAACTAAAGTATTCTCTCTCTAGGCATGGGAGGGCAGTTACTTCATGCCTTAGTATTGTAGTAATTTGTATGTACCTTGCAGGCAGTTTGATGCTGGAGCAAGTGAGAGTCTGTCATGTGATAACAGAAGACTGCTTTGCACTTGGTTCTTCTGGTGTCTGTTGTAATATCTATCTATTGGTCACTCATCAACCTGTGTTCCTTCCCTGTTTTGGCAGGGGGATTGCATATTTCACCATCCTACATGTCTGTGTTTTTTGTCTTGTGTTCATAGTGGATGTATGGATTTGTGGCTTCAGAGAAATATATACCCATCCATGGCTATGTAAGATGAGCAAGGATCTATCTTTGAGCAGGGTCTGAATGAGCCCTTCCCTGACATCTAGTGATGAGCTGTGGGGAAAGACTTGAGGAACAGACTGTATTTTTATTTGCATAAACATACCTACTCTGCCTAGCTATTCAGCAGAGGGAACTGTTTTGCCAAAGTGATCAATTTTGGCTGCTGTTGGGTTACAAATCACTTTACTGTTGAGTGCAGGGATAATGAGATGTTGTTGTTATCCTTATTGTATGAGTAATGGGCAGCAGAACTATACTTAGCCTGTTCTGATTGAGGAGTTCCCCCTAAACTTAACTTCACTCACTAAGCAGTGGATAGGGATGCCAAATCACAGTGAAATGGGGGGAGGGAAACAGATGTTTCTATCTAGTGATGTGGCTCTACCTAAGGAGTCCTAGACACCATTTGATCGTCCCCTCTCCACTGTTTAAAGATAGAACTGATTAGACTCAATTGCGAGTCATAGTCTTGTTCAGTGATCAGTAGAGCTGAAATCATGGATAACCACGTGCATAGCCTCGGATTTGATATGGAACGGTGTTGCAGTGAAAGTGCAGGCTGTTCAGTCTCTGACAGTGAGATTCCGAACTACCCTCTGAAATCACTGAGTGGTGGAACCTCAGAATGTGACATCGTAGCAGGGACAGCAGCAGCAGTGGGAGCAGCAGTGGGCAGCAATGGCAGCTGGAACGGCAGCAATTGTGAGCCTGTTGCAAAGGCACAGCAGTTGAGCATTGCTCGATGCCTTCCCCTCGGATGGGAGGTCTTCACTGGGCAATGATGACAACTGCAAGTGGGGTGCAGTGGAGGGAGAGGGGAGTGATATGTTAAAGGAACGTTTTGTTGTTTGACTTTCATGCTGCAAAGTGAGAAACTGAGGCAAAAGACACTGCCCAATGTACTCTGGGATGGGTGTTTACTCATGGTCATACACTTTTGAATCACGGTTGTGGTGTTTTTCCTAATTAATGCTGGGTTCCTTTTCCTTTTTAATTAAAAATGTCTTTGCTATACACAGATTCAGTGCTTGCGAGTGAGGAAGTGTTGCCTCTTAGAGGTGCCCACGGGTGGTGTTTAATTTTCCTAGATTACAGTCTGGGGACTCAAACTGGTTCTGGTTTGTATTGTTAAGAGGAACCCTTGATATTGAACCTGGCCCTTGTTGCTACCAACTCCACATGGCAGGAGGGTTACAGATCTATCAAACACATGCACTTGCCTTTAAGTGTGTGATTTGTCGTGAGGAAATAGTTTGATCCTGATAAGGTCTACTGGTTGTAGTTTAGTTTGTTGGTCACAGTAGGCTTTAAATGTCCCTTTCTTTTAGTCTGCCACTCCTACCAGTGCACTCAGACTCTCAGTCCTATTTCTTGTGACTCTCTCTGAAAATTCTTACCCATGTACTGAACTTTAAGGCCATGAGTAACCTCACTGACTTCGTTGGGACTACTCACATGCTTTAAAGTTAAGCATGTGCACAACTATGTGCAGGATGTCTAAGTCTTGTACATGCAGTGCAATCAATTTTCAGACTGAAGGCCCTCAGCTATAACTGGGCACTGGGGACACCTCTGTGATTCCCTTTTCTGGGTTATAACCTAATGACTTGGCCACTCTGACTTTTTTTTTTTTTAAGTACCACTTAAAGATGGCATTAAGGACCCTTCACTTAATGAATGTTACTTTTTAAATTGGACCAAGTTTTCACTTACATTTGTTCTTCATATGTCTTAAACACAGTTTCTCTGTGTCATAGAAGTGTGACATTAAAAATAGCTAACTGAATTTGAAGATGACATATGAGGCAAATTTGCTTATGGTGGGGTGATAAACTTGAAAATATAGGCTTTATCACATGGATAGCTACAGTGACATGAAGGTCCCTGCTATAGTAACAGACTGTAATTTTGATAAGATGCATTTTTGATGCAGTATTCTTAAAAGCTGATACTTAAAAATTAGTATTAATTATGTGTCTCAATTGCTGTTAATTATATTTTTAGGAAGTTTTGGTCTCCAGAAGCATTAACAGAATGTTGTTATCTCTGGGTTTGGAGGCTATATATGGATTCATTTTTTAAACAGGGATTTTAATTTACATTGACAGTCAATGGTAGAAAATGGGACCATGCACCATTCTGCAGTATAATCCCTCACTAATGTTTCCTTTTGTAATTGAGCTGATGGCAAAATTTTCATATGCAGTATTAGTATAACTTTACATTTCTGTAGGTCACAAGTGAAAATGAGTTGGACGGTCCCATCCTAAATCTCCCATTTGTGCACATCACAAAGCTACCATACATTCTGCTACAACTCAGCCTGTCTGTCACTCTTTGTTTGAGACAGACCATGGAATGAAATAGCAAGGGTATTGGAAATCAGGACTAAGGTGCAAAGGCAGAGCTGAGTGGTGAATCTGTAACAATGCCTTATCTTTGTTATGCTAGGCGCATACCATGCTATTGATTCTTCAGTATTAAGACCCAAATTCAATCCCAAATTAAAAGGGGAATAATGTATGAACAGTGTATATTTCTAGACCTGACTTTTTCAATTGGCTACAGATTTTCTTCACTATAAAGTGCTTTACAAAAAGTTGGAGCTCATATGAAATACCAATGTCTGGGGGTTTTGGTTTTTGTTTTGTTTTGTTTTTTTTAAAAAACTTTTGAAAAGATCCTTTGGTACTGAATTCCATCACATTTTGACTTGAGATTGGAAATGATTGGTTAAGTAATCTCTCTAAAGTAATCTCTTCTTACAGGTAGAAGGCTCAAGTTCAGTAAACCCAAAGTTTAACTTAGTATATCAATGAATAAAATGAACAGAAAAGTAAATTAAACAGACTGATAGTAATATGTCCAGTAATAAAACAAGTTATAAATTTTTCTTCATATGCTATTCTGTGGTGCTTATCACTGTAGTGTCATACATACATTGAAGAACTTACCCTCATACCATCTTGTGAGTTAGGAAAAAATTATTCCCATTTTACATCTGAGTTCCTAAGGCACATGGAGCCAACAGATCTCTGAAAGAGTCTGGGATGTGAGGCTGGATTTAGAGGCAGGTGACCCAGATGAGTGCCTGGGGTGCTGGACTAGGGGTTGCTGGGTTAGGGGTGCTGTTTTTGTTGTTAGCAAAAAAAAAAGGGAAAATAGAATATTTGAAGTAACATGTTTCAGGTCTTCCATATGTGGATTCATATTTCATTAACCTCCAAGAATGTTCCAGACCTTTGTAGAATCTTATGGAACCTTCCGGACTTTTTGAAAACTATGTTTTCCTCAAACATTCTATAATGGTTGTCAGCCAGGCCCTTGCGGGTATATATGGGGTGGGGCGTTGCCAGCTGGTCAGTGAGATATAAGAACAAACTGAAGTGAAATGAGAGCCCTGCTGTGATATTGTGAACCTTGTTTTATTCTGTAATAGTGAAAGTGTACTTGTGTTTTAAGACTTGAAGAGTGTAAGTAGAGACTAATAAAGGACATATTTAATGGGATGCCAGAAATATCTATCAGACCCTTATCTACACAACAATGTAGAAGAATATAAAAGAAATACTGTTACTACGTTTTGCCGTGCGTAATGTTTGGCTTTCTCAGACTGCAGAACATAGACTCTTGCTCTTCCTAATTCTGTTTTCCCCTGTAAAAAATAAAAGATGCCACTGAAGAAGCCTTCAGGAGCTCAGTATAGGAAGTGAAAAGCTCAATTGCAATCTAGTTTGCAGCAAGGGACAAATGTAATGGGAAAATTTCTGAAACAGAACAACATAGACTGGGCTTTAGGCAGTAACAATCGACCTAGTGCAGAAGAAATTGAGGAGTGAAGCATAAATGATGGCAGTCCTACTACTAAGGAATTAGTAGATTTACCTGAAGATAAGGAATGGAGATGTGAGGAAAGTGATGGAGAATACAAGCTGAATACATTTTTTTTTTCAAATCTACTCATTCGTAATGCTGCATGTTACCTGTGAGCTGCTTGCTTCCTTATAGTTTATGAACAGTGTAAGACTTTCTTGTAGCCCCTTTTCACTGGGCACTTTGGAAAGTATTGTACTTTGATAAATTTGCCAGTGTACTCTCATGAGTGTTGGGGGAATCCTAATTCTTATAAGATATATTAATACAGAAAGGCAATTAATTATTACCACCTCTTTAATACATTTTGGCTAAAAACTGATAGATTGAAGCATTGGGTAACAAATAAAATAAAGGTAAACTTCCCCCTCCTCACCCCCACCGTATAAATCAACCAGAACAAATAGTCTATAGTATTTCATTATATGCTTTATTGTTGTGTAAAAGTAAAAAAGATGTGAATCATTCATATAATTGAGACTGTTATCAAATGCAGAACTACAGGAGCTCTGCTATACAAACTGGGCCAAACTCTGTTCAGCGTTTAACTGAGGGCATATTTTGGCCCTTTGTGTAATTTCAACAGGGTTTTTTCTAGGTACATATCTTATGCTAAATTCTGTCCTTGAATGTGAAGCTGCTGTTTCCCCTGAAGCCATTGGGTGCCACGTACTTGCATCTGAGGGTTGAAGTTTCCCTTCCAGGCTTCAGGAAGTAAATCAGACTTTGGGTAGCTGAGTTTTAGACAGCCACCTGTGAGGAATGTTTTAGACCCTTGTGAGAGTGGATATTGTGAATGATACTTAAATAGCTGAAGTTTGGCAAGCCACTGATGGATCCTGTTTGCGATTAGCAGAGTAACCCACAAGCGAGGCCATGGAGAAAACAGTAATACATCTGTCAGTAGACAGTTGATGACATCTGTGCTGGGATGGGATGAAAGGAAATGTATTTCCACCCCTACTCCACCGCCTTTACCCCTTAGATTCAGCCTCTGGTAAAAGGATTATCATGTTGTTGAATGTCAGTTGTTTCGTTAACACTGGATTTCATCCTGATAGAATAAATGGCAAAGACATCAGTGCATTTGGTTACAACATGTCGAGAAGGTGGCAGTCTCTGGAAGAAATGAAACCAAAGTTGTTTTCATTCAGTTAAGTCTGCTTTAGTTGTACACCGCCTAGGTGGGAAATAGTACTGCTTAAGGATGGTTGTTCTTTATAGTGGAAAAAACTCAGTATTCATTGAAGACAAAAAGAAAATTTATTTTCTATGCGGAACTGTTTAGAAAGGGGAAAAAGCCATGAAAAGCTCAGAGAGGATGAGAAAGCACATGATTGACATTTTTTTTGATAACCAGCTTCAGTGAGTTTTTTTTAAATTTTTGAGAAAATGCAATTCAAAGGCATTTTCTTGTATTAAAATGCTAAGGAGTGAAAATAAGCACTGCAGCTTTATTTTCTGTGATAGCATTTCATTAAGAAGGATACAGTAAATTCTCATAATTTGAGGATCAGCGTTGGTTTCCATGCACTGCCTTATGCATGGGTTTTGATCTTGTTTGTTTGATGAATATTCCTTAAAACTACAGGTTTTTTTAAGTCCCAATAAGTAAACAGAACATGGACATGAATAAAGCCTCAGTCCTATCCTTTCAGCAGCAAGCTGGTGCAGTGGGAATGAGTGCATGCACCCTGGAAGATGCGTCTTCTGACCAGGGTATCCTGCTAACAGACGGAAGGCCTCTGCACAAGTAGTCACTTTACTGCCGTCTGGGGTGCATTTTTCTGCTGCTCTGAGCAGGACAAAGGTCCATATCTATTTGCTGTTAGCTGGTGATGACAGCATACGGGTTAACGGTTTTGGGGCTAGACTTACCTGTCTCTTAGCTGACCTCAAGATCATGAGGCATGTTGTGGGCCTATCTCCCCCTACTGTAATCTTGTGTCTGGACTGCTTGGGTAGGACCTGAGCCAATGCCCATTTAAGTCAATGGGAGTCTCTTGTTGAACTTTAATGCATATTGGATTGGGCCCATAGTGAGCAAATTGTCCCATGACCGGTTGAGCACATAATTTCTCCTCCCCACAATGTGCACCAATGGGCAGGATTTAGCTCTAAACTGAGCAATAAAAGAAACTGCTGTATTAGTAGTTTGGCTTTCATGAATCTTTTATAAAAGATGTGCCAAATTCTCTGTTCCTTAATCAAGCAAAACCTCTGACTTAAAGGCTTTCACCCGATATATTGTTGGTACTTCTGAATAGTACTGTACATAAACTAAAAGCACACAGTTAACAATGCTTAATGTAATGGAAGAGGATTAACTATTGATCATTCAGTACTGTAGAATAGATCTATGACCATCTTAGCTAGCCTCTCACTCCAAGAAAAAATAGAGAATAGTAACACTAAAACTCATGATGAGAACTAGTAAAGGGAGAAAGGAGTGAGGAGGAAAGCAGCAGATAAGAAAATCTATCTGCAAAATTAAATCAGAGGTGCAAAATCTCAAATGTTTCTTTTTATCAACAGAATCATGTATCTGCCCACATGCAGTTATGCAGGTGAAGCGAGTTGGGAGCAAATCAAGGTTTTGTGGCCCTATTGCATTTCCTGTGACTAGCAAAGGGGAGTGCAGTGGTCTGCTGCAGATGTCCATTCAGAGAAAGTTACAGTTGTGGTGTTAAAATCCCATAAGACATACTACTACTGGGTGAATAGCGCTATATACACTTTTTTGTGTTGTGTTTGTACATACTTGCAGTATTTATATGTATAATAATTTAGAAATACTAAATATGGCTTCTATATACCCTTTTTGGCTCTATGGCAGGAACTTCACAACTCACTGATTTTTTGTGTGTGTGTGTGTGTGTGCGACTAAAATACTCTAGCCTAGCCTGTGCAATACAGTTGGACTATAATAAGGAAAAAAAATCACTGCTTTTCTAATCTGTCAGGGATTAGACTTCATAATGGCACTTTCAAGTGCATGATATCAAGAGCCATAATAAACAAGTTTTTAGTGTTTTTTTGTACCAAATGCAAATGTTTTAGTTGGGGGGGGGATTTGTATTAAAAGTGATGCTCTACAGTACGTTAATTGTGAAATTTAAAGCTGATGGTGGTTTCCTTGTGCAGAAATAGAAAGCAATTATAGAAAGTTTTGCTGACAGGAAATAAGACTGAACAGTTTTGATTTTAAGCAGCAGTTACATTTTGCAACTTTAAATTTAAGGAAGAGTTAGGCTCGCTGACAGCTTTAATGCATAGTACACAATTCTGTAAACATCTAGGCAAGTGACTTACTTCAGCATTATTTACCTGGATATTGACTTATAGTTACAGATTACACAAAAATATAAGCATAAAGATAGATGGTGACAAACTGAGAACTACGACTAAGACAAAATCTCAGTTATGAGATGTAAGGCTGTTTCTGCTTAATAGTTTGCTCCGTCTGTAAGTGAAGTTTGGGAGAGAGGAAAAACTACCCAGAGTGTGTGTTAAACAGGTTGAAAGTGCACTTTTTGACTAAGTTCAATAGATCCTTTGTTACACTGCTGCAGTGGAAATTACTTTCCCTGATGTTGTGCGGGTTTCAGTTGTTGGTTTATTGAATGTTATGTCTCTGGATTAGGTTGGGAAAATGCACTATGTGCAGTTGAGGAAATCTTAATCTTCTATTGTCTGTACATATGACAGATATGTCTAACTGAAATTAATATCGTGTAATTTAAATGTTCAAATTGGCTTTGATTGCTTGTGCCTGCATCTGGGTGAAAAATTGTTTCATAACAACAGATGCTAAATTACTAGCAATGCTTTTTAAGGAGGAAAAAAATCAGCTGTATTCGTGTTAGCCTCATGTTTTGCGTTGGTCAAGTTTCATTTCTAAAGTGTGGCCCTGAGTGATTACTGCACATTTAAAATCTCTCACTTTTGATGGAGCTGATAAAGCCAAGAATCGGCATTTTGTTTTTAGGATTTCTGTGTCTAGCTGCAGTGTTTTGATTAGTGTTTAATACATTCTTTCATACACCTTTTCAATATTTTTAATAATAGAACACCATGCATGTGCATGGCACTTTGCAAACATACATATAAAGCAAGACAAAGTCCCTGCCCAAAAGATCTTAAAAGGGCCCAGTCCTGCAAGTGGCTGAACTCCCTCAGTTTACATTGACTTCACTGTCAATTGATGGGTATCTACATTTCTCAGGAGATGCTGGCAGGAGTGGTAGGGTGGATTGAAAGCACATTGGTAAGACATCATAGTATGCCAAGGGGTTGGAACTGAAAACGGCTAGAATGAGAGAATTGAAGAGGGAGAAATGGCTATTTTTTTCATTTCCTCTTTCATCATGAGTTGTCATTTGACGTATCTTGTACCTTGCAGAAAAAGTACCACCCAGAGTGATCTCTGGCAAGGTGCTTAGGTGATCTGGCTGGATATTCAGTTGGTTTATCACTGGCAATCTTATCACGCCACCAACGGTTTTTTTTGCGCCAGCCATGTGATTGCCAGCCATGTGGCGGCATTCCTTGTTGTAGGCGCTTCAGAATTCACTGGTCTTCCATTCTAACATGTCCATAACAAGAAAGCTGCCAAAACCAAACCACTGCTAATGGAGGCAGTTGCTGGGTTTGGCTTTGAATATCCTCATTTCTGATCTTGTCCTGACACTTGATATGGAGCAGCTGACTCAGATGACAAAAATCACAAGCGTCAATCTAGAATTCTTCAGACTTCCTCAGCATCCCCATTACTCTTTTGTACAATGGAGCTGGTATAACCATGGTTCTGTAGATCTTCAGCTTCATAGAGAGTTTCATGTCACAATGTCTCCATGGAGGCCATTCATGGACCTTAAACATAGCATCAGCTTTTTGTTCTGAACTGCTGAACGCCATCAGAATATTAGAGACTGAAATCTCTCTCCCTTCATCATCTGATGAGGAATGGCATTGTCAAGTCATCAGTGCTCACCGCTGCCAGTTCAGTCCTGCGGTCTCTCTTTCTTTCAGTCGTCATCCATGGATCAGCCTGGAGATGCTCACTGCAGCTGGAGCTAAAAAAGCAATGCTACAATTTATACATATTTTAAAATATAAAAACCTTATGGACAGTTCTGGGAATGGCAGTGGGAAATTTCTGAGCAGCAAAGCCAACCTCACCCTTCATACTTAACTGTGCTTCAAATTCCCTTGCACATCCCTGGCATGGAGGCTCCTTGGCAGTTGTGCCATGCAGCATCTGCAGTGCTGGCAATGGACTATGCTTAGCCTTTGGCCATGGGATCATGTCATGGGGTGCTGCCCTCCAGCATGCCCCTGTGTGGCTCCATGAGTGCATTCTTGCATGGAGGGCACCTTCAGGTTCTTTGTCAATTACCTCAAGACATGTACCCACTTTGTGTGTCTTATCTATCTATCACGTCTTTCTACCAAGTGTAACTCAGTCTGTTTTTTCCGGGCCACCCTGCTCTGGGTCCACATAAGAGTACTGGTCAGCTCTGTCAAAACTGGAGTCCCCATCTGTCTTTCTTGGAGGTGGGTTGTGAGTTAGCCAGCTGTAAGGTCTTAGCCAGCTTCTCCCTCAGCTGGCCCTTCTTTCTCTAGTTAGACCTCAGGCTGAGAGTGTTCAACAGGCCAGCGTCCTCCCCCTGGTGTCGGGCCTGCTATGAGGAAGGATGCATCATTTATGCCGGCCTCCTTCTCCCAGCTCATCCACAGTTGATTTGGTGAGAAGGCAGCCTTGCCTGTCTTCTCTGCAAGGTTTCTGGTCCCAGGCCCTTAAAGACACAGTGACAGGATTTCCTTCTAATGGCCATTTATTGCCGGAACACTTCCTCTCTCTCAATATCTCAAAGGCCCTTTAATATATATCAAACTTTTCAAAATTTTAAAGGGCCACACCACATGATGGATGGGCTGACCACTAGGCACCACTACTCTTCAGGGGAAGACTACCCTGTCATGGGTAGCTTGTTGGATGGCAGGCAGATTGCCCTAGGACACTGTCTGTGGAAACTTTGGTCAGGTGGGAGTGGGTCAACTCCTTTGGATTTTGAAGCTCTGCTTTTCAGTGCAAGGGGGTCAGAGCTCATTTTAAAATTTTTTTTTCTTTGAGGGGAAGGGTTGTACTGGAGAGAGGAGAGGGTCAAATATTTACAAAAAAATTCCCATTTTTTGACCAGCTTGGTGGTGGACTTGCTCTAGTGGCGGTGGTGGAGTGGGTCTCCCAGCTTGGTGTAGGTGGGATGGAGGAAGTACGTTTCCCTTTGTATGTTGGTGAAGGGCCATGCCATGGTGGAAATGGGGATTTATTTATTCTTCCAGTACTGATTCTTAAAACTCAGGGTTGAGCAGATCAGAAACACAGAAGTGAGGAGAGGCTTGGCTCCACTTCATACATTTCAGGAGTGGGGGAAGGGGACACCATGTGTTGTATCTCCCATGCACTCCTAAGAGTCCTGGTGGATGATATAGAAAGGGAACGCTCTTACAGCAGCTGCCAAAACTGTAGCTACCTACATGGAACCTGAAAGGAAGAGCACAGGTTGCAGGCGGGAACAGTTTAGAGGAGGCACTCAAAAGTTAATCTCTGTTCACATTGCTAGAATGTTAGCTCTCATTGCAGCATCTCTGTAAAGTTGCCTTAATAAAGAGCCTGTTTAATTTTAGAAACATGGAGTTCTCATGTTACTACGCAGCACATGGTACAGGAAACACGGTGGCAGCAGTCTGTCTAGTAAAACCCAAAGTAAGGAAGAGAGTGTAATTAACAAGAAAACAAAGCAGCACATAGAAACAGCAGATGGGCAGAATGGAGGGACTCCAGGAATGCTGGATTCCAGAACAACAACAAAAAACAAAAACAAACCTCACACGAGAGCAATGGAATGAAGAAATGATTCTGTATACAGAACTCAGCCTGGGAGATAAAGATGAGAAAATGAAGGAAAAGCTTTTTTCACTGTCTCATTAGGGGGAAAAGGACGAGAAGAGAGTAAGATATTGTGACTAAGAATAATGCCTTAAACACTGAAGTAGCAGATAAAATGGTTGAATACTGTGACCTCAGATGGAAGGAGACTGTAGAGAGATACTGTCTTTTACCTGAAGCCAAGAAGCAGAAGAGGGAATGGATACTTGCATTACAGAGCCAAGAAGGCTGGCATCCACATGTAAGTTAGGAGACAAAGATTCCCTAATTAGAGACAGGATTGTTTGTGGAACATGTGATTCCAGTTTTCTGGAGAGAGTGTTGAGGAAAAACAGCTCTAACTGTGGAGAAATGTCCCGAAATAGCAGGGGCAGCTGAACTATCCAGGGAAAGGATCAAAGCAATGTCAGCCACTAGTGCAGAACAAATAACACAGATTCAAGCTAAAGCAACCCAGAAATCAAGACCGAGACAGACAGACAGACTGACCAAGAATGGTCGGGTATGTATACTGTGGAAAGCAAGATGAAAGCCAGAAAGAAAAATGCCCCGCCTACAGGCAATGGCACATGCAGTGTGGGAAGCAGAACCACTCTCTATTCCAATGCCATAGCTACCCCAGGAAGAGGAAAAGCAGTAATACATGCTGTGAATGAGAATGTAAGGACTTCCAACTTCGAGGAGGATATTTGCAGTGTGACTTTAGCAAATCCAAAGACTCTTGATGCATAGAGCTCTGCACAGACACACAATTTATGTCCGCAGATATAAACCTGTATCCACAGAGCTCTATTGGGAACTGCAGCGGCGAAAGCAGCAGCATGTTGGGCTGCCACTCCCAGGAGCCAGCGGTCCGCACTGGCGGCTGCTCCTCGGTCATGCTTATACCACCCCCAGCCCTGCCTAAGCCATGCCCACTGGGGCAGGCACCAGGCTCACCAACAGCTGTACCGGTCGCATGACTGTGTGTAAGTGGCTCGCATGTTCCCAGACAGAAAACGCAGACAGCTGCTTAGAAGGAACTCCTGTCCAGGAGCATGTGAGCAGCTTGCATTCAGTAACGCGACCAGGGACAGCTGCTGATGAGCCTGGTGCCTGCCCCAGTAGGCAGGGCTGGGGCTGAATTAGAGGCAGTACAGCCATGGCAGAAGAGGAGCTGCTGACGCGGGGCACTGTCTCCTGGGAGTCGTGGCCCAATTTGTTGCTGCTTTTACTACTGTGGTTCCCAGTAGAGCCCTGCAGCTCTGCGGATACCGATTTTATATCCACATGCATGGATATACATGTTTTTATATCCGCACAGGGCTCTATTGATGTACATGCACTGAAGGAAAAAGCTGCTGGCCAATCAACTGCCATATTTGCAACTATTACATCAATGACAATTCAATTCCAGTTGGATTGTGGAGCCCTCTGCAATGTAATTTGAGGAACACTGATAAGAAGCAATATTAGATTGGTGAAATTTGAACAAGTGCTTGTGATGTTCAGTAAAACAATTCTGAGGCCAGTGGGGAAATGCCAGCTCTTGATTAAACCCATGCAACAGGAGAGGCAATTGCTCGGAATGGATACACAAGCATACCATGGATATGATCCTAGAACAACATTCTCAACAGGAGAGGAGGGAGAATAAGTCAAGAAGTTCCAGCATGTTGAGCTAGATGAGCCATGCAGCTGCCTGACAACATTTGCCACACCTTTTGGAAGGTGCCGCTGAATAAGAATGCCTATTGGCATCCACCTAGCCCCAGAGATGTTCCAGCATACACTGAAGCAGGTACTTGAAGGGTTCCCAGGCATCAAGATTAAAGGAGATGTCAAGGAAGTGACAATCCAGGACCATGATACTCGACTATGACAGCTCCGAGACAAGTGCTGAGAGTAGAATATTAGGCAGATTGCATCAAGCTGCAGCTGCAGAGAACTGAGGTCCCCAACATCAGATATCTGACTTCTGACAGCTGAACCCTGAGGAACTGAGAGGTCTTAAGGAAACACCCAGACCAAAGGGCGTCCAGTGACTTATGGGGCTGGCCAACTGTCTTTTCAGATTCTACACACACCTATCAAAGCCTGTGAACGCTTGAGAGAGTTAGCACGTGATGCAGCATGAGAAAGGTCAGAGACCCAAGAACAGGCATTTGAAACAGTAAAAAAAAAAAAATCAAAGTGAGGCCTGAGTCCTAAAGTACTGCAGCCCTGTGGAGCAACTAGAGCTACAAGGTGGTGCAGAGTTGCAGCACTGATGCAATGCCAGTAACCCTATCATTTGCCAGTAGCACCCTGACAGACATAGAAAGGGGATGTGCTCAGATAGAAAAGTTGCTACTGGCTGTGCTCTTTTGAATGGAATGATTCCATCCATTCACCTTTTGGGCATGAGGCAGACATGCCATCTGATTACAAGCGATTAGAAAGCATCATGAAGAAGCCACTGCTGAGTGCAAGTGCATACAGTTCATGTTACTGACACTTCAGGGCTATGACATGAGGATAAGGTACTGCCCAGTAAAGTCACGACTGGTGGCAGATACACTGAGCAGGGCATACCTTCTGCAGTGCTACACAGATGGCTCTGTGGGACAGGAGATGGTTTATTGACATGCTACAACACCTTCCCATCTCTGATGGGAGGCTCCAGGCAATCCAACAAACCACTGTACACTACAGGGAGCTACAGGTTATAAAACAATTCATACTGCAGGGCTGGCCAGATCACAAAGAGCAAGTGCCACAGGAGGTCACCCAGATTGCCAGGTGAGGGATGAGCTGTCCGTGCAAGATAGAAGTTTGTTTAAAGGGGACTGTGCAGATTTAAGAACTGATCTGAGATAGATACATGCTTCACACCTGAGGATGGAGGCATTACTGAGATGAGCCAGGAAGTGTAAGCACTGGCCAGGCATGAGTGGCCAACTGAGAGCATGCATGGAACAGTGTAAGGTATATAAGGAGTATAGTCAATGACAGCAGGAGATTCTACAGTTTCATGAAATCCCAATGCTGGGAAAAGGTTGGAACAGACTTGTTCACTTTTAAATGACAGGAACTACATGGTCATAGTAGACTCTACTACAATTTCTGGGTGGTGAACTATCTGGAGGATGCTCAGCCAAGAACTGTGATCAGAAATTGAAGACACGGCATACGTGACACAACCTATGCTCCGACAACAGGACACGGTATACTGCAAAAGCATTCAAACAATTCACTACCAAAGGGTAATTTTGAGTACAAAACATCTTGCTCTGGATTCCCACAAAGCAACGGGAAGGTAGTATCAGCAGTGAAGGCAGCCAAGAAACTGATGACAGAGGCAAAACAAACGGGAAGGGATCCCTACGTGGCTATGCTGGACAATTGTAATGCACCCTCCCAGAGACTGGATTGGAGTCCAGCATAGGGACTGATGGGGGTACCATGCTTATCATGAGAGGCTGTCTGCTATAGCCGAGTGGAGGAACAACAGACAGCACACAGAGGCAGCTATGAGAATGCTAAACTAGGGAGGCAGCCTGTTACAACAAAGGAGCCAAGGATCTGAGGCCACTAGGCACAGGTGAGCAGTTCTGGGTCCAACCATCTAAGAGCTGCACAGAGCAATGGCAAAAAGCAGCAGTTAAGCTCCAGTTGGAACTGATCATAAGAGGTAGCTACAGACCCCAGACAGCAGTGCAAACTAAACCCAACAGCTGCAGAGTAGTAACAGACAGGAATAAGGCCAAGATTAGGAGGACTTAAAAAGAGCCTCACCCATCAGCTGGCCTGACATAGGAGAATCAGGAGAAAGAGGGTACATGAACAACACAAAGAACCAACATGTCGCCACACAACAGAATGAAGGCAGCAACAGGGTGGAAGCAAGTTCCCCACCAACTGTGGTAACGTAAACAAGAAGTGGGAGATTGGTTCAAAGATCAGTGTGCTTGAAGGAGTGGGAGGCCTAACAGGCCACAATGGTGTGGCAATAAAGACCATATTCCTTTGGACGTGCTGTATACTTGTATCCTCTGGCCCCAGCAAGTCAGCAAACAATTGCACAAAAATTGTTAAAAGGAAAGAGTAGCAACTTGCCTGGAACTTGAGAGGAGCAGCCCAGGTTACAGGAGGAATGAGTTTGGAGGAGATACCAGGAAGTCAAGCTTGAATGTTAGCTGCAGTTTCAGCATCTCTGTAAAATAGTTCTCTAAACTGGCTCTTGATTAAGTTTTTTAGAAACAGAGTCCTCTTATGTTATAATCCAGCATGTGTACAGGAAACAAAAGCCACAGTAATACTTACTCCTACGCAGGTGCAGTGGCATAGGATTCCCCCAGAATTCATGTCTCCCACAGATTTCTTTGCTCTAATCCTGGCAGGGCTGGGGAGGAAAGGACTTTCTCTTCCCCTGCAAGGAGCAGCCAGGGTTGGGTCAGACCCACCCCGCAGAAACCTCTCTGGTGCAGGAAGCTCCGCACCCCCACTCCTTCCTGCCCCCCATCGCTCGTCAGCCGTAAGAAGAAGGGTCACTGTACAGGGCTACTCACCCGTCTGCCCAACCCCCCATGCATCCAGACCCACCTCATACCTAGATTACCCCACCAAGCCTCACCCCCGGCGTCCAGAACCCCTCCCCCCCAAGTCCCCTGAATCCGAACCCACACCCCAACAAGCATCTGGAGTCCCCCTGCCCCTAGCCACCCCTGGCAAGCCCCACCTCCCTGCATCTGGACCCCACCTCTGCACCCAGACTGTCTGCCCCACACTTGAACCCCCACCCCAACAAGCCCTACTCCACCTTCACCTAGACCACGCTGACTAGCTACCCGCACCTAGACCCCCCATCCCACTGAGTTCTACCAAGCCAGCACCCAGACCTACACCCCATCAAGCCAACACCCAGACCCCCCCGCTGAGCCCCATCCACCTCCACCTGGACCCCCCCTTGCAGAGTCCTATTGCCTCTGCACCCAGAAACTGTCGCCAACAAGCCCCTGTTCATCCAGATTCCCCCTGTACCCTCCCCTCAAGCTGCCTGCACCCAGAACACTATCACCCCACACTTGGATCCTGCTGGACTGAGCCTGCCTGCCTACATCTAGTGTGCTTGGCCACAGAAGGGCAGGGCCCCAGGGTGTTTCTGGGGCAGGTCTGGCCCTTGCGCTGCATCAGGGTCGGGTGCAACCTCACTGCTGAGTCCATCTCTCCGGGCGGGGGCTGCAGGGTGATCTTCCACCTCTTTGCTGTCAGTGACCTGTGCTCCCTACTGCTATGCTGGAGCCTCCACGTTTATTTATTGACCAATAAAATTTGCAGAATTTTAATTTTTTTGGCACAGAATGCCCTCCAGAGTAAATTCTGGTTGAACCTACAGCTTGACAGCTGCCAGACATCCTGATCTAGCAAAACACTTATTACATGCTTAACTTAAAGCACATTAATTTTCCCAATGACTTAAGGGTAAGTAAGTGCTGGCTCATGTGTGTTGCTGGGCTGGGTCTTGGATAGATTGGATCCTGAACAGCAAGCTCAGTCC
This sequence comes from Caretta caretta, assembly GCF_965140235.1. Classification (NCBI taxonomy): domain Eukaryota; kingdom Metazoa; phylum Chordata; order Testudines; family Cheloniidae; genus Caretta; species Caretta caretta. The sequence goes on along the minus strand of NC_134207.1, from coordinate 196,882,686 downwards.
TAGCTTCAGAGAGGGCTGAAAACATTAAGAAGCAGAACTGGCTTAAACATTTCTAGGTGGACCTGCAAAACCATCTGTTGCCTCTTCCAGTGTAATTCATACCTATCCACCTTTCTTGCATCACCGTGCACAAGGGCAACCAAAGGATTCTGGTGAGGGGCCTGGCTGCTTGTTGCTTTCAAATCTAGTGATAGGTCTACATTTTCAAGGCTATATTTGCAAAGAAAAGGGCTAGATACTTAATTTACATGAAGGCTGAGATTCTCCTCCAAAGGAAGACTGTTAAGAGAGGCTGGAGCAAGCCCCCTTCAATTCACCAGTTGTTTAGGGCAAATGCTCTTTTTGAGGAAACAAAAGGGGAGAAGTAGGCAAAAGTTTGTAACAAATATTTTACTGTGATTAATGCAAAATCATTTTTACAGCTGTTAGTTTTACTTTTATCACCTCCTATTCAATCCATAAATTTAAAGTACCTTATGTAAATGCAAAATGAAAAATGCCAGCAGTGAAGAAACTGCAAAGGCAAGAGGTGTCCATATAATTTACTGAAAGAATGTAAACAAAGATGAGTGAATAGATTGACTGCTCTCATGGGGACAAGGAGAGAGCAGTGTCAAAAATGTACACTGTGTGAAGCTGTGAAAAGTTAATAGAACATCAAGCAATGCAGTCTCTTTCAGAATGTTGGGTGAAGCCAATTACTGTATTGCAGCTACATGTGTACAATAAATCCAGCCTTCTGTCATCAGAACCCCCTCATCTGGGAAAATGAACAGAAAAGGAGTCTTCAAGTAGCGATAAAACAAGACTACGATTTCTCCACTAAACTATCAGATAAAAGATTCATACTTAGATCTCCAAAACTCGTCACAGGCTAGGTGTCAACTTCAGTCCCATACATTCCATAGAAGCCCACTGCTGTGGTTCAGTAGCCAGAGCAGGGATAGCCCTGTGCGTTATTAGATGGTTAGTCAAACTCTGCATTTTCAGTTATATTTGCGTGATCACTAGAACTTACTTCCAAGAACACTATAGGGAAGGAAAAGCTTGCAATAGTTATTAGTTTTAGATCTGGCTTCTTCCAAGCCTACTCTGAACTTGTTCCTATACCTTGTCCTATACCAACCTGAAAAAAAATCAGTTTTCCTTTCTATGCATCTTCACCATGCTCTAATGACTAACACTGCTGTAGTTCCTTAAATAGCCCAATACTGGAATTGGGCAGGCATAGGGATGCAGTGACTTGCTTAAGCTTAGAAAGTGAGCCAATAGCAGAGCCAGAAATAGAAACACTTGGTCCTCTGACTCCCAATCTGGTGCTCTCTAATATTTATAATCCTCTAATTAGGGCTGTCAACCAATTAAAAAAATTAATCGCGATTAATCGGACTGTTAAACACTAATAGAATACCATTTATTTAAATATTTATGCATGTTTTGTACATTTTCAAATACATTGATTTCAATTATAACACAGAATACAAAGTGTACAGTGCTCACTTTATATTTTTATTACAAATATTTGCACTGTAACAAAACAAAAGAAACAGTATTTTTTAGTTCACCTAATGCAAGTACTGTAGTGCAATCTCTTTATCATAAAAGTTGAACTTACAAATGTAGAATTATGTACTAAAAAATCTGCATTCAAAAACAAAACAATGAAAAGCTTTAGAGCCTACAAATCCACTCAGTCCTATTTCTTGTTCAGCCAATTGCTCAGACAAACAAGTTTGTTTACATTTGCAGGAGATAATGCTGCCTGCTTCATGTTCACAATGTCACCTGAAAGTGAGAACAGGTGTTCTCATGGCATTGTTGTAACCAGTGTTGCAAGATATTTACATGCCAGAGGCACTAAAGATTCATAGATCCCTTCATGCTTCAACCACCATTCCAGAGGACATGTGTCCATGCTGATTACAGGTTCTGCTCGATAACAATCCACAGCAGTGCGGACCAATGCATGTTTTTTTTCATCATCGGAGTCAGATGCCACCAGCAGAAGGTTGATTTTCTTTTTCGGTGATTTAGATTCTGTAGTTTCCGCATTGGAGTGTTGCCCTCTTAAGACTTCTGAAAGATTTTGGAACTCACTTTAGATTCTTAAACCTTGGGTCAAGTGCTGTAGTTATCTTTAGAAATCTCACATTGGTACCTTCTTTGTGTTTTGTCAAATCTGCAGCAAAAGTGTTCTTAAAATGAACAACATCTGCTGCGTCATCATCTGAGACTACCATAACATGAAATACATGGCAGAATGCAGGTAAAATGGAGTCGGAGACATATAATTCTCCCCTAAGGAGTTTGGTCACAAATTTAATTAACGCATTATTTTTTTAACAAGTGTCATCAGCATGGAAGCATGTCCTCTGGAATGGTGGCAAAGCATGAAGGGCATACGAATGTTCAGCATATCTGGCACATAAATACCTTGCAAGGCTGGCTCCAAAAGTCCCATGTGAATGCCTGTTCTCGCTTTCTGATGACGTAAATAAGAAGTGGGCAGCATTATTTCCCGTAAATGTTAACAAACGTGTTTGTCATAGCGATTGGCTGAACGAGAAGTAAGACTGAGTCACCTTGCAGGCTCTAAAGTTTTGCATTGTTTTGTTTTTGAGTGCAGTTATGTAAAAAAAATAAATAAATCTAATTCATAAGTTGCACTTTCATGATAAAGAGATGACACTACACTACTTGCATGAGGGGAACTGAAAAAGTTTCTTTTGTTTATCATTTTTACAGTGCATATATTTGTAATAAATAATATAAAGCAAGCAGTGTACACTGTGTTCTGTGCAACTAAAATCAATATATTTGAAAATTTAGAAAAACATCCAAAACATTTAATATATTTCAATTGGTATTCTATTGTTTTACAATGCAATTAAAACTGTGATTTAATTTTTTTGAGGTAATCATGTGCGTTAACTGCGATTAATCGACAGCCCTACTTCTAATTTGTGGAGGGGAATTTGTGGGGGTAAGGGGTAGCAAAAACTACGAGCTATCAAGAGGAGCATAGAAAAGGCCAGAGAATTAGCTCGCTAGAAAATTTCTGTGCAGAATGAACTTTAAACCAAAGATTTCCACCACATGTTACCAAACAAACAGGTTTGTTTTAATTTGTACATTGTCAGGTTATAACTTCAGGGTACCTTTCATGAGGCAACACAAATAGGTGTTCAGTTAAGGTGGAATAAACCCCTTTCTCCCTGCCCCAAGTAAGCAAGCAGGGTTGAGTGAGATGGAATCCACTCTGCAACCCAGCGCATCAGCACTGACTCTGCATCTATCCTTCAATATATGGGCTGCAACAACAGTGGATGTACCTTCATACCCACTATGAGGGCATTCCTACCCATTGGATCCATGTAAATATAGATCCAGTGTCCCATCCCTTGGCCCACCATGAAACCTTCCCTCTGCATCAGTATATGAGGCTTGAATCTACCAAGTGATCAGTGCTTGGGCCCTGATCCAGCCAAACACTTCAGCACAATGTGAATGTGCATTATGTGAAGCATATGAGTGTTCCTATTGAAGCCAGTGGGACAATACGTATGCTTAAAGTTAAGCACATGCTGAAGTGCTTTGCTGGATTGTGACCAAGTGCTGAGAACTTTGTAGGATTGAGCTTGAATGCAAGCCATCTGTCATTCAGTGGAGAGGCACTTCAATGGACAGGACACTTTTTTTTTTTTTTTTTTTTTTAAAGAAAGTTTAGTATTGCTATATAGCCAAGTTGAATTCAAGTTGGTTATAAAATTTGCCTATTCCTCTGGTGTGTGCACAAGGAAGTTTTGTTTCCATCATCTGATCTCAACCATGTGCATGAATCTGCAGCCTACAGCATATCGGGATATAAGGAGTGCAACAGAAAGTGATAAATAAATGTACTCTGCTTCAATGGAGTGAGTTAAGTAAAAGAGAGAAGGCTAAATTCTGTCCAAAGACACACACATGCTCAGGCCTATAGGTTCCAAGGCTGTTCCAAATTAAGTAAATTACAAACTTCTTATTGGCATCAGTGTGAGCATAATCAGGCCCTTAAATTCCTTTCTCAGAATACTGTAGCGATCCATTTTAGAGAAGGAGGAAAAGGATTTTTTTGTATTAAGTTGGAGGGGAAAAAATCTATTTTTAAATCTTGGTGCACTTTTCCTTTTTCAGCTCTTACAGTGTATAGAAGCAGACCTCCCAGAAGAGCAAATTTGGATCACTAACTTACAAGCCTAGAACGTGTTAAAGGAAGGGTTAAGCCTGTATTAGCATTTAAGGGTGGATCTTACTGTTGAGGATTTTTAACAGTGATGCAGCGTAATGGCAGCTCCAGCATAAAACACTGAGAACTTTTAACAAAACTCAAAACTAAAATCTAAGCTCTAAGCCAATTTGTTAATGGGATATTTTGAAAACAGTACGTATACCTGCTTAAAAAAAATGCAATTCTACTTTCTCACCCCCCCCACCCCCCAAAAAAAATTGGAAAGGAAATATCTTTCACTGTCATTGGAATAAGCGGAATATCACCTTAATCAGCAAAGCTGCCCCCCGAAAGCTTGATCTTTGTGCTTTCCTAGTTGGAGAAATAACATTTTCAGTGGCCTGATTGAGAGCTCCTTTTATTGCCACTGTTCAGTGGCTGAACATTTGTCAGGATATTGTGACCTACAGTCGACATTTTTTCGCCAGTTCCATAACTTGATCATACAGGAAGGATAATGTAGTGAGTAGCAAATGACTGATTTAAAAATAGAAATAATAAATAAATATATTGTGGTTAACTGCAATTTTCTCAAACAGGAAAAGATATTGAATTTGTTTTGAGAAGGATCTCAAGAGCCTTCCTTAATATGCAACCAAGGCCAAACTCTTGAATGCCCCATATATTGTATAATAATGCTAACAAAGAAAAGACTATACAAGAAAGCAGGGGAGAGGTTTTTATTGACTGAATGTGGACAGAGTGTGATTGATAGTGTTGCCTTTTTTCCCCTTTGTGCACAGTGCACAATAATTACTGTAGGCAGAACCTCATGTTTTAATATATTGTACCATAGCCTCTTTTTTGATTGAAATCCATGTTCATTTCATCTTGACAGCAGTGCGGAGTTAGTTTCTCCTGTAACATTTTTAATAATTAAACAAGCTATTTAAATCTTGGCAATTTCATTATATTTGCACCAGTGCTATCCATTATTCTGTGGATCCAGTGAGTCTGTATTAAACCATACAAAAATTACTATAATATTAAAGTGTCGGGCACAATTCACAAATGCAATGCAATTCAGAGTTGGGACGAAACACCATAGAATCATAGAAGATTGGGGTTGGAAGAGACCTCAAAAGGTCATCTAGTCCACCCCCCTGCTCCAAGCAGGACCAACACCAACTAAATCATCCCAGCCAGGGCTTTGTCAAGCCGGGTCTTAAAAACCTCAAAAGCTGAAGATTCCATCACTTCTCGAGGTAACCCATTCCAGTGCTTCACCACCCACCTGGTGAAATAGTGTTTCCTAATATCCAACCTAGACCTCCCCCACTGTAACTTGAGACCATGGCTCCTTGTTCTGTCATCTGCCACCATTGACAACAGCCAAACTCCATCCTCTTTGGAACCCCCTTTCTGGTAGTTAAAGGCTGCTATCAAATTCCCGCCGCCCCCTCCCCATTCTTCTCTTCTGAAGACTAAATAAGCTCATTTTCCTCAGCCTCTCTCGTAAGTTATGTCCTAGCCCCCTGATCATTTTCGTTGCCTTCCGCTGGACTTTCTCCAATATGTCCACATCCTTTCTGTAGTAGGGGGCCCAAAACTGGAAGCAGTACTCCAGATGTGGCCTCACCAGTGCCAAATAGAGGGGAATAATCACTGCCCTTGATCTGCTGGCAATGCTCCTATTAATGCAGCCCAGTATGCATTTCCTGCATCTCATACTGCCCACAGATTGCATTGGTGATGCTTCATATCTAGCACACTTGGATAGCAATGGATGCTCCTCAGAAATCCTGGTCTGCGCTCTGTTCACTTGATATTGTTCTGGTGTTCAGGGTGTTATGTCACTGAGGGATATATTGCTTCTGAATGTTGTTTGTTTATATTCATCCTTTGTAATTTGACCTAGTTTCCACTTTTTTTAGGACTCTTTTAATTTTTAGATCATTGAAGATCTCCTGTTTAAGCCAGGCTGGTCTCTTGCCATGCTTCCTATCTTTCCTACATAGTGGGATAGTTTGCTCTTGTGCCCTTAATAATGTCTCTTTGAAAAAAACTGTCTTCAATTGTTTTTCCCCTTAGACTTGCTTTTCATTGGATCTTACCTACCAACTCCATGAGTTTGCTAAAGTCTGCCTTTTTGAAATCCATTATCTTTATTGTGCTGTTCTCCCTCCTACCATTCCTTAGAATCATGAACTCATCATTTCATGATCACTTTCATCCAAACTGCCTTCCACTTTCAAATTCTGAACCAGTTCCTCACTATTTGTCAAAACCAAATCTAGAACAGCCTCTCCTCTAATAGCTTTCTCCACCTTCTGAAATAAAAAATTGCCCCCAATACATTCCAAGAACTTGTTGGACAATCTCTGCCTTCCTGTGTTAAAGAATTGTTTCTCATTATGTTATGATTGGTCAAAGGAATTATTTTATAATACTTTAGTAAAATGATTGGTTAAGGAATAGCTAAGCAGGACTTAAGTTTCATTATATAAACTGGGGTCCAAAAGGTAGTTCTTTGGAACCAGCACTAGGACACAGCCCAAAATCAGAGCTGCCAGACCTCAACACCCTGCCAACTATATCGTGCAGAAGCTGGAGTTCATGGATGACCTGTGTGACAGGGTCAGGCCAGATGGCTACAGGAGAGTGATCCCTATTGGGATCCAGGAAGTGGGCAGGTGGAAGCCTGCCCACTGCTGAAGGGTCGTCCCCGTCTCACCCCCAGCCTGTGTTGTTTTCCCAACAGATGTTTCAGTAATTGAAGAAGAAGAATGGTACAGTCTTATATTATTTAAGCAGGGCCACTTTGAACAATAATTAACTTCTATTGACCCATGAGCAGCTGAGCTGGGCTTACTCTGGTGGTCGACAGAAACACTGCCAGGTAGTTCAGGAGAAGAAATACATGAGGTCTCGGTCATAAAATTCTGTTGGCAATCTGCACTGCTCTCTCCACTAGCCCACTTGTGATGGGGAAGGAACAGTTGGAAGCAGTGTGCTTGAAATTCATACTGCCTCCCAAAAGCCTGCAATTCAGAGCTGCCTAATCCTCCCTACTACATGACCTTGTGTTCTTTATAAAGAATGGCAGCTCTGTCAGTTTCTCTGCCTTGGAAACCAAATATATTTCAGTTTGTTCTGTTGTAAAAAATAAAATAAAATTGAGATTTATTGGAAAATAGGGATAATGATACTGTCCCCCTCTGCAAAGTGCTTTGAACTTTACTGATGAACAGTGCTCTGTATGAGGTAGGTACATAGGTATTATTTAAAAAAGCTGAATATGCCTTCCTATTTTAGGCCAATTAAATGTGTTGTTTACATAAATAGTGGAAACTTTGAATTTTAGACTAGCAACAAATTAGTCTGCCCCCTTTGTCACCCCTTCCCTCCACTCTGGAGCAAGGAGGCAGTGGGGGAAGAATTGTGATTCATTGCTGTGTTGGAGTCACAGTGCTTCCTGGGGCTATCCCTGACCTGGTACAGCTTACACGCCATCCCCTTCTCAGATCTGTGCCTAAAGTCACAAATCTAGCCTTTTGTTAGCACAGACTTGGACATCCTATATGGCTGTGAGTGATTGAACATTGGGCTCTGCGTGCCCATAAAGAAATGTTGAAAAGTTGACTTTCTGGAATCTTTCCAGAGGAGGTTAAGAAAAGGACATGGCTCTCTATTCCTCAGTCTAGTGTTTCCTCTTTGCTCTGTTTCATTAAAAAGAACCCCTAAAGTTATGTTATGTTTTTGTTTAATAAAATTAAAGCCATTATTGCAGTATTCTGGACTATTATTTCAGTATAAATGTTGTTGAAGTGGATTTTTCAATTCAGTCTGTGACTTTGAAGCCACGGGAGCAACTTTGTACTTGAATCCAGTGAAGAAGCTCTTGATGTAATAAATGAAACACCAGGGAAAAATTAAAGATAACAATTTTACTTTCCCCTTTTGACTTTGGCTATTTATTTTAAGGAAAAAATAATGCTTTCTGAAGGTGTTCAGAATGTTTTGAGATGTATAAAATCTGTCCATACCAGCATGCCTTTGCTTATATGTTTTGTGTATCCTTGCCACATAACCGTAGGAAATTTAACATACAGTTGAGACTGAAATATAAACTCCCCTAATGCATAAGATATATATTGTTAGTGTCAATTCAAGCACAATAAAAAATGAGTGAGTAATATGTATGTACAAAAAAGTACCATATGTGATTGCATGATGACTCTTGTTTCGCACTTATCCTTAAAATGATGCCAGAAGCTGCAAACTGCGCTTCATACTACTGAAGACTCTTCTTCTTAGGCTGTTTATATTTTAATCTCATTGATTCAGTTCTGTCTCCAGCTGCAGAGTATATGAATGTCTAGCTGAGCCTGAAATTTTTACTGTGGCACAAGATTTTTAAGGTGAAATTCATGTGTCTCACATAAAACAAGGGTAAAATACCTGACCTGGCTGACTTCTATCTTTCCCAGTGGGTGCTCCTCATCTGCTTCCCCTCCCCACCTGAGGGACCTCCTCTGCGCCACCCCACCCCCGAGGCCACTCCCCTCACTCTGCCTCTTTCTGCCCCCTGCTTCACCCTACCCCTGAGGCCCCCCGCCGCCTGCTGCTCCCTTCTCTCTGGCTCCCTTCCCCAAGTGTCTCCTACGCACCGAACAGCTGATTGGTGGCCAGCCACGGGAACCAGTGTGGCTGATGGGTGCTGAGCACCCCTTGTTTTTTTCCCATGGCTGCTTGAGCCCACGAGCATCCACGGAGTCAGCACCTCTGCCTGGAGCCAAAGCGTATGCCAGAAGTGGTAGCAATATCCTGCCAGGTGAATACTATAGGCTGTAAACTGGAGCAATAGCTGTAGCTACAGCTATTGCATGCTGCATTAGGGCCCTTGGATCAATGAAAGTATGGACTGAGCCCTGCATCTTCCTTTCAGCCAAAACTCCCAATGATATCAATGTAGGGGGGAGGTGGAGTTTTGCCTGAGTAAGGATGTCTGGTTTTGTCCCAGGATTATAAATTTGAACATTCAGATTTTATGAAGTTTTCTGCTGCTTGGCAGTTAATACCAATCATGCATAGCTTTTGGTCTCACCCTGGCCTCATCTTCCATCCACTAAATTAGTGAGTGTTGGGATTATCCAGACTTTTTCTCCCCTCCCCCCTTTATCCCTCTCGTAAATCATTTGGTTATGTATAATATATACACACTCCTCAATGAGGCATAGTTACATACTATGTTTCCAGCTTTGTGCCAAGATTTTTTTTGAAGTGTCCTGTGAATTTAGGTACCTTGGTTTTTGGATGCCCAACTTTGAGTCTTTTTATGGTATCTCAAGTTGGGCCCCCAAAATCACTAGATGCTTTGGAAACTCTTAACCTCATTGCGCAGCTGGTTTTGAATTGACTATGTGAACAAGAATGTGCAGAACATTTGTTTAGCTCTTGTTTCCAAAGGCTAAGGTCCTGAGTGTGATCTGCCCAGTTGTCCACATCCATGTCCATTTATTTGAGGTCTCACTTGCACACATCCTTGAAACACAATTTTGGCCATCCTTTAGGTCTTTTTCCAGATGCCAGTCACCATAGAGGATGTCCTTTGGGATGTGCCCATCACTAGTAGAACGCACATGCTCAAGCCAGCGGAGGCGTCTCTGTTTTGAGGAGTGTTCGCATACTGGGTATGCTGGCCCGGTCGAGCACCTCAGTGCTGGTGACTCTGTCCCTCCCTGGAGATTCCAAAGATTCAACGAAGGCAATGCATATGGAAGCTGTTGAGCCTCTTTTCCTGATGAGAGTATAAGGTCCATGTCTCGCTCCCAAACAAAAGTGTGCTAATAACACGTGCATGATACACACAGCTTAGTAGTGCATTAAAAATATACATATAAAATGTAACACTATCACTTTAGACATGATAAAGCAGAAAGGAAAAATAAAGGCTCCTGTTAGAAGTTTGTGGGGCTCAGTTGTTCCACAGCTGTTGACTTTTCCAGGCCTGGGGGAAAATAAAGAACGTAGTCATAAATAAGCGATAGCAATATACCTGAATGACGTATTGAGGTTCAGAAGGGTTCTGCACCCACTGACCTGCATTGCAGCTGTCCGCTGCAGTCTAGCACCGTGTGTTAGCAGTTGCTGTTTTTCTCCCAGAGCTGGGTCACACTTTTTTGATGACTCATGTCAGAGGTGCAAATGAAGCGAGGAAAAAAATTTAATTAAGTATTTATTACTAAGCTTCAGAGGGGTATTGGAAGAAGGGAATAAGAATGAAAGAACCAAAATCATCATTGTAGAAAAAATATTTTAAAAAATATATAATTAGCTGCTACTTTCCTAGTGCTCTCGGGGACTAAGCCCGCGTTGCGTGTTACGCATGGGTGATTGACATTTTAGCCCAATCCTGTCAATGTTACTCACTGCTAGTAACATTGCCAGCACTTGGCAGTCCCTTTGACTGCATTGGGATTACTCCCGAGAATAAGTCTTTGCAGGATTAGGCCCTTAAGTAATCAAGTTGTGAGTCTTAAAAAAAAAAAGTACATATATTTACCATAAATACAATATGTCCACTCCTAGTTAGTTTAATTGGCTCTTGTATTCAAGTAGAACAGTACAGCAGTTACTGTAGAGCTAGACCATTACTGGCCATTTCCTTTATTCCATTGTTTTATACCCTCTCTTCCTTTTATAAATAATGTATATTTTACTAATATTGCTTGCCACCGGCATTCAAAAGTCATGAGTGAATCCCCCAGCCAATCCTAAAATTGGCTTAAAAGTCATCAAATTTTAAAAATAAAATCTTGAATTTATTTGCCTTCTGTGGTTTTTTTTGAGCTTCAAGGATTCACATTTTCAAGTTCTTCTTTGCAACCACGGGGCTGGAAACTTTTGTTTTAAATGAAAGATGAGATTCATGTGTCTCCAGGAGCTGGGGCTCTAAGAAAACAATAAATATCGTGAGACATGCAGTGAAATGAGTTGGCAACAGATTGGTTTACAATATTAATAAGAAAACCCACACAGATTCCAGGTAAGTTGTTAATGTTAAGAAAACCTGATTGAAATTTGGAGTTTCTTTCTCTGGGAAATTTCAATACTTCCAAATTTTTCGATCCAAAATGTTCACTATGGTTTTTTTTTAATTACAACTTTTCATTTTTTTTCTAAATAAAATAACATCAAAATGGAAACATTCCTGTGGAAAGTTTCTATTTGACAAAACAAAATGTTCTATCAAACTTTTGTACAATCTCTAATGCTAGGTTTTGGGGTGTCGATCAACCAGTGTGGTAGCTTTTTCCTCGTGTGTGAGCTGCTTCAGAAATGTAGCTTGTCTCACGTGAAAAATAGATACCCAATCAAAACAATACCATAGTCCTACATGATAGGAAATGGCTACTGAAAAGAGCAAAATACCAGGGGTTTCTGAGGTTATGACTAAGGCACATTGACATGACATGGTGAGGAAAATTGCGCATACACCATTTCCACCATGCCTGCCTTAATATGCATTTATTACTTCTGACAAATTCGAAGTGAAACAATTGAAATTGCACAGTGTCATCTAGTTTCACGCTATAACTGTAAATTTTATCAGGTTCACTCAAAGTTTGCAAACATCTCACTGACTTCATGTCTTTATTGAAACTTTAAACCAGATGAGGATTTTGAGTTTTTGCATAGGTTAAAATTAAAAGTTTTTTGCATAGTTCTCATCCTACTGCTACACGTGTCCCAATACAGTCATCTAGAAAATATCAAAATATCATCTTGACTGTGTTTCTGAGGATGAGGGCACAGCGTTTCTCTCTGAGTAGAGCCTTACTTGTAAGAAATGTATGTAAAATCACTCAGGTTCCAGTACGTGATGCACTGAAGTTCAAATAAAAATATTATTCTTCATGAAGGATTCTTAGATCTGTGCATTTGCACTTTTTTGCAGATGTTTGTTTGAGTGCAGGCAACTCTGTAATGAACCAAATGAGTTGGAAGTGTTAGAATGCCCAATTATACAATTCATTGAATGTCTATGAGGCTGAACAATGGAAACTACTATGCATGCTTTACTCATTTAACTTCATTTAAAGTATTCTTGGCATCTAAGCTGCATTAATGTAGTAACTTTGTGTAGCAATTAACAAACAGTGGCAATTTGAAACATTCATAAGACTTACAGGAGGAGGGTTGTGAAATGGACAGTTAGCGGCTTTAACATCTTGGTGGATTGAGGATATGGGGGGGAAATATCAATTTTTTTTCCTTTCTCTCAAAATTTCAAGTGGAAGAAACAATGAGTCAATCAGAGGTTGTGGCTGGGCAATCAGGTGGCACTTGGCTGCATGAAATAGTGTTCGATAGCTTTTTATAGTGATAGCGTTAGAGTGTTTCAAATCTTATTTACCATCATAGTTGGAAACATCATTCAATTTCTAGATTGATATGTGGATGATGCCTGGGAACTGGTTGTCTCTTAAGGTTATATTCTGAGAGGAATCAATCTGCTGGGAATGAGGGATGGTTTCTGACCACCAGGAGGCAAGGCAAATCAGAATCCTTGCCTGGAGCAAATTTCAACTCTCCTTGTTGCCACTTGCCAGAATTTCCCCTCTCGTCCCCCTAACAGAATTGGCCTCCCTTGTTGCTTGTTCTAAATGTGAATGTTAGACGTGAACAGTGAAGAGGAGGACTGGGGAATTGCAGGGCAACAACTGACAAGTGGGCTGGTGGGGAGGGAGTGGAGGAGAATCACCCTGGAAAATGCAGGATATTTGCCATATGGGAGAGTTGAAGTGGGAAACCCTTTCTGTCTGGGGGAAGGAAGGAAGGATGGAGTGAGATGAGGCAGGGTGCCTTACAGGAGGGAATTAGGAGAATGGCAGAGCTGAAGTAAAAAATGTTAATCTTCAGTTCCTTGGTGTGGAATGCTTTGAATGAATAAACTTGCCCATGATGAGTACAACTCCTACACTCACAAAGGAAGCCAGGTTGGCCTGCTCTCATGCACCTAGTTCTCAATGACTTAAGTGTGAGGTTTCCCTGAGTAGGGACTACAGATTTGGTCTCCTCATGTTTTAAATGACATCTTAAATATGCAAAAAAATCTCACTTTCTCTAAAGATTTCAAAATCTGAGCTTTCTCCATTTCCCCTAGCAATACAATTTAAAGGAGATTTAGACGTTTGCAGCATATTGTGGAAAATACTGTAAATGCATTTCTTATAGGGTTGCCAGGTGTCTGGTTTTCGACCAGGAAGTCTGGTTGAAAAGGGAACCTAGCGGTGTCCAATCCAATGTACTGATCGGACACTAAAAGTCTGGTTACAGTGGCTGGGGATGGGGAGAGTGGCAGCCTGTTGCCTGGCCCTGAAGCAGCAGCTCCTGTGGTAGCACGCCTGCATTGGCTCAGGCAGCCCCTTTGAGGAGCATGGTTTGCCGGCCTGTGTCAGAGGACACAGTGTAGGGGCCCATGGCGAGTGGAATAAGGGGCTCCCGGTGGGCATGGAACATTCCCCAGGAGGGAAGGAGCATGAGCTGCTCCGCAAGTTGATGATTCCACCGGCCGCACTCTCAGGCAGCTCCAGGGCAGCGATGGCTCAAGCAGGCAGGGAAGAGGGCTTCTGGGCAGGCAGAGCAGAGAGAGGTGGGAGGCTGCCACACCCTAGCTCGCCAGCAGGGTTGTCTGTCTGCTCCTATGCGGCTGTATCACTCTTCCGACCTGCACTCCCAGGCAACCTGCTGGAGCTGGGGTTTGCAAGTCCCTTGGGGCTGCTCATGCTGGAGTTGAGGCGGGAGAGCAGTGAGTGATAGGGCTAGAGGGGAGAAGAGCGAGCAAGTGGTGGAGTCTGGGGGAAAGAGGTGGAGCAGGGCTGGGGCCTCAGGGGGGAAGGGGTGGAGCAGGGCCTGGGGCTTCAGGGGAAGAGGCAGAGCAGGAGCAGGGTCTTGGGGGGAGAAGAGAGGTGGGGGGCGGGGTTGGTTTTCGGACATTAGAAAGTTGACTACCCTAATTTCTCATGATTGTTGTTAACTGCTCTTGCTTTTTCTCCTTTAATTTATGCCTCAGAAATAATGCCCAAATGTTTTGATACAGTACGTTTATGGGAAAGGTGTGAGAGTGAAACACCTTTCATAATTCTTAGTTATAGCAGCTTAGCAAAAATATTAGCCAATGGTTGTTTCACAGAGGAAAGACCAAAGCCTGTTGTTACTCTAAAAAAGTGAATTGTGACAGCCACAGGTGCAGGCCTGGGCTTGGTGATACAGAATGGGGATCCTTGTTCCTTGGCAGTGTGTATTTATGTAGTTATGCTGTGGATGTGACACAGCAGTTTGCTGAGGATGGAGGATAACAAATACACTCATAAAAAGAGAGAATACTTTCAATGCATAACTTCCAAGACTACTTCATGATGCATAACCTCCAGGACTCCTATCAGTCACAATACAGAGCTGCAGTTAAAGTCTGCTGCAGTTTCCACGGTAAACATCTGATGAAGTGAGCTGTAGCTCACGAAAGCTCATGCTCAAATAAATTGGTTAGTCTCTAAGGTGCCACAAGTACTCCTTTTCTTTTTGCGAATACAGACTAACACGGCTGTTCCTCTGAATACAGAGCTGCGGCTTCCTTATATCTGTGTAGGAATGAAGAGTGTATAACTTCACTTGCCAGAAGCAATCTGCCTTGAGTAAGGATTATTGATTTGGCCCTGAATTGTCATGTTTAGTAGCACTTACACTAGCAACGAGATTAAGTGCTATTTAACATACTTAGAGTTTGGAACTGGGGCCTTATGGATTAGGGTAGGATTCTTTCACGGAGTCCAGTTATACATGTGATCCTGTATGTTCAAGAGATTACTGCATATATGATCTACGGTATACCTACATAAATATGCATTGCCAGGGAGCAAGGATCCTGAGCTGGAAGTATCAAACCCAGGTCTGCACAGTGGCATTGGCAGTTTACATTATAAAGAATAATGAGATGGTCTGGCAATTCCTGTCTTGAGGTTGTTGGCTCTTGCTGTTGCAAAGTTGACTTTAATGGAACAGCTTGTGTGACTAATTGCTATTCAGCATGAGAAAGGGTTACAGAATTGGGCCCTATGTAATCTGATAAATTCTGAACATTGAACCATTGTAAACCGTGCTCAATTTATAAAACATTTGGAAAAAATATACACACATTGCAGGAAAACTTACATAGAACCTGCATAAAATTTACATAAAACCTGCAAGCTGCTGTTGAACAACGATGCAGGAATATTGTCTTCTGCAGGAGTGTCACAGCTTTCCTGCTGAATTTGTATGCATGCTGGAACATGGATGCACAAGAATAATTGCCTCGTTCAATAACTTTGTCCTTATAGTGCCATGTGGGTGGGTTCACTCCACTGGGTTCTCAAGTCAAATATAATGTAAGTGAGGGAAAATAGCCTTTTATGCTCATATACTGTATGAACTGCTTAATCATTCATGTCTGAAAATTAGCTGTACACCATTATTTACTGAGGTACATTAATAGCAGCCAGTATTTTACTGCACTCCCACAGCAGAACGAAGTATTGGCACATCATGCATTCAGGGATATGCTGGTCTGCTGGGTAAATATGTATTTGACAGGGACCATGCCTTTTTAACAAAGGACCAAGCCACTCTGCCAACTGGATGAACACATTGACCAAAGGAGGCCCATTTCTGTCTAAATAATGTACTGCACGTAGAATATGAAGGGTCAGATTGTGCCTTGCCCTAATGCACCTGCCTAGAGGGGGGAGGGGATGGGCTAGTAGAAACTAAAAGATGTGAATATTTTCAGCACAACTATTTTGATGGTTAAGACGAAAGATCAAACCAAACAGTCCCTAACCCAGCCCCGTAGGGCAGTCTAGTACAGAGGCATAAAGGAAACAGCCTTGTTGGCATTCTGTCCCCTCCCTTCCTGGTACACATGTGCAGTTGCCCTACATCGCTTGATTGCAGGCCACTGTGCTATACTTCCTGCTGTGGTTACTGCTGCCCCCTGCCAGCAACAGGCTGCTGGTATGCCCATCTCTTAATGTTTAGTCTCGGATCTTAGGCCACCTACCTTCCCTCAGCAGCCAGCTCCTGGGCTACAGTCTTTAGCCTGATAATGCTTTCTGCCCATACATAGCCTCGGGCTTTTTCTTGACTCTGGTCCACTCAGGCCTCAGGATATTACTTCCTTTTTTTGTACCGTAGGGATTATGGAGCTCTCTGCCAGCTAGATGTTGTTCTGAGTAACACTCCACTAGCTAGACCTTTTCCCTCCAGGACAGCTGGGATGGTTGTGTTGGTTCATACAGTACTTGTACTGCGATCATATATTGTGCCCTCTCTGCACACACAGAGTTAAAACAAGTCAAACCCTGTAGAAAACACTTTATGAGGTTTTCCAGTGTTAATCATAGAATATCGGGGTTGGAAGGGACCTCAGGAGGTCATCTAGTCCAACCCCTTGCTCAAAGAAGGACTAATCCCCAACTAAATCATCCCAGCCAGGGCTTTGTCAAGCCTGACCTTAAAAATTTCTAAGGAAGGAGATTCCACCATCTCCCTAGGTAACGCATTCCAGTGCCTCACCACCTTCCTAGTGAAAAAGTTTTTCCTAATATCCAACCTAAACCTCCCCCACTGCAACTTGAGACCATTACTCCTCGTTCTGTCATCTGCTACCACTGAGAATAGTCTAGATCCATCCTCTTTGGAACCCCCTTTCAGGTAGTAAATCACTGCCCACTCCTGTATGACCCACAGCCTGCATTTTTAATAATGTTATATTTGGGGTTGTTTGCTGCAGGCCATTAACACTGAGCAGGGAGAAATGGTTAGTGAGGTGCCAGGAAGCTTCTACTTCGAGAAATACCTAAAAATCACCATTTCACTGTCTTGCTTGCATTACACAGGAACATTTTGGCAGCTTGCCAAAATCTCTGACCATTTTAAGGCCCACGAGGCTTCAGTGAGCCTGCATTCCTCCTGTGCACTGAAGGAAGCAAAGGTCCTATGGTAAAAATAGTAAGTGGTCATCTGATTAATGACTGGATTCCAGCGCACAAGAGGGTTGAATTAAGATTGTGTGGGCCACTGTAAATCTGGTATTTTATCACTGTGTAACCTGAACATTCTAGCTGGTGCAGTGCCCAAATCCCTCACAGGAAGGTGGCTGGGAGGTTCCCACTCTGGGGCTTGATTCTGTGCTATGGAAGGGAGTGGGACTTTGCAGCCATTGAAGTCAATGGCAAGGTGTCAGCACATTTATGCTCCTGCCTGTTTTGCTTTTATAAAACAAATTGATGTATCCTCAGCAAAAATTTGATATGGTTTTGCATGGAAAATTATTTATTCATCTGGAGAAGATAACGACCTTGGCACAATAAGTAGAAGTGCTCCAATGAAATTTGCTGGTGACCCAAAATTGCAAGGCCTTATCAGTACAGAAGAGGATGAGCGTATTATACATAAACGTGGAAAGGTTAGATTTTTAGTGGTACATGTTAACTTCACCGATACACACAAACCAACGGAAAAAACATTTCCATTGCTGCTAATCAAAGTGTACAGAGTGGCAAAGTAAGAAAAATGCTCCTTGAGAACCTATTAGAATTTGATTTAAGGATGTTCAATTTGTATATTTTGATGTTACGTTAACAATTTGCGTTTTAATGGTTATAAAGCTTTAACGTTTTGAATCACAATATCATCTTCTGCCATTAAATAATTATTGCCTGATGCTCCTCCCATAATTTCCTGCAACTCTGAAGAACTTAAATTGATAAAAATTGGGGGGAAATGCTTAAAAATAAGTATCGATGTTATCTGTCAAAATTATATATAAAAATTGAATTCTGCCCAGGCTAATTATACAGGAAGAATTGGTGGGCATTGAGGACTGAAGAAATAGAAACAGGATGAAATTTAATATCACAAAATGCAAGGTCATGCACTTAAAGATGAATAACAAGAATTTCTGCTAGAAACTGGAGGTTGATCCCTTAGAAACAAAGGAAAAGAAAGACCTGTGTCTATTAGTTAGGAGAGGCAAATGTGATCCTAGTATATATCAGGTGAGGTCTTACTAGTGCCTTGTACAATAGTTTCAGTTCTTCCTTTTCTGTACTGGAAATACCTCATCTGGAATACTTTGTACAGTTGTGATCACCCATGTTTAAGAAAGATGAATTCAAACTGGAACAGGTGCAGAGAAGGGCTATCAGAATGATTAGGGGAATGGAGAGCCTATCTTATGAGAGGAGACTAAAAGCGCTTGGCTTGTTTAACCTAGCGAAATGAAGGCTGAGAGGGGATATGACTGTTCTCTATAAATACAGCAGAGGCATGAACACCTAAGAAGGAGACAAGCTATTTAAACTAAAGGAGAATGTGATTACCAGAACAAATAAGTATAAACTGGCCATCAGTAAATTTAGGATGGGAATTAGAATACTTGTTTCTAACCATCAAAGGAGTGAGGTTGCTTGTCCCTGCTACTCTATTGACAGGCAGTTGCAGAATTTAAGATGGAGCCTGATAAGTTTATGAATGAGAATATATGATGGGGCTGTCTGTGATAGCACAAGACCGAACATGAGGACCCAAGCATGGGACTGGACTTGATGTCCCGTGTTCCTACTATCAGAGTTCCAGATTGAACCTATTCAGGCAAAAATTTCCATTAATTTAAATGGGAGTATTTGTCTGATTAAGGGCTATAGGAATATGATCTTATGGTTTTACTATCAAGAAGGGAATTTTCTAATTGATAATTATTGTTTTATATGTAAGGCAGAAGGTGCCTGATCCTGCAACCCTTACATGAGTAGACTTTATCCAAGTAAGCCCATTAATGCAAAGTAGCCTATTCACATGACTAAGGGTTGTAGGACTAAGCCCTTTATTACTAGACCTTATAAACATATCAGATGTAACCATTAGAGAATTTATTCTTATATCACTCTGTTTGCTTCAGGGATGAAATGTAAACCTTTCTAGTTGGTACTGTGCCTTCTTCCATGCCATTCCCAAGTATATTAATTACATGTGGATGCTTATCATGAGATATTGTTGAACACTTTTCATAGCTTCCAGATTTTTCATTGTTTTTGTTACCTTATTGGAGGTGTGAAACCTTTTTATATTGCCTTTTCTATTTGAAAAACCTTGGTTTTCATTCCCCTCCAGAATGGAAAACAAGTTAACATCGATTCCCTTTGTTTTCTTGCTTGTGCATCATCAGCATCCTTAATATCCACCTAGCTTTAGCAATAGGGTTGGTGAATTTGTGCTCCATCTGGCTCTGTTAAGCAGAGGATAATGACTGCAAGTCCTACATAAACAGTGGGGCAGATCCTGAGCTGGTATAAAAAGATGTTCTGACTTCTGTGGAGCTACACCAATTTACACAATCAAAGGATCTGTCCCTGGTTGCTCTTTTTTATCTTGGAGTTGATGACTGCTTATAGGCCCAGATTCAGCAAGGTGTTTGAAGTCAGTGGGGCTATGCATGTGCTTACATGCCTTGGTTAATCTGGGTATATAGGGCAGCAATACATGTACATCTGTCAGGATAGATGCCACATAAAAGACAGCTAAATCAGAAACCTGAGATTAAGAGCGATATGGGGTGGTGGAGGAACAGCGAAATTGGTGTCTTGTGATTCAGAGATGGTCTGTATTCCAGCACCAAAAAGTTCAAAGAGGAATCTATCCTTCTAGCACAGGATATAAGTATTTGATAGGAGGAATTTCAGATACATAAATCCTTGTTACCACTGAAATAACACCACTAAGGACCCACATCCTCACAGTTGCTAGGTCATCTTATTTGCTTTTCTATCTCAGAGTTCAGTCATTTTTCAGTTTTAGAGCCTAGTGATTGCTGTTCTACAACCTTCTCAGTTATTCAGCAACATAAACTGGGCTGAATAAACTCACATTTGGTCTGTTTAACTGATATGCCTTACTGCTCTAGACAAGCAGGTGTTTCTTCTGCACTCTGTAGGAATTTCTCTATAGAGATGTCTGGAATTACAATACACTACTGTCAAGGTTCCTCCCCCACTCAGAACTCTAGGGTACAGATGTGGGGACCTGCATGAAAAACCTCCTAAGCTTATCTTTACCAGCTTAGGTTAAAACTTCCACAAGGTACAAAATATTCCACCCTTTGTCCTTGGATTGGCCGCTACCACCACCAAACTAATACTGGTTACTGGGGAAGAGCTGTTTGGACACGCCTTTCCCCCCAAAATACTTCCCAAAACCTTGCACCCCACTTCCTGGACAAGGTTTGGTAAAAAGCCTCACCAATTTGCCTAGGTGACTACAGACCCAGACCCTTGGATCTTAAGAACAATGAACAATCCTCCCAAATTTTGCACCCCCCCTTTCATGGGAAATGTTGGATAAAAAGCCTCACCAATTTGCATAGGTGACCACAGACCCAAACCCTTGGATCTGAGAACAATGAAAAAGCATTCAGTTTTCTTACAAGAAGACTTTTAATAAAAATAGAAGTAAATAGAAATAAAGAAATCCCCCCGTAAAATCAGGATGGTAGATACCTTACACGGTAATTAGATTCAAAACATAGAGAACCCCTCTAGGCAAAACCTTAAGTTACAAAAAAGATACACAGACAGAAATAGTTATTCTATTCAGCACAGTTCTTTTCTCAGCCATTTAAAGAAATCATAATCTAACACGTACTTAGCTAGATTACTTACTAAAAGTTCTAAGACTCCATTCCTGGTCTATCCCCGGCAAAGACAGAATATAGACAGGCACAGACCCTTTGTTTCTCTCCCTCCTCCCAGTTTTTGAAAGTATCTTGTCTCCTCATTGGTCAGGTGCCAGCGAGGTTACCTGTAGCTTCTTAACCCTTTACAGGTGAGAGGAGCTTTCCCCTGGCCAGGAGGGATTTCAAAGGGGTTTACCCTTCCCTTTATATTTATGACAACTACAGTATATGGCCTTGGTCGGGGGAATCCAGCTAATGGAAAAACTTCCAGAGGAGATTAGGTGGATCAAGAGTCTGACTGTCTATAGAAAGTGCTGTAAAACCTTCCTTTTCAAAAGGCTCTTTACACCATAAGAATGACACTGATACCTCCTCCCACTAAATAAATCCCAAACAACCTATGAATGAATGAATGAAAATCTAAAACTCAAAACCAAATGCCTACCCCAAGGAGAGTTCTTCCTACCCCAAGAGGGAAGAAATGCCAGATACTCAATTAAATCTACTAGGGACTTCTCTTTTGCTATCGATTTCATGTGGAAGTCATTTAGATGCTATGGCAAAGGGCAGCAGCAGAAAAATAAAATGATGGGTTTTCTCCCGTGGTAAGCATGACTTCCATTTTCTACTTGCTATACACTGTCTTGCTGTTATCTCCTGTGAGTATATCACCATAGAGCTTGCTGGAAGAATATTTTATCATGGTGTGACTTTTTTACTGTGCCATATACAGTATTCATCTCAGTTTATTCCCTTGCTTATTTTGGTGTATTTTTAATGGCAAACAGCCATCTCACATGAGGACTGGACAGTTAAGTACTTCCCAAACAAAACCTTTACTAGTTTGACTTGTTTTGTAACTAACAAGTTAATCTTTTGTATAGCTCCCCATATTGAGCTGTTCCAAACTCATAATTTGGAATATGGAATTGAAAATCATTAAGGAAATGAGTTACTGTCCAGATGAATTTAGACAAAACATTGTTTTACCTCATTCTCTAGTAGATATTCACTGATCATTGAAGTTCAAATGGATAAAACATAGAACTATCCCACTTTATAAACCTAAGATGCTCTTTTCAATTTAAATTTAATTGGATGACTATTTCTATGGATTTAAAAAAATCTTGTGTGTTTATACTGAAGTATAGACAATACTGTATTGATACCAATAATACCAGGAGTAGTATAAGTTTAAACTACTTGGCCATCACTTACACGTATTTACATAATTTAATCATACAAACTAATTAAATGTCAAGTCATTTGTAAGCAGTGTAGTTCCATCTTGTCTCTCTAAGGTCATTTGTAATACAGAATTCATACTATGATCATGGGTCACTAGATATAGCAATTAGTTATGCATGTATAATCCAGTTAAATTCATATTAAGAAAAATGATGGTGTCAAATCAGGTCTTAGTTTTGTTTCTAATTACTTTTTGTATAATTTTGAACAGATTTATTGGCACTATTTAAAAAAGAACCACCCCACAACTTCAGTGTTCTTTAATTTGTTTCTACTAAGGCCTGGGTTTTAAATTGATCTAATTGATGATTGTATCAGAGAGGCTGCATTCAGAAATTAATCAGCGTCAGTGTGTAAGTCATTTGAATGCTTCAACCCTTCAGCAACTATGCCACTGTATATTTGACAAACATTTAATGGTACTGTCACAGGGTACCTCCTTGTGACTGGTTACACTAAGGAGAATGAGGAATCCCAGATCCAGCTGTGAGTAGTTAATTGCCTAGGTGGCTGTTAATTACCTAAGGAAAACCTGTGCATAACAAAGAGTTATGACGTCTCAGTCAGGAGGTTTCAGAGGACAGGAAGTTCCTGAGGGGGGTTGGTTAGGGAGCTCACAGGAAAGGGGATCTAGGAAACATGCTCCTGGAGGGAAGAGGTTTTCAAAGGGGAAGATCCACATGTGCTAAGTCTCTAAGGAGGCCTGGTCCCAGCAAAAGGACCTTACTGTACAGCAGTCCACATAGCAATAGGCAGCTGGTGAAAATAGTCTTCAGGGGAGTATGAGTAAAACACGTTCTCTGTTGTGTATGGAGAGGGAGGGGGATTGCTGTCTCCATCCCAGCCCGGTGTACAGGGGAGGCCCTGGGGTGAAGCAGTTGAAGAGCTAGCCTGCCCCACACTCCGACTTGCCCTGTGGTGGCAGGTCTGGGCCCAGTTTCTTGATCCAGCACACTGGCTCTCACCACTCGCAGATTTGCTGGGGCAGGCTCCTCTGAATGGCGGGGGAGGGGGAGGGGAGGAGAGGCTAGCCTTCTGACAGTCTCAAGAAGAAAAGGAGGGAGAGGGGAGAATAGGGGGGGAAGGTCACTAGCCCTGCATAATGCTCCAAAGAGAAGAAAGTGAAGATAGGATGATGGTGGCAGTGCTAAAGGGTGAAGGGCCGTGGGTGAACCATAGGGGACTGGAGCAGTTGAGGAACCCACGGCGAGGGCAGCGGGGGGGGGATGATTGCTGCAGCCAGGAGTTGGGGGCATTTGGGTTGATCTGTAGGGCAGATGGACTTGGATGTTGGGGGCAGAAGAAGGGCCCTAGGGGGAGTAAAGGGTGGTGGAGTAGCAGGGATGAAGAGGGAGGTTGAGGGGAGGGAAGTGGTTTGGGGATGGTGGGAGAATGGGGAGTTGAGATTTTAAGTGTGTTTTTACACGTGACGTAATAATAAACCATAAAACTACATGTGCACGCGCACACGGACTAGAACAATAGAAACAAATGAGGTTAAATCGTGTCTTGTGCTGAAGTCAAGAGATAAGACATTTTCTTCCACCACCAACTCTGTACAAATGAAGCAGGATCTCTCAAGAGCACACTAAGGCCACAACTACATTACCCGCCGGATCGGCAGGTAGTGATCAATCTATCGGGGATCGATTTATCGCGTCTAGTGTAGACGCAATAAATCGATTCCCGATCGCTCTTCTGTCGACTCCGGAACTCCACCAGGGCAAGAGGCGGAAGTGGAGTTGACGGGGGAGCAGCATCTGTCGATCCTGCGCTGCGAGGACGCAAAGTGATTCTAAGATTCGATCTAAGATACATCGACTTCAGCTACGCTATTCTCGTAGCTGAAGTTGCGTATCTTAGATCGATCCCCCCTGTAGTGTAGACCAGGCCTAAGAAAGAGCTGACTAACACCCCATCCTGAGTTCTACTCCTTCCAGAAGATCTGCTCTGCTGTTCAGGGAGTCCAGTGCTGCTCATGTTTCCCACTGCCATTGGTGTGCTGCAGAACATGTCCTGACCCTCCAATTGGAATCACGTTCCTGCAGCTGAGGATTCCCAAGCATGGTCTGTGTGCCTTCGCTGAAGTGTCCTGGGTCTGGCCATAAATGTACTGAACTGAAAACATATATTGCAGAGTTTCAGCCCTCGTGCTGTAGGTCTTTTGTCAAAGAAAGTTCCAGATGAGAAGATTGTGTTTAACATTAAAGACAATCAGCTGTATATATATATCTTTATGTACTTCCCTTTTTTCCTTTTAATCTACCTAGAAATAATTTTACTGTAAAACATGTCTTCCTTTAGTAAACTGAATAGATGTCTAACATATTTCAGAGTCAAAAGAATCATCTGACCACAAGCTCAATGGGAGTTTTTATAGTGGAAAGTTCTAGAAGCAACTAAATTATTAGTCAGAACTTATATAGCACCCAAAAGGTAATAAGTGCATGAGAGACCAATATGAAGGCAATATTCAGATTCTGACCTCCCTTATACTAGTGTAAATCAAGAGTATCTCCACTTAAGTCAATGGAGTTACACCAGTATAAATCTGGTACAAGTGATATCAGCATCAGGCCTGAAGTCCCTGCATCAAGGAGTTTACAATCTAAAATCCTGTGTCTGCCACGCTTGCACTGGGCCTGATGGAGTGCTCATTGAAGTCAGTGGAAAGACTGCCATTGGCTTCAATGGATGTTAAATAGGGCCTGTTGTTTAGTACCTTCTCTAGATCTATTGAAATGTCATTGAAGTCAATGAAAGATGCAGTGATCAGTGTATTTCAAATTCAGGTCACTTTTATTCATATGCCTAAATATAGATATAGGAGCCTAACTTTAGCTTTAATTTAGCTTTAATCCCATGCCCCCTCCCCCCCAAATAAGAATAATAATTAATAAACCGTTTAGATTCCAAATCACAACAAATTCCATGGCTGCAAAATCACAGATTACCTGGGGTTTGATTGGAAGATCTACCCTCCAGGATTTAGTTTCTGCATGAAGCCTTGCATGATATTCAGGTCAGAGTGGAGCTTTTGACAAGAGCATGACTTCTTTGTAGCTTTCATGCAATGCACACTGTGCAGTATTGTCCATGCCAATTGTTCAAAAATTAGAAATAAAGCTCCAAAAATATGATTTAGAAATAATACTGTGTGCAAGTTTATATGCAATGCAGTTCTACATTGTTAATGCCAAATTTTGCAGCCTTTTTAAAATGCAGGGGCGGAATAAAATGAATTTAATATAAAAATTAACAAAATGGGTGAATTTGATTGCTTAATTTTTCATATTTAACTACATAAAAACCTCCATGTTTTAAACTTGAATCAGTAACTGCAGTATTTTTATTCTGGCACATTAGAATTCTACGTAAATCAAGGAACTATGTGGGTGTTTTAGGTCCAGCTTGAAGCAGAGTATGTGGGACCCTGATTTAGAGTATGCTTGTATCTTTTTTTATTTAATTGGAACAGCAACTGAATAAATCATTCCAACAGAGCCATGCAAGTTTACACTAGCTGAGGATTTGGCCCTGTATTTATCTGGGGACAAAGCTGCCTTTTGGGGAAGATGATTGCTGCAGCCAGGAGTTGGGGGCATTTGGGTTGATCTGTAGGGCAGATGGACTTGGATGTTGGGGGCAACAAATGCAAGTGTAAGCAGAGTCAGGTTGAGCTCCACCCTGACATCTGGTGGTGAGGTGTGGCAAGTTGTGGAAAAGAACTTCAGGGGCTGATCTCATTTGCATAGGCACACCCACCCCGCCTAGAATGAGGCCATAACTGCCCAAATGGTCACTTTGGCTGTTGTGGGATCCCCAGTGTCTCTGTTATTGGGGCGGGAAGAATAAATTGTTATTACCCTGATTATGGGAACTGTGCTTGGAACTGTACTTGGCCTTTTGTTATGATGGAGGGACTCACCATCAACTAAGTAGCACTTGCTAGGCAAGGGACATGGGTTCCAAAACTCTGTGAATTGAGAGAGGCTTGAGACAGGTATTTGTATCTGGTGGTGTGGGCCCCTTTGTGAGGGCCTGAAACACCAGTTGCACCTCTGTCTCTCTCCACTGTGGAATGTTAGAGCTAATTTTGGGTCTATTAAGAGTCTTGCTGCAGGTACTGTGCTGAATTCACTTTGGCCTTATGGTGCACAAGCACTAAGGCTCCCCCTACTATGAGCTGGAATCACTGAGCACTGTGTCAAGTAGTGGGGAGCCAGAAGAACTAGAGTGCAGTGGTGCTGTTCGTGGATAGGCTGGCGGAGTGTTCGTGAGACGGCGAGGCGAGCTGTGCAGGGCGGAGCCGTTCGTGAGACGGCGAGCTGAGCAGAGCTGTTCGTGAGACGGCAAGCTGTGCAGAGCGGAGCCGGTTGTGGTGGAGCGGAGCCGTTCGTGAGACAGCAGAGCAGAGCCCTGTGGGGCAGTCAGCTTCAGGACACGTAAGGTGCCCCTTACCTCTTCCCCCCCCCCACAGGCACATTTTAGCCAGACTGGGGAGCAACACTCTGCAGATGAACTTTTGAACTCTGGGGCTGGACTTTTTGAACTTTGGGTGATTTGTGGATTGCTGGACTCAAGAGAGGTTTGGGTTCTGGGACTCAAGAATTCGAGGGAAAGGATGTGGCCCAATTTTCTGGGGTGGGTCTTTGCTCACGGTTTGGTTAATGAACACTAGTTGTGGTGTTTCCCCAATTTAATGCTGATGTCATTTACCTCATGTTATTAAAGATTCTCTGCTACACCAAGACTCTGTGCTTGCCAGAGGGGAAGTATTGCCTCTTTGAGGCGCCCAGGGGGTGTGTAAGATTTTTCCAGGTCACTGGGTGGGGGCTCGAGCCAGTTTTGCATTTGCTTTGATGAGAGGGAACCCCTGTGTACTGAACCCGGCCCTTGCTGCTATCAACTTGGCCTGGCAGAAGGGTTACACAAGCTTTACATAAGACAGGCTGTGTTTGAACACTTTATTCTGATTTCTCTGGCTTCACTGTATAAAGGGGTTTACTTTGGATTCAGGGTGCCTGCATCAAAGGCACTAAAAGGTGCTATGGGTGCTCTCACAGTCTACTGTGTACTAATAGAGCAAGCCGGTGAGTAAATATTATTGTATCTTATGCACATTCAAGGGTAGTGGGTGTTTCCTTTCCCTGTCTTTGGAGTCAAACTCACCATGTAATGTAAGTGAGAACTGTAGGTGCTCCGCATCTCTGTAAACTAGGCCACTTTTATTCAAGTGACTATGCTCCCTGATCCTGTTCCATTAAAGTCAATAGCAGAACTCTCACTGATTTGAATGGTGCAGGATCAGGCTTTAAATATGATCTTAGCTGCCTGACTTTAGGTCTTAGCCAAATTGCCTCATCCCTGCTCCATTGTTGTGCAGTGTGCTATGTGATTGCCCTCCCTTAGTATTGCCAACCCAAAGCATTCAAAAATCACAAGTCAGCCCCTCCCCACAAATCATGAGATTGTCTTAAAAACCATGAGACTACAGATAACCAATTTTGAGTTGTTTTTATTTGCCTTCTAGCCATTTGAGCCTTTTAGGGTTCACATTTTCAAGCGTTCTTCTGCAACCACAAGGGATAGACATTTACCTTTTTATTTAAAAAAAAAAAGAAAGCTGACCTTTTCACACGATCACCTGACTCCAGGAGAAGAGACTTTAAGAAAAAGTATCAAATATACTAGGTCTTACTATAAAATCATGAACTGGCCAGACTGCTTCCTCTGGAAGCAACTGCATGTAAGTGTTGCCATGTGTGTATCGTTTTAAAGCACTTGGGAATCTCTTGGTATGCAAGGAGCCCTGTAAATAAAGTGCATTGTTGCTCTGTGATGTTTTTGAGCTCACTTGGCTGAGTGTTCATTAGCATGTATGAACGACAGTAAATTTTAAATGAAATAAAATTGGTAGTTGCACTATTTAATTGATTCCGAAGCTGTGAACTTTCATGACTGGTATTTGGTAAATCAGGATGTTGAATGCAAATATACTCCGCAGATATGAAATGCAAAGTTTGGTCTGACTTCCACATTTAAGAGTTCACAGGGAGCACAGTCACTGTGGTGTTGCAAGAGCTAATGGAAATCCTGACACAAATTAATATGTGTGCGTGTCTGCCTGTGTGACTGTCATAAATATAAAGGGAAGGGTAAACCCCTTTGAAATCCCTCCTGGCCAGGGGAAAGCTCCTCTCACCTGTAAAGGGTTAAGAAGCTAAAGGTAACCTCGCTGGCACCTGACCAAAATGACCAATGAGGAGACAAGATACTTTCAAAAGCTGGGAGGAGGGAGACAAACAAAGGGTTTGTGTCTGTCTGTGTGCTGCTCTTGCCAGAGACAGAACAGGAATGGAGTCTTAGAACTTTTAGTAAGTAATCTAGCTAGGTATGTGTTAGATTATGATTCCTTTAAATGGCTGAGAAAAGCATTGTGCTGAATAGAATAACTATTTCTGTCTGTGTATCTTTTTTGTAACTTAAGGTTTTGCCTAGAGGGGTTCTCTATGTTTTTGAATCTAATTACCCTGTAAGATATCTACCATCCTGATTTTACAGGGGGGATTTCTTTATTTCTATTTACTTCTATTTTTTATTAAAAGTCTTCTTGTAAAAACTGAATGCTTTTTCATTGTTCTCAGATCCAAGGGTTTGGGTCTGTGGTCACCTATGCAAATTGGTGAGGCTTTTTATCCAACATTTCCCAGGAAAGGGGGGGTGCAAGTGTTGGGAGGATTGTTCATTGTTCTTAAGATCCAAGGGTCTGGGTCTGTAGTCACCTAGGCAAATTGGTGAGGCTTTTTTACCAAACCTTGTCCAGGAAGTGGGGTGCAAGGTTTTGGGAAGTATTTTGGGGGGAAAGACGCGTCCAAACAGCTCTTCCCCAGTAACCAGTATTAGTTTGGTGGTGGTAGCGGCCATTCCAAGGATAACGGGTGTAATATTTTGTACCTTGGGGAAGTTTTGACCTAAGCTGGTAAAGATAAGCTTAGGGGGTTTTTTCATGCAGGTCCCCACATCTGTACCCTAGAGTTCAGAGTGGGGGAGGAACCTTGACATGGTGGCACAGTGGTGGGATTAACCTGAAATCATTGAGATCCAGTTGAGATTTTTTGAACTAGAAATACAGATTTTAAAAAGGAAATTGTTTTTTCTTTGGAAAGAAAGTCCAGAAAGCAGCTTTGAAACTGAAAGCAGCTTGGTTTCTCTCTGCTTTGTGGCCAAGCAGAGACAAAAGGGGATTATCTTGTGAATTGCAGGTTTTTTTTTGCCTGGAGGCAGGGTACTTAACTCCTGCAGGGAAATCTTCCAATCCAGAGGTTTTTTTTTTTCTTTTCTTCCTAAAAGTAAATAGGGGGTGTGTGTTCTACCCATTTGCTTTTTCTTTGGGCTGGGTAAGCAGGTTTCCAAGCAGTTGGAGGTTTTTTGCTTTAATTTGGGCCCAGAGCAGAGACAAGGGAATTGTCTTTTTCTGTAGGCTGACAATCACTATCAGAGAATAGGTATTCTATTGCAGCACAGCAAAATTTTACAGCCAAGTTTTGTTTGTTTATTTCTAAACCTCAGGTGTAAAGTTAGTTAAAAACAGAGAGGTTAGAATGACCAAATCCTCAGCTCGACTACAGCTGGAATTAGCCAAATTTCAGGCTGAGGAAAGACAAAGGGAACATGAAAGACAGATAGAACTCATGCGGCTGGAGAAGGAGGTACAGGAGGCTGCCCACAAGAGGGAAATGGAGGCAAGGAAGCATGTGGAGGAGGAGAAGGAAAAAGAGAGGAAGCATGTGGAGGAGGAGAAGGAAAAAGAGAGGAAGCATGTGGAGGAGGTGGAGAGGATAAAGGCCCAGCAGAATATACCAACAAACCCTAGCAATCCTTCTCCAGGTACCACTTCCCATCCCAGAAAGTTCCCCACCTACAAGGCAGGTGATGATACTGAGGCCTTCTTAGAGAACTTCGAAAGGGCCTGCCTTGGGTACAACATCTCTACTGACCAATACATGGTAGAGCTGAGGCCGCAGCTCAGTGGACCCTTAGCTGAGGTGGCAGCTGAAATGCCTAAAGAACACATGAACAAGTATGAACTGTTTAAATCCAAGGCGAGAGTCAGAATGGGGATAACACCCGAGCAGTCTCGTCGGAGGTTCAGAGCCCTAAGGTGGAAACCAGACATGTCATTTACCCGACATGCCTACCACATTGTGAAACATTGGGATGCCTGGATATCAGGAGCAAGTGTTGAATCTCCAGTAAATTTGCCCTTCCTAATGCAAATGGAACAATTCTTAGAGGGTGTTCCTGAGGAAATAGAAAGATACATCCTAGATGGGAAACCCAAAACTGTAATTGAGGCAGGAGAGATTGGAGCCAGATGGGTGGAGGTGGCAGAGAAGAAGAAAACTGGTCGCAGTTGGAGCGGAGACCAGAAGGGACCACCCCAGACCACACCCTATTACCGGGGGCCGCCCAAAGCCCCACCTACCTCCCAAAGAACCCTCCAGACCCCTTATCGTCCCACCACCCCGTTCTCCAGCAACCCTCCTCGCCCCAGTGACCCGTCAGCTGGACGATGTTTTAAGTGTAACGAGCTGGGGCATGTAAAGGCCAACTGCCCCAAGAACCCCAACAGATTACAGTTCATTGCACCGGAATCACACCAGAGGTCCACAGGCCCAGATACCTCCCAGATACCCTTGGAGCGGAGGGAAACTGTGAGTGTGGGCGGGAAGAAGGTCACCGCGTGGAGGGACACCGGAGCACAAGTGTCAGCTATCCATGCTTCCTTAGTGGACCCCAATTTAATCAACCCAGAGATCCAAGTGACGATTCAACCCTTCAAGTCCAACTCTTTCAATTTGCCTACAGCCAAGTTGCCTGTCCAGTACAAGGGCTGGTCAGGAATGTGGACTTTTGCAGTCTATGATGA
This sequence comes from Caretta caretta, assembly GCF_965140235.1. Lineage (NCBI taxonomy): Eukaryota > Metazoa > Chordata > Testudines > Cheloniidae > Caretta > Caretta caretta. Next base: position 196,851,525 of record NC_134207.1, on the reverse strand, counting down.
TTATCCCATCCCCATGCTGTTGGGGGAAGACTTGGCCAATCATGTGAAGCAGGCCAAGAGGGTGGGAATGGTCACCCGCAGCCAGGCTAAACAAGCCGTGAGGCCTGGCTCTGTTCCGGAAACTTCTATCAGGACCCAGTCAGAGGTGATGGACCTGGACCCCAGGCCAATGTCTGCAACAGCAGTAGTGGATCCAGTCCCAGAGACCCAGACGGAACCAGTCCTAGAACCGGAACCAGCCGAACAACCAACACCAGACCCCGTGTCAGCACTGAATCCAGTACTTGCAACCTCAACACCAGAGGGCCCCACCGAACCTGAACTGGCAGCAGCCGATAACCCTACACAAGAGGCTCAGCCGGAGCCTGAATCCCAACATAGTGCGCCAGCGGAAAGCGGTTCACAGTCAACAGAAACAGCTCCATCCCCTATATCGCTTCCAGAGGGACCAAGCCTAGGTCCACAATCCCATGAGGAACTGATGTCTCCAGCATCAAGGGAACAGTTCCAGACCGAACAGGAAGCAGATGAAAGCCTCCAGAGAGCTTGGACGGCGGCACGGAGCAACCCACCGCCTCTCAGCTCTTCTAATCGATCCAGGTTTGTTATAGAAAGAGGACTTATACAAGGAAACTCTTTCTGGTGGACACCAGGAAGACTGGCATCCTCAGAGACAGTTGGTAGTTCCAACTAAATACCGGGCCAAGCTCTTGAGCTTAGCCCATGATCACCCTAGTGGCCATGCTGGGGTGAACAGGACCAAAGACCGTTTGGGGGGGTCATTCCACTGGGAGGGAATGGGCAAGGATGTTTCTACCTATGTCCAGTCTTGTGAGGTGTGCCAAAGAGTGGGAAAACCCCAAGACCAGGTCAAAGCCCCTCTACAACCCCTCCCCATCATTGAAGTTCCATTTCAGCGAGTAGCTGTGGATATTCTGGGTCCTTTTCCGAAAAAGACACCCAGAGGAAAGCAGTACATACTGACTTTCATGGATTTTGCCACCCGATGGCCAGAAGCAGTAGCTCTAAGCAACACCAGGGCTAAAAGTGTGTGTCAGGCACTAGCAGACATTTTTGCCAGGGTAGGTTGGCCCTCCGACATCCTCACAGATGCAGGGACTAATTTCCTGGCAGGAACTATGAAAAACCTTTGGGAAGCTCATGGGGTAAATCACTTGGTTGCCACTCCTTACCACCATCAAACAAATGGCATGGTGGAGAAGTTTAATGGAACTTTGGGGGCCATGATACGTAAATTTGTAAATGAGCACTCCAATGATTGGGACCTAGTGTTGCAGCAGTTGCTCTTTGCCTACAGAGCTGTACCACATCCCAGTTTAGGGTTTTCCCCATTTGAACTTGTATATGGCCGTGAGGTTAAGGGGCCATTGCAGTTGGTGAAGCAGCAATGGGAGGGATTTACACCGTCTCCAGGAACTAACATTCTGGACTTTGTAACCAACCTACAAAACACCCTCCGAACCTCTTTAGCCCTTGCTAGAGAAAACTTACAGGATGCTCAAAAAGAGCAAAAAGCCTGGTATGATAAACATGCCAGAGAGCGTTCCTTCAAAGTAGGAGACCAGGTCATGGTCTTAAAGGCGCTCCAGGCCCATAAAATGGAAGCATCGTGGGAAGGGCCATTCATGGTCCAGGAGCACCTGGGAGCTGTTAATTATCTCATAGCATTCCCCACCTCCAACCGAAAGCCTAAGGTGTACCATATTAATTCTCTAAAGCCCTTTTATTCCAGAGAATTAAAGATTTGTCAGTTTACAGCCCAGGGAGGAGACGACGCTGAGTGGCCTGAAGGTGTTTACTACGAAGGGAAATGTGCTGGTGGTGTGGAAGAGGTGAACCTCTCCATGACCCTTGGGCGTATGCAGCGACAGCAGATCCAGGAGCTGTGCACTAGCTACGCGCCAACGTTCTCAGCCACCCCAGGACTGACTGAACGGGCATACCACTCCATTGACACAGGTAATGCTCACCCAATTAGGGTCCAACCTTACCGGGTGTCTCCTCAAGCTAAAACTGCTATAGAACGGGAGATCCAGGATATGTTACAGATGGGGGTAATCCGCCCCTCTGAAAGTGCATGGGCATCTCCAGTGGTTCTAGTTCCCAAACCAGATGGGGAAATACGTTTTTGCGTGGACTACCGCAAGCTAAATGCTGTAACTCGCCCAGACAACTATCCAATGCCACGCACAGATGAACTATTAGAGAAACTGGGACGGGCCCAGTTCATCTCTACCTTGGACTTAACCAAGGGGTACTGGCAGGTACCGCTAGATGAATCTGCCAAGGAAAGGTCAGCCTTCATCACACATCTCGGGCTGTATGAATTTAATGTACTCCCTTTCGGGCTGCGAAATGCACCCGCCACTTTCCAAAGACTTGTAGATGGTCTCCTAGCGGGATTAGGAGAATATGCAGTCGCCTACCTTGACGACGTGGCCATATTTTCGGATTCCTGGGCAGACCACCTGGAACATCTACAAAAAGTCCTTGAGCGCATAAGGGAGGCAGGACTAACTGTTAAGGCTAAGAAGTGTCAAATAGGCCTAAACAGAGTGACTTACCTTGGACACCAGGTGGGTCAAGGAACTATCAGCCCCCTACAGGCCAAAGTGGATGCTATCCAAAAGTGGCCTGTCCCAAAGTCAAAGAAACAGGTTCAATCCTTCTTAGGCTTGGCCGGTTATTACAGACGCTTTGTACCGCACTACATCCAAATCGCTGCCCCACTGACAGACCTAACCAAAAAGAAACAGCCAAATGCTGTTCAGTGGACCGGAAAGTGTCAGAAGGCCTTTAACAAGCTTAAAGCGACACTCATGTCTGACCCTGTACTAAGGGCCCCAGACTTTGACAAACCGTTCCTAGTAACCACAGATGCATCTGAGCGTGGTGTGGGAGCAGTTTTAATGCAGAAAGGACCTGATCAAGAATTCCACCCTGTAGTGTTTCTCAGCAAAAAACTGTCTGAGAGGGAAAGCAACTGGTCAGTCACTGAAAAAGAATGTTACGCCATTGTCTACGCTCTGGAAAAGCTACGCCCATATGTTTGGGGACGGCGTTTCCACCTGCAAACCGACCATGCTGCACTGAAGTGGCTTCACACCGTCAAGGAAACTAACAAAAAACTTCTTCGGTGGAGTTTAGCTCTCCAAGATTTTGATTTCGACGTCCAACACATCTCAGGAGCCTCTAACAAAGTGGCTGATGCACTCTCCCGTGAAAGTTTCCCAGAATCAGCTGGTTAAAATCGTCCTTGAGATGTGGAAAATATTGTTAGTCTTTATGTACTTGGTAGTATATTTAGAGATGCATGTGTCTTATTAACTCTGTTTTTCCTAGAGCTCCAGGAAGAAATCCCAGCCAGTGTTTCACCCTAGCTGAGATTTGGGGGGCGTGTCATAAATATAAAGGGAAGGGTAAACCCCTTTGAAATCCCTCCTGGCCAGGGGAAAGCTCCTCTCACCTGTAAAGGGTTAAGAAGCTAAAGGTAACCTCGCTGGCACCTGACCAAAATGACCAATGAGGAGACAAGATACTTTCAAAAGCTGGGAGGAGGGAGACAAACAAAGGGTTTGTGTCTGTCTGTGTGCTGCTCTTGCCAGAGACAGAACAGGAATGGAGTCTTAGAACTTTTAGTAAGTAATCTAGCTAGGTATGTGTTAGATTATGATTCCTTTAAATGGCTGAGAAAAGCATTGTGCTGAATAGAATAACTATTTCTGTCTGTGTATCTTTTTTGTAACTTAAGGTTTTGCCTAGAGGGGTTCTCTATGGTTTTGAATCTAATTACCCTGTAAGATATCTACCATCCTGATTTTACAGGGGGGATTTCTTTATTTCTATTTACTTCTATTTTTTATTAAAAGTCTTCTTGTAAAAACTGAATGCTTTTTCATTGTTCTCAGATCTAAGGGTTTGGGTCTGTGGTCACCTATGCAAATTGGTGAGGCTTTTTATCCAACATTTCCCAGGAAAGGGGGGGTGCAAGTGTTGGGAGGATTGTTCATTGTTCTTAAGATCCAAGGGTCTGGGTCTGTAGTCACCTAGGCAAATTGGTGAGGCTTTTTTACCAAACCTTGTCCAGGAAGTGGGGTGCAAGGTTTTGGGAAGTATTTTGGGGGGAAAGACGCGTCCAAACAGCTCTTCCCCAGTAACCAGTATTAGTTTGGTGGTGGTAGCGGCCATTCCAAGGATAACGGGTGTAATATTTTGTACCTTGGGGAAGTTTTGACCTAAGCTGGTAAAGATAAGCTTAGGGGGTTTTTTCATGCAGGTCCCCACATCTGTACCCTAGAGTTCAGAGTGGGGGAGGAACCTTGACAGTGACCAAATGTAGTTGCTCGGTATGTTGATTGCACAACTGGTAAAATCCCCATTTAAAATAGATCTGCTCCCTGTACTGGAGCAGTAGGAGGTCAGTGCTGTGGGTGTCCTTATACCATTTTACAAGGAGAGGGAAACAGGGAGCTCATAACTTTTTGTGTCTGGAGATGCCATAATATTAACATTTCAAGTGTTTCTTTTCTCTAGCTGTAGATATATATAAAGATGGTAAAGGATGGCTTGTGCTCTGCTCTGTGTGGGTAAACAAGGAAAGGAAAGAGAAGGTATAAGGTACCTTTTTTCCTTCTTTCTTCCCTTCTCTCCCTATCCTACCCACCCCATGCAGCAGGCAAGCACAACTGCACTCCCCTGAACATAAGGATTGCATGAGGCTGGTTCTGCTGCCAGCACTGTTCTAGATTGTTAGCGCTTAGGGGCAGGGACTGGATCTGTACTTGGGGATGCTGGTGGGTACTACTGTAATGCTAATAATAGTAACAGCCTCTGCATCATCCCTTTGCAGCAGCCAGAGTTGTTGCCTGGGTGAAGATGGGATCTCATGCTGCACCCTTGGAAAGGTTATACTGTGGCCATCACACTGGAAGCAGAGACACCAGACTCTTATGTGCATCAGCAGAGAGAGAATGACCTATTACCCAGAAGTCCCACTCTTTATTAAGTCCCTCCTACAACATATTTGGGTCCTCTCTGGTACGTGGAGGACCAAGAACTTTTGAGTTCAACTTTTGCACTGCTCAGCGCCTTGGGAGGCATTGTGCTAAATGACGTACAATGCCTCCCAGAGCTCCCACTGGGGTGGTGATCCTCCAACCCCACTCATGCAAGCCTGTGCCTCAGAACCATGACTGATCCTAAATTCTCCAACCATATTATGAAAATGCAGCTCCTACATACAAGGGTTGCATCTTTGAACATAGCAATGCTCATACTTCCTACTGGATCTTCAACCTATTGTCTATCTATATTTTCTTCTAATTTTAATCTTGTATATAGGTCAAAATTCTAACAGGTTAATCTGGAATGTAGAAAATGGATTAGGAAGCTTCAATCTGCTTTGGCCCAAAAAGCTGAAAAGTCGTATTGCTTTAAAAAGATGTTGGAACATATCTCCTTCCACAATAAACGATCGCATTAGATGTTTAGCGCTCAGAAAATCAATCTGCTAATTCTGCCCTGTGATGTTTTCAGTATGTGAAATGTGTCCGTCTTAAAAATGTAGTTAACAAAGATGATTTTAAAAACAAACAAACCTGGCTCTTGAAAGGTGTTGGAATCATCAAGTTGAGTTGTTAGCATTACAATGTAGGACAAGGGAGTGTCTGGCATGTAAAATAATTTGAGTTTGGAATGAAAAAAATGTGTGTGTTTACAAGGGGATGGCCCACTTAAAATGGGTCTGTTGTTCATTTTCACTGAAACCTGCCCACTCATTGGATGGCAAAGTCTTTCCATGTCTGAATGTATAATGTAAGAAGATATTCGGCTTCTTTCCTCCTCCAGTACTTTTTATTTCTTGGGCTATGGCTTTCCCTCCATACCCACCCTCATTCACTTTAATCTGTGGCATTTCTAATAAGCTTGAGCCTTTATCTAGGCAAAAGATATAGAATTATGAGTTGTACTAATTGTCTTTGTGCTTTTTTCCTTTTCTGTGTTGTCCCATTGCCGTATACTTTCACTCCATGCTCACCTACCCCATATGGTGATTGACATTAGGCAGTGGATTCTCATCACTTTGTGTCTTCTCTCCTCCATAACAGTCCATAGCAGCTATCTGACAGATGGCACAGACTCTGGGTGTATTAAGGCTGGGTGATGGAGAACAAGTCCATGCTGAAATGAACCTATAGGATACAAGCAGTCTTAAAATGGCCTAAAAAAAGTGCCATGTCCATCATTGGGATTTAGTCAGTTCATAATCACATTTTAGGGCTTGGACAGCTTGCTTAAATACTTACTTAATGTCCTACTTACTAGCTGGTCAGCCACATCTTTCACTGTGGCATAAGAAGGGAGCCAGATTTGTGATTCCTTGCAACTATGGCACACACCTAAGTTTTATATATACATTTCCTGGTTAGGCTCAGTTGTGTAGACCTCTTATAATGTTGATCTTACCATTTACAGTGTTGGTATCTTATTTCCAGGGGACAATGAAAAGTTTTTGAACCAGAGAGAGAGAGAGACAGGCCTTCACATAGCTTAATGGCAAATCGCATCAGTCAGAAGCACAGATAAGAAAACCCTGCTCCCAGGAAATACGTGGCACAATACAATGTAAACTATGCAGGTCTCACACTGAAGTCCTCACACACTGACTTCAGAGGGAGTTTTGCCTGTGTATGAATGGTGGGATCAGTCACCTAATGTGTGGAGATTTGCCACAGTATTTCTTTCACACTCTTGTTCTTCAGAAGAGAAGAATTTTAGCTTGTTTGTTTACCTTCAAACAAACAAAACTTCACATCTCTGTAGTTGGAACCAATGAGCTTCTACATTACAATATGGTACAGTGGCCAAGCACAGAGCGATCCTGCCCTGAATCTAGGGTGTTGCAAAGAATCAGGAAAGGTCATGTGGAGAATTTCCTGTAGTGCCATTAAGAAATTTCGTCATTGGGATATTTGATTTGTGACAACCTTTAGGAAGAAAAATTTATTTCAGAAATAACATATGCACAAGCAGAACGGTCCTGTGTTCCCTCACACACACAATTATTATTTTGTACTATAGTAGCACCCAGAGGCCACAATCAGGATCATGGCCCAATTACCATGGGTGCTGTACAAACACCTAGTAAGGGACAATACCTGCCACAAAGAGTTTATAATCTAGGTTAGCAAAAGGAATAAAGTGGAATCGATGGGAATTCCAGGTGTTCAAGGAATGGTGCAACAAGCCTGTATTTTTACCCCTTCTATTTCTCAGAGAGACCTTTGATTTACAACAGGCTGAGGGATTTCTTTTACCCAAAAATCATTCAAACTGTAAAACTGAACCCTCCACTTGTGTGAATTTCAGGAATAGATCTTAATTTTACTCTAGATTTGTGTGTAGCACTCTACAGTCCTGCCAGGTGAGGGGAGGTGCAAAGCACACTGAGGCGAGAGTGTTGAACTGAAGGAGCTGAGACCGAATTACTTCCAGACAGAGCACATACAGATGTTGTAGAGCAGTCCTATTAAAAAGGACTGGCTGCCTCAATCCTCCAGTTAAGTAAGTTAGTATTACTGTGGCAGACTAGCCTAGGCTGGAGGCACCAACTCAGTTACCTCTTCTGAGAGAGGCAAAGGGGGCTGATTGATTCTCAAGCCAGAGGAGGTCCCTCGGTGAGTTGGCCATGCAGTTGAGACAGATGTAGACAGGCTGTGGTTAAATATTGGATTACCTGAACAGTATGGCACTACTTGGCGCTCTTGTGGTAGCCTCTATAGAAATTCCAGGGACAGGTAGTTGGGAAACAGAATTATCCTCTCAACCCTAGATGTAGCTGCCTACTGATCAGGGATGAGGCATGTTCTGGACAGAGAGGAAGGGTAGCACTGTGAAAGCTCATGCTGCACAGTGACTGAGCTATGCCTGTTCTGCGAATGAATGGAGGATTTGATCCTTCAGTCCAGCCGACACAAGTGATTTTACAAGCAGCTGAATTCACTTTAAAAAGAAAATATCTGATTACATCTACCACAATCTGCTAAAGAGACTTTAATTGTTAATATACATGAGGTTTTCTCTTTGGAGCCAAAGTGAGAGCTGAATCTTCTCGTCTCTGATCTGAGGCCGGGCAATGGATCGGGTTTTTGCTTTCAGTTTACTGTAAGGACAATACTTTATTCCACGGCTCTCTTTCTCCTTTTGAAAATGACAGCTACCCAGGTGCTTCCTGTTTGGGGCTGATTTTTTGTGCTAGATCCGTGCAGGATCAGTTTAAGAGACAAATCCACATGGATCAGCAGGGGTGATGCCCAGGCACCACTCCCAGTGGAAGTGTGGTTGTAAAGTGAGCTCAGGCAGTTTCAAAGCGATTCTCATGGAGTAGAAAACAGACTGAATTGTCCATTATTTTACAGATTTTGATTAACTGTTAACAGTGTGATAATATGGAAAGGCACCAGTAAAGCTTTCCTGACTCTGATCACAGCTCAGTATTAAGTAATAGTTGGTTTTATGGCATGATTCACAGTTCAGTGGCATGCTAAAGCATGACTATATTTTAAACCACATAGATTAGGGGTAGATTACCCCTCCTGTGAAATAACTCAGGGATAGTCAGAGGGGATGAAGGCTTTGTGAGGATGAACTTTCTAACTAGAGTTTCTAGTAACTCTAGTCACCAGAGTGTCTTGCAGACTGAGCAGTGTTTAGCTTCCAGTACCTGTACATCTTTGAAGGTTTGAATGAGTTTCAGGAATCCATTGTAAGCCTTGGTCATTGGCACAGAGGACCTGCACACCTGTATATGCTCTGAGACCTTCCCCTTACCCTGGTTCCCTGGCAGCAAAGTGCCAATGGAGCTGTGCTACTAGAGACTCCCCTTCTGACACTGGATTCTGCCCTAAGGGGAAGGGGTGTGTGTGTCGGGGGCGAGAGATGGTATCAAGGGAGATTCTACAGCACAGACTAACTATTTAAGAATGTTAGTATAGCCTCAGGCTGCATTAAACTTTCATCAGATTTCCTGCATGGTGGATGGGGAGGGGGGCAGGATCATGCGTAGCGCATACATACGTATCTCCAGTTTGTAGAACACCCTGTGTACAATCTGGGGACAAGAGGGGTCAGTACTATGCAGCGGCCGCCACCTCTTGTAGGTAGAATGGGGACTTTCCATGTGTGAAGTCTGGAAGCTGGGGAGCGGAGGGTGGTCTAGTTATTAGCGGAAGGCTGATGTTCTGGATGACTTATACCAGCATCTTACCTATCACATATGCTGTATAGGATAGATTGTAAAATATAAAAGGGGTTACCTTTTAATGATAACTCCTGACAGCACAGTCCCTTCCTTGTGCTCTGTTTGAAATGTACAATATTTTTCCATTTGCAGGGTGTGTTGTCTCTGCAAAGTTGCAATCTTTATTTTTGATCTTCTTTCCAAGCAAATTTGAGGTCTGTTTCCTTTCTGGGTGTTAGAAAGTTGCAAATGGTGACTACAGAATCATTTCTCAGAGAGATCTCTTTGGATGGCAGCCACAGTGACATACGGTCATGTATGAGCTGCTGAGTTCCTTCTATCCATCATGCACTCTGGAATTGAAACACGATTTTCATTTTAACCTTATGCAGCTGATATAAAAATGCCCAAGTGCTTATTCAGGTAACTGTATGCAACATGTAACCTTTTTTTCTTCCCAGAATTAAGGTACTTGCCTTCTTTCAATGTAAAGCAATTCACTTCAGTGAGAACTTACTGTAACTCAGCAATCTACTGCGGAGTATATGAAGTATTATCCTCATGAAGCAAACTTGTAACACGCTGTAAGCTCCAAAGCACCGATGCAATATTTATGTTTTGCCACGTTCCGGTAGATTTAAGCATAATATTGCAGACTGACAGGGGGTTATTCTGAACTAAGCGCTTCAATTATGTCAGTGTTTGAATTTAAAGTCCTACTGCACAAGGAAGTGTATTAAATTTTTGTTTGACTGTTATTCTAAAAAGTGGAGATTTTTTTCATTAGTGACCTAAAGTGAAATGCACAGATTTTTCCCTTTGCTTAAAAAAAAAAGTTACATAGTTTGGGCTCTAGGGGCTTTGTGCAAAGGGTATTTTTCAGTGCATTGGAAGGAGAGTTAGTTGTACAACCCTTTCTCTCCATTCTCCCTCTTCTGTTTTCTAAGATTCTTGTCACCCAGTGATTGAAGCACCAACCCTCTCATGTTGCTTTGAAAATTTACCTACATGCTTCTTTATGGTTTAAAAATAAATCATTCACCATAGATACTCTAAATATGAATTGAAAAGCTCTTTATACCAGGGGAACTCCTACTCATATGTGAATTACACTGGTGTAAAACAGGGGTAACGAGGGTGGGTCAAGTTCCTTGTTTGCATATTCGCTTTATTCATGTTGGTAAAACTCAGTTACTGCTGAGGCATATGCACATGTGCAAATCCTCTTTCAGAAAGCTCCATTTGCCCAGCCTGGATAATCAGGGTACATTGTCAAAATGGGCTTCTAATTCTGTTGCCTTCATTTTGGAGTGCTCAATTTTAGACACGCAGGGCCAGATTTTTAAAAGTTCTGTATAAGATTTTCAGGTGTTCAATGCCCACAACTTAGGCTAAATTTTCAAAAGAGCTCAGCTTCCATTTAGGAAATTAAACAAGGGCCAGATTTTTAAGAGTTCAGAACCCACCATGACAAACACACTAAAAATCCATTTAGTTATTTTACTGTCTAAAGAGGAGCTGAGCTCTTCTGAAATCTGGCTGTGGTTATGGGAGCTGAGCCTTTCTGAATATCTGGGCCATAGCATCTGTAGTTCCCATTGATTTTGTCTGGAGTCGTGGATACTCATCACTTCTGAAAATCAGGGTGTAGGTGTCTAAAGCTTGGCATGTTTGAAAATTTGACCTTAATCCTGTAAAAGGATTTTCTTCTCTAGAGTAAGTTTGTTTTTGTTTGATAATTAGAAGTGGTAGTGAGTGTGTATTATTATGTGCTGCATATGATTGCAGCAGTGAAGCTGAATGGTCCTGATAGAACAATGCACTTAACTTTAAGCATGTGAATAATCCCATTTGTTTCTGTGCTTAATGTTAAGAATACACTTCAAATTTTTGTTAGATTTGGGCCCCTCTGAGCACAGAGTATGGAGGCCAATTTGTCACACTACTACATTATAAAAACTAGCCTGTTGTTGGATATAACCTTAAGGGAGGCTACCTATTGGTTGATGAACAAAGGTGAAATGCTTTGTGCAATAGGGTGCTTGGAGGGCCAGGCAGCCAAGCAATTAGCACACCTAATATCAGCTTCTTGCTTCCCTGGAAGAGGTGCTTGGTTCCTGACCTTAGGCAGGGAACCTTCTGGCCTCTACTTGTATCTAGGCCTCAGCTCTTAAGGAGGTGTGGTAGTGGGACTCGGGCCCAGCCTTTCGGTAGAGTGTCTAAGTCCACTGCCCCGGGCTATTTCCAGTGGTGAGCTGGAGCCGGTTCGCACCGGTTCACTAGAACCGGTTGTTAAATTTAGAAGTCCTTTTAGAACCAGTTGTCCTGCGAGGGAGAACCAGTTCTAAAAGGGCTTCTAAAGTTAACCACCAGCCAAAAGTGCTGCCTTATGTGCCGACTCCGTGGGTGCTCAGGGGCTGGAGCACCCAGGGGAAAAATTTAATAGGTGCAGAGCACCCACTGAGAAGCAGGTAGCGGCTTTGCGCTCAGGCCCAGGGAGGCGGAGAGGAGGTGAGCTGGGGTGGGGGGGCGCGAGGAGGGTGCCCACGCCGCAGCAGGTAACCCGGTGGGGGGGCACAAGGAAACCGCTCCCTACTCCAGCTCACCTCTGCCTCCCTGGGCCTGAGTGCGAAGCCACCGCCTGCATCTCAGCCCTCCCCGGCTTCCCGCGCAAACTGCTGATTCGCGGGAAGCCGGGGGAGGGGGCGGAGAAGCAGAGCGGGGCGGCGTGTTCAGGGGCAGAAGCAGAGCGGAGGTGAGGTGATCTGGGGCCAGGCGCGGGGCGGGGAGCTGCCAGTGGGTGCTCTGCACCCATCAAATTTTCCCAGTGGGGGCTCCAGCCCCGGAGCACCCAGGGAGTCGGCGCCTAAGGTGCCATGTTTGATGTGATCAGTTGTGGGAGCGGCCGGATGCTTCCTGGGAGCTGCCCCAGGTAAGCACTGCTGGGGCTCCCCACCTCGCCCCGGCAGGTCCCTCTGGCTCTTAGGGGCGGGGTGGGCACCCACTAGAGTGGCCCACGAGACCCTCCTGCTCGGATCTGGGGTCAGTCGGGGTCAGGGGAGGGCGGTAGATGGGGCAGAGGTCCCGGGGGGAGTGTCAAGGAACGTGGGGGGTTGGATGGGGCAGGAGTCCCGGAGGGCGGAGGTGGGCCATGACCCGCTCGTGGGGTGAGGAGGGAACCGGTTGTTAAGATTTTGGCAGTTCATCACTGGCTATTTCTTATGTATGTCCCTTCAGTTTGGGGTGTGGCCCCTATAGTCCAAACAGTCTGTATTGTCTCATCAGGAGTTGCACCCCCTTGTGGACCTTTTGCAGCATCTTGCCACAGCCTCCTGCTGGGTGGGGCTGATGTAAGGGTGTAGAAGGCCTAGCATCACAGTGTCCTTTCAGTCAGATAGTAATGTTCACTCACTGCTGGGTGCTCCACAGTTTCCTCACTCGTTCAGGGACGCAGTGCTTCTTCCTGGCCGCTGTCAGGCTTGTAGTGATGCTCCCCACATGTGAAGAGGCAGGAGGTAGATCTGCTTCTCTACCAGTCATCCCTAAACTGAGTCAGTCCTCTCCTTTTTTTCTTTTTTTCCCCTGAAGATATACCTGGCTGGGCCCACAGGTGCTCTTTAACCCTTTTCCTGCTGGTGTGATGTTTCTCTGCTCTATCACACTTAGTCTGACAAAATAGTTATTCCTTTATTTGGTGCTGTGGCTATGCTTGACTCTCTCCTTTGGTGTTAATGAATACAGATGTGTAGCTGAATGCACCCATCTGGCTTAGTTCAATAAATGTGCAGGCACAGACGTTTAAATCATATATTGATAAATACAGCCTTTAATATGTAAATTAATCGTATAAACAAAACTATGTATGTCTCTTTCTAAGTGTGTTTTATCAATGGGGAGACGTTTCTCTTGTGGTATTGCTTAGACTGCTTTTTTGCCATCTGACTTTATCATCCGATGAAGTGAGCTGTAGCTCACGAAGGCTTATGCTCAAATAAATTGGTTAGTCTCTAAGATGCCACAAGTACTCCGTTTCTTTTTGCGAATACAGACTAACACGGCTGCTACTCTGAAACCTATCATCTTTAGGAGATACTGAACTCTTGTAACCTGAGGGTTAGAGCTAAGTATTGGGGAGAAACGGCTTCTGAAACATATCTGGTGACAGGGAATGGGGAGGAAGCATTAAATTGTTTGACATAATTTTCCCACGACTTAGAGGGCTGTTGTCACAAGGGTTCCCAATCAGTGGTCAGGGTCCCATTGTGTTATGTGCATACTGACAAGTAACAAAAGTATTGTTGTTCCCAGGATATTAGAGAGACAAGGTGGGTGAGGTAATATAGTTTACTGGACCAACTTCTATTGGTGAGATAGACGAGCTTTCGAGCTACACAGAGTTCTTAACTACCTTTCCCAGATCTGAGGAAGATTGTCACAGATAAATACAAGTTTGAACAGATAGTTTGGCATAAGTAGTTAGCACATATTCTAAGGGACCATTCAAGGTAAAGTGGCTTGTTAACATCCTTGTAGTCATAGGACAAAAAAGGAGGATAGTGAGTTAATAAGCCATAAATCCCATGTCTTTATTAAGACCATGATTTTGAACTGAATAGAGAAACTGGACTTATGGCTTATTACAACATCCCACTAACTCTAGTGAATGGTTGCTTAGAATATGTGCTGACTAGTTATGCTAAACTATCTGTTCAATCTTGTGTTTAGCTGTGACACTTTTAGTCCCTTTCCCGGATCTGAGGAAGAACTCTGCATAGCTCGAAAGCGTGTCTCTCTTACTAATAGATTTGGTCAAATGAAAGATATTACCTCACCCGGCTTGTCTTTCTAACTGATAAAGAAGAGAGTCTTGGCCCCAGGAACTCATATTATAAATGTCAGATGTGTACATACATGTGTGTAATTTAAGGGATTCTAGCCCTCTGTTTTCAGTCTCTTTTATAGCTTTCTGACTAATGGGGCCATTTTGTTTCTTATAGTTAGGGACATGCTTATATGCCTGCTGAACTGGGGCCTCAGCTCCTCAGATGCATAGCTGTTAATGGTCTCAGTTTGGCTAGGGTAGTTTGGCTTAATGCTAGACATGTATTAAGGGGAATTTGTTAATTATACAGTATGGAAGGGAGGGGGAAAGGGCAAATAGCCAAAGGACCATGCAACTTTTAAGACCTTTTGATATCCCTCACCTTGATACCCCATCGTTGTGCTTTGCTGAGCACTGTTTATAAAGATGTTCTACCAACTTGTGTTTTAACATGTCACATTTTAAAATAAAATCCAAATCTTCAGTCAGGAGGAAAGGTCATCCGATCTGGCTGCAACAACCCCTGCCCATTTTTACATGCACACTAATCTTTCTTATTTTACAGCTCTCAAAAGTGGGCAAGGAGAGTGACCCCATGGATAAAAGAGTTCACATTCTAAGTATGGACATTATGCACCGGGGGGTGAAGGTGAGCGGAAGAGATATAGCACTCAAAAAGAGGACAAAGCACATGTGTGGTGGCAGTGAGATCACACAGTGACAGGCATATGCCCATTATGGTGAATTGTTGCAGGATATTTTTGTATATAAGTAAATGTAAATATGACTCAGCTCTTGTAGATTTTAAGGAGGGATGTGAATGATAGTGGAGTGGCCTGGCACAGCAGTCCTGGGAGAATATTCTATCTGTATTCACTCTGCTTTGGGTAAAATAGACACAGCGATACCCATTAAAAAGCCAACATTAACCACCGGTTACTACACCATGTTATCTGAGATACCACAATTCTTTCCTGTTCTGGGGATTCCACAGAATAGTAACTGTAGGTAAATGGTGACTTTTTAATGGTGATCCCTATATCATAAAGACTTTCCTTATGTTGAAGTTCATCTTTGGCTGTCAGAGTCCCAAAGCTAGTTATGCAACTAGTTGTAAATGGACTTGGAGGAACGTTTTTCTAGTCTTGTTGCTGTAGGACTGAGAGAGTTTACCTCAGAAGATACCTGACTCTGGGACTTAAGAACCTGTGTACTAGTTGCTTTCCAAGAAATCGGGAGGATGACCAGGTCAGCTGGTGAAGTGAGAGGAACCCAACAGGCTATTTCCTTATTATGTGAATATAGACAATGATGCTGTGAAGTTGGGGCTCGAGGGCAGAATGCTAACCATCCATCAATCCTCTTGTTCGTTTTCTTAGGAAAGCATCTAAAGGTAAGGTGAAGGTAAAGCACAGCCCTGTAGAGAAAAGAGCAGAGACCTCCTGGCAGGTGGGATGTCCCCGGCCAGAGTTTGCAGGGGGTTGGTAAATTTGTGAGGCCTGCCCTCTGTTGGTTGTGCTGATTGTGATCCGGAATCCTTCTTGCTGTTTATTCCAGGTATTAAACTGTGCAGGGCCATAGAATCAGGATTAGAGCTGGTTGGAAATTTTTTGAACAGATGTTTTGGGCATAAAATGCCAGTTTGTCTAAAATAAAATGCTTTTCATGAAACGATCTGTTTAAATGAATTTTTCAACTCCAAAAAATTTTGAACTAAAGTTTTGATATCATCAAAACAAAACATTTTAATAACTTCAACGTTTTTAAAATTAAAAATTCTCATTTTCTGGTTCAGAATGACTTTCTGCTTTGTAAATTAAGCTCATTATAATAATTTTTAAAAGAACAAAATGAAAATGAAGTCTTGAAATTATTGAAATATTTCAATTGACACAGATCATTTTTATTTTCAATCTTTCAGTTCGTCAAAGTTTTTGAGAGTTTGATTTTTTTTTCCTCCTCCTAATTCAGGACCAGAAAACTTTTTGATGTCTCTAACAAATTTTGGCTATGGGAAAACACTTTCACATCCTGTTTTAGTCACGGTTTCCATTGCTGTGGAAGTTGCATGATAGCTGGTGAGCTTCAGGGTGCAATGCAATACCGATCTGTCTTGTCAGGATTTCCAGTTACTGTTGGGTTATTTTATTTTATATTGTTTTTTAAATGGTAGAGACCTGTATTTACGGATCTGTTTTCACTTCAAAATTAATTTGAATTTGAGTGTTGCTGCTAACTCGAGTTAAGGAATTCTGTGTGTGGCTAGGACTCAAGTGCTCTGGTGCTTTCAACTCAAGTTGGTCCATCAGGGGTATAGGCTACAGCCTGAGTTACCAAAACTCATCAGCTGCTAACACAACCACTCTGTGTTGCTTATACACTTACTCTGTGCATGTTGAGTGTTGTTTTGCAATGTAGCTGCTCTGACTCAAGGTGCACGCTCCCTTTCTGTCACGTATAGCTCAGCGGATAGCTGGAGGTTCAATGTTTGCTAATATCGAAAGCCACGGCAGAAGTGTTGATTTTAAAGTTCCTGTGATGATTCGCATGGTTTGATTCATCTGCCTATCCACAAGTTGGGTAATGCAACTTCCTGTCCACTCTGGTGCACAGCACTCTGCAACTGAGTACACCATGTCTGTAGCACTGAGGCAGCTGATCCCCAGCTTGTTCCTGCTAACTTTTGAATAATGTTGAAGCGAGTCATCACTTCAGAGGCTACTTGCTTGAGGTGGTCATGAAAGGTCATTCTTGTCCTCACACAGACACCGAGATATGTTGGTTTCGGTCACTATACACAGTGTTTTGTGCGATTCTGTTATCAAGGTGCAAAGTAGAGACTACCGATTCGCTCAGATTTGGTCTCAGCTGCCACTTCTGGAAGTACTCCTCTACGATCTTAAGGTCAGATAATGGGTCACTTCAAGTTCTCTAAAGCTACGGGCCTGAGTTTTGAATGCCAAATCATCAGCATACGCAACCTTCTGCACTCTGGTTTCCAGCATATCACTTGTGTAGACGCTGAAGAGTGTCAGAGCAAGTACAGAGCCTTGTGGTAGCCCGTTATTCAAAGTGTGCAGTTTGCTGGTTTGACCTCTGAGGTATATGTGTATCCTTCGGCTTCTGAGATGATGATCATGTGGTGTTTCGATGTTGCTTGTAATTATTAGAATTGGGAGCACTGGCTGTTGGGAGTCTGAAAGGACAGGAAACAGGAAGGAGGGGGGAGGAGTTGAGAGGCTGGGAGAAAGCTACAGAGGGTGCAGCAGCAGCTTGGTAAAGAGGTTTTCACTTTGAAAATAAAGTCCTGTTGAAGCTTGTTAGTGCCTTGCCTGGTTGATACAACATTTTGGCAACGAGGATGGATCTTCTGCCTCTGAACCCAACTGCACCCTTTCTGCAAAGCCCAGGTGAGTCTCCAGTTGCTTTTACTACCTGGATCCATATGTTTGAGACTTATCTGCTTGCAATCAGTTCTACAGAGATTTCTGAAGTAAGAAAGTGAGCTCTGCTAATCCACTGCCTTGGAGAGAAGGGCAGCGTATATTTTACACTTTTCCCTTTGCAGATGATAAATATGAGATTGCACTCACTGCATTAAATAATTTTTTTGTGCCAAAAGTGAATGTAGTAGCTAATTGCTAAGATTTCACCAGCGTGAGCAGACACTATAATGCAGTATATTGCTTCTCTGAGGAGTCTGATTGTAATTTGTGACTTTGGGAGTATGGCAGATGAGATGATTAAAGACCAGCTCATTGAGAAAACAACCATGCTTCATGTAAGAGAACGCTTACTTCTAAAACCACAACTTACACTAGAAAAAGCAATAACCATTGCTACTCAGAATGAGTCAGCTACAGCTGAAGCCAAAATAATGAGCATGGATACTGGGGGCACAGTCCAGGCTGTGACTCCTTTGCAGAAAAGTTCACTACCACTGCAGACACACAATTGCAAGAGGAAAACTAATGAAAAACCACCGAATCAGCAAATTCAAAATACAGTAAAAGCATGCTTTCGCTGTGGATCCCCACAACACCTTGCAAGCTACACAGGATGTCCGGCAAAAGTAGCTCAGTGCAATTATTGCAAAAAGATTGGACATTTTGCTAAAGTATGTTGCAGTAGCCAGTTCAATCAACAGGTGCATGCAGTTACAATACCAGATGTTACTGTGCTGAGCGTGGACAAAATCACAACTGCACATATTCCAGAACAGATAAAGTGCACTGTAAATGTTTCCACCATACTCTCAGGCAAATCACACTCTATTCAGCTAATGTTGGACACTGGCTCAGCAGTATCTATACTACCTGATTCCATCTATCTGCATTACTTTAAAGTTGTGCCTGTTACTGAACCCAAACTTCACTTGGTGGGCTATTTGAAAAACCATATTCCAGTACGTGGCTGCCTGCCAGCAATAGTTACTTTTGGTGATTGCTGTGTAACTGCAGAGTTCTACATTGTCCACAAAGGCACTCCTATTCTTGGTAGAGATTTATTGGCTGCTTTAAATCTTTGGGTAGTTAATGGATGAATTGATCTTCCTCAGCAAAGCACTCTTGCGGTACACACACCAGTTTCAGCTGGGATCTAACACCAGGTTGAGGAGTAACTCGTCTGTGCTTATGGGTTTCTGCATAAAGTTAAAATGCAGAATCATGTGATGCCTGTACGACAGAAGTTACAGCGCTTACCATTTTCAGTCAGGGAAGCTGTTTCAGAGGAACTTAGAAAACTTGTTCAAAAGGACATTGACTCCTTGGAATGGGTTTCACCTATAGTAGTGACGCAGAAGAAGGGTGGAGGCATTCACCTTTGTGTGGACTTAAGGGAGCCAAATAAAGCTATTATGATTGACAGCCATCCTCTTCCTCACATAGAAGTATTTGCAGAACTCTGTGGAGCAAAGATGTTTTCTACTCTTGATTTGCAGAGCGCCTACCGCCAGGTTATGTTGCATGAAGATAGCAGAGACCTCACAGTATTTATAACACATGAGGGACTATTTCATTTTAAATGTGTTCCATACGGTCTCACATCTGCCCCAAGTGCCTTTCAAAAAATGTCATTGATTCTGAAGAATCAACATGGAGTTCAGTGCTATCTGGATGATATTATTGTGTTTGGAAATACTTCTGAGGAGTATGACAATAACCTGCAGTCTGTACTAAACTGCATCGGCACAGCAGGCCTCCAGCTCAAAGGTCCAAATGCAAATTTAGACAAACTGAACTCTCCTTTCTGGGGCATACAATTTCACAGGCTGGACTAAAACCTGATTCAGATCATATCCTGGCAATTTCAAATGCTCCTCGTCCAACAGATTTGCAAACCTTACGTTCCTTCTTGGGTCTTACCTCCTGGTATGCAAAATTCATTCCCAGTTATGCTTCTGTCATTGAACTGTTACAGGAATTACTACGGAGAAGTTCAACATTAGTGTGGACAACCAATGCACAAGCTAGTTTTGAAACGGTGAAAGACTTGATTGTACATAGGCCAGTACTTGCACTATTCAGTCTTGCATTGCCCACAATTGTAACTACTGATGCTTCTGATTATGGACTTGGGGCTGTTCTCACACAACTGCATGAGGACAACACAGAGAGGACTGTTGCATTTGCTTCAAAGACACTAAGTAATGCTGAGAGAAAATATTCTACAGTCAGAAAAGAAGCACTTGCTTGTGTCTGGGCTACTGAAAAATGGTGAACTTATCTGTGAGGCCGCACGTTCAAGTTGCACACAGACCACAGCCCTTTGACGACACTGCTCACCACGAAAGGAGTTCAGTTATGAACTGGAATATAAGCCTGGAAACCAAAATGTGGTCACTGATTGCCTTTCTCGCCTGCCTTTGCCTTCACCAGATGGTCCACCGGAGGATGAGGATGTAGTGGTTGTGCTTATTACAAGCACTCTCATTGCAGTTACAAGAGAACAATTTTAAGCTGCTTGTTCAGCGTGTCCAATTCAACAAAAACTACGGGAATTCCTGACAAAGAGATGGTCCAGTCACCCTAAAAACTGTGACCCAGTTTTGCTGCCTTATTTTAGAGTTCGGGATGAACTTTCTTTGTTCGATGGCTGTGTGCTACAAAGTACACACCAGCTCCTTGTGCCAGAAGAATTACAGTCAAAACTCATACACCTGGCACATGATACTCATCAAGGAATTGTCCGAACCAAACAATGACTATGGGATCTATATTGGTGGCCAGGGATGGACTCTCAAACTGAAGCATTCATATAATCCTGTGTCACTTGCCAAATGCATGATAAGACAGCAGTGACATGTACCCCTCCATTACAGCCTGTTCCTCTTCCTGAATCTGCATGGGAAAAAGTGGCAATTGACATTGTAGGACCCTTTGATACTGCTCTAATTGACTGTCGTTATGCCATCACTTTAAAAGACTATTTCAGTAAATGGCCTGAGATAGCGTTTACATTGCAAATCTCTTCTGCTAAAGTAATTAAGTTCTTCTCTTCAGTTTTTAGCAGGGAAGGTAACCCCAAAGAACTGGTTTCAGATAATAGTAGTCAATTTACTCCCCTGGAGTTTGAAACTTTTCTAGCACAGAGGAACATTTTACACAGAAGGTCATCCCTATATTACCCTCAAGCCAGTAAGGAAATTGAATGGTTTAACAGAAGTTTGAAAGAGAGTTTGCAAATGGCTAAAATGGAAAGGTGATTGTGGATACCCTTCACTTCTGATTTCTTGCAAGCATACTGGGCTACGCGACATGCCACAACGCAAAGATCACTCGCAGAGTTACTGCATGGGAAACAGATGAATACTAAACTGAACATTGCTGGATTGTTGAAGCCACAACCTGATGCCCCAAACAAGGATGATGTGAGAAAAACCATCGAACAGAACCAAGCAAAGTCTAAGGCTTTCACAGACAAGCGGCGGGGTGCTAAGGAACCAAAGTTTGAGTGTGGTTCCTTTGTTAGAATACGAAAACCTGGAATTTTATGCAAAGGGGACCATAAAATCAGAACTCCTCTTAAAATCATAGAGAAGAAGGGACCTTACATCTATCGACTTTCTGATGGGCAGGTATGGAATGCTTCTTATCTTGCATCTGCCTGTGCACCAAGAGGAGATTATGCCAACACCCAGTCTGCATTGGATGACTTCACCGTAGTACCAACACAACAAGACATTGCACTGGAACCAGGGCTTGAGAGATGGCCCGTCAGACCCAGACGACCACCTATCTGGACTAAAGACTATGTTATATAGTATCTACAGTGTTTTCAGTGTACTATTTTGCCAACAGTATAGTGTCTTGTTTCCTATTTGTCCCTGTGGTTAGAACAATAAAGTTTATTTTAATTGGGAGAGTTTCTTAAGAGAGGCAGGAATGTGGTGTTTAGATGTTGCTTGTAATTATTACAATTGGGAGCACTGGCTGTAGGAAGTCTGAAAGGACAGGAAGGAGTGGGGAGGAGTTGAGAGGCTGGGAGAAAGCTACAAAGGGTGCAGCAGCAGCTTGGTAAACAGGTTTCCACTTTGAAAATAAAGTCCTTTTGAAGCTTGTTAGTACCTTGCCCGGTTGATACAACAGATCAGCAGCCTGAGAATCTGCACACGGGATGAGTAGCAAACCATCCTTCCAGACTGTCGTATGCCCCTGACAGAGCTATGAAAGCAGTACTGGTCTTGAGTTTGAAGAGAAGTCAAGCTCATTGCACTCCTGAAGCTTGGAAAACCTGCAGATCACCCTTCTAGTTATAGGCCAACCTCCCTCTTGAGCAAGGTGATGGAGCATGTGATTCTGAACTGAATCAGGCCCACTGTGGACACCAGCCTACTGAAGGAGCAAGCTGGTTTTCAACTGCACAGAAGTTGCTGCGACCAGAAGTTGCTGGCCCTCACTACAGACATTGAAGCTGCATTCCAGTGGAAACTCAAGACTGGCACAGCTTTCATTGAATGCATGCTAACTCAACTTGACTTAACTCTGAAATGAGGCATAGTCTTTGTATTTTATTTAGTGTAAATGTCCAGAAACTGAGGCAATGGGCATCATATACACTGTACACGAGTAGTGCCTTTTGGGGGCACTTCTGTTTTTTACCTTCCCCTGCACTGCCACCATTAGTGGAAAATAAGTGCCTGATCCTGCAAACCATTACTCATGTGAGGAGTTTTATTGGCTTCTGTATGACTGAAGACTGCACATGGGCAAGGGTGTTAAGGATCAGACCCTACTATTGTAGACTCTTTGATTAAGCTTTCAAGAAAAGCCTGAGAAATAGCTTTAGGAAAAATTAAGCTAAAGAAGTTTAGTAAAACTGTGTGGTACGCGTGGTTACTCAGTATCCTGAAATGTAAACTTCTTATGTCTTCAGACTGTTAAAATACTTTGGTTTCCTCAGCTGACCTCAAACTTTTTAAATAGAATTCTTGCATGTATCTTATGGCTTTATAATATCTCCAGAAATGTCAGAAACTATTGCTTTTTCCATAGACGCATATGCACACATAGATGCCATTTTTTCAGTGGTTTATAGAAGGATGACCAGATTAAACTACCTTTTTGTCTAGACAGACTTGAGTAGTTGTGCCATGGTACAAGGAAAACGGGAACTGTACTAGAGATCAACTGCTTTTTATGCTGTAAATGGCGCTTTGTCTGTAACTGATTTAAATGACGTTGCCAACATGTATGCAAACACTGGGAACAATGTCAATACCTTGCAGGCTCCGTGGGTCATATTTTATGCTTTATATTGTGGTAAAGGAACATATCAAAGAAACCTCTAAAATATATGTATGGGTTGTAAAAAGTAACACTATAAAACATCAGGATTTAAAATGCTTGCTGTAAGTGCTCTGTGGGATTATGCTGCCTTCATAAAAAGGCTGCCTGCACACAGAGCCTAATTCCTGCCTTAAATTAACCTGCTTGGGGGGGCATGTTCTGGTATTGAGTGGCAAAAGCTTGTGAATCGCTCATAGGACATTTGTCCTGTGGATGGAGGAGGAAAATGGTCCATAAAGTTCACAGTGAGTCTGAAAAGCAGAAACGTGTGTTGGAGTCCTGTTGAGCTCGTTGGCTAAGTTCGGCAGCAGGGAGTCTGTGGTTCATCAGCTCTGCCTTCGTAAATAACAGGGAAAGTTCCTCTCATCCTGTGAGCTTTTTCTTATTTTCTTTTGTTTGCTCCTAGGTTTGATTATTGTAATGGTCAAAGTGCTATTTTGGGGGGGGTTGAATTGTATAAAGGCTTTCTAAAGAATGGCGTTTAAATAAAATGCGCTCCCCACACTTTGAAGGAAGGGAGGCTTTGTATGGCCAGGGAGAAGAAAAGTGTTTGTGGCTTCTTTGGGTTAAGAGGGAAGGGCATGGGAGCAAACCATCTGAGCTAGGGTTGGACTGGGAAGTGGCTCAGGTGGGGTCCCTGGCACATGGGAACTTGGGGGAGGCAGCCCCAGACAGAGTCCCCTTTTATTTTGGACCAGCAGCCCCTCTCCTCCCATCCTTAGGCTCAGATTAGAGGAAGGTTTTATGATCTGCTGTGGGTATTACGCTAGTTATCTTTTTGCCTGCTGGGAAGGAATTGTTCCTTTATTGCCAGATTGGCCAAGGTGGAGTTGTTTTTTTGCCTTCCCCCACAGCAGGTCAGGGACTGGGTTGAGTAGGCAAGGAGGCTAGGTTCAATCTGTCACAGTTCATCAAGTGGCAGATACTCACCCGATAGTGGGCCTGATAAACTGGAATTGGAAGTGGTCCTGGGGGAAGACACTCCCTAACATACCATAGCTTTCCCCCCAGCCATCATTTTATTCCTGCATGTGGTGAACTGGGGTGGGGGTGGTGGGAGTCTTGAAGCAATGTGATTTTGTTTTATAAAACGTAATTTGACTGGAATATTTTTGCATTCTTCTCTGTGTTCCAGGAAATAAACACCTAGGTTTATCGTGTCATTTTACTCTGCTTTTAACAACATTTGCACAAGAAAATAAATACCATGCAATAAGATGCCTGTTAACTGGGTGTTCATGAGCTATGATAGATTACTTTTAATGGCTGGTATTTTCCTACTTCATTAATGTTCTTTGATAGGCTGCTGTTACTTGGAAGAAGGCGCTTCACATTCACCCAAATGAGCAGAATGCATGGAGTGCGTCTTAAAAAGTCCAGTATCTAAGCTTGATTATTAAAAATGCTGGACTATTTCCCTCATACTCTTTCTGTCTCTATGTAGCTGGCCTGCTGCCATTTTCATTCCCGTCTCCATGGTAACTTCTTTAAGGATAAAATAACAGAAATGTGAGGAAGCTGCCTGCCCACAAAAAAGCTGCCATGGTCCTGGTGCCAGAGGCCTGACTAGACAGAATCCCAGAACACTGCATTCCAGAAGAGTTATGCAGGTTACTACAGCTGGTTCCATTTAAAGGTGCAGTGTCTCCTTTCCCCCTAGTTGCATTGCTGGAGAATGTCTCCTAACTGGTTTTCTCACATTTAGAAGCTTACATCTAGAATTCCTGTGTGTATTGCTTTTTTCTGTTGGCAGCTTTGGATGATTAACTTTACATTGAAAGTATATTTGTCAAAGATGCATTGGTTCTAAAATGAAACATAATCCAGTAACTAGGGAACTTTACAGGAAAATGTTTACAATTTGCTTCTCAGCAATGTAGTATTCAGCCATGTTGATTTGCAGCGTGATCCAGAGGGTAGGATGCTTGACTGGGAGTCAGGGGACCCAGGTTTTGCTTTCAGCTCTGGCACCGAGTCACTGCATGACCTTGTACAAGGTCATTTTTTATATTTCTGTGCCTTGGTGTTTCTACTATGAAAAGGGGATTATAAAGCACTTTGAGGTCTACAGATCAAAAGTGTTATCTAGGAACTTGGTTGCAGTGGTTGTCTATATCGGTATTGCTGGACAATGGAAACAATGGCTTTCGTTACAAGACCATGCCATGATCTCAGGAAAGGGGCTGTATTTGCATAGCTGCATATTTTATTGGCAGGAAGACTTGGATGTTGTTTTAAAATGAGATGTTTTTTAAAGTCTTGCAGAATTTTTTAGAAATTGTTTGCGATTTGCATTACTATGGTTCCTAGCGGCCCCAACAGAGATCAGAGCCATATGTGCATCTAGGAAGGGACAGATCTTTCCCCAGAATTTATAGGCTAAGTAGACAAGACAGACAAAGGATGGGATCAGAGTGGTAGTATCCCCATTTTATAAATGTGGAACAACCCAAGGTCATACAGGGAGTTTGTGGCAGATCTGGGAAATGAACGCTAGTCTCCTGAGTCCTTGAATAGTGTCTTCACCCTAAGACTGTCTTTCCTCTCAGAATATTTTTGTTTGGTTTGTTTGGGTTTTTTTGTTAAGCTGTAGCTTTAAAATAATTGCATAGGTTCTACTTTGTAGAGTAAGGGTCAGATTTTGCTCTCATTTATACCTGTACAACCTCAATGGGAACGGCAAAAAATCAATTGTTTAAGTGCTTAGTTTGAAAATGCTGTCTCTAGAGCTTTTTGTTGTTGTATATTGAAACAATTCAGAAGTCCATGAATTTAGATGACTTTCCTAGTCTCCTTCCTTCATGAAATGTCACAAATTCCTATAGTAAAAGAATGTGGCACTTCAGTGTGCATGTAGCTGGCTGTGCATTGTAACCTTTGAATGTCCTAGGCATGCAGCCTTTGTAAACCACTGCAGCTGGCACCGGACAAAAAGAGTGTTTGATAGATTATCATAATTCTCCTCTTCACACTGAGTGCACTTCACAGTAGCTATTAGTGAAATGAGCAGAAGAGGTGGTGAAGTGGCCCTTCACATTCTCTTTTACGCGGATGCATTCCTTCTTAAAATGTAGGAAGCAGCACCCTTGAAGTCGCCCTCATAAATGAGAGTACACACTCCTGATGTGAATTTATAGAGCCTTTCTGACAACAACTGCCCTCTCAATAGTGTCACTTCTGCTGAAACTCTTCTCAGAATTGGAAGTGTCTTCTATAGGGGTAGTACAATAAATCTGGTGACTTAGCAAACCCTAACTGTAAATATATTTTTAGTGCAAAAAATCACATGTTCCTCAGGGCTGAAGGGTAGATTTTTATTCAAGATGTTTAATTTATGATGGAGTGGGCTAATAAATGTTTCCATGCCATTACGCACAGTACCGTTTCCATAACGCACAGTACCATAAATTACAGATATGGTTAACAGAGTGCACCTCTCTGCTCCACGAACAAATGTTGTGTTATGTGGGATAACGTTATGTAGAAAGAGGAAAACTGAGCTGGGTGGAAGTTTTTCATTTTGTCATCACTATAAATGGAAGCAAAACAGATTCTGAAGGCAAATATGTGTGTAATTTGGGATTTGAATGAACAGTCCAATTTATTATAGGAGTTCAAACTGGACCGTTTCTTCAGAATCCCGAGGTTAGGGGTTGAAGCTCATGCTATGTCATTGGAAAAAGTCACTTTTCCTAGACTGTCAGTTAGTTCTTGCATTTTACCTAGGATCTTGGTGTCATGATGTGTTAATGATCTCTAAGCTGGTAAGAGGCAGACAAGCAGATCAAAATGTGAAACTTATTTCTTTGACTTTGCTTCCCCCCATTAACTATGAGCCAGATTATCCCCTCTTGGACTGAAGCATACAAGAGGGAGAGGAAATCTCCATGAGGATCTCCCCAATAATGTCCCATCAGAGGGATGCGGTTTTCCCTGATTATAGAAGAGGATGATGGGCCCACACAGCTAACCCTGGTGTAAAATTGCCAAGACCAGGTTCGTCCTCAGAGAAGTTCTCTCTTTCTGCACTGACTCTGGTCCTCAGTTGACTTCATCTCCTCCCAGCTGGCTGGCAGGTAACTTCACTGTAGCTAGCTTACCAAAGATTCTCCCTGATTGTGGCTGCTCTGTGGAAAAGAGGTATATAGCTACGTCCATCTGTATAATCATTTTTTTTTCTGACAATCTCTAGAGGGCCAAGGCAAGATGATGGCTATCCCTAGACTTGCCCATGCCTGCCCACTTCTTGCTTTGGTCTCTCCAGATCTCTAGCCCCATTCGCTGCACAGGTCCTGGATCCAGAAACTCCTCCATGGGTTATTGATGGAGGAGAAGTGAGGGCAATGCTGTAGAAGTGGGAGCTCCTCACGTAGGTCTCTTCCTTTCATGTATTTAAAAGGGATGATCTGTGACTAAGTTTGATTTTTAAACTGATCGCTAAAGGCAGCAAGGAAAAGAAAAAGTCTGATATCCTTAACTTAATACCTATGGGCCTGGCATAAACACCTAGACAGATGGAAGGCAACTTTTTTACTAATATCCTTACTAAGATTTTATTAATGGTAAGAAACTAGCTGTAAATAATAGAATTCCCTTTTGGAATATTTGTTTTACACTGAGTATATTTGTTAGACAGATAATTATATAAGTGAGTTAATAAATACTGTAGTTAATATTAACAAGGTTCTAGTCTGATTATTTTGTACCTATATCTCTTTCATTGTGTATCATCTATATGTTTGGAGAATTGCTCTGGCTGTACCCTAGTATTAGTCTGATGTTTAAGTGCACCAGCTATGGGGAGAGTTCTCGTTTTGTCTTGCACAGAATTAATGGAAGTTCTCTTTACAGAATGAATGGAGAATTTAGACCCTTTAGCAACTGGTTTCCATCGTCATCTAGTCAGTTTACATCATTATACATTTTGCTACCTGTTGTATATAGGGCATGGTCATGTGGAAAAGCCTATTTTCACCTATTAAGGTCAGTGCACAAATCCATGTGCATAATGGTCACTTATCCTTATTCTACAGCCTATAAATATGCCACTGGATACAAGAGAAAAACGGGGAACACCCTGTTAGGATGTCATCCCTAAAGAGAGGAGCCAGGTTGGTGTCTGCTTCTGAAACTTCTGCTGATGCTTCAGCTGCTAATCCAACTTCTGTTTCTGCTTTGCTGCTGCTTCTGCTACTCTGGGAGATGCTACTACTTCTGGCCATTCCATAATGTCTTGGGACAATTCAGGGACACTTACCAACTTCTCCATAGGCAAAAAAGGAAGAAAAGCAATTCCCTGCTTCCATGAAGTTGATCTGCATGGACAGAAGTTAATAGCAGTCTCTTACGTCAATCTACAGCACTTAAGAAAGAAGATACTGGTGTAGAGCAGATTTCCATTAACTTTCTTGGCTACTTGTAAATGAGATGTGGAGGGACTCTCCAAAGACCTCCACAGGCTTAAGAGGAAGATGGTAACACCTCCATGTTCCATACGTAAGTGGCCAAATGCTCTCTTTCTCCCACATTTGTCTTGGCTCAAGATGGTAAAGTCATGTGTACCAGCATGACATTCAGAAAAGGAGTAAGACATTGAAAGGCATGATCTGGTAATTAGATTAGGGGACCAGGTTCTATTCACCACTCTCCCACTGATTAGCTGCATGACCTTAAAGGACTAGTTCAATCTCAGTGTCTCTGTTTCCCTATTTATAAAATGGTCATAATGATACCTACTGTGGCAAAGAGCTCCTCAGACAAAAGGTGCTACTGGCAGTGCTGAGTGTTGTTTAGGGTAAATGTCTTCTTTTATATTCACATTGTAGATCCCTCATTTATATATTCAGCACTCATTCTGTGTTTGGGACTTCATTTAAAATAGTTGGAAGTTTTGCATAAAAAGCCTTGCAAATTTGCAAATGAGATCTCTCCTGCAGATGACAGATCAAAGAATCTTAGAAATTAAAGGTAGCAAAGACTTCTTAATGTATCCAGCCCATCTCCCCTCCATTGAAGGATTTTCATCTGTAAAACAACTTCTAATGCAGTGCCTGGATTAGTGTAATTGCTGTTCAGCGTGTTAGAGGCTGCCCACAGCCTTCCAGTACCCCGCTTCCCCGGAGCCTGGCTAGACTGCCACTTTTAGCCCTTGTTCCTTTTGTTGATAGTCTTCAGACCACATGGCAATGTTTATATCCAATCCAATTTCAATTACTTTTATAAGATTTCATCATGCCTTGTTAAAATTCAAATATATTATTTTTACTAAGTTCTTGTCATCCATCCTTTAAAAAAAATCTAGCAAATATAATTGTTTTCCTGTCATGATTTATTCTTAACAAACCCAGTTGTTTGGTGTTAATGGTTCCATTCTCCTTCAGGTGTCAGGGATTCCCTCCTTCCCCCTTAATACTCTCCATTATTTTCTTAAGAAGACATTATACTTCCCACTCCTTAAAAAAAAGAGTATTTACTTTTCTCCTTTGGCTGTTTTTCCATTTTTCCAAAACTCTAAATATACAGGTCAGTTTAGCAAAGCACTTGAACATGTACTTAAATTCCATTGACTTCAGTGGTCTTTAGTTAAGTACATGGTTTAAGGGCTTTGCTGAGTTCAGGCTGCAGTCATCAATGGTTTGGTCTGTTAATGAGCTAATTCCTTTAATACCATAACATGCATGTCACCTAGAGCCCCTTATATGCAGTTTGGATTATAGAGGAGACTTTTGTCTTTAGTTTTAGTTTTTTGGGTAAACCATACTGGAATAACGTATAAATTAACTACTACTTCCTCCTGGGATTTTTCAGAACATGTACAGTAGAGTGTTTATTATGAAATGCAGTCTTGGAGTCTTAAAACTCCATCAGCCTTGCAAGAAATGTCCTGAATTCCATTGAGCAACATTGATGATCCTGTGAAACACTTTCCCTTAATGCAAAATAGGTGGAATTTTAAGGCTCAGTTGGACAGACTACTTATTTCATGTAGTCTTTTTATATTAACAGTATTGTGATACTTTGTCATTCTCATTAGATTTGAGCTGAACCACTGTTCCTTAAACCACGAGACACTAAAATCAATGAGACCAGAGTTTTGCTTTATGATCTGTGACACAGCCTCCCTTCAACATCATGCTGCTCTGTTGCTCTGCATGAACTTCAATAGGAGTTTTTACTTAAGACTCAGAATTTAGTGCATTTAACTTTAATAACTATATTGCTCAAATAGGAAGTGTTGAATTCTCCTGTAGCTATGATTGTTCTGTACCTTTTGTGGTGAAAAATGAATGCTGTTGAAGCATCTGTGTAAAAATCATGTTATGGCAGTTTGTTTTACTTATCTTAAGTGGCTCTTTCTGGTATTTGTCTTTATTTTGGTGATGAGATTCATCCATTTTAATGATTTTGTGGTCAGTTACATTAGAAGAACAGATTGTCTTGGAAAAAAATGAATTTGCCAATATTTTGTATTGGAAAGTGATTTTTCCATCTGACCACTCGTATTCCAGTACTGATGAAAATTGCAGCCATTAAGTGAAAGGCTGCTGTGTTATCAGCTCCACTAGCATTTTCCTACTAGTTTATTGTCACTGGATCAGAATATTTTTACTCTCCAATTATTGCCTATTTCTTTTTGCTTTTGGGGGAAGAAAAATAAAATTAAATCTACTAGTATTCTCTTGTAACAGGCTGAAAAGAGAGCTTTTTCTCAAAATTAGCTTGTATATTGCCATGCAGTCATCCATGTCTTCCTCATAAATTAATATGCTTTAATAAACAAATAAGGTCCCTCCCTGCCCTCTGCATTGTCTGCAAAGATCGCAGTTTCAGCCTCGGGAAAAGAGAAAATGCTGTGTTCAGGAAACCCAATCTGTCTTTATTTCTGGGAAGAAAATGTTTTAAAATGTTACATTTTCCAGCTTTGCATATTGTAGTTAAGACAAAGTGTGTGAAAGAAAGGGAACTGTAAGAATGTTAATATGGCTCTGATTGCTGAAACATATGGAGCCAATCATTGGCAGTGCCACAACACAACTGGGACTGGAAATTAGCATTTGTGTCAGACAAATATGGGACATTTCTTTGTGCGTTATGAAAGAAGTGTGCTCGCTCTCGCTCTCGCTCTCTCTCTCTCTCTCTTTTTTTTTTTTTTAAAGAAATATTTTTTTTCCCCAGCAACCAAACCTTCCCTCGGGATTGGGAAGGCAGCTTATCTTCACTATTGCTGTCTTGACTCTGTTCCCCTGTCTTTAAAAAAAAAAAAAAAGCAGAAAGAAAGATTTTAGCCAGCATCTTGTTTGCAAACAGTGAAAAATGTAAGGGTCACTCATTTACTCTGCAGGACCTAGAATTTAATAATCTTTCATTTACTCTTGTTTTGCATGTATTCAGAGGAGGTGTTGACTAAAATTGACGTGAAAATGTGCTTTTACCTGAGAGAGGTACCCTGTCAAGTTGCATTTTCTTATTGTATTTGGGGCTGTGACTTTTTTCTATAATCTTGGCTCTGTACTTCCAGTGGATGAATACTAAATAGTCCCCAATTTTTAACTGATAGTTCATTGCCTTGCAGTTCATGAAAATAATATGGTAATTCTTTTTATTTAAAAAAAAAAAGGCACCACGGAAGTGGTGCTACATTTTAAGTTCTTCAAATGAGTTGAAATCATTTCTGTATTACTTGTTTTGTTTTTTCCCCCTTTCCAGTTCTGAGGCTGAAAATTGTTCTTAATGGAGATAATACTTATTTTTCACTGATATTCTGTATATTTTCACTTTCATGTTCTTTCATAAATTTGTAAATAACCATTTAAAAACAAGTTTCAGAGTAGCAGCCGTGTTAGTCTGTGTTCACAAAAAGAAAAGGAGTACTTGTGGCACCTTAGAGACTAACAAATTTATTTGAGCATAAGCTTTCCTGAGCTACAGCTCACTTCATCAGATGCATTCAGTGGAAAATACAGCGGGGAGATTTATGTACATAGATAACATGAAACAATGGGTGTTATCATACAAACTGTAACGAGAGTGATCACTTAAGGTGAGCTATTACCAGCAGGAGAGCAGGGGGTGCGGGAATTTTGTAGTGATAATCAAGGTAAGCTTTTTGAGATTTGCTTTACTTCCTTTTAGCCCTGATCTTGCAACAATTACATGTTTGAGTAAATTGGAATTTGCAAGTTTGCACAATGGGTTGCATGCCCAGTTATTTGGAACTTTTTGCACAATCAGGGCCATAGTTTGCAAAAATCTTGTGAAGAATATGTGAAAATAAAATCTTTCCCTCTCCATTTCTCTTTATTTAGCATCTTTTTCCCTCTGAGTTTCTAATAGAACCAGTTCCAATATAACTACTTTTTGTTTACCAGTCATTAGTACCTTGGATGTCAGCAGCTCTGGCTAGTGTTTATTAACTGCTTTGTGTAAAGTGTCAGGAGACTGTTCATACATAGGTTTGTTTTCTTTATTTTTTGGTGTCACACACAAATTTTAACCATTATCTGAGGTTGTGGGGAATTTCCATTTCTTGGCGATTTGAAATATTTATTTTCTTTAGATTTAAAATAGATAAAGAATCCGTATACAGGCTTTTAATGCCTTGCAAATTATTTAAAATCAAACAAGAACAGAATAAAATGCAATCAGCCCAACTCTTCTACCAAGCAACAGTACATAATGAAATAGCATCACCCCCATATGTCAGATTGTACCTCAATCTTCCTACCTCATTCAAAAGCCAGGTGCAGTGTGCCTTGAAAGTCTGCACACCCATGCTGTTACAGAAGGGCATTCCACTCTGTTGGGGCTCTAACAAAGAGTGTTCTTCCACTTTCCCCTCTCTTATATCAAGGGGATCTAGAATCAGTACCTTTGACTGCAACTCTGGCGCTGTAGCACGTATTTAATGGACATTCAGAATTGGGAGAGCATAACGACTGCAAGTCCATCGTGTTTTTAGCTTAAACTCTGCCCGTTTGGGGTGGTTACAGAGGTGATTAAGCACCCTGGTTTAGAGAAAAAAAAAAAAGACAGTCATGGCACCAAATGCCATGATATCATATTTGCAAGATGTAGGGTTTTGAACCATTATCACAGAGCAGTGCTTGTTTGTTTATAAGGGTCAGTTGTGGGATGACATTGGGGAGGCACTGAACATGAGTAATGACTCTCTGGGTCTAATTTTCCTCTTATTTCTGGAAATATCTCAGTTGAATTCAGTGGAATTACTTCAGTTTTAAACCAGTGTGAAAAGAAAATAAGCCTTGGACCTTAATAAATAATGATACTGAACTCTTATAGCTCTCTTCATCAGTAGATCTCAAAGCACTTTACAAAGGCAGTCAGTATCATTATCCCCATTTAACAGATGGGGAAACTCAGGCACAAAGAGATGATGTGATTTGCTCAAGGTCATCCAGCTTGAGTCCTAGTTCAGTGCTCTGTCCACAAGGTCACACTGTTCCCCTGTGGGGTGTTGGAATGCACTAAAGAACCCCCCCAAAGGGATACCTCAGAAGGGCCTCTGTCTGTTGGGAACAGAACTTAGGGTCCATCATACCAAAAATCAACTCAGTTTCCATTCAGTGGACCCTTTAAAACATTGTGGGTCCACTTTGGGGTTCCCCTTTCTTCTCCAGTGGCAGCATTGCACTGTTTACTCTAGAGCTGTAGCTCACGAAAGCTCATGCTCAGATAAATTGGTTAGTCTCTAAGGTGCCACAAGTACTCCTTTTCTTTTTGCAGGTCTTGTGTGATGGGTGGGCAGAATCATGGAGAGACCAGAATCCATGGAAGACTTCTCCAGCGATTGTGGCATTGACCCTTTAAAGTCCATTTCGACACCAAACCTCGTGGTTCTAAAGACCACTTGGCTCTTGTGTTGCTGTCACACACAAGAGGAAGTCACTCCCATGCCCACATACTGCCATGAAACGAGTCAGGATTTGAAGAGGAAAAATAACTTTATTTAAATCTTGAACATTTTTGCTTAAATATTACATCATAAATGGATGTTGCTGACAGATCAAACCAATATTAAAATATGATGGGCAGAGTAATATCCTGTCTCTGATACAAGAACCTCCATGCTACTGTTATAAGCATTTAAGTTGGTGAGGGGAAATTTAACAACTTCATTATGCAAATCATTCTATTCCCATGTAGTCACAGTAAAAAGTCAAAAGTGCTGTATTCTTAAACATGTCTTTGCATTTTATAGTATATTAGCATAAATTAAGGCAGTTTTTTGGTTACTTGAAGAATCTTTTCAGTGCTGCAGAGAGATTTAGTTGTGAGTAATTATCGTTGAAGACTATTTTTCTGTCTTTAATGAAAAATCTCCTCCAATCTGGTCTTATTGTTGTGCTTGGTCTGTTGACAAAGTAAAGCGCTGAAGAAGAAAATCTTTCATTTTGTAAAATGCGTAAGGAGAATATAAAATGCAAAGCACTAGTTTTTCCTTCAAAATTAGCATTAGCCATATGCAATGAATAGTGAAGGAAACCCTTGAAATTAATTTGAAAATAGATCCTTTTTAATGTTGCTAGGCTATTTGTTAAATCAGGACACAAGGAAATAAATACTTGAAACAGCAATAAAAACATTTATCTTCAAATTAGTAGTTAAACACAGGGGGGCAGATCCTCAGCTGGTGTAAATTGGTGTAGCTCCACTGAAGTCTTGGAGCTATGTTGATTTATACTTGCTTTGTTGAAGTCCAGTAGAGGTATGCCAGATCATACCGGCTGAAGTCCTGTCCCCCCGGGAGCATAGCAGAGATTGCAGGCAGGATGTCAGAGGACAGCTACCTTCTGAAGTTAACAATACAACATATAATACAGGGGTGGCCAAACTGACTGACCCTATGAGCCACATATACAATCTTCAGAAGTTCAAGAGCCAAGGCGTGGCTGCTGGGGCTTGGGGCTTCAGTCCCACGGGAGGCACCTCCCCACTGGGCAGAAGCCAGAGGTGACGTGCTGGCCCTGCTTGGTCACATGGTGCCACTGTATACCCCTCCCTGCATGGCAGCTGCTGGAGCCAGGAAGCTGGGAGCTGCACCCGTGGGGAGAGGAAGCGGTAAACAGCTGGGAGTTGCAGGGAGAGCTGCTGCTTTTGCTGCTGCCTCTCCCCAGGGAACTAAAGCAGCGATCTCTCCTTTCCTCAACTGTTTGCCGCTGCCTGTCCTCGCGGAGCTAACACCTGGGAGCTGGAGGGAGGGGCCGCTGAGGGTATGGGGGGCATGACTCAAGCTGTTGGGGGGGGCCGAACATTTAAATTGTGCCCCACCCCACTCATCAAGTACCAGGCCCTGAGTTCCCTCCACCCACTCCCACCTACCCACTCCTTCCACTCCAGTCTGGAAGGCAGATATTGAGGGGCGGGGATAAAAGACCCACATGCAGATCGTGAGCCGTGGGTTGACTATCCCGTTATAATACTTTAAACTTACAATTAACCAAGAAACTGCAATTACTGTGGCCCACTTTGCTCTGTAAGAAATAGATGCTTCAGTAAACTAGATACAGATCCGCAAATTAGAGAAGGGCCTGACTTGCAAAGTTTGAATCCAGTCTTCCCCAAAATTCCATGATGTTCAGCCCCAGGGTTTTGGTACTCTTCCCTCATTGGAAGAATATTTTCTATGTCAACATAACCAAAGTAATTTAAAAAACCAACACTTCTGCCTGGAGCTTCTAGCCACTTTTTGTCTGACAAATTTATTCCCTTCAAAAGGAGAAGAAAGATGATGATACTGTGAAGTTCTCTTGAAAATGGCATCTGACCTTAATGTTAGGACTTCAGTAGGTAGTCTCGTATCATGTACTGTAAATAAACAACAAAGGATCAAAAGACCCAAGTTATACTGATACAAACTATGCACTCTGTAGAGTAGTTTGGAATGATTACATCATCCTTTAAATCGGCAGACATCTGACACTTTAATCAGCTACCCCCAAGCTGTACATCAGTTTTTTGTCACACCAGCTTCACTTCCAGTATAGACACAGTACAAAAGCACTGAAAGATGCTTTAGAAAAATACTCGAAAGGTTTTATGACTTGCTTTTGGGGCAAGGGTCACTCCTCCTTTGATGTTTTTGCTTCCCCCCCCCCCCGGCATGGTTCATTAGATTTCCTGAAAGGAGGCTGTATATTGTGCACATAAATGAAATAGTGTTAACAAGGTCTCATCATTTAGCACCAGTAACAGATACAAAAAAAAAAAAAAAAGCGCTAACATTGAATGTAGTCATTTTCAGCTATCCAAGAAGAGCATGAGAAATTGTAAGGCTGGGGACTTAAAGATCATGAATCAATTCTTTAAAATATATTATACAAGTGAATTGCAGTTTATTTGAGGCATATGTGTTGATATAATATTTATTTGTTGTGGCTAGTTGCATCATTGTGATGATGGTAGAAATGCAGTTCCTAGCTGGGAACTTTACCGTAGCTCAGTGACAGTATCTGCAGAGTGTGTAAGGATGCTTAGGAACCATTTTTGTGACTTCCATGGCATTTCCATAACTGTGGTACTGTAGGCTTATCAGAGCTACTGGTGGCTGTAGAATTTCTGCAATAAGAATATATTTTTGTCTTCCTTGTGCGTATAGGGATATGCATGTATACATGTTTATGTGTCTTATCATTTAGAGCTGCTCAAAAATCAAGAAAATGATTTTTTTTTAAATTCAAAGTTGTTTCCATTTCACAGGGTTAAAGAGAGATCCATTTTTTTGCAGAATTTTTCACATTTTTTACCTAAAAAAAATCAAAATCTTAATCTGTCATTTTTACATATTATCAAAAAAATTTCCTTGTTGAAAACCCAACTTTTCATTAAACAGAAATATTGTATGATTTCAACAAAAAGTCTGAGAAGTACCTATTTAAAAAGTCTCAGAAAATTTCATGAAAAGTGGAAGATTTCGATGTTGACAATTTTTTGTGGAAAATTTCTCATTTTCATTTCAAAAGGCAGTTTTTCAATAATAAACCTTTCTAAATTTCAGTCAGCTGTAATAGGTACGTAAATATATTAGATAGAGAAAATGTCTTCACGCCAACCCTAACCAAATAATGTATACATGTGTGATAGTACGTTGGGGTGCAGGACTCTGAGTCACCGGGTTACCCTCCTATTTCTGGGAGAGAGAGAGACTTGCTGAGAGAGCCTGATACAACCAGTTTGTTAGCCACCAAAATGGCCTTCAGAGCTCTGCCAGTCCTTTGGCAATAGGTACACACCATAATCTCCTCCAAAAGCATCCCACTCTAGTATCCAGCCCATGTCACTGGACACTCAGTAATTATCAGGTTCACTGTTCCCAAAGGAACCATACACCCACAGCTTGAGTGGTACATCTCAGCATCAGGTTCTTTATAACATCACTGCACTGAGTTATATTTATAGTGAGACAATCATTGGTTTATTATCAAAGATTAAGACTTAAGAGATACTGAGTAAGGATAATGGAAACAGAAATGATGGTGTTACGTAAGTATAACATGCTTCTTAGAGTCTAAACTTAACGTTACCAAGCTAAAATTCTTGTCTAAAGTAGTTTCTCACCTAAAGCTTTCTTCCAGCATCACCAGCACACATGGCTTGATGCAAAAAGTGCTGTCCCTTCTACTCCCTTGGTGGATAAAGATGTGTCCTTTTGACTTTCCCTTATATTCCCCCAAAGTCATGGCTTTTTTCACCAGAGTCAGTAACCCCTGGTGATTGTTCT
This sequence comes from Caretta caretta, assembly GCF_965140235.1. NCBI lineage: Eukaryota > Metazoa > Chordata > Testudines > Cheloniidae > Caretta > Caretta caretta. The sequence continues at coordinate 196,813,918 of NC_134207.1, read as the reverse complement.
CCAATGCCTGGTGACTTCATGTTGGCTCGACATCCTCATGTTGATGTTGTATGCAAATAAGCTTCCATTGTGTTGGCTTGCAATGTTTAATTCACTGTCAAGGTTCCTCCCCCACTCTGAACTCTAGGGTACAGATGTGGGGACCTGCATGAAAAACCTCCTAAGCTTATCTTTACCAGCTTAGGTCAAAACTTCCCCAAGGTACAAAATATTACACCCGTTATCCTTGGAATGGCCGCTACCACCACCAAACTAATACTGGTTACTGGGGAAGAGCTGTTTGGACGCGTCTTTCCCCCCAAAATACTTCCCAAAACCTTGCACCCCACTTCCTGGACAAGGTTTGGTAAAAAGCCTCACCAATTTGCCTAGGTGACTACAGACCCAGACCCTTGGATCTTAAGAACAATGAACAATCCTCCCAACACTTGCACCCCCCTCTCCTGGGAAATGTTGGATAAAAAGCCTCACCAATTTGCATAGGTGACCACAGACCCAAACCCTTGGATCTGAGAACAATGAAAAAGCATTCAGTTTTTTACAAGAAGACTTTTAATAAAAAATAGAAGTAAATAGAAATAAAGAAATCCCCCCTGTAAAATCAGGATGGTAGATATCTTACAGGGTAATTAGATTCCAAAACATAGAGAACCCCTCTAGGCAAAACCTTAAGTTACAAAAAAGATACACAGACAGAAATAGTTATTCTATTCAGCACAATGCTTTTCTCAGCCATTTAAAGAAATCATAATCTAACACATGCCTAGCTAGATTACTTACTAAAAGTTCTAAGACTCCATTCCTGTTCTGTCCCTGGCAAGAAGCAGTACACAGACAGACACAGACCCTCTGTTTCTCTCCCTCCTCCCAGCTTTTGAAAGTATCTTGTCTCCTCATTGGTCATTTTGGTCAGGTGCCAGCGAGGTTACCTTTAGCTTCTTAACCCTTTACAGGTGAGAGGAGCTTTCCCCTGGCCAGGAGGGATTTCAAAGGGGTTTACCCTTCCCTTTATATTTATGACACCCCTGGTGATTGTTCTCCAATGCCTGGTGACTTCATGTTGGCTCGACATCCTCATGTTGATGTTGTATGCAAATAAGCTTCCATTGTGTTGGCTTGCAATGTTTAATTCACATTTGACAGAGAGAGGCCCTTCTTATTGCCTGCCTAGAGGACCTCAGCTGTTGGTCAGCTCTGCCTGGAACGTAGGTTTTAAAACCTATGTTCAGTACATATACACAACTTCTTAAATATCATCCACCTTTCTAATGGCTGGTAACCAGATCCACAAACCCCCGCCCCACCTTGCCTCTTCCCCCTCCCTCCCAGGGCCCCGTCCTTGTCGCTTGCTCCTTTCCCCTTGTTGCTCACTGGATCATCTCAAAGAGCCTGCCTGCAGGTAGGAGGCAGTCCCAGCTGAACTGGAGCTGGCAAAGGTGAGTGACCCGGCGCCTCCCCCTGCCCCATGGTAACAGGGCTTTTGGTTCGGGGGCCATTTAGGGTTGCCAGGTCTCCTTTTCAACTCGATTTTCTGTTCAAAAACTAGGCACCTGGCAACCCTAAATGGCATCCAGACACAGAAGCCAAAAACGAGACTGTCCGGATAAAACGGAGGCAGGTGGCAACGCTATCCGTACGTACATCACACAATGATTATAAGGATCAGTATGGTCTTGGTATCCATTTAAGATCTCACGACATTCTTTATAGATAAATACAGATAAATAAATAGTAGTGAGTTTGTGAGGCCGGATAGGAGTAGCTGTTATAAAATGGTGAACCTTTGCCATTGAAGGGTTCTTGGGGTCACAACATGTGTGCTTCAGAAGGGTGAGACCATACAGAGCCTTGTGCTCCCCTCATTTGAGGGGGGAGCAACACAAAATAGAAAGGGTTAGAGAGGCTGCAAAAATGGGGAGGATCAGAGAGAGGATCATGGGTTTTTCTGTTCCTTTCCCTTCCTTCAAGCTCCCAGATGCTCCTCTTAGCAACTGGAGCTCAGAGGATGAGAGAACTGAGGGGGATGGGAGAGGCAGTAGTGCTGAACAACCACTCTGTGGTTTTCACCACAGCAGAGAATGTAGTTCATAGTAGCGACATCATATTTGCCAGGTACTTTATCACTGTATTTGTTCTTTTGGTGCTCTGTGAGGTAGGTACATAGTACTCTCACGTTACAGGTAAGCCAGGCCATTCTGAATTCCATTCCCCTCCTCCTTTCACTATTTGATGTATCACCTAATGTGAACCTTCTCTCACTCACTTTAAATACATAAAACTGGGCTGTGGGTTTTAATAGTAATAATGTGTGGCTGCTTTTAGCTCATATCTTCCATTTTAAAAGCATTGTTTGAGGTCCAATCTCCAGAATGAGAGTTTTAAAGACAAACAGAAAATCTTGTGAAAATGCCTCATTCAAGGGAATGGGGGCTTTTGAACTAGAAGACAAAAAAACCCCTCTCTCTTATCTTTCCCCCATCACTTTGGTCCAATCTTTTTCTTTTCTCCTCTCTTCTGTTTCCTTGTTTCTTATATTTCACATTTATTCTTTTGAAGATTATCTGCTATTTGTGAACTTAAATTTTGTTTGTACTGCATTCAAGATTTTTTAAAAAAAGGGGGGTGGGAATCAGAGTCCTGAACTTTATATTCAGTAACAAAATGAAAAGTAAATAAAGAACTTGGTATACATGAATGCTAGGCTATGTCTCATTTTACAGATTGATAACATTCAGTACAGTAATCAAAAATTATTAAAACCTTTTCCTCACATCTAATTTTCAGTATATTAGAAATATCAAATTGTAATAATATTTTGGACAACAGGTTAACCTGAACATAACTCTTGAATATATAGACCCTAAAATGGTAGTCAATTGATTTATCAATTATTAGTCTCATTTTGTATATAATGTACCCATAGTTTATACAAGTTTTCTTTGGCACTGGTGAATTGTGTTTTTCTGTAGGATTTGACTTCATTTTGCCACAGGTGTAATGTGCGCTCTTTTGATACCATTAGTGGAGTTGGGGTCAGCTTTCTGCTCACCCTATACATAGTATTCTGTTACCCTAAATCAGTGTCAGAGAATAGGTCTCATTGGTTGATTCCCAGAGTGTATAATAGTTAAACAATTGCCTGCTTGGAATCTATGAAATGGTGGATCAATGCCCAGAATTTGGTGGGGGGAGACACACACACACTGGTAGTTCTATGCTTTGTTTGAGTGTGGGTGGTCACATGTAGAGCAGATCTGATGTAGATTTGGATTCATTTTGTCTAAAAATGAAGAAAAATAGTAGTTTATGCGGCACATTTTCTTGCAAAAAACGGCTTCAAAGAACTGTTCAGTTTTCTGCCATAGATTATCCTTGAGAGGAGTTTTAAGATCTCAGGTACAATGTGTAGAACTTGAATTGTGTTTCTCATTGAACAAGTTGTGCAACAGAGATTTGAGCTTATTTGGTTTAATCCATTATTTGATATAGAAATATTGAGAATCATAGCTGTTAAAAGTTCAGTCGTGTGACTTCCTGGAAAAATGGTTGTTAATTTGTTTTTTGATCCAAAATTAGTGTCTTTGGGTAAAGTTTCAAAAGCACCAAAGCCCCAATTTCAAAAGTAACATAGGAACTTGGGGGCCTAAGTCTGATTTGAAAGACAATGCCCACATGATTTTTGTAAATTGGGATTTAGACGTATAAACTACTTTAGGTGCTTTTGAAAATTTTACCCTTCCTGTCCTGGTGGAAAATTTCTATTTACAAGGCGGTGTCAAAAAATCAATATTGTCTGATATCCCATGGGAGCAAAATGTCCTCACCATAAAATCAGATTGGAAAGAATAAAAGGAGAGCAATATGGTGCTTCAGTGCTTTGCCATGTGGAGCTGTTGCTTTGAATTTCCAAGCATATTGAATTACTGCTGTCCAGCTCTAAAATATCTGGTGAGGAAGGTTAGTTCTTTTTGTTATCTTTTTGGAAACTCAACAAGCTGATTCTTTCTCTGTTCATACCATGTAATAGACATAATTTTATATCATGTTCTATTATAGATCAAGTATGTCTGTAAGAAGTAGTGAAGGCACATGTAGGAGGTACGTCGCTTGGTGAAGGACATTTATTTTCATCAAGTTGACTCAGCCAAAGGGTGAAGGTCTTGATGAAGGGTATATAATAAGAGTTTAGATAGCGTGCTGTTAGTTTAGTTAAATTAGGTGACTTTTGTATTCTCAGATATTTTAATTGCTTATAGAACGATCTGCTTGGAAAATTTAAAAGTCTTGCTGGATGGAATGTAAGAGCATCAACGATGAATTAATGTCACTTACATGAAAACCAGATATAGCTTTCTGAGCTTGCTTTGAGGCATTCAGTAGAGGTGTGTGTGTCATTGAGATAAAGAAGGAGCAAGCAGTTCAATGGATAGAGTGAAGAGATGAGGTGACGAAGGACACATTTTTACCTTGTACTGCTCTTTAAAGAGCAAGAGTCTCTATTCAGATAGCTCTGGATCATAGGAATGCACATGGAGAATTGTAGCATGGTTTGATGGAGGCTATAAGTAGATATCTGAAATTAAATTTCTTCAGTATTAGAAAAAAAGTGGCCCCAAAGAACTCTATGGATCGCTTGAATGCTATGAATGTAATGCTAGTTGAAGCCTGTTTTTAATGATTTTGTTTAAAGTGATGAATGATGCGTAGCATTCACCATATACCTGGATTCATGACTCTCTCTGGAATAAAGGCAGATTGGTCAATGTGAATTGATAGTAGTGGTAGGACTAGAGATAGTTGGTTTGCTAAGATTTCTGCCAGAATTTGATTGTCTAGTTTAATATCGGTTGGTATGATTAATAGATTTCTGGATTTTAAATCTTTCTAACTCAGTGCATTTGTACTGCCTTCCAAAAAGGAATTAGGCAATTTCCCCCTGTTTAAAGGAGTCATGGGACATTTGAAGTATTGAAGGCACTAGAAGATCCTGAGAAGACTTACTCAGCCCACTGCTAAAGCTGTCCAACAATGGACATGGGTCAAATGGGTGTTTCTGATAGCATTTTGAAACTCATTTGTTGACCCTTCCACTTTAATTGTACTTTTTGTTTCAGTCATCTGCAGGAGTCACTAAGCACAAATAAAGCTGTTTTTTTGTGTAGAACTTAAACAATTTGTATATTGCATTTATATCAGTTATTTGTATTCTGTTACAATTGCAGATAAGATATATCAGGACATTAGCAGGACAATATATTTCTGAATGCGCACGTCTTTGCTTATTATCAAACAAAACTAAACTAAATAAACAACTTGTTGGGCATATGAGAAGAGTTGCTTGTATCTTAAATATGAAGATATTCAATTTAAACTTCAGCATTTGTTTCTTGGGAAGCACCAATGATCCATTTTTGTGAAGACATTTTAGTTTCTTGTCCAAGATGAATTACTAGAGTTGATCCCCAAAAAAATATGAAACGTTTTTGAAAATTTTGATTAGCTTTTTGTCAAAAACAGAACTGGTAAAAAAAATTAAATTTGAATGATAATTCTATGAACTACTTCAGTAAAAAGGCTTATATGATTTACATAATAAATGTACACAGTAATAGTCATTTCACTATTGTGTTCTTTGAACACCTCCCTCAAAGCCCTTCAGGAGACTGCCCCATTATCATTTATTTAAAAATACTGCTCTATATATTCATTGATAAATTGAACAAATGTTTTCTTTCTTGGCTTATGTCACAGACTTGGGCAAATCCTCCCTGCTAGACACTCATCAGGCTGCTGTGCCTGGATCCAGACCCCTGTCTGCCAGCCAGGATCCAGGACCCTACATGCCTTTGAGCCCACCGAATCTGAGCAGCATCCAAACACTGTCTCTGGCTTCTCAGGAACACTGCCGGCATGCAGACACCTAGCCACATCCCTTTCTTGAGAGTGGGATCCTGTGGTCCAGCTGCCTGAGGCTCATCCTCATAGATTTAAAGTTTAATCCTTCAGGGACACATTACAGCAAGGAACTCAGAAGCTTTGCAAAGTGACTTTTCTCACACTTTCACTCACACCCCTGATTCACAGAGACATAGCAGATCCATACAAAACCAATAAAACCTTAATGCAAAAACCCTCACTCCAGTGTCTCTACCACACAAGTGCCTACTAGGTTTTGGTCAGCCTTTTCAGCGTCCCACAGACCCTCTTCTCCTCCCACTCAACCCTGCCCCTGTAACAAACTCTCCTTTGCTGGTTGAGGTTTGGCAGTCAAAAGATTCCTCTTAGCTCAGAGAGAACATCTTTTTCACAATAGCATCTAACACCTCCTTCTTTATTCCCCTTTTTTGCTTGGAAACTTCCATTGCTCCAATTCCCCTCCCTGCAGACAACCTGCAGTTTTGTTTAGCTTGGTCAACTTCTTTAGCATGTTCGTCGTTCTACCAGGACAGAGTCAATCCACATTCACTACTGTTTTGATTGTCCTGTAGCTGTTTCCAGATGTGGTGTGTGATATGTGACATTGTCCCAGTCAGAAATGGCCAGTTCAATACACAGAGGGTTAGAATTTGTGCACAGAGTTCATAACATCAATCAGAATTTGTACAAAGACTGATTTCCCCCACACTGTCACATCTTTCCCCCTTCAAGATGAAGAGAGCAGGGGTTCTTTCCAAGTACCCAAGGGATCTCTTACTCTATCTCAGAAGGGAGGGGGTATCTGCTATTACCTCTTATTTATGTTAATTTTCTTACATTCAGACAGGAAAACAGTTCCAATAATCATAACATGCACAATTATAGATCAGTCCTCAAATTCTTCATAGAAATCTTGTCTCTTTTATGCTCCCATGGAAGAGGTACCTGTGAGAAGCTTTTTGCTTTTTTGCACACGTGCTTTTGTCACCCCAATACTTCTGATTTGTTGGGGTAGCCAGGAAAGACTTGGCTTCCTGCAGAGTGGGTCTTGCCCTGCAGGACTTCTGGAAGGTAATGGGTCCCTGCAGGGCAGGATTTAAATCTTACTCACCCCTAGGCACAGTGTCTTCAGCTCCCCCCCCCCCAGCCTACAGCTGACCTTCATGTTTTCCATAAAAAATTAAACAAAAAGTGATGTAAACACAGCCTCCCCGGGAAGGCACTACACCCTACAACCACGCATGGTGCGCCCAGCCTGAGCTGGGGTGCAGCCCACCCACCCCAGGCAAGGCGCAAGAGGGGACTGTATCTCTCCTCACAGCAAGCGGTCCTCAGGTGTCTTCTGTCCCTTGCACAGCCCAGCGTGGCAGCCATGCTCTAGCTCTGCCTGTGCAAGTGAATGGGGCACTGGCCACTCCCCTCCCTCTTCTTCTCCGGCATGGGGCGAAGGCAGCAGGGTGGCCGAGGTTGGGAAAGGGATGGGACTCCCTTTCAACAGCCGCCCCACCCAGACGCGGTGCCCAGCACCCCCAGGCAGGCTGACTCAGACACTCACCCTGCTCCAGCCCCACATGCTGGGTGGACGCGAACCCATGCCAGGAGCCCGACTGCCCACAGGGGAGCTTAACTTTTTAACTTTTAACCCACTTTTAACTTTTAGGCATCCCTAGAACTCTGGCGCCCCCAGACACGTGCCTACTGTACCTAATTGGAAATCCAGCCCTGGGTCCCTATCCCTTTGTGGGGAAGATTCTCCCTACCTTCTCCAGAGTCAAATTCCTTTTTCTTTCCCATATGCTTGAGGAGAGGCCAGCAGAGTTTCCGCCCCCCACCCCCGTTGTCTCAGGTTCATTTACATTTTTACTGACCAACAGGCAGTTCAAAGGCTTCTCTATACAGCAGGTAGTCTGTGGCAAACTGAGGAGTAAATCTACCCACGCTAGCCTGCCCCACACACTGTCCATGTGGATCCTGCTACTATGCACTTAAGTTCCATAGTGCGCTTTAATCTATCCTGTTTTGAAACACATACCATATAACAGATTTTTTAAAAGAATTATTTAAGTCTCTGCCATATACGTATTGCGTTTTAATTACATTCTAGCATTAATTTAACACAAAAAGGTCCCGTTAGATGCTTCTTTGAGTCACGTTTTACTTTTCAACTCTGCAAATTTCAGAGCTAAATCAGTATTCTTAAACAAAGTCTTGCATTCCTCTAAAGTTTGTAGGTATCAGGATGGGGAACAAACGTTTAATAATGAGCACTTCAATCTGGCAGAGAAAGGTGTAACACCATCCTGTGGCTGGAAGTTGAAGATAGACAAATTCAGACTAGAAATGAAGCATACGTTTTTTACAGTGAGGGAATAACCATTGGAACAATTAACCAATGGTTGTGGTGGATTCTCCCTCACTGACAATTTTTAAATAAAGATTGGATGTTTTTATAAAAAAAATTTCTTCTGAATGATCATTTTGGGGAAATTCTATGGCCTGTGTTATACAGGATGTCAGTGTAGACGGCCACAGTGATCCTTTCTGGCCTTGGAATCTATGAATCTATAAAGATCTATGATCTGGATATAAGATCAGAATGCATCTCATACCCTAAAAGTAGTTCCCTTGTTGTACTTGGCTTATTTTATGTTTGTTTTGCCTACTTTCACGACTGGTTTTAGGATTCATTCAGAAAGAAAAATCATTGAATCAGCCCTTCCAGTCTCTCAGGGAGATCTAAGATACTTATATTGAGTCGGTGGTGTCACACTATCTGGAGTGGCTCACAACTGTGAGTACCTACCTCCAGGCAGACTGTCAGAAAACAGGGCAGACGCTCCAAACTGCTGGTATGTTCTATAATTAGATTTCACCAAGCCAGTGACAAATACGAACTCCTGGATCACTATACCAGTCTTACCATGAAATCACAGGTGGTCCCCTTAGACTCTCCAGTCTATTTTGCTCCCCAGACAAACTGGACTTTGTGATAAAAGGTCAATTAAACCAAAAATCACATCACATCATGTTGCTCCCAAGAGACCAGTCACTTGCCCCAGATCAATTGGTACTCTAGATCTTACAACAAAGATAACGCTGATAGCCAATTTATAGTAAACCAACTAAAGGTTTATTAGCTACAAAAAAGAAATGAGAGTTATTGAGAGGTTAAAGCAGGTAAACTATATGTACAGGTGAGTCTGAGTTTGTAATTCCAAATGGTGGGAATAATGTAATAAGCTGCCAGTTTCCCCAAAGTCTTTTCAGGGACTCAGGTTGTCTCTGGGGATCTCCGCTTTGCATCTTGTACACTTCCCTGTAAGAATCCAAATAGTCCAGAGATCCAGGATCTTTCCTTGAATCTATACTTACAGCTTTTTCTTACAGAAAACAAGCTGACAGGGTCACTACCCATGTGGGATTTTCCTTTGACAGAGAGTGAGGAATGCATTTTGTGTCTTTGACCTCCAGTCACCACACACAATGACCACTTGTTTCAAAATTAGCACTTTTCTGTTAACGTTCTTCATTTGCATTCCACAAGGCTTCTTTCTTGTTTGATGGGTTATCTAGTTTCAGGGGTATACACAATGTAAATATTTGCTACTACATTATAACAGGATACAGAAAAGTAAAAACAATTCAAGTAACATCCCATTAGTTTGCATGAAGATTAAACACCACGTACATTCGTATACATTTAACAATCACTTTGATCTCTACTAATACACAAGTGAATTGGCCTGGGGCTTCAGCATGAGCTGGTACCTGGACTGCCAGTGTCACAGGTGGCTTCTATTTTCAGAAGTAGATGACGTTGTTTTCCAGAATTTGCAGACAGAAGTCTATTGTTTGAATTTGCTCAGACTTAAACAAGTGCCTTGATGTGTTGCTAACAGGAGTTGCTGTATGCTAGACCCCAACAGCTGTAGGATGCTCTTTAAAGATAATCACCTCAGCATACATTCACTTGACTATGCAGATAAATTTAATTTGGACAAATCTTTATTTGAATAATTAAGAAACTAGCAAGAAGCCCTATCAGTTTGGAAATTGTCACCACTACTGGAACTATTAAGGTAAACAACCATTTTTTTTGGCCAGTAGAAGGAAGGAAGGAAGTGAGTGAATGTGGGGAAGGCGGGGCGGGTGGGGGTAGGAAAATGGGGTCTGATCCGATTATGTACTAAATTTAAAACAATACACAGTAGCAGCCCTTTGCACAGAGAAACCATGAGATTGAAGATCTTGCTAGTTATATATAATTGACCTATACTTTGGTGGTTTGGAATTTGGAGATCATCACACTAATCAACTACTCTAATTGTCTCTGTCATGCTATCTGGAGTGGCTCATGACTGTGAGTGCCTACCTCAGGGCAGACTGTGAAAAACAGACACCCCAAACTGGTGGTAAATTCTATAATTAGTAACGAATGTGAACAATTAGATCCCTATAACAGTATCACTATGAAGTCACAGACCGTGCCCTCAGACTATTCAGTCTATCTTGCCATTCAGGCAAGCCAGACTTAGTGATAAATGGTCATTTAATCACCCAATGTTCAGGATGCTCCCAGTCCCAAGAGACCCGTCACTTAACCCAATTGGTACCCTAGATCTTACACCAAAGACAACGTCTGTAGCCAATCCTGTAATAAACTAAAGGTTTATTAACGAGGAAAAAGAAATGAGTTATTTACAGGTTAAAGCAAGCAAATATATACACAAATGAGTGTATATGTTTGGCTGGTTTAACAGTGACAGAGTTGTAGTGATCTGTCGATTCAAAGTATCTGTCCGAGTGGACCTAGGAGGTAGCCCGTGAGGATCTTTGGCTTCAGTTTGGTGTGTCTGCCCCTATGAGAATTCAAACAGCAAAGAAATGGGAAATTTTCCTATATCTTTGTTTTAGTTCCTTCATTCAGCCTCCGAGACCACAGGATGAGCTTCCTTGCACTTAGCATTTCCAAGGTGTAATAAAAAATAACATAAAATAACCAATCTTTTGTATTGCAGTGTTCCTTGATGACCCATTTGATTTTGCTCTTCTGAACAGGTGGCGGAAACACTCTTCCCATCTGATTTCACTAGTTTAGAGCAAACATTTTCAAAGTTATAAAGCAAAACTTACATATTTCCTGGTAGCATGAAATATAGATATTACAAATAAGAATAATGCATGCAGTAACTTAAAACATTCTATAAAATCTAAACACTAAATAGTCTTATAAGACTAACACCTATTTTGAGCAATACCAACACATAAGTGAACTGGTCTGGTCTCCAGCTATGGGTTTGTCAGTTCTTAGCTAATACCAACAGCATGGCAAGAGCTGGCACCTGCCAGCGTCACAGTCTCTATTCAAGCCCAGTCAAAAATTTGGTTCTCCTGCCAACCGAATAAGGTAGCACAAATCAGACAGTGTAAGTGTTGGGGAACATATTTTAAAACATTGCCAGGTCATATGTAAAGCTCATAATAGTGTAGCAAATGCAAGGCCACAAGAGACTTCAAGCTTTTCATTTCTGCACAACATGACCTTCGAGATTTCTGTGACCACAGCAAGATGGAACCTCAGATCTCCTTGACCTGAAGGCATAGGTCAGTGACTTCAATGGAGTAGATTTGCTCTGAAGAAACTGAGAATTCAATTGGGCCTTTAGTTTGTAAAGTTTGTTGGGCATATTTAGGATTTTTGGATGAAAGGCACTAATGGGTCTTGTCTTGTTCCTATTGATATCAAACTCTTAGTGACTTCAGTGGAAACAAGCTCAGGGCCACTGCAGTAATAGCTTCCATTTTTTGTCAAAAAAGCATTCACTAATTCTTCCTGGAGTGGTAATGGTGAATAATTTTAGTTTTCTCCATGGATTCTTTTAATTTGCTTTTGTGGGCACATACTATTTAAGGAGAGCATGATTTTGTAGAAACAAAAACCTATGGAACAAATCCAGAGACTTGTTAAACATCCACCTCTCTAATTGGTTTGAATGGGAGAAGTGGTTATGAGGCAGCTTTTGGGGCTTGGCCTCGTGGAATTATCATGGAAGCTACCAAGAATACTGTGAGTGCCTCATCTTCCCTCTTGCCTGACTGTTTCACACGTCTGTCTCCCAGCCCTGGACTACAATAGGGCTATAAGTCCATTTGAAGTTCCTCCAACTCAACCTAGTTGCCTGCCAGGAGAACTTCCCTGTGTTTACCACCATATATTAGGGAGTCTCCTGCCATGGTGTAGGCAAGGGTGAATCTGGATTAACAGAGTTTACTCACGGCTCATTTGAGGAATATGGAGTTTAGATTAGGTTAGTTTATTCACTACTACTTTTTTTTTGGTTTGGGTTTTTTTTTTTACCATTACACCACTGGTCTCTTGAATGTACACAAGTGTCTCTCTGGCATTATTCCCCAGTGTTCAGGCGGGGAAGAGTCTCAAACTCCACGCTTGAGGAAGGAAAGGAGTTAGGTAGATACAGAAGTACTATGAGATGCACCTTAGTTTCTAAGTAGGGCTGTGTGAGAGCATGGAATGTGGTCAGAGCATGCATCCCAGTTACCTTTACGCTGCATCTGAGTAAACTGACTGAATCCAAATAAGGATATGTTAGTTTGTATTATTTGGATAAGTATAATGGGATAGGATCAACTGATGTCATATTCCCTTACTAAAGCACATCCCTTTTAATTAAAAGTTAAGGAACCTATAGACAAAGGTGAGTGACCTGAGGGATACAATACACTTGGATTTTCAGGAAGCTTTTTGGTAAGGTGCTTTATCTGAGGCTGGTAGAGGAAATAAATAACTATGAGATAAGACGCAAAGTCCTAATTCCTGGCATGACTTAAAACTGATCAAGTGATAATAAACGAATGATCACATTGAATTGCTGTTACTCAGCATGGAAAGAAGTTAATAGTGTGATGCTTTGGGGGTCAATACTGTGACCACTGTTAATGATTCTGGAGGACAAGTAGATAGTGAATTGGTGAGGCTGATATTTAGCAAACTGTACTAAATTGTTTCCGTTTATATATACGGTATGCTTGTGAGACACTTGAGATGGACTATAATGCTTTGGACAATTGGGCACCACAATGGCACATAAAATGTAACTTGGAATACGGAGAAATTATGCATACAGCCAAAAGTAATGTAAATTTTTCTCTTGTGGTACACAGATGGCAAGGTCCTGTGAGGGGAGAAAAAAATTTAAAGAGTTATCATGGATAGCCAATGAAGATGTTTGCTCCGCATACAACAGCAGTTAAAAGAGCAAATAGCATGCCTGGATGCCTAGAACAGAGGAAGTAATACAGAAAATATAACACATCTCTGTGATAGGTGCTGATAAGGAATAGTCTATCCTATTTTAGTCACTTGTGCTGAAGACTGAATAGATCCAGAGTAGAATTGGTAGAGATTTTTAAAATATTGAAAAAATGGGGAAAATTCAAGAATAGTTTTGAATCCCCGCCCAGATCCTCCTCACCACTTCTAAACCAGAGAAGGGCAATACAGGTGATTCAAGGTATGGCACAATTTATATACAGTGAGTCTGGAAAGGAGTAGAACTACAGCATATGCCACTGATATATTAAAAAGTGTAAATGTCACAAGGAAAACTTGATCCATCCCTCCTTTTAGCTTTGTTGCATATTAGAAGAGCATGTGTATTCTAAAAGTCAATTAAATCAAAAGGCATTACATTAAAAAAATACTGTTTTATTCAGAAAATAGTCAACTTGTGGTACTCCCACAGGAGATTATTAACTGTGGCTACATTATGATGATTAACACATTTGTAGCTATGAAAATTAAACTATAAAAGTAATCCTGTCTTATACTTCAGGACAAAAAGAGATGATCTGTGAGATCAGGAAGGAATTTCCCTTTTATGAATAGCATTGCACAACTTTCTAAGTGTGCATTATAGGTTTTCATAACTTTCTAAAAGATGAGCTATAGGCTGGAGGGCAGGATGCTGGGTTAGATAAACCATTGATTTACCATTGGTACCTAAAACTATTTGCTAATGGTTCCAGCTATGATATAGGAGGAGATTTACAGTTTGACTTATTCACTGTTAAGTGGAAGGAAATGTACAATTATAAAATAAGCACAGAAGAAATGAGGACACTTCTAAAGCATTTATGAGTAAGGGCAAATCCTGTAACTTCTGTCCTGTAAAGGAAAGTGAATAACTGTGGCAAAAATATAGCTTTAGAGTTTACCCCATTCATTACAGAAAAAATGTGTAGATGCAAATAATTTCCTTTTTTTTTAAAGGCAATAAAACACAGTATAGTAAATCATGCATGCTAATCTGCACTGCTCTTTTTCCAATCCTGCTGAAAGCTTCAAATGTAATGGGTATCTACACTCTCCTTGCCTTGTCCTGCTTTCTGTCATAGCAGCTGCTACTGTCAGCAGCAGCACAAAGAGAGGCAAACAGCATAACATCATGCCTCCTTAAGAACAGTATCCCCAAGACTCCATTTAATCCCACAAGTTTCTCAGCTGAAACCAGAAATGTGGTGACTAATGGCTGAACTTGAGAAGGGACAGCATAGCCTAGAAGTGGATGATGAAACCTCTTCCCCATCATCCTTTCCCCTGTGCACAGAGGGGAGTGTGAAGAATTTTTTCTGAAAAGTAGCATTGTCAAGCTGTCCAGTGGAAGGAATCGAGTGAGTCCTGCATGAAATCTAATTGCATAGCAAATACTTGTTCCTTCTCTCTTCACGTGTCCTCCTTATTTTATTTCCTCTCACATCTCTTGATTCTCACCCCTCCCATTTTCTCTTCACTTTTCCATTTACTCTTAGCAGTCCCTCCTTCACTCCATTGTCCCATTGCCCCTATTTTGAGAGGTGCAAATAATTTTGCTAAATATTATTGTTACTAATATAGGGCTTCCTGGAGTGTTCATGTGGCTACCATTCGGGATGCCTTAGTAAATATTAAAAACAGTAACAACTTTCTGAAGTGTCCTGTGAAAAGTCAGGAACCAAAGCACATCTGGATTTCTAAAAGATGCATCCACAACACTCTCATGACAGGAGCTGGGACATTCCAATATCTCATCAGGAATGGGCAAACAGGGCTAATTCAGCTAAGAACTTAGCCCAGAATTTGATCTGAATCTGGAGCCACTTTTGACACTCAAAAAAATTGGTTAACTTTTGATGCATTTTTTCAAATACTCTTACCTTATTGATTCTTCCTGGGAAGAGAAGTGAAAGTGCCAGAATACTCTGACTCAATTTTCACAAGAGTTCTGGCCTTGTTTTGTAGATTGAAGAGGCTTAAACTTTTTGGATAAGGTTAAGATTGGATGCTTATCCAAAGTGCACCAAACATCAGGAGAGTTGCCCATAATGCAGGAGCTCTCAAACTACTCATCACCAAGGGTTTTACAAATACTTCAGACATCAGAGCTGAAAAGAACAGTAATAATACCTGCAATATATTTCCATTAGTGCTATATAGATCAGACAGCAGGGGTAGCTGTAAGAATGTGGTTCATTGAATGCCAGTGTTTTTCTCTAGTCTCTGTGCCTTTCACTTCTGAAATACAGTCAGGTGACAGCAGTCTAGAGCCTGTGATCCGGAGACGGCTCCAGATATGTTTATCTCTTTCTCGGGTAGCTTTTGATAAAATGTGTTTGTAGCTCTGAAGTGATCCTAGTATTTTGGGTTTTTTAGGTGATATGGATAAATTCAGTGTCCTATGTACTGCAAGCAACTTATTTCATGGAAAAAAGTTTAATGAGAGAAATATTGTGTTTAGGACAAACCTAAAATGGTTTCAAGTACTTTGAAGTTCTTTTGCAGAGAGCAAACTATATATGTTGCATCTTTATCTTCCTTGAACCTTAAAAAATTCTTTCACACCTCTGTGGTGAAGCGTATGTAGATCTAGTGCTTTAAGTTTTGAATAAGGAATCCCACAAATAAGTCTACAGACAGATGGACCTTTAAACTAAACTCCATTTTCTAAACTTTCACACCAGGGATATCTGCTGCTATCTGCTGGCCTGTTTTCACTTCATGTGACATGTCCAATTCTGGACTATTACATTTCTGTGTCCAAAGCTTTCGAATTATATGCAGAACGCCCATATAGAGCTCAATCCTCAGCTCAGCTGAGCAAGTACCCCTATATTCTAGGTTTGGTCAGGAGCTGAACTGGCCCCTAGCACAAATCAGAGCAGTCCCAAGGCTGCTTTAACTTATGCCAGCTGGAGCACTCCAACAGACACAGAGTATGCCTACATTGTAAACAAAGGTGTGATTGTAGCACAAATCGGTATACCCGTGCTAGCTTTACTCTAGGTAGCACAGTTAACAATAGTAGTTTAGATGTGGTGGCACAGGCTAACACCTGAGTATGTACCCAGGGCTAGTCCTTGCTGGAGCCCATGCCCACCACATCTGCACTAGTCTTGTTATCCATGCTAGCTCATTAAAGTTAGTATGGGTATGCCTACCTGTACTACAGTCACACCTTCACTTGCAGTGCAGACATAGCAACAGTTGTGCCAAAGCATTGTCTGGCCATGCGCCCTCCTATCCGTGCCTAGCCTATCCTGAAAGTCCCCTAAATGGGAACAGGTGGTAGAGAGCTGCTGACATGTATACTACTGAGGTTTATCCTACAGTAGGGCAGAAGCAATGCAAAAGAGGAGAATCTGTAAGAAATGAAACCATGAGAAGACACAACAGTGTAGTCAAAATTGTGCATGTGTGGACTGGTGCGTATACTTGTTTGCTTACATATATCTCTTACATTTCAGAGCAAGAGCAAATAAAACTGGACTCACTTTGCTTAGTGATGCTTTGCATGACAAGAAACACTTGTTACATGAGTCTGTGAACCATATTTTGTGTGTGTGGTGGGAGGGGGGGAGATTCCTGAAACTGCACCCACTGGGAATTTTGACACTGACTTCCATGATATCAGGATCAGGCCCAACGTTTATACTTACAGTTGGCAATTCTGAGTCTTCCGCCTGTGGTGGCAAAGAAAGCCTAGTAATTTTTGCACTGGAGTCCAGTGTTAGAGAACACAGAACTGTTTCCTACACTAATTTAATAGCTGGAGAATGATCTTTGTTTAATACCAAATGAAGCCAGGAAATATTAAGGTACCAGGAAATATTATTTGCCTAATACAAGTTATCTTTAAAATACTCTCAAGGTTTCTGTCAAAATTGCATTTGACTTATCATGAAAGCAGTCACTTCAAAGAGGTCCTTAGTGCAGCTATTACTGTATATTTTAAAGAAAGATCATTTTCCTGTTGATTGATCTATCCTGTTTTAGGATTGGAACCAGGGATTTAAGACAGAGCTAGACAAAGCACTCATTAAAGGGTGAAGAACTCAGCAGGACTTTTGAGTTCCTAAATTCTAGAGCTCAGTGAATCACTCATGAGGATTTATTTATTCCACAAATATAGTAGTTTTTGTTCATGAATTGTCTGCAAGCAGCATACAACTTTCTTGAGTGTGTTTCTTATTTAAAACTATTTGCTGAATATTTTTGGCAAATAACTCTTGGTCTGTGCATTGTTGCAAAAATTCCAATTTGAAAAATGTAAGTTTTGATTGGACACCCATATCATGTGGTATTGTTTTTGTTCTCTTGTTGGTGAAACATAAACTACTGGAACTGGGTTTCTTGTAGTGCACATACTCTGATTTACAAGTTCAACACTTATATTCCATGAATCGTCTCCAAGTTTTGCTTAAAATTCATAGTTACTATGAACACAAAGGAAGTACAGACACAGTCAAAATATATTTAATTTCGTATCTGAGTGAACATCCAGGAGAGATATTTAGAGCCTTAATATCTGGTCTGCTAGTTTATCTTATTATGATCTCTTACGTTGAGTTCCCTAACTGTTGTTGTCCCAGCTTTTCAGCAGCATGGCTCATGCCAGAAGAAGGCTTGGAAATGCTGTCTGTAATTTAAAACTCCTATTTTTGAATTCATTTCACAGGGTATATCTGGCAAGAAGTCAAAATGCTGCACCAAGTGATCTTTCCACTATCTGCAGTGAACAAGGGTGCAGCTTTCTCCTCACTGTTCCTTTTCAAATCCATCTCTGTGTGACTTGACCTTCCCTTCCACTCCTCCTCCCACCCCCTGGGAGAATCCTGGAACTACAGTATGAATATTAATTTAACAATAAGATTGTGATCTGGAGCTACAGCCCTCTCCCCCACCCCAAGTACAATAGGCATGAAGATTTGATTTGACCTCTGCTAGAGGCAGACTGATGTCTCATTGCATACTTTCGGAAGAAAAAAGATCCCCTGGTCACCTAGTCTCTCGTTCTCCCAGGATCAACAATGTGTTAACAAAAGAGAAACCCATACATCAATGAAAACAAAAGGTCAGATTCACCTGGCAGGCTGACTGCCCTTTACAGAATATGTAGAAAAAGGCAACTTTCCAGCCACCAAGGCAACACATTCATAATTATTTTTGCATATTGAATCATTTCATTTCTCCATGTATATGTGTCTACCCCAAGGAGGAATCCCGATTCCTCCTCCAAGGAGGAATCCCGATGTGTCCACCTGTGCAAAATTGTTGAAATATGCCTATTCTCTTTTTTTTGTCTCCCTGTTAACAAAATTTAACCTGTGGATTAAGTATGGACCCTTTAAAAAGAGCACAATTTTGTATAGTGATCTGGAAGTTTTGCCTGCAAGAAAGGCTTCTTGCTTTTTATAGGCTGTGAACTGTACCGGGAGGAGGGAAAGCACTTGATTGTATACCTATTGGGAGTTTTGTCAATTACTTAAATGAGAGCAGGGCCAGACCTGAATGTTCATAATTACAGTTATACAAAGGGTCTCTATCTGTATATCTATAAATGGTTAGCTAGCAGATAAGATGCCAATAGATTGTATTTAACAATACATAGCATAGTGCCTGGGTTTTGTAGGACCAATAGAAGTTTTGCGTTGCCGATGACGACTTCTGTGCAGCTCTTCATATAGAGCTGCCAACTCTTGTGACTTTGTGAGTTTGATGGTACTTGGTGGTGTTCTTAAATCCCCAGCTCATAGTCGAGTCATCTCACTTCATGAGAATCTCAGTAAAAAGGCATTTCTAAACCTTGTGGCTGTGGAGAAAAGGTTTGAAAATCTGACCTGAGTGCTACCAACAAGCTCAAAATCCAGAAGGCAAATAAAAGGACACCCAAATTTATTATTTTTGTAACTTCAGCGCCCTAGTGGCCAATATGGAGTCTGCTCTGCAGGCAGCTCTGGCCAAGAGACAGTGCATGCAGGAATGCAACAGGGAAAGTCTCTTCCACCCCAGGGGCACCTGTTCCAAACCCCCCCAGAGTGAACACCCCCCCGCCCCAGAAAAGTACAATGGATATAACAAAGGGAGATATTTATTTACAGAGGGATGAGAGAAGAAAAACAACAAGGGGAAATATAGGGGGAGCAGTAGAACAGGGCTGCATCCAAACTAAGGCCCCACAAGCCCAGTGGTAGCAGTCTGAAAGGGCAGACACCGAGTAATGTGTCTGCACACAGAGTTCAGGAGTGCTGGGCAAAGTTCCAGTCCAGTGCTGAGTCTTGGATGCTCCTGGTCGTCTTCAGCGCCAGTGAACTTTCCCCAACAAACCCCTCCGGTGCCCTCTTCTGCCGCTCTCTGCAAAGCCACACAGAGCGACCACCTCCCCACCAGCCTCCCTCCTTATTCCCTGTGCAGAGTCACAAGCCCCATTACTCACAGCCCCATGCAGCTCTGGGCAGCAGTGATACTGGGTCCAGCTCCGGCCTGTCCTTCTCGGGCAATTCCTCCCTGGCACCGTGCTCCTCCTGGCTCCTGTCCTGGGGTGTCCACAATCGGCCGCCCTGTCCTTCCCAGGCTTCAGGAAGGTTCTCCGCTGCTTCACTTTGTGAGGGCCTGCGGGCTGCAGCCCTTCTCTCTCTCTCTCTTCCTGGCTCCAGAGCCCTACTTGGAGTTTCCCTCCTTCTCTCACTGCTCCTGCTCCCCCTTTAGGAAAAAGATTTAAAGGGGCCATGCTCTCTAAACCCCAAGGGGTTACATTTTTAAATTCTTTTAGGTTTTTAAGCCATTGCCATGGCTTGGGGGGAAGAGGAAGGGAGGGGTGGGGAGCATGACTCATGATTTTTGAATGCCTGTCAGTGCTGTTTACATCAGCTCTTAAAAACAGCTGGCATTTCTGAGAATCAGTTCATTTGTGTCCTGAAGCTCTGAGAGAGCATATTGACCTATTCCCAACTTGCTTCAGCACTGGTTTAAACAACAATTTAACAAACAAAACTGTTTCTTGAGACTTGAATTACAAGGGCATGAGCTCTCCTAACAAGAACTATTGAATGAAATGTGTGACTTGCAGATTTGTGAACCCTTCAAAAATATAAAGAAAGAGTAATGGAAAGAGAAATGGAAAAAAGTTGAACTAGAGGAGTGTGCAAACATGCGAAGAGGAACTGGATGTCCAATAGGACAGTTAGTATGGAGTCACTGAAACCAAAGGTCAAAATTTTCAAAAATGGGAGGCTAAAGTTTGCTTACTGTTGTTGAAAACCTTGGCCTGAATTTTCAAAGCAGGCACAATCTGCACATTTTGTCTACAAAATCCTGCATTTATATGCACAAATAAATTGGAAGGCTCAAGTCAGGCAGTTAACTACCCTAATGTATTCAAAACTATCCATTTTTTCATGCACAACTACTAGTTTTCATGGTTAAATTTGGATTTTTGAAGATGCAATGGGTGTCTTGTCTTTTGAAGCAATTAACACTAAAAGCAGATAGAAGTTAAGATGTGCATGTAAAAGAACAGGGAAGAAGAAAAAAACAAGGCAATGAAATACTTCAGCTCTTTGTTGCTGTTGCTGAATCTTGTGTTTGTAGACCTCAGCCATACTGACCTTTTCTCCAGGGAGCAAGAGACATAATGAATGTGTGTTTTTTCCAAAAATGAGTTTAATAAAAGAAAAAGGTCAACACAGCCACTTGCAATTTGTGACCCACATACTCAGTGGCAAATGTATGTGCCAAACAGACACTATTAATTTCCCTTGTATCTAGACATTTTGCATGATTTTCTTTTTTAAATTAAGAAAATCACAATGGAAAATGACTAAACTAACTTCTTTTAGAGATTAGCACAGTGGAATTCTCTTGTAAACAGCAGTTAGGGAAATTTCCCTTTTTGTTTCTGATTGTTATATCAGAGCAATCAATACACCCAGACCTGTTGAAAAGTAAGTTTCACAAATAATAGGAATCACCATGCCATATAAGACCAGTTGTCCATCTAGTCCAGTAAATAGCCTTTGGCCAATACCAAATGCTCTAGAGTGAGGTACAAAGAGAAACAACTTTCATTGTGGATAAGATGAATTCTGTTAGGCAATTAGGGTCTAAATGAGAAAAAAAAACAACCACATGCATCACTTTATGTATGTGACTAGGCCTACTGATTTCCCTAGGACTACTCACATGCTTTAAAGTATGCACATGCTTACATGTGAATCAGGGCCTGGGTGAATCAGGGCCTTACTGGCAAGGCTGATGAACTGTGTTCTCATTGGCACTCCCAAAAGCTGTTAATTATTGCAGCTGAGTGCCAATTAAAAATGGTGCCATATTTCCAGGTTTTGATGAGAAATAAAATAAATCCTTTCTGTTCCCTAAAACAGAGAGCCCTACTGGCACGAGAGAAGAATACATACATCAGTGTTCATGGTAACTGGCTTTTGACCAGCCAGATTTGATCCATGCAACCAAATGATCACTCAAAGTCTACATCAGTAAAACTGAATTCTACTCCAGTAACAGAAAGCCACCTGATTCAGGGTGTTTGTATGTTGGTTTTTCTTAACTTTTGGTCAGAGAGTTAATAATACATCAGCCATTTTATATTTTTACAGTTAATTTGGAGCTCTTATGTAAGAATTAATGGTTCATAGGAGCTGATAATTTCTCCAAAGAGCTTTAAATTAGATTTAAAATTCATTTCTCTCTCAAATGAGTTGACATCTTTCATGAGCTGCAAATTCTGTGCAGGTTTTATTGTACTGATTCATCATTTAGGATCTATATATAAAATGGCACCCATTCAGTAAAGCACTTAAATATGTGCTTAACTTTTATGTGTTATCTTTGTTGTATCAAGTCCAGCATGGAAAGGAGATGGCTGCAAAGACAGCAATAGCTCGAGCGGCTTTGTGGGGAAATACGTTCAAAGTCCACTTGAAGGTCTTTTATTTGCAAGGGGATTGACAGCCATGATTGAAACATTGAGCATTTGGTGGTGTTGACTGGTTAATGGTACAGCACGAACTGCAAACAACTGAGATATTGTGGCAGCTGGCCACATGGGAATACTATTAGAAATCTGGGAGCAGTAGGGGATATGTCAATTTAATGTTAATTTTTGGTTTTGGAATATGTAATAGAAATATTTTTTCTTTGTTTAAACTGAAAACTGCCTTTAACTGCACTAGATCTTTCTTCGTCTACCCTGAAAAAAAACCTGTGGATTAATGCTATTTTGAAAAAGCTTTTGTCCATATGAGAGTGTTGCTGTTTCTGCTCTGTAGTGCTAAAGTTATGAAACCAGCTCATTTATCAGGAAATCCACATTTATGGCTGATCTTTCTCCTATGGGCAAAGTCTTATAGAAATTATATCCATGGTACAGGATTCTAGAGAGTGATTCAGAAACTCTATAGAAAGAATTGCAATTCTCTGTTAAATACCGTTGGTTTTTAGAGTAATTTCTAAAGAACCCCATTGGTTTCATACATTTTTAATTCTGTAAGTCTTTTTCCCAAGTGGTGGTCTTGCAGAATGGTGGGAGAGAAAGTTTGCCATGACCACCGGTTTGAAAGTATAGTCATCTTCTCCAGAAAGGGTTACAGTGGAGGGGTTTGGGGTTAAACCAATTGACGACAGTGAGCTGTAGCTCATGAAAGCTTATGCTCAAATAAATTTGTTAGTCTCTAAGGTGCCACAAGTACAACTTGACACAAGTCTCTAAGTGCATTCTTGCCAGGCAGTTTTTCAAGCAGTAAACTCAAAAATGCAAAACAGCAAATACAAACTGGACAGGAGAGCTTCCATGTTTCCTCAGAGCTTCCTGCCTTGGCTTTCAGCTCCTTTATCGCCAGTCTGAGAGCAACATCCCTCTTTTAATGGTAACTGGCAGAATGTTTTAAAAATTGTTCTTGGGGTTTCCCCCCCTCATGATGTACAAAGAAGGCCTGAAAGGTATTTTTCCTCCTGTTTTCTTTGAACCTTAAAAATTCCAGACCTAGTTTTGCTGCTTGACCTCTGAAAAGTCTCAAGGATATTTATAGTGAGTGCTAATGCCTGAGCTGAAGTGGTGAGGTGGTGAAATCTTTAACAAAGTCTTTCTTTATCCAGAATGTTAAGTAGTTATCAAAGTTACATAAGAATGAACAAAAACAAACAAAAAAATAACAAAGTCATTGAAACAGCCTGACAAATTCCCTGCCTTGCTTAATGCTCAGCTTTCATGCTCTTGGCTCTTGTGATGTCACCATTCTCTCTAGTTGTCAGATTCTTGCAGCTTAGATAAGACCTGAATTTCTAATGTTAAAAAGAAGCAGAAAACAAAAAGCACACGCTTGCTCTGCCTCCTCCCCTCCCCCCTGCCAAAGTAAAGGATAATTTCTTGGGCTTCTCTATACATCATGAAGGGGGAGAGAGGGGAGTCCATTTTTTTCTTTTCTTTTTTTCAACTTTAAGGTATTGAGCTTAAAAAAGGCTGAACTGCACTTAATTAGTCCCTAGCTGCCATTACCTCCCCACGCTGCCTCTGAATCCTGCCTGAGAATTATGCCTCAAAACCTTCAGGCTGTTGGCTGGCTCAGCAAGGCTTCCTCTAAGGGGCACCAGCAAGGCAGAATGGAGCAGGGCTTGCAGTCTCCTCCAGCAGACTCCAAAAGATCTGTACATTCCATCTTAATTATTGTTTAATACATTCCATGCTGCATTTTTGTTCTCAACAGCGTGACTTCACAGAGGCTGTCAGGCTGTAACTTATTTCCTGGCTTTGGTTGCTTTGCCTCACCACGGTAACCTTAGTAAAATATAGGTTATTTTTACAAATTAATAGAGCGTAAATACAGCTAAAATACATGTGGTTTGGCCAAAATGTCAGAGGTTAGTGATTTAAACTTAGAATGTTTGTGCCATTGGGAATATGAGGAGCACAAAAAATATGTGTTTTAAAAGGGAAATATGCTGGCTGTGGGGTGGGAGTGTATATATGTATGCACATGTACACAAATAGTTGAAATTGAAATTGCATTATGAACATTGAGTAACATTCAGTAGACATTATTTTAAAGGAAAGTTTTCTTCCCATCGCTTAGTCCAAGTAGCCTGGTGACAGTGTTCTGTGCGTTGAACAAATATGCAGGCAAGATTGAGGAAAGAATCCTGCCCCCAAAGGTGTGGAGCACCTGTGGAACCCAGTGGCTGGAGAAGTTCAGTATTTCAGCCATTCATGGGTCACAATTAATGTCATCTCCATTATAAATATTAGCAGATCTTCTTTCTCTCTAGTTTTTCATCTCCGGTTATATTTTAAAAGTACTTAGTGCCTGATAGCCTTATATTTAAGGCTAGATTCTTCAAGATGCTGAGCACTCTGGCTCTGATCCAACAGAGCACTTAAGCATATGCTTAACTATAAGGTCATAGATTCCTAGATTTCAACATCAGAAGGGAGCATTTTGATCATCTAGTCTGACCTCTTGTATAACGCAGGTCATAGAACTTTTCCAGAATAATTTCTAGAGCATATTTTTTAGAAAAACATCCAATCTTGATTTAAAAATTTTCAGTGATGGAGAATCTACCCAACCCTGGGTTAATTGTTCCTATGGTTAATTACCTACATTGTTAAAAAATTATGGCTTATTTCTAGTCTGAATTTGCCTAGCTTTAACTTCTAGCCATTGGATCGTGTTATACCATTCTCTGATAGACTGAAGAGCCCATTATTAAATATTTGTTCCCCATGTAGATACTTATGGATTGTAATCAAGTCACCCCTGAACCTTCTATTTTTTAAAATAAATAGATTAAGCACCCGGAGTCCACCACTATAAGGCATATTTTCTAATCCTTTAGTCATTCATGGGGCTCTTCTCTGGACCCTCTCCAATTTATCAGCATTCTTGTTGAATTGTGGGCGCCAGATCTGGACACAGTGCTCCAGCAGCAGTCACACCCATGCCAAATATAGAGGTAAAACAACTTCCATACTCCTACTTGAGATTCTGCTGTTTGTTCATCCCAGAATCCCATTAGCTCTTTTGGCCCCAGCATCACACTGGGAGTTCACATTCAGCTGATTACCTACCATGACCTCCAAATCTTTTTCAAAGTAACTGCTTCCCAGTCCCATCCTGTGCATATGGCCTTTCATCCGTGTTCCTAGATGAATATAATTATATTTAGGTGTATTAAAACATATATTGTTTTCTTGCACCCAGTTTTCAAGTGATTCAGATTTCTCTGAATCAGTGACCTCTTCATTATTTACTACTTCCCCAATTGTTGTGTCATCTGCAAACTTATTAGTGACATTGTTTTCTTCCAGGTCATTGATAAAAATGTAAAATAGAGTAGGGCCAAGAACCAATCACTGCAAGACCCCACCCAGAAACACTCAGAGCCATAACTAGGCATATTTGCACCCCCTAGAGGCTATGCATGGAGGATCATCTGGGGGGGTATGTCACATCCTCCCCTCGAGATTTCTGCCTTCCATTTAACACAGAGCTTTCAAACTGGGAGGTGTATCCCCCAGTTTCAAAACCATTGCCTCCTGCTAGGAGCTGGCAGATTGAAAGCTTGGGGGAGCCACTTGGGCCCCTGGTTCTCCTTGCTGTGGGAGCCGGGGTGCTGTGCAGCAGCCCTGCCTGTCCTGCTCCCCGAGCCGGGCCACCTCTGCACGGCTGGGTGCTCCCCAGGCGGGCAGATGGCACATCTCCAAGCAGCACCCTGATGTGCACTTGCCTCTCCCTTAAAGGAGCTGGTGCTGGCTGGCAACATCCACTGGAATTGGCCCCTGCCCATGGAGCACGGCAGCCATTAGATGGTTCCTGAGGTGCTCACTCGCTACTTCCCTGGTACTCCTGACACTGCTGCTTCATTAATCAAGTCTCATATCACCTGCTCTGTTATCTTGCCAGGGATCGAAGTCAGGCTGACAGGCCTATAATTACCCAGGTCATCCAGTATTCCCTTTCCCTTTTAGCACAACACTAATTTCTTTCCAGTCTTCTGGAGCTTTCCCAGTGCTCCAAGACTCCCTGAAAATCAACATTAACAGTCCAGCAGCTCCACAGATAACTTGCATTCAAAGAGTTTGAAAAGAGATATCTGGATGTCTAACTTTAAAGGTTCTGTTTAGCATGCTCCATAGATACTGGTGGAATAGAATGAGTGTTGTCATCACCACATGATGAGACTATATCATCTGTTTTCCCCCAATACAGACTTGAAATATTTAACATTTCTGCCTTTTTCTGCATTATTATTGATGATTCTACCATTTCTATCTAGTAATGGACCAATACCACTGTCAGGATTTTTTTCTTCTTAATATATTTTAAAAACTCCTTATTATCCTTATCTCTGTTGACCATAGAGTTCTCCTTTTGTCCCTTTGCTCCCCTTATCAATTTTCTACAATTCCTAACTTCTGACTTATATTCATTACTATCAACTTCCCCTTTCTTCCATTTGTTATGTATTATTTTATTCATGAGTATTCTCATTGTGTTGAAGTGCCTTGCTGGATCAGGGCCAGTGTTCAGCTCCTTGCAGGTTCCAGCCCTTAACTAGCATTAACTATTTCTGCTTTATTCCTTCACTAAGATCTTTTCCATGCAAGGCTTCACTGACTTGTGCAGTGCTTTTTGTTTGGTTGCCTGTCCTCTTTTCCATTTACAGTCGAGGGTTGTATAATATGATTCCTGAACAGTCCCTCACTGCAGCCACATTGGCTTCTTGTTCTTGTTCTCTATTTTTGAGAGTATATACAATCTGTGGTGCCTTAACTATGGTGTTTTTAAGGTTTTCCTACCTGTCTTACGTGCTGGCTCTTTTTATTTTTAACACTTCTTTTTATTAGGCCTTACATTGTTTTCTTGAAATCTACTATCTTTACATCACTACAGTCTAGGAACCTCTTACTTAAATTCAGCATAGCAAGGAACTGTTGTCAAGCTGCTGTTTTTAATTAGTTCCTTTTTGTTGGTAAATTGATGATCTAGGACTGCTTCACCTCCAGTTTCAGTATCCACAGTTTGGAAATAAAAACTGTTTTGTATGCAATTTAGATGGCTCTTTGATGCATGTTTGCCTGTTCTGTGTTTGTTACCCAGCAGATGTCTGGGTAGTTATAATCCCCATGATTATAGAATGCTCTGGGTTTGAGTACCCTGAAAGCTGGTTTGGGATCCTTTTTAGTTCTTCTTCTCTCCCACACCTGGTGGTCCACTCTTGTTTCTCCTTCATTTTTCACTGGCTGTGTCCTATCTCAGAGAACATTTAGAATGACTGTTAGATTTCTAATGGATTAACTGAGTACTGGAGAAGCCGAAGAATATTTGTTCTTTCACATTTAAATGTATTGCATAGAGTAAATAAGGTTCTGTGAATATTTAATTTGAGTGAAAGACCCATAATTCCTTGCAATGTTACTTGTATGAATAAGACATAATTTCCCATTCATTGCCCTCCTTGGTTTTTAAAAGGGTTCTTGAACTCTTTCCAGCCAAACATAAG
This sequence comes from Caretta caretta, assembly GCF_965140235.1. NCBI lineage: Eukaryota > Metazoa > Chordata > Testudines > Cheloniidae > Caretta > Caretta caretta. The sequence continues at coordinate 196,786,155 of NC_134207.1, read as the reverse complement.
CCTTTGCGCCAAATCGCGGTCCCAGTGTCAAAGGACGTAAATAGAACCAGAATTTGGTTCCTTCTGCTCCCTTTCCCACTCTGCATTTGCTTCCTCTGCATCATTTCCCATGTAAGAACTCTCCCGTCTGATCTTGAGGTCCCATGTAGTCTTTGGTGTCTCACACAGCATCAAGTGATGATGATTATTTAGGCAAGGTGTTTTCATGAAAGACACTATTAAAAACAGTTGTGTTTAATTTTCATAAGAGACCTTGGTGAGCACCAGAGTAGCATGCAGGCTATCACAGCTTCACACTCAGCGAAAGAGAACCTGTTGTTTTTCTGAAAAACAAGCAGGAATCTGTTCCCCATTCCTCAGTAAATCAATGAGGATATTTTTAATCAAGTTTATTACAACTGTGCCTAAGGACCAACTTGAAGTATGAATTTCTAGTTACTTAACACCAAACAGAAACAGTTTGCAGAGCACTGTAATTAATGAAGGTACAAACAAATCGTTCCACCTACATTAAGGTGTACAGTAGGCGTAACAATGTGAGGAACAAATCATAGCTTTGACTAAGGCTTCAATTCTGCAGCAAGCTTAATAAAAGCATAGAAGTCTCCCATTGCAGTATTGGGGCCTTATAGTGTCTCAAGTGTACTTATTCTATTCAGAAATTTTCTGCCCCTGGCAGAAAATGTCATGGTGTTTAGTAAAATAAGTATTTGATGTCTGCTAAATGATTCTTGGTCAGTGCTTGACTTGTAACATAGATGTTAAGCTAGACTCAATAACCTGTGTATTGTAGTTGGCAAAGAGACCCTGACTTTTTCTCATTCAGTAGGATTATGGAAGTGTTTGTGTCAAGGACATTTTATGGGTATTCAAAAGCAGTTTCACTCAGCACTGATGCATGGACTGGATTGTTTTCATTGCTTAATGTAGGGGAATTGCCTGAACATTGTTTTTGCTGCTGTTCTTGATGTGACCAGAAAAAGTGCAGGTTGAGTCTTGAAGTATGTTGCAGACGTACAGTGGGGAAAATAATGTCGTGTTGTGTATCTAAAAGATCGGTCTATTGATAAAGCAGGTGACTAGGCAGACTCTTAGTTGCTCTATAACATTAGATTCATCAAGAGGTATTCTAAAAGTAAGAGATGATGTAAATGTTCACAACAATTAGACGTACTGTACGAAGACACATCAGTAAGAACATTAGGATTCTCTAGCACAGTATGTGTAGTACCTTTGGATACTATAAGAAGGATAAAAGGAATTCAAATTTTAATGAAAAGTTTTTTCCCATCAAATGTCTTTGAAAAAATACTCCATTAAATAAGATATACATATAAGCCCCAATTTAGCACTTTAGTCTTCTCTATTTAGCACACAATTGAAGTTAACCACATGCTTATGTGGGTGCTGAACTGGACCATAACTGATTGAAGGAGAACATATTTATGAGTACTCACCCAGCAAAATGTTCCGTTTTTTGATGTGGGTATTACTTTTGTATTGGCAGTATCTCCTGCGGTTCCCTACAGTTTGTATAGGGAATGCTGCAAATCCTGTGCTAATGTTGTTTACTTATCTAAAGGAATTGAAAAGATTTTAAGAGCCACCACTGTAATACACTGGAGAGAATTTTCAAGTGTTTGTAAAAATATTACCCTTATATAGCTACCAAGGTCAGTGACTGAATATGTTGTTTTCCACTTTATCAACAGCTTTCAATAAGATTAGTGCTCACCAATAGACTTTGCTCACTCAAATCCTCTCCTTTAAGTCATTCTCTACTACCTTTGTGACTTGTGTGCTCTCCTGCTTCAAGTGGAAGAATGTCTTTGTATAAAAAGTCAATCCATACAGATGAGCTGCAATTCCATGGGAGCGTATCGCACTGAGCAACTATTTCATGGATGTGACTTCTGCAAAAATCAACATTGTGCAGCATACACAGGTTATCTGTGAATGGTCTTAATGTGCATCTCTTGCTGGGATCTTGTCAGGATGTTGTTGGAAACACCAAATATTATGCCTGTTAGGTTAATACATTGTTTCATTACTTATAATTGTAAACCTGGTGCAATTTAAAGAAAAAAACGCCAAACATAATTAAACAGATGTTCATTCAGTAAACAATGTTAGTGTTCTTTATTTTCAGAAAAGAACAGCTTCAAAATTAGTATCATTTAAAGGGTCATGTTCAAGGACCTTCTTAGGTTGCTATTAGGCCTTAAAATTAACTCAAAATAAATTGAGAGTTATCTAATGTGGTAGCACTTTCCTTAGTGGTTACTGGAAAAGGGGGGAAATGGGATTTTGCCCTTGTTTCCTGCTTTATGATGATAAGGGGGATGAGAAGTATTTATTTTTTCTTTACATTTTGTTGGTTTTGTTTTTACACTGGAAATTCAGGCCCTGTCTAGCCTGGAAGAAACTCTGGTGACTGTAAAGCTAGTGAAACAATGACATCACAAGAAATGAATATGCAAGTTGAGCTATTAAGAGAGGGAAGGATTTGTAGATAGGCTTTCATGTTTTTTGTTTGTTTTTGTCTATCATTTTGAATGAAGGATATCTTTGTTAAAAATTCAACACCTCACCCCTTTAATTAAAGTGTTAAAAACTCACAATAACATTCCTTGTACATCCAAGTTGTCCTCCAGGGCAGACCAGAATTTACTTTCCTAATACTTCTTAGGTTTAAAAAAAAAAAAGGAAGTCCCTTCCTTTTTTAAAAATAACAAATTTTCAGGCCCAATTCATATATCATAAAGAAGAAAAACAAAAGAGGACACAAGCTCGGCTAGATAAATAAATCTTTTGCAAGTCCTGTCATGTTTCTTTCCATGTGTAGTTTCCTTTAAGAGAATGTAATGCTCATGAAATGGTCTGAATTAACAATCTTGGAGAATGAGGTTCTCTGTTTATCCACAGACTGTGGGCAGAATGGGTAGCAGAAGCAACGATGCCCAACGATATGCCCAACGATGCCCAATGGTGCCCAACGATATGCCTCACCTTGTTGTGAAGAAACTACTTGTACATGTGAAATACCCTCCTGTGACTTTTTAATCTTTTGCCTCTGAGTTGAACCTGCCATCAAGTATGCCAGTTGTGATGGGATTTTTTTTTGGATTTGGACATTTTTTTGCTGGGAATGATCCTGAGCCACAGCAAACCCTTCACATAGGCTACCACAGAGCCATCAGACAGTAACAACTGTTGATTACTATCAACCTGTGCCAGATATGAACTGGTGACTGAGAGGCCTAAAGGCTCCTGATTCATCCCTGCGTTGCACCTTGTGTAGTCATTAACATCTGTATAAAGCAGGTAAAGAATACAACCAAATCACAGTTCTGCACTCAATGGTAGCTTTTTATACTCATTCTTTGCTACTTTGCACTGGTGTAAATGACAAGACAGTGAAGAATCAGGCCCTTGATAGCCAAGTCCCTGAACGAGTTAATCTTCCTGCTATTTTCAGATCCTCCTGCTGATCCCGAGGGCTGACAGGAATCTTTGTTCGTTCATATTTCACATGGAACTTTTAGAAGTACAACAAGAAGCAGAATGCTGAGTCATGCTGAAAATTACAGAGTTCCTAATCAGAAAAGCATGAAAACCATTCCAGGGACATACCTATTTTGGTCTCAGGGTTTAACTGTGAGGGAAATAAATAACAAGACACAATGTATCCATCTAGTTTTAAAATATATTCCTCAAGGTTGACTTGAAAACTCTGTGCCCAATCCTAAAAGTCTTCTGAACATGCAATTCCCATTGGGGGGAGGGATAGCTCAGTGGTTTGAGCATTGGCCTGCTAAACCCAGGGTTGTGAGTTCAATCCTTGAGGGGGCCATTTAGGGATCTGGGGTAAAAATTGGGGATTGGTCCTGCTTTAAGCAGGGGGTTGGACTAGATGACCTCCTGAGGTCCCTTCCAACCCTGATATTCTGTGATTCTGTGATTGGGTCCTTAATCTGAGGACTTCAGCCTCTTGGATTTGCTATCCCTGTGTGTAGATAAAATTCTGACTACTTTAGTACACCCTAAAGTTTGCCAGGTACAGCATATTGAATTTAAATCCCATGTCTCACAAAACATTTCTTCTATCTTTCAATGTAATACCCAAATGTCACAAGACAATCCCCTTCTTGATCACCCTCCTATGGCAAACAGATGTACCTGCCCCAGTTTCCCTTTTTTCCACCTTTGAAAGGAACATAGTCTCTTACATTGGCAAATTCAATGTTCTTGGCAAATTCAAATTCTTTTAGTCATACAAAGTGCCACAATATGCATATTTATCATAGTGAAAGCAGTTCCTCTCAAAACCCTAAAGTAAAACAAGGTTACAGTGCAGCAGCTCTCAATCTGTTTCAAAGGTCACCATCCCCAGATCACCCAATAAAGAGGAAAATAGGAAGGAGTTATTTAAGTATACTTGGAACAAAAATTTCTAACAGTGGTATTGGTCCATTACTAGATGGAAATGGTAGAATAATGAATAATGATGCAGAAAAGGCAGAAGTGTTCAACAAACAGTTCTGGTTTGTATTTGGGGGGGAAACAGATGATGTAATTATATCATAAGATAACACTTTTTCCATTCCTCTAGTGTCTCAGGAAGATATTAAACAGCAGCTATTAAAGGTAGACATTTTTAAATCAGCAGTTCTGGATAACTTGAATTCAAAGTTTTAAAAACTGGCTGAGGAGCTCACTGGTCCATTAATGTTTATTTTTCATCTAGTCTTGGAACACTGGGGAAGTTCCAGAAGAGTGGGAGAAAGCGAATGTTGTGCCAATATTCAGAAACAGTAAATGGGATGCCCTAGGTAATTATAGACCTGTTGGTCTGACATTGATCTTCAGCGAGATAATGGAGTGGCTGAGAAAGGAATTGCTTAAAGAAGAATTAAATCGGTAGTGGGCAATCTGCAGCCCGCGGGCCACAGGTTGCCCACCACTGAATTTAAAGGAAGGTAATATAATTAATGCCAATCCACATGGATTTATGGCAAATAGATCCTGTCAAACTGATTTGATTTTTCTATGCGATTACAGGTTTGGTTGATTAAAGGTAATAGTTTTGATGCAATATACTTAGATTTTTTCTAAGGCATTTGTCTTAGTACCCTGTGAGATTTTGATTAAAAAAAAACTAGAAAGAGATAAAATGAACATGGATTAAAAGCTGGCTAACTGATACCTCTCAAAATGTAATTATAATTGGGAAATCATCATAGAACAGATATGTTTCTAGTGGGATCCCACGGGGATCCCTTCTTGGCCTTATGTTATTTAACATTTTTATTAATGACCTAGAAGCAAACATAAAATCATCACGGATAATTTGAAGATGACACAAAAATTAGGGGAATGGTAAGTAATGAAGAGAACAGGTCACTGATTCAGAGCCATATGAACTGCTTGAGCTGAGCTCAAGCAATCAATATGCATTTTAATATGGCTAAATGTAACTGTATTTATCTAGGAGCAAAGAATGCAGAGCATACTTTCAGGATGAGGGATTCTATCTTGGGAAGCAATGACTCTGTAAAAGATTTGGGGGCATGTTGAATAATCAGCTGAACATGAACTTGAATGTTTAAACAGGGGAATCTCGAGTTAGAGTACGCAGATTATTTAACCTCAGTATTTGGCACTAGTGAGACCACTGCTGGAATACTGTGTCCAGTTCTGGAGTCAACAGATCAAGAGGGATGTTAATAAATTGAGAGGGTTCAGAGAAGAGCCACGAGACTGATTAAACGATGAGAAAACATGCCTTATAGTGGTAGACTCTAGGAGCTCAATCTATTTAGCTTAACAAAGAGAAAGTTAAGGGGTGACCTGATTACAGTCTATAAGTATCTACATAGGGAACAAATATTTAATAATAGGCTTTTCTGTCTAGCAGAAAAAAATATAATGCTATCCAATGGCTGGAAGCTGAAGGTAGACAAATTGATACTGAAAATGAGTACATTTGTAACATTGAGCGTAATTAACCATAGGAACAATTTACCAAAGGTCATGGTGAATTCTCCATCACTGGCTATTCCAAAATCAAGATTTCTGTTTTTCTACAGGATACTCTCTAGGAATTATTTTGGGGAAGTTCTAGGACCTGGGTTATACAGGGGATCAAACTATATGATCACAATGGTCCCTGCTGGCCTTGGAATCAATGAAGCTAATAGTCAATAACCATCTCCCACCCCTGTCCTCTAGCACTCTGTAGGCCAGCCATCTAAAAATTCCAAGACCTGCTTCTGTCCCATGAGCTTTCTCCTGTAACCACAGGTCAGGTCTCGGACAAGAAAGCTCCCTGCAGGAATCAGGGGCACCTCCTTCCCACAATACCTTTTTCCTGGGCTGCTCCTGCAGCCCTCCATTTGTGTCTTCTGCCAGAGAGTTCCTTACAGTGTTCCACTTTCGAGGCCTCCTTGCCTGTGAGTCCTTCCCCTACTCCTCAATACCTCTCTACAGAGTCAACCCTTTCCTTCTGGGTTCAGCTTACACTGACCTACCTGGTTTTTCCCCTCATTCCTAGGGACTTGTGCACAAGTCTTCCTGCAACTCAGCAGGGTTCCCCAACTCTAGCCAGCCCTTCCAGCAGCTTTCCTCAGAACTCATCATTGCACCCAATTACTGTTCTCCGTTCAGTTTCTTGCAGCTCTTTCCCTCAGGCAACTCTCTGCTGCTGCTCCTGTCTCTCCCCTGTTCTCAGTCAGCTCTCACCTGCCCCTTTCCAGTCCCTCTCTTTGGATCCATCAGTTAGCTCCTACCTGCCCCATCCTTGATATGGCCCAGGTGTCCTCTCAAGCCCAATCAGGAGGCAACTGATGAGTCACAAGTGCACTGCCCCCGCCCCCACACCTTCTTAAAGGGGCAGGTAACCCTGTGTCACCAACAAAGCGTTGTTTAATTCTGGAAAATCTATGGTGCTTCTTCATAAAAGATGCAGAATAAACTGGATAAACTCAAAATTTGCATTGCGCAAGCATTAATAGCTCTGTCCTCCTCGGACAGATTATATTTATGTTGTAATATGTAAATCATAGGAAAGGTTAGAGAAACTCCACCTCAGCTGGTAAAATAAAAGTCATTGCCCCTTTATTTCCTTCCAGGTTAAGTTCTCAAAGTCATTATAGAAGAAAACTCTCCAGTTTCACCATCCACCATCCTTGACGTTTCACATATTGATATTGTAGTCAAACTCTTCTAATTTACTTTTCCAAGTTTTATCTTCCCTGAGGAATGAGACAAAGGTGCCATCCTAGCCTGTGTGAGAATCTTCTAGAGCAGCTCTTTTAATCTCTGTCTCTTGCAGTCTCTAGGAAAAACTTGGAATTATGGAAGTGATAATATTTTTGTAATTAATCCAGTCTCTTGTAGATTAGACCCATATTCTGCGTCGTGGCATGGTGCATTTTGAACCCGAGCCAGTGGCACTTCTAGCAACAGCAGCAGTTGCTGCAATAGGCTCTGGCTTGCCCTGTAATACTTTGAGGCCCAAAAGAATATACTTTGGTGGCAGAAGATACTTACTGGGCATACTTCTCTTCTGTAGCTTTGTGAAAAGATACTGTGCTTGAAGAAGTAGCCAAAGGCAGAAGTACTTTGAATATTGAAAATCCTGGGGATTAGAGAGACCTAAATGGATGTCATTTTCTCAGTCCAAGCACATCTGAGTTAATTTTAAAAGTTTAGACAGTGTGGGGTAAATTCTCATGTTGTTTACACCCATTTAATCCCCCTAAAGGTTAATGAATTCGATGCATGGGTGTAACCTAGAGCAGACGTTGGGCCTGTCTCTTTAACATGCCAGAGTGCTAAAGCAAGTGACACAAGTATACAATTGAAACTAACTGGCAATCAGGGATAAAAAAGCTGCAGTCAATTCTGACTTAATGAAAAGGAATTTAAATGATCTGGAAATTCTGAATTACCCTTTGAATATTTTCCTTATAAAATCAGTTTATTGTGCAGTTTTAAATTACAAGGTAGTATATCATAAATGACAGTGGACAGTGCACGCAATATAGTATTAAGACTTTTAAGTCTACATCAGAACTACTGTATGTTGTTTAATGTCCTAGTCAAATTATGTGCTTTATTCAAATGCAAATGGGAAGGAAATGAGGAGTAGCTGCTGTTTCCTAGATCTACTATAAACTGCTTAAAAGGCTGGGGAGGTTGGACTAGTCAAAAGTTTTGTCACTATTGGATGTCTGTACATCCTTTGAAGATTAAAAGTGCTATATAAATACTAAGAACTATTTTTTTACCTCTGTTACCCTTTGAGCATCAGCTATTAAAAGAACTAATTCCTGACAGCAATTAGGCTCAGGGAATAGTAAGAGTTTGCACATCTGTCTCTTCTATCCAAAGATCTTAAAAGCACTTTCTTAAAAGTGAGTAAATTTAGTCTTACAACACTCCTGTGAATTATTATTAGCCATATTTAACAGATTAGGAAACTGAGGCACAGAGAGACAAGGTGATTTGTCCAAGCTTCCAAAGAGTTTTTTGTGCAGCTGGATATATGTTGCAGGTAGAAATGGACAGGAAATTTTTGGGGGTTGTTTTTTGCCTCGTAACATTTTTTGATGAAAACAAAATTTCATTTACATCAGATTTCTACAAAAGTTTCTGATTTTCTTCAAAACACCTGATTTTTTTTCCCGATTTTTTTGGTTGCTGAGAGCTGAAAATTTTTTGGTTCCTGAAAAAACCCCATAAAATTTTTTTCAAAGAGACATTTCCCACAGAAATTTCTGATTTGAGGAAAAGGCCAGTTTTCATTGAACACTTTAACCAGCCATTTTGACCAGCTCTAATTCCAGATGTCTTGACTCCTAATCCTGTGTCTTAAAGCCATGATCATCTTTGCTCACTTCTGAACAGAGTCATGCAATGCTCAGTGTATCCCCTGACACCTTAATGTTGGTGGTCAGGGTGGATGCCTTTCTTGACTGCCTGATAATCAGATAACAGCAAATTATCAAAAGATCACATGGAGGCCGATTAAACTGGAAATCTCTTTGCATGTTGGCTCTTTCTAGAGATTAGCCACTGAGATGAGAGAAGCCAAAAAAAGTAACTCTCTTGTCCCATCATGAAACAGATTGGAGAAAATGGAACTCCCCCTATAACAGCAGTTTTTATAAACCTTCCTCCCACATCCTGGATGAGATGTTTTTTAAAGAGCTTCTATATTTAATTTATCTATTGAGATGTTTTACAATGCTCACAACTGTAACATCTTAATGTCTTACCACTTCTGAAACCAATAACAATCTGGATCTCTTTGGACTTGACAAATGCAATTTTACCCCACTCAGACCCATTCAGAATGCTACCGCTAGATAATATTCCTCGCTCATTGCTTTGATTATGTCACCCCTTTGTTTGCATTCCTACACTGGCTCCCCCTTTTATATCGCATCAAAAATAAGATGCTTATATTCATTTTCAGGGCTCTTCACAATCAATACCCACCCTACCTATCATCCCTTATTTGATACGGAGCTGTTGATGCTCGCCTTCTTATGATGACAGCCTCCATTGCCCGCTTGTTAAATTTTCAAACCTGCTTTCTCCCACGTTGCCCCACATGCTTGAGAGGAACTTTCCATAAATATCCACAAAGGTACCTCATTCTCCACCTTCAAATCCCTCTTCAAAATTCTCCTTTTCCGTGATGTATACAAAAAAACTTGATGACAACTAGGCTGCTGGTGTGCAGAGACCACTGCCTATCTTGTTGACCAATACTGTCTTATTATTTCCTTGTACACCTCCATCTAGTTGTCCCTTGTCTTATACTTAGATTGTAAGCTCCTTGGGGTAGGGGCTGTCTTTTTGTTCTGTGTTTGTACAGCACTTAATACAGTGGGTTCTGGGTTCAGAACTAGGTCTCCTCAGATATATGGTAATATGAATAAATAATAATAATTAGTAATAAGGTGTGAGTTGGTTTGGATGAGGTAAAGGGCTTTTAAACAGTAGCAAAATCTCAGGAAGGGGTTGGGGCAGAGACCGTGCGTTGGTGGGGCATGCAGGTCAAGTGCCCCCACTCCCAAAGCAGCTGGCCAAGCAGGGAGTGGAAAGGATGGGACCAGAGCTGGAGTGGAAGGGATGGGGCCAGAGCCTCTTCCGGCCACGCTGGCACATTGCCTGGTGCAGCGCAGCGGCTGCCTGGGAGAGCGCCTGGCTGCGGTGGCAGCGGGCTACTCCCTGCCCAGGCTTGGCCACTGGGGACAGTGGCTGAGTGAGCTGGAGTCCCCTCTCCCTCCACCCGGCACATTCAGCCCCTGTCCCCAGGCAGGGAGCAAACTGCCGCTGCTGCCCCTCCCCAGCCAGGCTGTTTTCCAAGCAGCTGGCTATGCTGCACAGAGCAGCGAGCAGCTCCGTCCCACACTCTGCCCAGACCTGGCTGCCAGGGAGAGCAGCCAAACATACTGGGGTAGGGGGACGGTGAAGCGGGAGGACAGAGCCCCTCCCCTCCATAGGTAAGGGAGGGCAGGGAGATTGTGGGGGCCCCAGGCTGGGGGCAGGGTGGGGAGGAGACATGTGGTGCGGTCACGTGTCCGCCCCTTTAGCTTGTGACCCCCTAGCATGGGGAGGCACCAGTTGTCTCTGGACCATTGGGAAGATTCTAGATGGAAGATGTAACAGGGAAAAAGAGAGAGAATCTCTAGGGATGATACAGTTTTTCCTCATTCTGAACATTAGTGTTAGGAGAAGGTGACTCTTTCTGAGGTTCTTCACCATTGTCAGATGACAAATGTGGATGGGAGAGTCTTTACTGGGGAGATGCAGAGCATGGGAAATGGAAATCTCAGTTGAGTTTTGCAACTCCTCATCTGCAGGGTTTTTTATTTTATGTCTTATGAATTCTGAAGGGCAGGGTCTGTCTTTTATTGTTTGTGGTGTTGTCAGCACTTAAGATTTTATTGCACATTTCCTGCTAGTTGGTATGTTTCTATAAGAGAATGTCAGCTTTCATTTTTTTTTAAAGTAAGTTTCTAGACATCATGGTTGCAGAGAAAAGCAGAAAAATGTGACCCAAGTGACCACTAAAGGCAAATCAAAAGAACCCCACATTCGTTGTTTAAATATATCGTGATTTTTTTTTTTTGAGGCTTGTCTCTGATTTTCAAACTGTTCGGGTATTGGCAGTTCTTTGTATGTTTGTACAGTGCCCAACACAACAGGACATTGGTTGCTGCAGTAATGCAAATAAAAAATTAATAATCTGCAACTGCCAATGTCTTTTTATTTTCCAGTCAGCCACAAATATTATCCACTGGCCTGTACAGTCCAGCTCCATCAGACATAATGGCGAGTAGGGAAAATCTTGATGCTGTACAGTAACACAACATAAATAGAATATTCTATAGAGGGATGAACAGTCTTTCTGCTCATTTTTAAGGGGATTTAATTAACAGTCACACTTTAATATCTAACATCTACAAATGGCAGAGACCAAGGTATAAGGAAGCATATTATAGCTGGCTGGCTGGCTTGGTCAAAACAAAACCCAACCCTTGTCTTTCATATTGAAGCAAATCTACCAGAGTGCATAGAGAAAGATTTGTCTTTGAGGGATGATGTGAAAGATAAGTAATATGTCAAATAAAAGAAAAGATATTACATTTTTTGTTCCTTGGGGAAAGGGTTTTAAAAAAAGAACTTGAGTCTTTCTAGCCAGAGCTGCTTTCCTTTGACTTGCCATGATTTAGATTCATATAAAAAGATCTATTTGAAAGAAGCTTCTTTAACTATAGGGGCAGGTTTTTTTTTCCCAAAGCCTTTTGTAAATGAACAAAGTAACCACTTGTCACATACACGGACTAATGAGAGTTGAGTGTGGGTTTTAGTGTTCATTCATATGCTTTGTGTTCAGCTAGTCGTAAGTTAAATCTTTAGAAATCACACCACAGGAATCTTTTACATGGGAGTGGGGGGAAGAGAATCTGTTGAGATACTGAGAACTGTTGGGCGGAAACTGCTCTTTACAGGCTTCCTAATCTGCAGTTCAGGAAATAAACACACACAGGAAGTCATTTAGCCTTTTCGTGAACTTATAGTTTATACAATGTCTGATAACCAAAGCATTCTTTGTATTTTTAAACTTTTAAAAATAAAATTAAATAAATACAGTATGTGCTATGGGTGCCAATATGCACTATAACTTCCAATTTGTACCAGCCATCTAAATATGGTATTAAAATGGGAAAGATGATTAAAACTGTCCACATCACCCTCTCTATGTTTTCCCTTCCTTCCCTTGTCTTGCTATTTAGCTATTTCCCCCTCCCCAACAAAACCCAGAACCAAAATATTAACAAAATATGGGACAAAATGTGTCTTTTTCAGACCATCACTCTGCTGTGTGTTATATCCTTTCCCCTTACCCTCTGTCTGTCTTGTCCACTTAGGTTGTAAGCTCTTTGGGACAGGGACTGTCTCTCATTCTGTATAGTGCCTACCACAAAGGGGCCCTGATCTTGGTTGGTCCCTAGTTGTTGCAGTTATAAACATCATAATAATAAAGTATTACTGTCCTCTACACAACTATATTAAATTATTTTGATGTTGAAGGGAGTTTATATTCTGGGAGTTTATATTCATGATTGCCTAATAATGGACATGTACTTAATACAATCTATATATAAAATATAATCTGTGTTCTTGAAAAAGGTGGTTAAAAGTAAGTTAAACTGCATTCCTCAGAGTGCAATTTATGATGGCTCCATCTAAACATACCCCAACTACTAGGATCACCATTTTAACGCTAATTTAGTATGTCCTTTTGACTTAAGCCATATTTTCCATTTTCCTTTATGATATATCGGTTTTACTTGAAGGCACATTTGTAAGGATTTCTAAAGAATGTTGAGTTTGATTTAAAAAAAACAACAATAAAAAAACAAGATCACATCCTGTTCCCATTAAAGTCAATGGGAGGTTTAGCTGTTGACTTCACTGAGAGTAGAACTGAGCATATCAAAAGTAAAATTCACTGGTGTAATTTGAATCAATGAGTGCCAAATTTAATTTCCTTTCCCCTGTGAAGGGGAAAAAACTGTAAGGAAGGAGAGAAGAATAAAATGAGAAATATGTTCAATATTTGAATTGCTTTGGAATCCTGGGCAAATTATTTGGTCAAAAATGTATCCTGTTTTTTTTGAGGGGAGGGGTAGGGGGGAAAGAGAGAGAGAGAAGGGAGGAGAGATGGACTGCAAAGGCTGAAAGTGATTTTATTTGTTGTCTACAAGACCAGTGCTTATCAATTAAAATAGTTCTGAGGTATATTTTACAGTGGAAACAGCATTCTGTAGTAAAAAGTTTAACATACCAGGAAAGAACATACATGATTATGGGTGCATACACAATTTGGGTTAGTTTCCCACATCTTGTAGATGAAGTATCAAGTTTATATTTTCAATGGGTGTAGTTGACGGTAGCAAATATATTATGGCCATACTTTTCAAAAATGGCAACTAATTTTGGGTGGGTCAATTTTGGGGGGCCCAGTTTAACAAATCTTTGGTCCTAAAGTCTGTTGTCTTTCGTGGGAGATTGCAATTTTGTAAAATTAGGGACAGCTTTGTAATATTTTGCCTTGCCCCAACCCATCGTATTTTTCCTAGAAATGGAATCACAAGATCTGAGGAAACTTTCTGAGCACTGGTGCCAGATTATTCACTTTGAAGCTGCCTTAATTAGTCATTGGTACAGTAGATTTCAATTTTCAGTTCTTACCACTGAAAGAAACAGGAAATTTCAAGTATCAATCTTGTGAAGTAACCTTATATGTACATTTCAAACAACTCCTCAAATCTCTATCACCATTACATTCTCCTCTTGATGTGTGGCCCAGTCTAAATTCCAAAGAATCATTTAGTCTTCTATATTTACTGTAGAACAGTGCTACAAAATGCCTTTTATTTTTTCATCCTAAAAGGGTGCCTCTTTCACTTTCTTAATGGGAATGCTCCTCTTTGTTCACAGATAGCGTGCTGATATGTGTGTTTATTAAGTTTAGTAGGACTGTTTGTAATATATTCTAAAAACTATTTTTATATTGCATTTTTCTTTCTTTCTTGATAGTCCAGCTCCACAGTGAGAACGTACCAAAACAGTAAATCAAGAGTGACCATGAGCCCTGGCTTTAGCTCACAATGGAACAGCAGCCAACCTGCTTGGAACACATACACCTTTCCAAGAGCAAGCTTGCACTACCAGTCCCATGCCAGCTACACTTACTGTGCTGGACACCCTGCTGTAAGTAATTAGCCTTTTATGTAGCTACATGAATGCTCTACGTTATTCCCCAGAAGGCAGAAGTTCTCAGTACCACAGTCTGACAACTCAGTGGACTATGTCTGTGTTCAGTCTGTCCCAGTGTTGTTAGAAATGTTTGTTCCCCAGCTGGATTAACTGTAAGCTTTGGAGAAATTTCGAATGATTCTAAGACAGAAACAGATGTGAATTTCTTATTGCTCACTAGAAATGTTTATAAAAATTCAGCTTAGCTTCATATTAAACTATTGTTATGAACGCTGGTTGCAATTTAGGGCTGTGGGGGGGATGTGTGGAAAATTATTTGTTGCTCCCTTCTATTTTCCTTGAGGGTTGCTATTAGATAATTGAATTCTTTTTTGCTTAGGAGAGCGTACATTTTAAATTATGTGGAGGAGTCAATAAAGCTGGGTGTCTCTTGTCATCATAATAGGTTTTGCTAATATTTATTTATTCATCATCATCTCTAGTGAACACAGTCTACCATCACTAAGCTAAGCCTGCTCTCCTTTGTAGTTTTCATGAGCAGGTGGCTAAAAGAGGGGGAGAGAAAGGAGGCGTGTAACTATTATTGCATGTTCTATTTTGACAGCTGTGAAAGGGTCACAGTTGATGGCTATTAGAATCGTATTTGCTCATTTCTGAAAAGCTAACTGCACATAAAGCCCAGTGGCTCTTTTAATTTCGGCTTCGGGAGATCTTCAGGTTTGAGCAGAACAACAAGGAGAAATCTTGCTAGTGTAAGCAGTCTGTCCTTTCTTTGGCTCTGCTCTTGTCTTTGGTCTCTTTTAATTTTGGGACTTCTTTAGAAATTCTAAAGGGCAACGTTTTAATATCTTAACACTGTGCCACTTATAGCTTAGGAAGCTTTATCATCCTCTTGTGCCTTCTAATAGGAAAATTTTAAAAAAACCTGATTTATTGGAAGGTGCAACTTAATTTACAGGAGAAAATTTATGATGTGTGATCTGAAGACACTGTTGCAAGATTTGCATGATCGATTTAGATTTAATGTTTTGTCAGCAAACTTTTAGCCAAAAAGTTGCTTAGAAAATGTCTGACATAATAATTGTGATAAATGAGAGGAATTCTGCAAATCTGACTGCTTTTTAAAATTATTGAGATATCATAAATCTCTGTACATGCTGCTGTTTGCTATATTCCATTGTTCTGGGTTTTAGGAATTGTAAAAGTTGTTGGGGGAGAATGCTGGGGGTGGGGGAAAGGGAACACAGCTGGAAGCCTGTTGATCCTTCTGATTTAGAATGTTCTCTTAAATAAAGTGTCGTCGTAAAGATTTATTTTATATTCCATAGGTATTCAAACTGTCTCTGCCTCTCAAACTTTGATTAGTGATCATCATAAAAAATGCTTGTGAATTAAACCTAAAGTCTGATTATGTACTGTACAAAAGGCAGACAGGCAGAATACTACCCTACCATTAGATGGTGTAAATTCGCAGAATGCGGCTCTTCACCCTGCTACCATAGGTAGCAAAGTAGCAAGACAAGGTGGAGGAGGTAATATCTTTTATTGAACCAGTTTCTGTTGGTGGGAGAGAAGTTTTTGGGCTTACACAGCGCTCTTCTTCAGGCCACCTTGTCTCCCTAATATCTTGGGACGGATACAGCTACAATAACACTGCATATGTAGCAAAATGTCCGCCAAGGCATGAGAGCCTTTTTAGACCATTCTGCAGCTGCTCCTTCCTTTTTTTTTGAGACGAAAGTTGGTAGTCACTCAATTAAAATCGCTTTAGTCACATGTCATTTTGTCCTAGTCATCAAGGCAACAGACTCTTATATGTGGTTATTTGAAGCAACTCTTCAGTTTTGAAAGCCAGTCCAGCCAAGTGCTGGGTTGATAGCGATTCAGTACAAACAGAGTTGTGTAAACAAATGCCCTGATTAGAAACACCAAAAATAAAGAAAAGGAGGACTTGTGGCACCTTAGAGACTAACAAATTTATGTTAGTCGCTAAGGTGCCACAAGTACTCCTTTTCTTTTTGCGAATACAGACTAACACGGCTGCTACTCTGAAACCGAAAATAAATAGTTAAATATAAGAGAAGGCAACTGAATTGTTGTTTGCATTTAACTCTGCCTTTAGCATCCACAGTTGTTTCATAAAGCTTCTACGGTGCTTTGGCTGAAGTCAGCTGTGGCATTTTGTTGTGATGCCAGCTCACCAGTTAGCTGGACTCATTCCATGAAGTGTCAGCAGCAGGCTACAAGGGGTTAGACTGACAGTTGGGATAACACTATATAAGTGCTATTTCTTGCACACAATTTTTTCTCTATTCCAGCTCTTCACTGTTAGTGCCCCTTTATTTGTCTGCATATCTCTGAGAGTTTCCCCCACTGGCCCTATGCCAACATCAGAGTTCTCTTTGAACATACACAATTGGGTTCTTGTGGTGTCCTCTGTGTTGGTTTTTGCCTAATGTTTCATTTTTTGGGGTGGGATGAGAGTGTTTTCAAAGTTAGGAATAGCAGCCATGAAGGAAAACTTGTTGTTCTTCTTAGAGTGTCCTCTGCATGGTCCCACTCGCGAGATGCACCCATGGATGCGGCTCTGATGGTGATACCTCATAGCCGTGCTTGTTGAAGCATTCAGTTGCACTTCCTAACACCTCACCTCTCCATCCCTGAACGTTCTGAGCGTGAAACTATAAAAGGGGCCACCTCACTTCCTTCCAACCACAGCAACAGAGGGATGTGAACCTCTCTGGGTCCATCACACACGGATTCTTCTTTGTAAGAGAAAATCGTACGTTAGTGCAATATTCTTCTTAGGCATTAGTTCTAGTGTGAAGGTTAGTGTGTCTGGTTCATCTTTATTTTTAGAAGATAATTTTATTTCTTAGGTTAGATTAGTTAGTTTGGAGTTTGTTTCTGATCACCGGATTCATGGCAGATCCAAAAGCTAAAAGATGTGGCTTCAAGAGCTGTATCCCTTGCCCTGCAGTCTTCACCACAACAGATGTCCATAACAGATGCCTGTCATGCCCTGGAGATGGTCACTCTCCTTCAAGGTGCTCGATTTGGAGCACTTTTACCCCGAGGGCTTGCAGAGAGCACCAGAATAGGCTATCATCTCAGGACATGTTTTACAATTCCACAAGTTGATAGACAGAATGACGACAATGTTGAAACTTACTTTGGTCTCAACAGAAGAAACCTCCCACCCTGTTTTTGACATGGAGCTAGTAAACAGGAGCAGCAAATAGGAAGGTTTGTGATGAAGTTCTCCAGGTGAAAGAGGAGTGACTATGTGACCCTTGGAGTGAGTTTGTTGTCTGTTAGTGTGTTGGTTGTTATGTGCTTGCTTGCTTGCTGTGCCTGCTTAATTTAAGTTTATAGTGTGGTCTGCTTGGGGGGACTGTGTACTGGGCCTAGCAGGCAAGGCTGAGAGCTTCCTAACAAGGCTCTAGCCTGTCATTCTTTGATCTCTAATCCCTTTAGGATCCCTTGGGAGCAGGGCTAGCTCAGGGAGAACAGGGGTTTAAAAAGCCAGTTCATAAGTGACCAGAGGAGCTAGTGAACAGGGGCAACAAAAGGGAGTTTTGCAAGGGAGTTTAGAGAGGCAACGTAAGAGCCAGATATACCTAACAAACATTCTCTATACTTAGGCCAATTACCACCCCCCAAAAGGAAAAAAAAAATCCATGCACAAACAAACAAAAAATGCTTCCAGAGTAAAAATAATGCAGGAAGAAGTGCAGCAGCAGAATGAGGTTTATTTATTTATTTAACAGAATGATCCAGTTTTTTGCACTCAATGCAGTATGTCTGATTACCTGCCTTGTGGGCAGGTGCCAAATGTGTGCCTTGGCTGCAAGCAGCTCATGACCCTCAGTGACCAGTTCAGGCACTCTCGAGACCAGAGTGGGTGAACTGGAGGAGCTAAGGGAGAAAGAGAATTATAGACAAGACTTTCTGGGACACAGCAGAGTGTTCCCATCCACAGTCTGACAACCTCTGTGCTGCTGAGGAGGATGAAAGTTTCAGGGAAGGAGAACATCAAGCGGGAGTGGAGGGAAACGATCCCATAGTAGGGGCTATCCTTCCAGATGATGCTGTGGTATCCTCTTGCACTGAAAATACCCCTCCAAGGGAAGGAACACCAATGATTAGGAAGAGACAGCTAGTAGTAATAGGGGATTCAATCATTAGAAATATAGATAGTTGGGTTTGTGATGGCCTCATGGTGAATTGCCTGCCAGGTGCAAAGGTTGTGGACTTCTCGAGACATCTAGTTAGACTTATGAACAGTTCTGGAAATGAACTGATGGTTGTGGTATATGTAGGTACTTATGACATAGAGAAAAGTAGGAGTGGTCAAATTTAGGCTACTAGATAAGAGACTAAAGGCCAGGTCCTTCATAGTAGCATACTCAGAAATGCTCGCAGCTCTGACTGCTAGAAGCTGGGACTGAATGACAGGGGGTGGATCACTTGATAAATTGTCCAATTCTCTTCACTCCCTCTGATGCATCTGTCACCAACCACTGTCAGAAAACAGAATACTGGGCTAAATGGACCATTGGTCTGACCCAGTATGGCCATTTTTGTGTGCTTATGTTATCCTGGCTTCTCAATCTAAAAATAAAATTACTCTTCCAATTTTAGAAAGACTGTTGCAACCCGCAAAGGCAGTTTGGATTTCTCCTTCATCAAGTCAGGATATATTAAAAAAATAGCTGTCAAATTATACCAATTTCTCTATGAAGGATTTTCATTTTTTCATACTGACTCAACTCCTAATTCTTTAGTTGTGGCAGAAGCAGTCCAAAGTGTGAGAGGGGGACAAACACATTCCACATCTTCTCACATGGAGGGAAAGAAGATAGACACAATTACCTAAAAGGTGCTTTCATTTGGTTTGGTTGTTTTCAGGATGACACATTATCAAGATGTTGCATGATCAATACCACTTATGGAGGAAAATGGCCATATTTGCCAAAGTGCTTCCCACAACTTCCCATAAGGTTCCCACAAAGCAAAGGAACCTTGTCAATGCCTTGATAACAGATGGTGAAATAATGGCTAAACATTCTCTCTGAGTTATGTTTGATTTTATCAGGCTCTGCAGCAAGAACGGTCATGTCAGCTATCACATTATGCAGACATGCTTGGGTTCAATTGTCTACTCTGCCACCTGAAACTAAATTAAAAGTAGAAGACCTTCCCTTAGAAGGTGATGGGTTATTCAGTAATAAAACATGAAATACTAGAGAAAATGAAAGATAAGAGATCAGCTGAAAGATCACTGGGTGTCTACCAACCCCCAAGAAGAAGGAGCTCGGGACCAGTCTTCAGATACCTCTTTCTCTTCCTCATCTTATTTTTCATGAAGGCATCAGTTTCAATACCAACCTCCTCCTTCTCAGATGCAGCAGAGGAGGAAGTCTTTTAAGTCTTGAATGAAAGGGAAGCAATCTTCATATTCGTGATCAAATGTTAGACATCAAGTTGATGTGAGGATTGTTAGCATCAGATCAGTCTTCCACCACACCTCTTCACCTTTGGGAGGCCAACTTCCTGATATGTCAATGCTTGGACTCTACCACATCACAAAAATGGATTCTGGAGATAAGGTAAGATGGTTACATCATTCAGATCCTTTCCTCTCCTCCACCCTAGCCCCTGCACCTCCATTCCTAATCAGGGACTCCTCTCACGAGACCTGTTAAGATCAGAGCTTCACTGCCTGTTGGAAGCCATAGAGGAGTGCCAAGGGAATTCAGAGATCAAGGTTTCTACTCCAGGTATTTTCTGATACCAAAGAAAGATGGAGGGATTCATCCCATATTACTCTTGTAGATCTGTAGAAACTTAACTCCTTTATCAGAAAATTCCAATGCTGCATGTTGACACTAACATCCATCATACCCCCACATATACTCAAGACTGGTTTGCAGCTCTCAGTCTCAAAGATGCATACTCTCACATTTCTATCAGACCGAGGCACCACAAGTACCTTCATTTTCTGGTTTGACAAGACCATTTCCAATACAAAATCTTACCTTTTGGCCTATCTACTGTACGCCGGCTATTCACAAAATGTCTACCCATAGTAGCAGCTCATTTTAAGATGGAAGGGAATCATGGTTTATCTTTATTTAAATAACTGGCTGATCAAAACATCATCAGAGGAAGGTCTTTCCATGAACATAACTTACCTGTATTTCCTGTTTAAAACATTAGGACTTACAATAATCTAACAAAAAATTCTCTTCTCCTAAACAAAGCAACCCCTTTATAGGAGCAGTTATCGAACCTCAGATAGGCAGAGCCTTTTTCTAAAAGAGAGATTCCTGAAGTTTCAATCCGTCACAGTGGGGTGTCTTCAAAATCCTACTCAGAAAGTAGTTTTCTTTCTGCATCTAATGGGCCTCAGCCATTTATGTAACACCTTATATTTGGCTTAGGATGAGAAGTCTGCAGCATTCGCTGGGTTAAATTACAGACCAAACAAAGACAACATGTTTACGAGGTTGACCATCTGAAGAAAGATACTCCTATCCATCAAAAATGCGGAGGTTAGTTAAACAGAAATTAAAAGGTACAGCACCAAAAGTGAAATCCCTGCAAGCCGCATGGAAACTTTTTAAAGACACCATCCCTCTCATCCAGAGTGTGATAAAGAAGACAAGACAAGACAGTGTCAAAATAGGCTAGCCCAGCATGGGCAAATCAAAAAATGTTTTTGGACCCTCTTCAGCTCTCCATGGGTGTGTACAGACCTCTCCTGTTGTCTTCAGATTTATTAACAACAGGAAGGCTGAATTTATCCCCTTTCCCTGCTTCTTACTGCATGGGCTAGTGGATTCTAATGGATCTTGAGAACCCTGCCCATTAGAACTGCAACAGCTATTGGTTAACTCTAGAAAACCGTCAAGTAGAAGGTGCTATGATCTTGAATGCAGTAGGTTTGTGAAGTGGGCAAACAAAAAACCCATAGATTCACTAGTAGCACCAATTCAATATATGCTGGAATATGTCTTCTTGAGGTCCCTTCCAGACTTACAATTCTATGATTCAATGTCAATTAAATATCTTAAGGCTTCCTAAATGCTCCTTGAAAGTTCACCTGGCAGCTATAGCTGTCCACTATGCATTAACAGACAAGTCAGTTTTTGTGCATGATACAGTAAAGAAATTTATGAACGTACCTGTCTATATGTATCCACTGATACAGATCCAGTATTGTTGTGGGATCTCAGTTTAGTCCTTACCGAGATAATAGAGCCTCTTGGAGAGTGTTCTTTGTTTCACCTAATTATCAAAACTGCTTTCATCATAGCCATAACATCAGCTAAGTGCATGAGTGAACTACATGCCCGCTAATTCTCCATTCACCCTCTTTCACAAGGATCAGGTAGTACTTTGTCTTAATCCTAGATTCCTTCCCAACGTAGTGTCTGACTTTCACCTTAATCAAATGATTAATCTGCCAGTATTTCCCCCTAGACCTCACACTCTCATAGGTGAGCCACAGCTACATACGCTGGATGCTGAAAGAGCTTTGACTTACTGTCTTAACAGAACCAAGGAATTTAGAAAGTCTCCTAGTCTGTTTCACATGCAGAGAACCATCTCTTCAGAGATGTTATCCAGATGGGTTAAACTGTGCATGGAGAAAAGCTATAAACTAGGATCTGTTCCACTTCCTGTATGGATTAGGTCACACTCTACTAAAGCAGTGGTGCCTCCATAATGTCTTAGACATGTGTGAATTGCAGAAATCTATAGGACTGCAACTTGGAGCTCTATATATACCCTTACAAAACACTGCTCCCTAACCCTAGCTCAGTTTGGCAGAGCAGTATTTCAGTCAGGACTCTGTGTTCCACCTTCCTTGCATGAGGTACTGCTTATCAAACTATTCCATGCAGAGGACACTTGAAAAAATGAAGGTTACTTACCAGTAACTAGATCTCTTTGAGATGGTCTTGGAATATTAATGTTCCCCATCCACCTGCACCTCTTCCTCAGTATTCTAATGGAATTTTAGACCTGAGGAAGCGATTGGAAGGAACTGAAGTGGTCAGGACAACACCCACCCTTTAATAGTGGTGCCCTCCAAATGTTCAGGATGTGAGTTCAAAAAAGGTAGGAATGGTGTGTGAGCACTCCAATGGGCACCGTTATGAGGTGGTTGTAGAGTCAGATCCAAACCTGCCAGTGCACCTTGTGAGAGTGAATAGGCAGAGCCCATCATGAAGAACTCCAGTTACAGGTATGTAACCTTTATTTTCTAACTCAGATTTTACAGTATTGTACATTCCAAAGCAGTGAAGGTCTGTGTAAATGCCACAAAGACTCTGCAGGCAAAAACACAGAAATCAAATTCTTGTCCGAACAGAGCCCTTAACAATTTACTTTAACCATGTATGTCCTGATTAATCAGAAGAGGTGAAAGTGGCATTTTCTCTCTAACTAGATAATGTTACATTTTAAGGATCACTTGAGACTTTGTACATCTGGCTGTTAACTTGTAAATTTTTCCTCTCAGGGGAAGTCCCTGCATGATGATGATGTGATTTTTCCAGCTTCTGTGTTACCATGTTGTGTGATGCTGAGCTTTCCTTTGGTGATACTGCCATGTAGTATCTAAAGATATTTAAAGACTGATTTCATTTCCTGTAAGTGGGACTTGCAGAAGTAGAGCACCATTCTCAAGATCAGACTGGACAGCAGCACTCTTTCACTATTTGCCAAATGTTCTATGATAGGTCACATGTGATGCTATGTAGATCTGTAATAAAAATCATACCCTCATTTAACCTCTTTGGAGTTCAGTGGATATATGATGCACAGCCTGTCCAAAGCAGAGCCACTCATTTCTCTGGGAGGAGGTATGCTGTGCAATTCTGTTTTCCAGTGAAGTTTTTTGGCAATGTGGCAGGTGCAGAGAGAGACTTTGTTGCCCTTCGTTTGAAGAGTGTGGCTGGGAGGATTAAACCGTCATGCAATTCTGTATTTTCCCCCATCACTGCTAATTTCCAAGATATCTCTGTGAAACAGAAGTTGTCGCCTTTCTGATCTGCCCTGAGCCTCCTGCCTGGTTCATTTTGTAATGTCACAAACACTGGATTGTGGATTCACAGAATAGAGCAGGGCTGATTAAAGAGGCGAAAGCTTCCTCTTACACATGTATGTCTCGGTAATCAGCAATGATGGGAAAGGAAATAAATAGTACAGAACATATGAATAGAAAATGCCTTTCTAAGAACCCTTCTACTTCTCTTAACTGAGCTCTGAGAATCACTCTGCTTTCCCAATCTTTAACATTAACCCTTTCTTACCTTCAAGGACTTTCCAGCTGAGAAGTACTGGGTGGATTTGCTTTGCTGAAGCCACCACTGCCATTCTTTAACCAGACTTTCCTTGGAATGCTCTTGTTTGCCCTGCAGGATTCAGATCAGACCTTGAAATTGAGCTTAGGTTATGCACTCAGCAACACAGGGCATTGTCACAGGACCATTGAGCTAAATGTCTGTGTGATGGGGTATACAAAAGTCCACGCTGGAAAACAAGGGATTCAGGAGCAGCTGTGGGCCCATGCGGCTCTGCCTGGCCACACCTGCCAAACCTGCACGAGCTGGAGGCAGAGTTTAAAATGGGAAGCGGAGAAGCTCAGAAGGGGGCAAGCGGTGAAAGGAAACAGACCTCTGCTCTGAGCTCTGGGAAGGAACAGCCCAGGACTTCATTTCCTGACCCCTGAGAACCCTGTCCTGCCCAGGCCTGTAAAGGAGAGTGGTGACTGTTCGGGAAGGTCAGAAACTTTATTTTCAGTTCCATCCGTTAATTTACCCTGTGGGGAAAAAGGGGAGCTCAGGTAGGAAGTGATCCACGGAGGCAGCTAGTTAGCTGCACCCCAAGCTGCAGAATTTAGCTGCAGACCACTGGGTCCTGATTGGAGCCCAGATGCCAGGGTGGGCCTGGGTTCCTGTACCAACACCTACAAGTGTGACAACAATGGGAGTATACCCCTTGGTAGGGAATCCAGCTGGGGAAGGCCCCCAGTACACAAGGGTCCAGACCCCAAGTCCTGGAGCTAAGGAGAAAGGTCTGAAGCCCTTGTGGGCATCAAAAGATTTCTACATTCTTGGACCTTTTTTTGTGTGTACCCCAAAAGGGGTAGATTGGAATGATTGACCCGGCTGGAGGGTGAGCCGCAAAAGAAGGTATGAGACCCTACAGCACTGAGTTGTAGGGGAAAGGGGGGATATCAGGGAGGGGGACAATCTGCCACACCCTGGCCTAATGACTAAGTGACACTGCCAGTGTGGGTCACCTTTCACTGTCTGTTACAGGGCACTTTGATGCATTGTGTAAAGTACATCAGTGGCATTTTGAGCCATGAAATGAGCAGAGAATCTAACATAACCTTGCCAGCTTGCTCCCCAGCTTTAGAAGCCCTCTAGTCTGTACATGGCCAGGATGGGGTGAGGTTTAAAGCCAAAAGGCAGGGAGGTTTATCACTAGTAGTTAATTTTGTGTGGCTTCTGATGAGAAAACTTACAGAACACTGTAAGGGAAGAATTTAAAAGAAGAAATGAGCCAAGTGAAAATGGAAAGAATGGCAAATCTTTGGTTTTGGGTATTAAAGCAGATACCTTGGTATTAAAGCAGAGCTGTGCTAGTTAGGAGGAAAGTGAAAGGAGGATTGTGGTGATGTGAATATTCTTAATTGACAACAAGGGTGCAGGTATCAGTGGCAAGGGGAAGCTCTGTGATCAGTGCAATTACGAATGCTAACAGGTGACACACATTATTTATTGAGTTTATCTATTATCACTATGCACAGGAGCAAAGCCTCAAAATGGGAACTTATTAGGCTGCAAATGTAAAACACATGGGAGGAAAAATATTTCAAACTCCAAAACAAATATGTTTCTTAATGGACTTCCTTCTCCTTTCACACTTTCTTATAGCTGAGGCAAATTGTACCAGTGACTTGTAAGATTGCTTTCAATGCTGCCTCTTTAGGCCAGTTTTTCAAAGCAGCAATCACATGCCGTTAATTCAGATCGGATCAGCTGATCAGCTCAGGTCATTGTCGTGCTTTCATAATCGTTCATGTATGACAGTCCATTAAAAATTGGCCAGGCCTTTTAAAACATCACAAAATCCACAAATGTGTTTTACATTCAGCCTTTGAGTTAGCTGGGCATATTTGTTTTGTGTATTAACCTTTGAAATTGAGCTTCTTTCCAGGGTTCTAGGGAAAAGTCACTGGTAATATAGCAGTTTAGCCAAGGTAATTTACTGTATTTTACCTTCTAGAGAATTATAGCATAGATTAAACCCACCCCACCACCACACTTGGAAAATGTGTTAACTATAGGTTATGACTTCCTTTTTCTCCTACAAGTGGAGCATGCTGCAGATCCGGCCTGAGAGGCATGCAAAGGAGTAGTGCTGAAACTGCAGAAGACCCCCTCTTCGGGCCCCAACAGTGTTTGGCTTTTGAGGTCCAAAGCAGCAACTGGACGGTGACAAGGAAGATGGCCATTCTCTGCAGCATTGTCTCCCACTCTCCAAACCCATTGGCCTACCCGATGAAAGTAAAAGCTGGCCAAGTTACTAGCATGGGCTTCCCTTCCTGTATGAGCCATGCTCCAATGTGCACTGCACCCAGCAGGAGGAGCCTGTCAGGATTTGCAGATGCACAGGACTTCAAATTCCTGCAGATTTTTGGGGATCAGCAGGTTTGGTGGCTGAACACCGTTGCCACTTCCATGGGAGTGGAGCTCTCTGATACTAAAGTGAAGGGTGCTGTATAAAATCATGGGTAGAGGGAGATGTAGTGTACCAGGCCAACCAACAGAAGAACTCAGAGGAAATAGCATATGTAAATTCATGGAATTTCTCAGCCACTACGCGGGAATGATGTGTTATGGTCCTGACCCAGTTGCAACTAATGTAATTTTTTTGATTTCCGCTGTATGCGCCCATATTATATTTCTAAAATCAATCATATTTTTAAAACCAAAGAAAACTCCAAAAATCTAGACAAGAGGAGAGACTTGGGGAAGCAGTAAATACAGAGCCCAGGAAATGTCTATATATACAGCTACTATTTAAAAAAAAACAAAAAAAAAACCCCTGCTCTGATTTAAAGAAGGTTTTTTTTTAATTTGGCAAATAGGATCTTTCTGTTTCTATTTTGCAGCTTCTCCGTTACACATTAGATGAACAAGACAGGTTGTCTTTTGGATTTGTAAGTAAGGTGACGGCTTCCTCCACACCCAGAGAAAATCCTAGTATTAAAGCTGGAGAGTAGATGCTACAAACTCCCAATCTGTCACATGTTTGGAGACATCTGACAGATTTCGAAAGATTGATCATTCAAAAGGCCAGTAATTGTGTTGGTTTCTTTTTAAATAATTAAAATGCTCAGAAGATTTCCTTGTTGTTGTAATCAGCTCCTAAGGGTGAGGATTTTTGAGCCAGTCTCAACAAATACGGCTTTAAATAATTTTCCTGATTAGGAATGCCTCTTCCTCCTCTTTTATTTTTAAATGGGGATATTGAATTAATACAAATCCCTCAGTTCAATGCAGGTGGAATGGACAAATATTTTCCTTCTGCGCCTAGATTTGGTTCTTGTCACATGCAAAAGAGCTTTTGTTGATATCAGTGCTGTAGGTGGGATGATGTTCAACAACGTTTTCAGCAGTAGTTAATGTTTACATTTCAGCGGGTTGGAAAAATTTGTTAGAAAATGCTGACTTGAAAGACATTTCATTTAGAAAAAAAAATCAAAACAAAGCAATTTGATAAGGTTGATAAGGTTGAAACACTAACATTGTTTCAGTCATATTTTTCAATTTTACATTTTGAAACTGCTTTCATTTCAAATTTTTTTTCTATTATACAGTAAGTTATAATAAAGTCAAAATCAAAATGAAATGTTTTGATTGAACCAAAAAATTCATTTCAGGAGAAATTTTGAAATTTAGTCGTTTTTATTCCAATTTGGAACGAAAACAAATTTTGAATTTGTGGAATTTCCTGTGAAAAGGAAATTGCATTTCCCGCACAGCTCTGTTTACAACAGCCTGGTTCATTTGGGTTTTTCTGTGCCCTTTCTAGTCCCTTTATGGCAAAAACCTAGAAATGTTGGCACTGAAAGTGAGTTGCAACATGCACCAAAATCACAGAGATTTCCTCCTTTATGTAAACAAAAATGTTAAACCAGTGAGGCTCAAGACTTCTCCAGATTCCAGCACTGGGCATGTAAGCATTGTACTTGCTTACAATAAGCACGGTATTTCCACTACTGTATGGCAGCCCCTTTTTACTTATTTTTAAAGGGCAAACTTTTTGTAAAGGGTGGGGAGAATGTAGATAGGGGTTAGTGCTCTTTTCTTTTTTGCAATTTTTTAAAAAATTTCTTTGAGCCTTTCTTTGGCATATGTCACCATAGTATCTGAACACTTTATCAATCAGTTTAAGGAATGACACCTCAGAATCACCCCTGAGTGAAGTGTTGTTATCCCCATTTTATGGATGGAGAAATGAAGGCACATTGAAATTGTGACTAACCCAAGGGAGATGCAGCATGTCTGCAACACAGCTGGTAAAACCCCAGATCTTCTGGCTCCAGGTCTGTAGCCTAGTCAAAGATCATTTGTCCTCCCTCTTTGATGGTGTTGCTTTAGTCACTGCTTTATGCACAATGCTGAGATCTTCTGATCTAAATAAGAATAAAAACCCTCAGTCCTATTCTTAATAATTAAACCCATAGTTACATCATGATGAATCTGGCCCTTGGCCCCTAAATATAAACATTTATATTTGTTGTTTTTTATTACAGTGGCACTTAGAGGCCCCACCGAGACCAGGATCTCATTGTGCTAGGCATAGAATATCAGAGTTGGAAGGGACTTCAGGGAGGTCATCTAGTCCAACCCCCTGCTCAAAGCAGGACCAATCCCCAACTAAATCATCCCAGCCAGGGCTTTGTCAAGCCTGACCTTAAAAACCTATAAGGAAGGAGATTCCACCACCTCCGTAGGTAACCCATTCCAGCGCTTCACCACCTTCCTA
This sequence comes from Caretta caretta, assembly GCF_965140235.1. NCBI lineage: Eukaryota > Metazoa > Chordata > Testudines > Cheloniidae > Caretta > Caretta caretta. The sequence goes on along the minus strand of NC_134207.1, from coordinate 196,757,772 downwards.
GTGAAAAAGTTTTTCCTAATATCCAACCTAAACCTTCCCTATTGCAACTTGAGGCCATTACTCCTCGTTCTGTCATCTGCTACCACTGAGAACAGTCTAGATCCAGTCTCTTTGGAACCCCCCTTCAGGTAGTTGAAAGCAGCTATCAAATCCCCTCTCATTCTTTTCTGCAGACTAAACAATCCCAGTTCCCTCAGCCTCTCCTCATAAGTCATGTGCTCCAGTCCCCTAATCATTTTTGTTGCCCTCCACTGGACTCTTTCCAATTTTTCCACATCCTTCTTGTAGTGTGGGGCCCAAAACTGGACACAGAACTCCAGATGAGGCCTCAACAATGTCGAATAGAGGGGAACGATCACTTCCCTCTGTCTGCTGACAAAGCCCGTACTTATACTTATATGCTGTTAGCCTTCTTGGCAACAAGGGCACACTGTTGACTCATATCCAGTTTCTCGTCTACTGTAACCCCTAGGTCCTTTTCTGCAGAACTGCTGCCTAGCCATTTGGTCCCTAGTCTGTAGCAGTTCATGGGATTCTTCCGTCCTAAGTGCAGGACTCTGCACTTGTCTTTGTTGAACCTCATCAGATTTCTTTTGGCCCAATCCTCTAATTTGTCTAGGGCCCTTTGTATCCTATCCCTACCCTCCAGCGTATCTATCACTCCTCCCAGTTTAGCGTCATCTGCAAACTTGCTGAGGGTGCAGTCCACTCCATCCTCCAGATCATTAATGAAGATATTGAACAAAACCGGCCCCAGGACCGACCCTTGGGGCACTCCGCTTGATACCGGCTGCCAACTAGACATGGAGCCATTGAGCACTACCCATTGAGCCCAACGATCTAGCCAGATTTCTGTCCACCTTATAGTCCATTCATCAGCCCATACTTCTTTAACTTGCTGGCAAGAATACTGTGGGAGACTGTATCAAAAGCTTTGCTAAAGTCAAGGAATAACACATCCACTGCTTTCCCTTCATCCACAGAGCCAGTTATCTCATCATAGAAGGCAATTAGGTTAGTCAGTCATGACTTGCCCTTGGTGAATCCATGCTGACTGTTCCTGATCACTTTCCTCTCCTCTAAGTGCTTCAGAATTGATTCCTTGAGGACCTGCTCCATGATTTTTCCAGGGACTGAGGTGAGGCTGACTAGCCCGTAGTTCCCCAGATTGTCCTCCTTTCCCTTTTAAAAGATGGGCACTACATTAGCCTTTTTCTAGTCATCCGGGACCTCCCCCGATTGCCATGAGTTTTCAAAGATAATGGCCAATGGCTCTGCAATCACATCCGCCAACTCCTTTAACACCCTCGGATGCAGCACATCCGGTCCCATTGACTTGTGCTCATCCAGCTTTTCTAAATAGTCCCGACCACTTCTTTCTCCACAGAGGGCTGGTCACCTCCGCCCCATGCTGTGCTGCCCAGTGCAGTAGTCTGGGAGCTGACCTTGTTCGTGAAGACAGAGGCAAAAAAAGCATTGAGTACATTAGCTTTTTCCACATCCTCTGTCACTAGGTTGCCTCCCTCATTCAGTAAGGGGCCCACACTCTCCTTGACTTTCTTCTTGTTGCTAACATACCTGAAGAAACACTTCTTGTTACTCTTAACATCTCTAGCTAGCTGCAACTCCAGGTGTGACTTGGCCTTCCTGATTTCACTCCTGCATTCCTGAGCAATATTTTTATACTCCTCCCTGGTCATTTGTCCAATCTTCCATTTCTTGTAAGCTTCTTTTCTGTGTTTAAGATCAGCAAGGATTTCACTGTTAAGCCAAGCTGGTTGCCTGCCATATTTTCTATTCTTTCTACACATTGGGATGATTTGTTCCTGCAACCTCAATAAGGATTCTTTAAAATACAGCCAGCTCTCCTGGACTCCTTTCCCCCTCATGTTATTCTCCCAGGAAATCCTGCCCGTCAGTTCCCTGAGGGAGTCAAAGTCTGCTTTTCTGAAGTCCAGGGTCCGTATTCTGCTGTTCTCCTTTCTTCTTTGTGTCAGGCAGTGTGTCCGTATTCTGCTGTTCCTTTCTTCCGTGTGTCAGGCAGTGTGCGCACACATAGTAAGAGACAGTCCCGGACCCAAAGTCAGTCTACTTAGATAAGATGAAAAATGAGAGGGGAAACAGAGGCCCAAGGTCACACAATAGAACAGTGGCAGAGCTGGGAATAGATCCCTGAGTCCCAAGCCAAAGCCCTATGCACTGGGCCTTGCTATATCCTTGTATATTTCCAAACATATGGATGAGTCAAGTGTTCTCTCGCTGAATTTATACATTACCTGTATGATTATGGAAGAGTTTCCAGTAGATTAAAACTTCCAGATAAAAGCAGAGCATGATTGGTTTTGCCTCTTGCATCTGATCAGTACCTTTCTTCTGTACTCTGGTAACCTCTGATTAAAGACTTTAAACACTTGACATTTTACCTTTTGGAGTTTGTGGAGTCTCTCTCTAAAATGGTAGTTTTCAGAGTAGCAGCCTTGTTAGTCTGTATCCGCAAAAAGAAAAGGAGTACTTGTGGCACCTTAGAGACTAACCAATTTATTTGAGCATAAGCTTTCATGAGGTACAGCGGCAGTGCTTCCTTTGATTGTGTCTCTCACGCTAGGCAGGACTTTTTGTTTTTGTCTTCAGGATCTCGGTGAAAATTTCACTGCAGCTTTTTGAGATGCTTCTTTTTAGAGTTCCAAGCTGGATTGAATCGGTGTTTCCACGTGGCATTTCTTCAGATTCTCTGATTGGCTGAGCCTACTCCATGAACTCCCCTCTCTTGTACTGCACAAATGCCCATCTTTTTCTTTCCTTATGCATACATGTGGCTCAGCTCTGCAAACTCTGTTAGTTTGTTCAATTTTTTTTATTTACTCCTCTGTTCTCAAGGCTTTATGGGTCAGATTGTCCCTTACATGAGAATAAACCACATAAGGTGACTGGAAATTTTGCAAGGTTTCCTTTACAGAGCTTCTATGGCACTGTTCTGTCCAGGGTTTCATGCCCTTCTCTGTGACTCAACCTGTAGCGTGTTGTATTAATTTACATGAAATAAATGGGCCAAAGGTGTTAACATAACCCAGTAGTCACTGTCCAGCATTAAACAGTGTTAAATAAGGTCTGGGGTTTGCTATACAGAGACCTCAACCTGCTTAATACCATGACATTGGAAATCTTTTTACCCTTTTAATAAAGATACAGAAAAGAAAGAAAGTTAAATATTTGAAATGTCAAGTATTACATAAGGCTTTCATTTTAACAACATTTTTTGTTCCCTTTCCCTTTAGCTGAAGAGCGTTTTAAAAGGAACCCTTCTCTCTGCTTCTTTGACAGTCGCTTAGATCAGTGGTTCTCAACCAGGGGTCCAGGCCCCCCTTGGGTGCTGCAAGCAGGTTTCAGGGGGTCCGCCAAGCAGGGCCAGTGTTAAACTTGCTAGGGTCCAGGGCAGAAACCTAAAGCCCCGCCACCCAGGGCTGAAGCCAAAGCCTGAGCAATGTAGCTTCATGGGGGCCCCTGTGGCATGGGGCTCCATGCAATTGCCCTGCTTGCTACACCATAACCCTGGCCCTGGCTTTAATATGCAGAAAACCAGTTATTGTGGCACAAGTGAGCAGTGGAGTTTTTCTTGCACGTTGGGGAGGCCTCAGAAAGTAAAAGGTTGAGAGCTCCTGTTTTAGGATATCAAAGATGGTAATAATTGTCCTTCTGGGGAAAAGAAATGAAGTTAGTTGAGATGGGCTGGAGCTGTTGTTACTGCTGCTTCTGTTAAAGTCCAAGCCCATTTCTCCCAGGTGGTGTTTGGGATTGGTATTTGTAGGGGTGCTGATGTCATCTGGATCCCTCTTTGGCCTGGTCTGGTCAGGACATCCCTCAGGATTAGGATAAAGAAGGTCTGGGGTCCTAGGAGATGGTGGAGGTGGCAGCCATGATTGTGAAGCTTGCTTCAGTAGCCTCAATTCTTCTCCATTCTGCTTTCTCCGCATCTGTTCTTTCTGTATGTTCTTTGTCCCCAAAGACTCTTTCTTTAAGGACCGAAAAAGAGAGTAGCCGGTGGAATAGCCCATGCCCTCATTATTTTGTCTACCAATTAGACCTAATATCTGACACCCCAATTTTGGTTCACTAGTTTCAAGTTCCATATCTTCTGTTTTTATCAAGCTTGATTTCAATATAGTCTTTGAATTATATCAATGTGGCTTTGGCTTTTTGTTTGGACTAATTTAGTCTGTCTGGTTCTCTTGCACCTTTTTATAACATTTCCTATTGAAAATAACTTGACCTACTTTCCATGATAAATTCCCAAGAAGGCAAAAGTTATAGACTAATTGTCACAACAAGCCATGAGAAGGGTGTTTCTCTCCTTAACCAGGAGAATACCAGAAGTCAGTGGGCCTCTGCTCCTGTGAACTTCTCCCAGATCCATGGCATCATGACTCCATTAAAGCCATTATTTCTCGTGACTCCTCTGCCAAGCCCTTAACAGGAGTTCCATAGAACAGACAGGGAAAGAGACTAAGCTAATGCCATCCTGTATATGAAGCATGGTCATAAACATCACAGCAGGTGGATTGTCAGGAGATCTAGATTCTATTCTTGATTCTGCCACTTTGTGCCCTTGGATAAGTCATTTAACTTTCTCTATCTGTTTCTCCCTCTGCGCAATGTAGGTGATAATGCATTCCCACCATTTATAAAGCACTTAATGATATGTGGATGAAACCACAATGTGAGTGCTAAGTATAATTAATGTTGTTTAATGTAAAGGAATATGTTTAAAAATTAAGTTGCGTAACTTTCAGTAAACACTTTGATTTTTGTCCTGTTAGCATAGCATTTTGATTGAAAGTCCTTCTCTTTTCAGAAGCTGCGCTAGTAGAATGAAAGGTTGGATTAAGCTGTTTTTCTACCCAACTATAAAGTGATTTTCTTCTTAAATCTTTTTCCATTTGGCTGCTACTTAGCGTCTTTTGTCTGCCTAGGGAGGACAGGTGCAATTATTCACCTCTGAGCCCTTGGAAAGAGAATGTAATTCAACATGGCCTTTTATAAAGGAATGTAATTCACTACCCCACATACAGGACATTATGTGGGTCAACTAGAATTTTGAAAACTACAAACATAGTCATTGAGATACAATACATTGGGTATTGTACCCAAACAGCTTGTTTATCTTAAATTTGGTGGGAGGGAAGTATCAGAATTAGTTATAAATTAAGTCAGGGTGGAATAGTCTTTTTCAGTCACTTAAGGACGAAAATTCTTTTCTCTGCTACATGAGGGGAAAGGATTTATAAGGGCTCCCTGCTAACTTGTTCACAGTGATAGGGACTGAAAATAGGGCGGTAAGATCTACACCTATTCAGATCCTTTACTGCGCCTCCTCCCCTGGTGAAGGAGGTGGCTAGGACTCCAAATCCAAATCCCAAACTGCATTCTGTTTGGAAGGATTTCTCCACCTTTTTCCCCAGCACGCAGTTGAGTTAGTTGAGCTGAGAAGCAAGAGGTTTCAGACCATAGGCCAAGTTGTGCTGATTTACAACTGCAGAACACTTGGCCCACAATATGCTAGTGTGCATGCTACCTCCATGGGATATCCAGATGGCTATAGAATAGCAGTACAATCCCTTAAATTGATACCTTTGTTCAGGTTTCATCCTTTTATCTTTCTCTTTACTAAGAAAATGGCTCATTTTATTATTTATGCTTATAAAAGATTAGCCTGTCCATTGTAATCCCATATTTTCTGCTGGTCTGGTCTTTGTCTAAGGGTGATTTTTTTTGGAAAATGTGAGCAGGAACAGTTCCAGTCTTTTGGAGAAGCAGAAGTTTGATATAAATTACACATTTTGCCATTATAAAACTCTTTGTCCTGCAATACCCTCTCCCTCCCCCCCACCCCCCCAAGCCCCCGGAGATATAGGACAAGAGGGTTTGTAATAGATGAAATTTTTTGAGGCTGGTGAATGTTTGTGCTTTCCGCTACACTTTATTGCTTACTTCAGGAGCAGAGATACAAAATAGATGCTTCTTAAACAGATGTGCAATATTTTCTAGCTAAGTCCATTTTAATTATGACTTTTAAAAAGTGCAAATGCAGTGATTCAGTGACAGTTTGTTGCTTCTCTTTGCTCTCTCTTACATAGAACCTTCCTCCCTCTTTTCGGCTCCAAAAGTATTAATTTGGGGTGAAACAAGTGAGGGGAACAGGACAGAACATTTGTGAATTTTTTCATTTTGCAGCACAAGCATGGAACGGTAGGTAAACTGAATCTAAAAAAAATCTGTCTGTTTATGGTAACAGATTGTAATTCCCTTAAGAGAAAATTCACAGACTGCTGTGTGTATTTCAAATACTCTGTGTATTTCAAAGAGTCTGGGAATAAACAGCTGTGCTGCTGTTCTATACCGGTGTGTGTACCATGTGACAATTATTTTCCCCTCTGAAATGCTATGAAGTAGACAGAGAATCAGATAATATTAACAATAGACTGAAAGTATGTTAGAGCTTCTGTTAGGCATTACTAGCTTGCAGGGTCAGCTTTTTTGAAAAGTGTTCTGCTTTTTTAAAGGGACGCCATCAACCTGAAACCCTGTCAGTTAGAAAAATTATAATATGTTAAAAGTAGTTTCCAGTACTATACCCACTTCTGAGTTTCCTGACAGATTTTGTCCTTTTACCAGCACAGGCCCTTATCCTGCAAGCTGCTGTGTGTGGGCAGATCCCAATGGAGGGCCCCATTGACTTCAGTGTGGCTCCACAGGACACAGAAGTCTGTCTGTGTGCAGCGGCTTGTGAGATCAGGGCTGTATTCCCCATTTTAAAAAAATGTTTTTCATTCCTTGTTCCTGCTGTGTGAGAGACGCATACATGCGAAAGGGAAACCAGCCAACTAACTGAAGTTATGGGGGAAACAGTTAAACTGCCTACAAACAAAATGCTGCCAAATGCAAAAAGTAGACAAATTAAGAATTTTTTCTCCCCTGTAATCTCTCAAGTGAAGAAATCCTAGATGTTACTTGTAATAACAATAGATGCATTTTTCAGACAAACGTATGCTTTTTTTTTTTTAATTTTAAAGGTCACATTTGCCCTCAATTAGGGAAGCTTTTGCAAAACCTAAGATCAATAGAAATATTTTAGTGATTTTTTAAAAATTCTATTTGAAGCCAGTTTGGAAACAAATAAATATTCACTTGCAGTTTTGGCAGCCCAGTCAATGTAGCATTGTGCTACTGAAACCAAAAGGAACAATGACCTAGGCAGATTATAAAAAAAAGTGAAACTGATTAGCCTACTCTCACATGCGGAGAGAATGCAATAAATAATAAAACAATAATTTTATTTTAAAAGTTACCCTCTCTTCCCCTGGTGCAGCACTTGGGGTGCTTCATGACAGTTTTTAGAAATAATACACATTTTAAATATCAAACTAATGTGCAATAAATAAAAGCAAAGAAAGTGACAGGGAGGGAAAGGGGGAAAATGACTTCACCATGGCTTCTCTTGCCGTGACATAATTGTGACTGGTTCCCCCCCAGGGTGCCACCTGGAACTGGGGTACCACTGAGCCCTCTGACCCGCCAGCATGGGCTCCCTCTCACACTGTGCTGCTGTGATAAGCTGCAGACACGGTCCCGGTCTTACACTTCCACCAGTATACACGCAGGTAGGGATGCACCCAGCTGCAGTTACATGCAGGCTCTCTCTGACCAGCCACTGCATGTGAACCAACAACAGAGAGTCTACAGCCAAAATAACCCCCAGCTTTCCAGCCTAGGACCCCAGAGCTGTACCATCTTGCCCTGGTCCAAACGTCAACCAGTATGAATTTATTATCCAGTTCGCCTCCCCCTCAATGTGAAGAGGAAATGCAACAGCCACTCTGAGCCAAGTTTCCCATGCACTTCACTCCAAACTCACTGGGGTTTGATTAAAATGTAAAATAAATGTATTAACTATAAAAGATAGATTATAAGAGATTATAAGGGATAGCAAACAGATCAAAGCAGATTACCTAGCAAATAAACAAAACACAAACTAAGCTTAGTATACTAAGTAGATTGGATATGAATTAGCAGATTCTCACTCTAACTGATGGTACAGGCAGGCTGCAGATTCTTAAGGGGCAAGCTGCATTTGTTTTACAGCTTGGAATCCCCAGGTCTTTCATACACAGGCTAGAAATCCCTTTAGCCTGGGTCCAGCACTTCCACCAGTTCACTCTTTGTTCCTCAGGTGTTTTCAGGAGTCATCTTGTGTGGGGAGTAAAGAACAACGGATGATGTCACTCCCACCTTATATACCTTTAGATTATGGCAGGAACCCTTTGTTTCAAAACTTGATTCCTAGATCGGTTTGTGGCAAAATACTGACATCCCAAGATGAAGTCCAGATACATGTGATCTGGTCACCTGCCCTGACAGTGTTATAGAGGGCATTGCTTACAGGCTGGCCAAAACATCCACAGGAAGGTTAAGCTGTTCCACAATCCATTGTCTTTGCTGATGGGCCATCAGCCCCATCTGGTTTCTTCACTGTTGTACCTGAAAGGCTGGCTGTGGTGTTTTCCAGAGTAAGCCCATTTGAAATACAGATCGCTAGTCAATATTCATAACTTCGGATACAAAAATGATAAGCAGAGAAGCAGAGCTGGTTCCTCAAGGATTTCCCCTTCCTTACAGGAGGTTTGTATCCACTCCTACATTCAGGAATCTAAGCAGATACATTCAATGTGCCAGATTGGATATGGAAACTCTTTTTCTGATTATTCCTGCACTAAATCTCATGGATTGTTTCATTACCCTTGATTTATGGATGCTTACTTGCATGTGTGTATTCACCCCACACAACAAATACCTTTTGATTTGTGGCTTTGAGAAACCATTACCAGTTTAGAGTATGTCCCTTTGGAATTTCATCGGCGTCAAGGGTATTCACCAAATGCCTATCAGTAGTACTGGCTCATCTGTGCAGACAGGGATTACATGTTTTACCCTTATCTAGACAACTGTCTTATGAGAGGAAAATCATGAGAAAAGGTGACCGTAGCAGCAAGGAAGGCAATTCTATTGTTTTTATATCAAGCGTTGAGGATCGATTTTAAAAGTCGAATCTGATTCTGTCCCAATTGATAGAATTTATTGGTGCTCCACTGAACTCTGTAGCCACAAGAGTATTCCTCCCATTGGACAGATTTCAAATAATAAAACAACTGATCCTCCACCTTCATGATTATCCTCACATATCAGTCAAGTCATGCCTCAAGCTTCTAGGCCCTATGGTGTCGTATACCTTTGTGACTCCATTTGCCAGATTACACCTCAGAACTCTTCAAAACTGGATCAAACCTTTCTACAAGCCTGATAGTAACAATATATCATTGAGGGTGACTATTCCAAGGCAGATTATATCATTAATAGAATGATGGACAATAAAAGGAAACGTACGTGCAAGAATGCCGTTCACATCTGATACCATCCAGAACACTGATAATGATGCATCCGAGAAAGGTTGGGGAGCTTGTGTAGATCATGTAGAACATAGGTATGTTTAGACTCATGGCCTTTGGTCCAGCCAGGATTTCAGTTACACATAAATGGTATTAGAACCAAGGTCAAAGACTAGCTTGCAAGGATTTTCTACCTTTGATCAAGGACACTTTGATCCAAGTTTTTAGGGACAGCTACAAAGAATTAAACTACTACTTAGATAGCAAGACATGCTTCAACAAAAAGCGAAAGATCTGTGGGATTGGGGCATTCAGAATCACATAATTATGACTGCTGTTAATCTTCAGGGGAAAACAGTGGTGTGGCATACTCTCTGAGCAGAACGCTGACCTTGTCCCATGAATAGGAGCTAAATAACTCATTATTGAATCAAATCTTCCAAGACTGGGGTTTTCCCCAAATATACTTGTTTGCTTCAGATCAGAATGAGAAGTGTTCAATATTTTGCTCTTGAGCAGGAAAGAGTCCAGGATCTAGAGCGGGCCCTTTTATGATCAGCTGGTCTGACCATCTGATATGTGCTTCTCTCCTCCCCCCCGCACCCGCCCGTTCATTCCAAGGGTGTTAAGGAAAATAAAACCAAGAGGAGGCTTGGGTTATACAAATAGCTCCTGCCTGGCCTCACCAGTTCTGGTTTTTGGATCCACTGATTCTATCTAATCATCAGTTCTTCATGCTTCTGATCCAGAATGACAAGATATTGCAGAATCATGGTCTAGTCCTGTATCCAAATCCTGCATCTCAATGTGAATGGTACCTGGATGTCCATGTTAGGTAAGAAATGTTCATCGGAGGTACAGAACATCTTAGTTCAGAGCATGAAATCATTTACTAGAATAGGTATTCTGGAAAATGGAAGCATTTTTCTTTATGGCCTCTATCTAGGGGTCACACACTCTGTCCTGTTCTGATTATTTTGGATTATTTGTTATATTTAAAACATTCAGGACTATTTGCGGGATTTCTGAAAGGTGTAATATGAATTTCCCATAAGGAAGATTGCTCCAATGTAGGATTTAAATCTAGTGCTTTCTTCTCTTATGGACCCCTCCCTTCTATCCCCACTTTGAACCACTACCAAAGCGTCAAATTAATCCATTGTCTATGAAGGTGGGGTTTTTGGTACCAAGCATGTAGAATAAGTGAATTGCAGACCTTAATGATAAGCCCTCCTCATATGGTTTTTCATATGGACAGGTAATTGAGACCTCACAATCTTTAATTCCAAAATTTTATTAGATTTTCACATCAATCAGTTTGCTCACTTACCATTCTTTCCCTTCCAAAACTCATTAATCTTCAGCTAAAACTAAACTACATATCTTGGATGTAAAAAGGTTTTTATTATACTATCTGAATAGAACTAAATCTTTTCATAAGACTTCAAAAGTTTTTGTTGCTTATGATAATAAATCTAAAGGGTTGGCTTTTTCATCACACAGACTTTAAAATGGAAATCTGATTGTATTAGGACTGCATATAATATTCATAAGTGAAGTCCTCCTTCAAACATTTGGATTCACTGTACCAGGGCACTGGCAACATCAGCAGCACATTTAAGTAGGGTGCCAATTTTGGAAATTTGTAGAGCAGTTATCTGGACTTCAGGCCATATATTTACAAAACATTATTCATTAGTGACACCTTCCCAGTCAGATGCCCGTTTTGGAAGGGCAGTTCAGCAATCTCTTTTCAAATAGCTCCTAGCACCCACCTCCATTGAAGATGACTACTAGCTAATAACCATGAGTGATTAGCTAGTAAGAGCACATGTGCAGTACATGAAGAAGAGTTACTTACCTTAGAGTAGCTGTGGTTCATCAAGATATCTGCACATGTGGATCCCATGACCAGCCTTTCTTCCTCACAGCTTGTAGTCCTATAAATGAAGATTCTGGGCAGTGAATGAACTGAGTGGTAGTGGGGTCACTTTGCTCCTTATGCCCTTGGCAAGGGGTGAGGACATGAGGACCTAGAGAGTGCACATGCATGACCCAAACTGGACCCTGCTAGTGAAAACATTCCAAACTGCTGTGCTCGTGCACCCACACACCATGGTTAGGATCCATGAGATGTGCAGACATCTCAAAGGTATTGTAAGCTAAGTAGCTGTTTTGGGTTTTTTTGCTACTCCTGTATAAAAAGATAGGCAGGGATTAAAGCTATAAACACCCCTTGAAAAACTGTCTTCAGATGCTTTCAAAAATTGAGGAGGGATGAACTGAGGGAAGAAGCTTGGGTAGATCTTTAGTTCCCTCAGATAAGGAGCTGCCAAAGTGAAAACATAGAATCACAGAAATGTTGGGCTGGGAGGGACCTTGGGAAGTCATGAAGTCTGGTGACCTGTGCTGAAGCAGGACCAAGTAAACCTAGACCATCCCTCACAGGTATTTGTCTAACCTGTTCTTCAAAACCTCCAATGATGGGAGTTCCACAACCTCCCTTAGAAACCCATTCCAGAGTTTAGCTATTCTTATAGTTAGAAAGCTTAAGCCCATTACTACTTGTCCTACCTCCAGTGGACATGGAGAACAAATTATCACAGTTCTCTTAATAACAGACCTAACATATTTGAAGACTTATTGGGTTCCCCTCATTTGTCTTTTCTCAAGAGTAAATATGCTCCATGTTTTTAAATCTTTCCAAAAGGCCAGATTTTCTAAACCTTTTATCATTTTTGTTGTTCTCTCCTTTGGGTTCTCTTCAGCTTGTCCACATCTTTCCTCAAGTGTGGCTCCCAGAATTGGACAAAGTACTCCAGCTGAGATCTCACCAGTGCTGAGTAGAGTGGGAACCGTTATCTCCTGTGTCTTATATATGACACTCCTGTTAATACACCCCAGAATAATACTGGCCTTTCCCATAACCACATCACATAGTGGACTCGCATTCAATTTCTGATCCACTATAACTCCCAGATTGTTTTCAGCAGTACTACCACCTAGCCAGTTATTTCCCATGTTGTAGTTGTGCATTCAAGTTTTCCTTCCCAAGTATAGTACTTTCCCCTCATCTTTATTGAATTTTATTTTGTTACTTTCCGAGCAATTCTCCATTTTTTTTCAAGGTTGTTTTGAATTCTAATCCTATCCTCTAGAGTGCATACAACCCCTCCAGCTTGTTGTCATCCACAAATTATATAAGTATACTCTCCGCTCTATTATCCAAGTCATTAATGAAAATATTGAATAGTACTGGACCCAGGACTGACCCCTACAGAACCCCACTAGATACGCCCTCCTACTTAGACAGCAAACCATTGATAACTACTCTTTAAGTAGTTTTTCAACAAGTAGTGCACCCACCTTATACTAATTTCATCTAGTCCACATTTCCTAAGGTTGCTTATGAAAATACCATGTGGGACTGTGTTAAAAGCCTTACTAAAACAAAGATTAATCATGTCTGCTGCTTACTCCTCATCCACTAAGGCCAGTAACCCTGCCAAAAGTAGGAAATTACGTTCTTGAAAAATCCATGCTGGTTATTCCTTGTAACCTTATTATCCTCCAGGTGCTTACAAACTGATTGTTTAATAATTTATCCCAGGATCGTTCCAGGTGTCAAAGCTAGGCTGACTGGTCTATAATTCCCTGGGTCCTCTTTGTTGCCCTTTCCAAAAATCACGTGCTGCCATCGAGGGTTAATCTTAGTTGGCTGGTGGTGTCAGAGTATAGTTAGCAATCAGGACAAGGCTCAGAGAGATTGTCTCTAATATAGCCCGTGCCTACATGACGTTATTCGGAGCTTTAAAAACCAAGGAGCCATGCAGCTGCCAAACCAGTGTGCTGCTTACCGAGGCACTCAGAGTAAAGGGCACAGGGTTTCTGTAAGAAGTTTGTGGCTGCTCAGTCCACTGAGCATTTGCAGGTAGCAGTAGGAATTGTAATCATCAAGATGGGTTGGTATCACAAAGGTATGAGTTTCTGAGGCAAAGATGTTTCAGGAAAAAATAGAATACATCCTACACAAATTGTGTAGCTGAAAAGACAAGCTAGTTTCATACCTTGCTCAAGACATGGTTTTCCATGAGAAGGGTTTGGGCAAAAATAATGCCAAGATTTCTTTTTATTTAAAGCTGTGGTGTAGGTAACTATGTAACTGGTTATGAACTAATTGTCTGCACATTGGACATATACATTCCGGAGTGCTGTCTGCAGAGGTCACTACCACTATGTTAAGCAGAGTTGATGCAGCATGTTACTGTTTGGAGACACACTGTGCTATCTCTCATGGAGGCTACAGTTCTGTTGTTTTCCCTTAAATCTAAAATTGAGACTAAAAGAATATGGCTGCTCCTAATATATAGACAGCATAATAAGCCAGATCCTCAGCTGTGTAGTTTGGTGTAGTTCCATTGACTTCAATGGTGATTTACACCAGCTGAGTATCTGGGCTAATAAAAGTAATAAATAAGATTTTTTTTCTAGATTTAATAAGCAGTGGTTGTGTTTGTAACAGAGACAATTTTTTGTAATGCATGAAGCCAACTTCTCCTACAGGTTACATTGATGCAACCTCACTGAAGTTAACTGGGTTGCTTTGGTATAATAGAGAGAAGAATTTGGCCTATGATTTTTAACCTGACTGTGTCCTTTTAATCAGGTATATTATGCTATTTTACCCTACCACCTGGCTTCCCTTTGGATCATGGGGAAGAGAGAATATTTCTTTGCACATGACTAAAAGATTTTTTTGAGTATCTACTAGTCTTTTTCATATGGTTTTGCCCTTTTCCCAAGCGAAGTAGGTGCAAATCGTCTGGGAGTTTAAGAAAATAATCTTCTAATGTGAAAGCACGTTATGTTATCATGAAAGGGTGACGATAATTTTGATTCCCTTCACCTTCACCAAAATGTTAGGCACAAAACTTAGTGAGCAGAGGTAAGTCTGCTCACCCACTATGCTTCATTTGAGCAGTTTAATTATACTTTGGATTTAAGGTGTTTTTATGAGAAGAAAATTGTTTTTCAATAGTTTAGTTTAAAAAAAAAGCCCATAAGGGCACTTTCCCATGTACTTGAACATGATTAAATGTAGCAGGGGGTTCTTCCTTCACTGAGTAAATTACCTTTGTCTCATGTGTATTTTGATATAAACTTTAAACACTTGGCTTTGGAATTTTACTCAGATGGTTTCTCTCGTTGTTTGGGGTCAAGAGAGAGAATTTCATGGAAACTAACAGGAAGTCTCTCTTTGATTACAAGGAATAGGTTTCTAGTTTCTCAGCTAGAAAAATAAAATCACCAAATTTTCATTTGCCTTTTAACAACGTATGAAGCAAATTAAGATATTTGGTTTTCACATGCATAACTTAATCATTCAAAGAACACGAAAAATAAATTGCCTCCTCTTATGGGTCATTCTGATTTGGTGCAGTGATCCTAAAATGTATTGGTTTGGATTATTCATTACTATTTTGGGTTAAGTTTGAAAACTGAAGGGCTTGATCCTTCAAACACCTTTATCGGACATAGCATTTTCACCCAGTAGTAGCAAGTGTTTGCAGGATCTGACTCTAATTGGGGTTCTAATGTAATGTAGAGCTCCTTCTCAGTGTAGGGGTTGGGGTATTACTTGATAAAATGCTCCATTACATCTCCTAGTGCCCCTCCCTTATCCCTTTCAGTTTTCAAACAAAATATTTCCATTTTTGAAGCATTATGACAGATTTCAACATCATGAGATGAACAAAGCTGAATCCCAAGACACAAAAACGTTAAATGAATAAATGATCTTTTAAATCCAAATTTAATTCTTTAAAAAAGTCTACAGAAAATCCTGACATATTTTAAAATGTTCTCAGTAAATCTTGTCACTTACATCTGAAATTATACTTTAAACCTTTTGGTGCTGTACTGCAAAATGTCCGGCTCACATTTTAAAATTTTGATATGTAACTACAGAGCTAGAAATAAGATTTTTTTTAAGTTCATCATTCAGAAAACAATAACCATAGTGAGTCTTTCAGTCAAATTGAGTGCAAAATCCTGATTTTTTTATTATAACAATACAAATAATAGTAATAAGAAATGAAATGTTCAAATTTGACCCTAAAATTAGGCATCTAGATCAAATTAGGTACTCTGTGACCCCAATTTAGCAAAGCACCTATGACACAAGCTTAAATCCTACTGAAGTGAATGGGACTTAAGGATATGTCAAAAGTAAAGCCTACTGTTAAGAGCCTTGATGGATCTGGGCCTATAAGAGTAGACCAAGAAACATTGCCACCTACAGTCATGAACTAATCTGGGGACTTCCTAAAAACCAAGGACCCCATGCATATATCTTTTTTATACTGTTCTCCCTGTGCAGAGCTGGCAGCAGATGTTAGGGCCTCATAGGCTGGTTTCTCATTGGAGGAGAAATCAGTGACACAGAGACAAAGTATTTTGTTAGTGCAACTTGTTTGTTTACATCAGACGAGGGATTAAGGCAGAAAGCAAACTCTCCAGCTGTTTGCAGCCATTTCCCCCCGAAGAATATGCATCACAAAGCTAACAACAATACAGAATTTCTTCAAAGACTGCACAGGCTAAGACTAAGAACTTGAAATGCTATGGGTGTGTCTACCTTTCAAGCTCGAGGTGAAAGTTCCATCTTGAGGAGGCATACATGCTAGCTCGGATCAAGCCACCATGCTAAAAATAGTGTGTAGCTGGCCATTGGGACTCTAGTAATGAGAGGGCCTAGCTGCCCAAAGTATGTATTCATCCAAGATACTATGTATACACTCAGGATAGCTAGCCCCTCATACCACCCATGCTGCCATGGCTACACTCTGTTGTTAGCACGCTAGCTTGATCAGAGCTAGCATGGGTATGTTTCTTCAAGCTGGAATTTACACCTCCATCCTGAAGTGTAGACGATACCCTCTGTGTAACAATGCCATGTGGTGACTTCTGCCATAAAAATACCTCAAAGGCCAGTTTGTGGTTTGATATAACTTGGTCAAAATGTTAATTCTCTTTTTTTTATCCACTCTTTAACCAAGCTACTCAAAGTCTGTTTTTCCAAATGCAATTTTTAATAATGATGGAGGGCAGAATACTCTTAGTCCTATCAGTAATAATCATCTAACCAATTTATTCCCATCATGAATGAACAAATCAGGTTAGTGCAGGGTACATGGCAATTTTGGCAGCAGTTTCCCTATTGTAAATTGTATGTCAATTCATGGCATATTTAATAAAACAAATTGCTGATTTGAATTGAAATATAAACCCATTAAATAATAAGCACTATTCAGGATAAGAGTCCTTTTTTTCCAGAAGGAAATGTATTTTTCAATGGAGCCTTTACTAGCAAGGGCTGTTGAATATTGCTTATTCAGCCTACAGAATTGGTGGGTTGAACCAGTGAAAGTTTTTTAGCCCTTCCTTAGGGGCAGAACTGTTAGATTCCATGTTTATAGGACATTTATACAAAATATGTTCATGAATAAATGTGAAATTCTGAGCAGTAGGAAGCATATTGTATTTTTATAACATGCTCTGTAGTAGTACTCAATTCTTTGTGACCAGATTATTTTTATTAACATGAACATTATTTGTCCTTCAGTGTTTTTGGTACTCAGCTTGTTTAACAAAGTGTTAGAGGGGCAGGAACTGCAATAAGGTACCACATAAATTTGTTAAAAAGAGAACAAAATTGCCCCTGATAGATGAGCTACCACTCTGAGAAATAGACTGTACATTGAGGAAAATGTATTCCCCAGTATCATTTCACGCTCTTCAGGGGTGTCTCTTTTTGAGTGCAGTGCACGTCAAGAACGCCATTTTCTGCTTAAAGTAAAAAATGAACAAAGCATGAATGGTATTTTCAAATTGTGCTTATTTCACTTTTACGCAATTATGTCAAGGTGGATAGGCGGCTGTTGAATTACATTCTTCAGGGATTTCACCAGGATTTCCCAAACACACACCACACCATCTCAGCCTGTACACTAGTCATATTGCACAAATTAAGCAAGGGTGGAAGCTGGACAAGAGACCTCCAAGGAAAATCTATGTTATGACAAAAGTAGCAGAGGCAATTCGTTAGGCAATTCCTTCTGAGTCAGCAGTGAACCAGTGATAGAGACTAATGCTAAAGAGTCCTTAGTTGCTCAGACCACATGAGTACCAGGAGGCCTGCTTCCCCTCCATCAATTCCATGGTAGCTAGGGCCTCCGCCAACAGAGTGAAGTCAGGGTTTAAGTATGTGCATTGTGTGGTCCTTGAGAGTCAAATTGTATACAGTAAATGTAAGATATCATTAATAAATAAAGTGTATGCAAAACATCTCATCTAAGCATTTGACCCTTGTTTCTGCCTCAGCATTCCCTATTTCTAACACAGGGGGGTGGGAACAGGGAGAGGGGAACTGACTTTCCCTGGAGTTTTATCATTGCAGTGTCAAACTACAGAACCAGTATAGGTCTCTAAGCACTCCTGGCTTACAGTGGCTGCTCTTAGTGTTTTCCAATTCCAAAACTTTGCAATTAGATAACAATAGTGAACACATGCAGTATTATCTGAATTTCCCTATATCTAACCTCAGGTACCAATAATTATCCCAGGCAGTTGAAAAGTTACTGTTTTCATGGCCAGCAATAGATCCCCGGGCTTGTTGCTGGGTAGAATAGCTGCTCTTTCACTCTTCTGCTCACCAACTACACCTATCAAAAATGCAGGAGTCCCCGGTCACATGGTTTTGAGGCACAAATAGCTTTTATGTATTTAGGAAAGGGAAGGACTCCTTTGCTGCTTAGACTTCTTTGCTCCCTTATATACTTACTGATCTTTGCATGCCTCTCTAAATGTAACAAGCTTCCTGGAGCATGGAATGGCATGCGAGGGAAGTTTTTACTTTGATTGGTGGATTTTCTTATTTGGGGCAGATATGAATCCAATGAAGGTAACAATACCAGTGTTATATAGTGCTTTCCATCCATATATCTCAAAGTGTTGTACAAAGGAGGTAATATTTCCCGCATTTTACAGATGGGTAAATTAAGGCATAGAGGGGTGTGGTCAAAGTCACCCAGTAGGTCAGCTGAACAGAAGCCAGGTCTCCGAAATCCTAGTCCTAGTCCAGTGCCCTATCTGCCTGGTCACGTTGGCAGCTTACATTATTCACATTGCATCGTTATTGTTACTGCTGCTTTCTCCATTAACACAGGTGCTCAGGAAAAGGGCTGTAAGAATGGTTGCTTGAGAGGGCAATGCTGTGGACAGTCAGTACTTCACACTGAGGGATTATTGGACTGGATTTAATTCTAAATTGGTATTAGTTAGTTTGGTATTAACTTTCTGACTATATTAATTTATTTTTCTTTCTTGTTATATAAAAAACTAACTTTTGAAGAAAAGACTGCTGATTTGCACTCTTTTATTCTGAACCAGATGACAGATATATTAGTTTTGTGATAGAGAGCTGAGTAGCTTTTGTGGCATAGGTGGCATATTTGGTATGTAGAAATAATTCACCTCTCGTGTGTGGCAGAAACTTCCTTAAATTCTGAATGCCACCTGAAAGTAGGAAAATACTGAATATATTCCTTTGCAGAGGGGTTCGCTAACATTTTATTACATCTGAAAAGTGAGACATTAGCTGATGGATGACAGTTCCTCTCATCTGTGATTGTGTAGAGCCCCCTTCAGTCCCACATACCACCCCTGTGGTATCTACAGGAAACACCTACGTGGAAAAGCAGTAAGAGGAAACTATCTCTTTTTAGCTGTCTTTAGTGCAAGAAGTTGACAGTTTAGGAGCAGCCGTCACAATGCGGCCTGGCAGATCTCTGTAGATCCACATTAAGTGCTCACCAAAGGTTTCATAGACCATGGATTGGATACCCCTAAACTGAGGTATGCGCAGGGAAAATACACATTTTGAGTTAGCCCAACTTGGCCACCAGATGTCAGTGTTGCTCCCCATGAATGAAGCTTCAATTGCTTCTTTTGGGGGTGGGGAGAGGACGTAGAAGTCGTAAGCAAACAGACTTGAAGACAAAAATACCATGGTAGTCTGAGATAATTAAGTGCAGATGTCAAGCCAGATTCACTTTTCAGTCCTTTCGTAAAAGCCCCCAAGCTTTGTCAGATGGATCCATACAAATTATTTGCAGTAGTTGCAGGTACTTTTTAATTTAAAAATTTGGAGAAAAAAAGTTCCTTCTCTTGATGATTTTTTAAAAATATGATGAAGTGTATAAATAAAATTGCAAAAGAATAATATTCTTGGAATATTGTATGATAAAGTAACCTTTGAAGAAGGGAACCAAAGAAAATTATTCAGCTAAACAAATTGTCTGATAGTACTTTGCTGAATCATTCCCAGATAAGTCGTAACATTTTGGAATGTTTTTGAATATGGATATCAGATTTGCTGTTCTTTTCTGCATCATCTTTTAAACAGAAGGATGCACTTGTATGGATCTAAAATAACTTTCTGGAAGTGGGGAAAAAGACATATACTGAATCTGTGGGGATGACAACCCAGGAGAAGGTTCCCCTATAAAACCCTCACAATTTTCCTATTGATGCAACAGTGAGAAAATATTTTCATGATTCCTTCCATTCTCAACTGGCTATCTTCACTGCTGTTTTCTCAGTGATTGAGGCAAATTCCCAACACACATTTTATGTAATTGTTTTTATGGTTGCTGTGCTTATATTTGTTCAATCAATTGCAGATATCCTCAATTTCTAAATATCTTGTTAGGGGGTTTCTGAATTCTTTAAAATCCTGGAATAAAGTATACTTACCACAGCCACTCTCTTGCAGATCTCAAAGAAACTGGAAAAAAATTGTTTCACAGAAATTCTTTGGAAACTTTTCACCATGTTTGTTTTGTGTGATTTATGCCCATATAATTTTGATTTATTTTTGTGAAATTTCAGGCAATTGGACATAATGGACTATCAATTTTTGCCCTAATATTTGTATTTGCAAATTTTTCTGTCTTTTTCTCCCTTGAGGCAGCGTGCGACTGTTGGTATTTCTAAGTTTGAATAATACTTTTTAGTTACGTAGCACATTGCAAATATCAGTATTGCTTCCCTGGACCTCAGTAAGAGAGACAGTAAACATTACCCCTATTTTACAGATGGAAAAACTGAGGCTCAGAGAGGTGAGATGACTTGTCTAATGTTACACAGTAAGTGGTGGCAGAATCAATAGAACCCACGTCTCCTATTTTCCAGTACCATGCTAAATCCAGTAGCCTGTACTGTCCCTACCGCCTCTCTTATCACTTAACCTCTCTTATCAGTCCCCCACTTTATAAATTGATATTGGAACACTCATAGGTGCTGGGGGTGCTGCAGCACCCCCTGACTTGAAGTGGTTTCCATTATATACAGGATTTATAGTTTGTTTCAATGGCTCACAGCACCCCCACTATACAAATTGTTCCAGCACCCCTGGTAACACTTATCAGTAATATCATGCTCCTTTGTTACTAATTTCAGCCCTGATCATCTTTAAGTTCCATGTGGGTGGACTTTACTGGGGATCCAAGTGGACACAGGATTCTCCTGCATGGAGATTAGTGCAGGATTGGGGCCATTTGTATCCTCAGTATGAAAATAAAAGTATAAAGTCACATGAAATTTGATCTGACTAGGTGAAGTATTTTTGTGACAGACTTTCAGAAATGTCCACAAATTAAATCTCTGATCTGGAGACATTGCACTCTTC
Source organism: Caretta caretta (assembly GCF_965140235.1). NCBI lineage: Eukaryota > Metazoa > Chordata > Testudines > Cheloniidae > Caretta > Caretta caretta. Next base: position 196,736,586 of record NC_134207.1, on the reverse strand, counting down.
CCTCCCACCCTAAGATTCTGCTGTTGGACATATTGCATGTGACATGAGGGTGAACGCTTCTGAAGCATATGCTCTGAAAAAAACAATGCTTTAACATTCATCTTTGAGAACTCAAGTATCCAGTCTTCTGGTAAAATAAGGATCTCATAAGGCAAGTTGTTGTATTTGGACTTTCTTCATTTACTGAAACGTGACTGAGGAAAACTACCTGAAAGTCAAAACCAAAAGTAGGCAGTGTGTATGAGAGATCTTAAAGTTTATTATATATACAAACACACACACATGAGAAGAGCAGAATTTTGAGTAGTAGTAGATGAAAAATCAAAATAATGCAGGGTAAGTAATTTGTTGCAATGTGATATTTCAGTATATTTTAATCTCATTTGAATTCAACACTGTTCACAGGTGAGATTTTCGCAGAATATTTTAGAGTAGCTGTGTAAATCTATAATCTGTAGGACAGGGAGATTGGAATTTTTTCATTATACACCTGTGCAGAACCAAAAGTTGGCTTCATTTTCATGGAATGAAACTGAAGAACTGCACCTCTGAATTACTCCTTTGCAAAAGGAATCCAGTGTCAGTCACTCTTCTATTGTCCATTTTGTTTCACATTTTTACATTTTGTTTGTTTTACAAAGAAGTTGAAAAATAAAACTAATTTCCCAACTGATTCTTTTGTCTCTCTCCATTATGGCAAATGTAATTTGCAGCGTTTCAGGTATCATAGAAATCTGCTTAGGTGCTTAGAGAGCAGATCCCCAGCTGATGTAAATTGTCATAACTCCACTGATGTGGCAATTTATACCAACTGAGGATCTGCCTCTTATTGCTTTCTACTGTGTGTGAAAACGTGTACCATCATCATCAATCATGTAAACAAGAAAAGGCAAACACTTCAGAGAATAATGTTTTTGAGATAGCTAATTGTAATGACCCATAGTCATCACTGGGGATTGAATTTAGGGTCTTAAGCATCAAAAGTACAAGCACCCTACCATTTGAGCTCCTTTATTTGTAAATTAAGTAGCAGGCTATTATAGTCATTTGGGTCTGCCACCAGAGACATGTGCTGTCTGAATGCTAAATGAGCTCCAGTGGTAGAGTCCTTTGTTTTTGGTGCTGAACGTTTCGGATTTGATTCCTGCCAATGGCTTTGGTATCCCTGGGGGTTTGTGACCCTGGTTCGTTACACTGAGAAAGCAGAGTATCTCATACTATATATATTTGGACATACGTTTTGTTTGTGTGTCATTTTCCCAGCAAACATATTTAATCAGAGAATAAATAATTCTTAATTTATGTGAATGTTAATGACTGTCTTCTATAAGTATTCCGAAAGTGTTCCAGAAAAGATGACATCCTAACTTGAAATATGAAAAAAAAAAAGGTTTTAAACTGTATCTTTGGAATCTCTGAATTTGAGTCTCAAATATACAGTAGGAAAGAATATTTACAATTTTGATTGCTTATCTCCAAAAAAAATATTTAAGCCAGAATAGAACTAACATGTAACAAAGGCCCTGTTTAATGCAAAATTTTGGAGCTACTAATGCTCCACTGTAATAACATTAGTGATTAATGCACTGCAATATCCAAATATGATCCCTTTCAATATTCATATGTGGGATTATTAATAACAATCTTCCAAGTTGCTGTTCATCAACCTGTCATCTTCCTCCTCTTTCTTTTTTGGAGTAATATAGTACCAATGAGGTAGATAGCAGTCCATGCCAGTACTAAGGTGCAGTACTAAGAGAGCGTACGCAATTAAAATTATGCATACACGGTGCATATACAGTGTTTCATGCGATTACTCTATATGGGTCACGCTCTAATTAAATCACTTCGGATGGAGGTACGTACATGTATAGGCAGAACTTGCCCCTTAATATCTGATTATTTATTTTATCATAAAATATAATTATAAGATTCAGACTTCAGAACATTAGTAATTCTAAAACTGTTGTTTGTTACTGATATGCGGCATTAGTTTCCAACTCTATTTTCAATATGTATATATGGGAGGGCTGGGACCATTAAAGAATACAAGGTTAAAAGAGACTCTTGATTGGACTTGTTGGCCCAGCATTTTCCCTTTTCATCTTGTACAAAAGATGAACATCTTGCACAGTATTAGTCATGTCTTCATATTCTGTAATGGCCTGAACCAGTTCCCACTGAAATAAATTAAAACTTTCTTATTTGCTTCAGCAGGAGTTGGGGGAAGCTGTAGCTGCATACTTCAGAATTAGTGGTCTAAGTGGTCAAGCCACAATTTAAAACAATTTATCAACAGTTATCACATGGTGGTATCTGAGGGCTAGTCTATGCTACCACTTAAATCGATCTAACTTACGCCCCCACCCCAAGCGATGCAAATTTTGCACTGTCCACACCGGCGCTATGTCAGCAGGAGATGCTCCCTCACTGATGTAGCTTCTGCTTCTCACTGAGGTGGAATAATTGTGCCACTGGGAGAGCTCATCTTCACCAGACATACTACAGCAGCGCCGATGTAGCGCTATTGTGTAGACTTGCCCTGAGATGACTACAGTTTCCCACTTCTCCCTCACCAGTCTTAAAACAGGATCTTGCTGTGATAATTCTCTGGCAAATGTTGGCTTTCTAATGGCCTTCACTCTGGGCCGGAACCAAAGCTGATTGAAGTCTATAGAATAGAATTGAATAGACGTCAATTATATGGATATCAGTGAAGCTTTGGATCAGACCTTATATATTTTAAAATATGATTTCCCTAAAATACTCGGGAGGCCTTTTATTTTTAGCACATACAGTAGCCGATGCATTTTATTTTGTGTATAATACAGGTGTATAATATTTTTCGGTATACCTTAGCTTGAATTTTACTTGTCGTCTTAGGAATAAGTGAATTTGTTTCATACTAGCTCAGCTGTATAATCAGTTTAAAGCAGCAATGAATTGTTATTGCTTCTAAATTTTGCAAACAATTTCTTGTGACCAATGTCCTTGATGACTGTCTAGTATTACTTTAAAGCCTTGGCATGACCCTGCATATGGCAAATACAGGATTGTTTTCAACAAAAGTCATTCGGGAAGAGGTACTATACAGAAATATTACTCAGGTGAAGCTTGTGCCAAAAGAAAATTGATGGTTTTCGGCCTCTTGGGAAAGGATGCAAACTGCATTACTCTTCGTGGCTAGCTTAAATGATCAGTGTTACTGTTTCTGAGGAAGCTGTCTGCTCTCTAAATAGTAGAGATAAAGGCGACTATAGAAAACGATGGATGTGGTCTAAGTCTTGCTAAGGAAAAATATTGACCCAAGAAGGATGGTAGTATGTCTGTATTGGTTTGGTCCAATACAGTATTTTGTAGGTCACTCTCTTGAGGTTGGTTGAGAATCCATGACTTACACTATAGATCAGGACTGTGTGGGTGAAGGAAAAGCCCCTGTTAGGTTCATATAGCTTTTCACAAAATAATAAAGTTGGTGAATTGACTTTAACTAATACAGGAGAGAAGAACATCCAAGGATCAGATTCTAATAACATTTACACCAGTGTAAATCCAGAGCAGCTCCGCTACTTTTCATGGACTAACTTTACGCTCACTCTGGTGTAGCTGAGAGCAGAGTTTGGCCACAGGCGTATAATGAAACAATCTTCCTAAGGAAGTAGTGGAAACCTCATTGCTTGGGACTTTTAAAACTAGACTGGAAAAAGCACTAGGAAAATGTACTCTGATGACGCTCCTGCACTGACACAGAAGATGAACTGCATGACCAGTAGGTCTTTTCCATCTCTAATTTCTGTTATAATATGGAATCTCTGCAGGCATTTCCAGGCTTTCTCTCCTACTGTTCATTCCCAGATAACCTAGAGAAACAAGTCATCTGATGTAATTTCTGGGCTTTTACCTTTTGTCTGTGCAGCACAGAAGCAGCACAAGTGTTGTCTCTGTCGACATTTCCTTGTCTGAAAGATGACTATGGTGGTTGATGAGGGAGTATTGTGCACCTTTTTCTTTTTTACTGACTGCTTAGGTGAAGGGCGCAGCTTGGGTCTTAGCCAGCTTGACTAATTATCAGTGAGTTGTTCAGCAATGTTATGTCTGTCACAGATTTGACTTGAAATAGAGTGCCTATGGCACACAATAATCTCCTGTTACATGAATGTTCACGCTTTGTGACTGACTGAGTTTCCCAGATAGTTGTTGCTATCCAACTTTACTTCTCAGGAGTCACATGTGCCCACCAATTCTGTTTTTACCTTTTCTCCATTGTTTAGGTAATCTTTCCTTGGCACATAACTGTCAGCAGTTATTAAGAAAAGAGGCTTGGGACACAGCCACTAAAATGCTATCTCAGAGTGACTTCCTGTCAAAGAAATGGTAGTTGCAAGGTTATACCCTAGCCCCATGGCCCAATTATCTTGTCAGTGTGTGAAATACAATATGAAAAAAATGGGGACAAATATACTCAGCTAACAGACTCTGTAAGGATCAATAATGGCTTGGAACCATCTCTGATCATTAAACAAGTACATAGCACTGTAGGTATGGATGGAACTTTACACAGAAAATAAATGCTTTTCAAAATTGATTAGCGAGTTTGGGTGCCTCCATTTTTTTAATGCCTAAATTGAGACAACTCAAAGGGGCATGATTTTCAGGAAGCACTGTGCATCCACCCTCTGAAAGTGAAGCCCTTTTTAGATTCTCCAACTGGATACCCAAAATGGAGGAACCCCAAGTCACTAGTTAGTATTTTTAAATCTTAGCCAAGGTCCTATCCCCAAGGAGCTTACAATTTCTATTGGACATAATGTGAAAAGACTAAGTGAGAAATAATGTCAGAGAAGGTGGGAGGAAGGTTTCCCACAAAATTAGATTGTGCAGTTATTTATTTTTGAAGGGTAAGTGCTGCATTAATGCTTTTTATTTTGGGGTTTTTAACAATATTTTAAATTTAACTTAGAATCATAGAATATCAGGGTTGGAAGGGACCTCAGGAAATCATCTAGTCCAACCCCCTGCTCAAAGCAGGGCCAATCCCCAATTTTTGCCCCAGATCCCTAAATGGCCCCCTCAAGGATTGAACTCACAACCCTGGGTTTAGCAGGCCAATGCTCAAACCACTGAGCTATCCCTCCCCCCACCAACTTGTTATGGTGATGTGGGACAAGTAATTTAGGTAATTGAGAATCCAGTTGTCCTGTGTATTTCCAGACATAAATAATCACCAGCATACTTCAGATGGTGAGAGCAAAGGTTTGCAGGAGCTAATTTCTACAGGGTTCTAAAGGTGATGCTTAAATCTGATTTTGGAATTTTGTGGCTAGAGCCCATCTCTAATTTCAGTCAAAAAAAATCATGCCTGCTAATCACTCCTATATGACTAAATCCTGTGGCTCCAAGCCCTAGAATTTCTCAACTAAGGTTCAGTTTTTTACTGGTATTTATAGATGCTTTGTAGGATGGTATGACTTTTTGAAAGGTAAAGCCTGATATATATTTACAAGTATCACAATCAGTGATTAACATACTCGTGAACTTTAGGCTTTCTGCCATATCCAAGGCATAGTACAGGATATATGATCTGCTTTTGACTAGTGTGAAAATAATGGCATTTCCTCCTTGCAGCACATATTATCTACCATATGTCTTGTATTTCCTCAGATTAGTCTGGACTGAGGACTTGCCTTAAACACCAGAGAAGTGCAGGCTTCTGGAAAAAGGTAGTTTGAAGAAAAATGTTCAGGGACACTCTAGCACTCAGCATTTACTAAAATTGAGACAGAAAACATTGCCGGTTTGTATCTCTTCCTAAAATGATGGATTGTCACTATTTGTGCCATTAAAATTTGTGTCTGTGTATTTTCTGACTATTGCTGAAACCTTCCCTACACTCCTCTTTATTCAATTTTATTGTTACAAACTGGTTTGCATAACCATTTTTGCAGAAAATCAAGGACAATTTTAGGCATTAATATGAAGGTGGCAATGCAACATTTTTACCCTTCAGACATTGATTACACATAGCACTGTTAATTTTTTTTAATAAGATCCGATAGGAAATAGATAATATGCTGTTCAAAATATGTGAGATAGTTGTAGCTATTGGGTGGGGAATAGACATTTGTTAAATCCACCCGAAATTTTGAAAGTTGCATTTTTTCCACTGTATATACTATAATTTCCACATTAAAGGCACAAAGCAATATCCATATTTTGTACAGCTTCTCTAACCACCCACTCCTGTCTTAAAGGTTACACTGGTGCATGATGTTATCCATTTAAACAATAAAGGTGGCTGCATTCCTCTGTCTCTTTGAAGTACTGATTTCACTCCAGCTCAGTGAAGCAGTGAGAGAAGGGATGGCTACTTTAACTTGCCACTGAAAAGAGAACTTTATTCCAGTTTGCTATTGCTGCTACTTTGCATGTATCAGGTGCTGCTCCAGCAGAGTTTATTGTATCTATTTCTAGGAAATTATCTGGGCTCTGTCTGTACTTTGCCAAAGAAAACACTTTGTAAGAACCTTTTCCATTGATCTCCACACAGCTAAATAATAATTTTGTCCTTTACTATAATCATAAGAAATTTACTGTAAAGTCAGATAGGCTTTGGAGCATATTTACAAAAGGGGCTAAATCAGTAGGGAACTTTTGTATATCAAATATTATCTGAATAAACACAAACGGCCAGATTTTTAAAGTTATTTAGGTTCCTAAAGATGCAGATGTTCAAAATGCCAATAGGCACTTACCTGCATCTTTAAGTATCTTTATAAATTTGACCCAAAATTTATATATTATAAATGCATTGTTAGTGTCACATAAAAGAACATAATTACAATATCATGCCTTATTCTTTTTGTAGACTCTAGTGTAATTTGGTTTGAACTGAACTGAAAATCTTTCAAATCAGATTAACTAAAATTTATATTTATTAGCCTAGGCTATGTTCATATAATTGACATTTGAATATACATCCAAGTGTTATCTGCTGTAAATGAGAGAGACTCCAAGATTTAACCAGATAAATTGGAAGTATTATTTGAGATGGTGTTGGATGTTCTAATGTTTGTCCCAGACGCAAAATCAGAGCTGACCTCACTTTCTCTCACTTCTTGTGAAAAATTTACCCAAGCCAAGAAGAACTTTATTCAAGCCAGTTCTGCATTGTTGGTGTCCGTAACCTTGAAAGATGCAGAGAATGCAGATAACTTTCTCTTTGTAATAGAATGAACTTGATCAGCTCAGCTTAGCTAAATTTTCAGAATAAAGGGGTCTGAAAAATCACTGCAAAAATTGGGCTCTGTGTTTCTGGAGTTTAAACATGAGTGTCCATCTTTAATATCGTACTGTGAATGAAAGAGAGCATCAGGAAGAAAATATAACCCCATAGTTTTGTTCCCAAGGGAAGATGTACTTCCACAAAATGAAAATAAATGAGTTGGTATTAAGATAGTCTAATACTGTGATGTTATGTACAACAGATGCATTTTTCTGTTAAGGGTTTAATCCCCTCAGGCCCATTAAGCAAAGGGAAAAGTTTAGAAGGGATGCAGTAAAAAGAAGACATTAATGCACCTTTAAAAGAAACTGGTTTGAGTATAAATCACAGAGGGAATACAGTACAAAATAGTGAATGAAATATTTATACATTCTGCCAAAGCAGAGTTTATGTACTAGCGAGAGAAGCCCTGTTGAGATGGGTCTTCCCCTTTGTTCTGAATCTATTTTTCCAGTTGCTCTGACACAGCTGTTGGTTGCACAATCACTCTGAAGTTGATTAGATTAAAGAAGGATAGGACAGTCTGCTCAGCATGAATGACAAACAAAGTTTGTATGTATTCTAAGCATGTAGTCTGAATATACAAGATTGTGTGTGTGTGTGCACATGCATGCTTCAAGACACAAATTGATTTTGTGTTATTGGATCAGAATGCTTGTATTCTAAAGAGCAAGTTACTATGCAGTATTATATGTGTACTTAGTTCATGTGCACTCTTGCTTGAGAATATGGGGGAAAATACTCAGCTAGTGTAAATCATTGTTCTGTTGACTTAGCTAAGGCCCATGATTATCTGAATTATGTGACATTACTTTTAATTGCATTAACTGAGAAACAAACTAAACTACATGATAAAAGCTCTGAAAGCTTGTAGAGGCAGATTTTCAAAGGCAGAGAGGGGAATTAGATACCCAGCTCCGATTGAAAGTCAACTGGATTTTGTGCTTTTGAGATCCTCCCCTTTAGACTTTGATATGGTACTTGCTTATACAGAAAAGATCTCTTAAAGGCTTTTGATTTCAATGAGCTGAAAAACGCTATTTATTTCCAAAGATATTTTCTTCTTTTTTAGAATGAGCATAGTACCTGTAGAAATTGGCAAACTTGTAGCCTAGAACAGGGGTGGGAAAACTTTTTGGCCTGAGGGCCACATCAGGTTTCCGAAATTGTATGGAGGGCCATGCCTCCCCAAACAGCCAGGCATGGCCTGGCCCCCACCCCCTATCCAACCCTCCTGTCCCCTGACCGACCCTCCCCCCCGGAACCCCTGCCTCATCCACCCCTCCCTGTCCCCTGACCACCTCCAGCCCCCACCCCTGACTGCCCTCTGACGCCCCATCCAACCTTCCTCTCATTCCTGACTGCCCCCCTGGGATGCCTGCCCTATCCAACCACCCCTTCTTCCTGACTGCCCCTGGAACCCCTGCCCCTGACTGCCCCCTGCTGCCCCATCAACCCCGCCTCCTTCCTGACTGCCCCCCCAGGACCGCTGTTCCCATTCAACCCTGCCGGCGGCGCAGTGAGTTGAGGCTGCAGGGGAGGGGGAACAGCAGGGGAGGGGCTGGGGGCTAGCCTCCGGGGCCAGGAGCTCAGGGGCCGGGCAGGAGGGTCCCACGGGCCATAGTTTGTCCACTTCTGGCCTAGAAGAAGAGTTCCCATGTTGTCTTAATTGAGACGTTGTATTTGGAACACTTGTACTGACCAACTCCCCTCTAACAATTGCATAGCATCCTGAAGCAGCTACATCACTTGGTTACATGGCAAAGTGATATTAGGAAAGTATTTAAGGTATTTTTGGCTTATTTTAATGAAATTTATCTTCTGGAGACGAGAAGGACAGCAGCAGCATATGTCACCGACCACCTCTCCATTAATCATTAACAAGTGCTGTGTGGGACACCAGTCGTGCATGGATCTGTTTGAGAACCTGTGGCACAGGAGGCTGAAATCCTCTTTCTCCATAGAACAAGTACAGTGGTAATGCGAAGTTTCCCTACTTCACCCAGCTAATTCATCAGCTTTATTCCAGAGGGACTGCAGAGGCTCACCTCTCTTTAGCTGCCCTCCCTGCTGAATGTACCATGTACAGGTGTCACAAATGGCAACAGCACCACTGGCATCAACCCACCACCAACTTGACTGAGATTTTTAATGCCACTGAAAAGCTTTTTGGTGGCAGTCACGTACGTGGATTGGAGCGGTGACACAAAGGCAAAATGATCATTTCATGTTTGCCCCTTTGAATTATAGTTACCTGAGACAATTTGAAGACTTGGTTAAAATATTTATCTCATAAAGTGTAATACTTTCATCCAACTGTGTCATAGTTACTTTATTAACAAGGCAGATTTTTCTGTTCATTAATTGCTCTGCTTAAACAGTAGCATTTAGTACTTACGAACTTTGCATGGAACTAGGCCCATGGATCAGTCTTTGTTTTGCTTTATCACTTTCCTATTCAGACGCTGGGGGTTTTTTTGTTGTTTTTTTTGGTGAAAAACTGATCTTTATTTTTCCAGAAATATACAAACTTATTCTCTCATTTCTCCATCTTCTTCTTCAGAGTTGTAAGGCATTTTGAACAGTCCCTCCCTGAAGAGAGAGAACAGACGTTAATTGTCCTATAATACTTTACAAGGAGAAGGGAATATGATACATGATGCTGTGAACAGCTGTTCATGGGGCTTTTTTGGTCCTTGCTATTTCTTCACTACCCAACTAAACTGGAGAGGATATCATGGAAGATATCTAGGATTTTCAATGTATGCTATCTGTGGATTACTCTGGGAATGTGAAACAAAGATTCATTGAAAAATTGCCTTCAATTTGTAATATCAGATTAATGGCATTTATCCGATATTAATAGTGCTAATTATTCTTCAGTGAAATTAATCAATCTTTGTTTTGCTGCATTGATGAGGAATTGATCTACAAAGGGGGAGAGAGAAAACATCTGTTCATTATTTCAATAATGGAAATACAGAACACTTTCCTTCTTCAAAGTGCTGTAAGTAATCCTTCTGGCATCTCTGTATGGTTGATAGGTAAGTAGTATTATCTCCGTTTTAGAGAAGGGGAAACTAGAACAGAGGTTCAGCAACTTGCTCTAGGCTACGTGAGAGTCAAGGTTGGACCTGGTTTTAGAACTAAAGATTTTCTGGCTCAAGTCTTCTGTTTACTCAACTGCATCATGCTCCTCTGTCTTAAACTGAATATTCACTGACTCAATGCAGGTATAATAGGTGTAATCAAGATGTAAAACTTTGTACATCTCAGTGTGGAGATGCTATTAACATATTAGGTATTACATCAATTTATTTGAAGGTCATTTGGTATTGGCCAAATTGATCTAGTATTCATGCGTCATAGTCTGGAATCATTGCCTACTTTTTAATTTAGAAAATTGTCTCTCTCCAAGATTTTAAATCAAAATATGATAAGATACTTAACTTGGACAATGATTTTGCCTGAGTTGGATTGAGAAGTGCCTTGGGATATTTGTGTAAGCTACCATGTTATTATGATGTAGTGTTATTTTTGTTTATTTCTTATTGAAACTTTTCCTTTTCTTTTATGTTAGTGATGCTTTGTCAGAGTGGAACACAGGGAATTTATTGTGTAACACCTGTTAACAATAGAGGGACTTGATTAATTTCCCACTCACGGTGCTGAGAATGTTCCCCTTTGTTGTCATTTTCTCAGGGTTATTACTCATTACCCCTATTCATTCTGCTTTGGTAGAGGTAAATAGTTTTTAATTCCCCCGCCCCCAAACCTTTTTAAAGTTCCTTTGAACAGCTTGTTGTAATTATGCCCCTCATTGAAGGCACAGTCATTATTCTCTGTTGCCCTGAACAAGATTATTTGAGGCTCATTTTGATTTCCTTTTTTATGTTGTTTGTTAAATGTATTTCATTGAGAAATACAAAGTACCAGTACAGGGACAATCGGAGACAGTAGTAAATGCGATAGTGAAACGTGGCTTGTATGTGTAGTTAGAGGGATGGCAATGAATATGTGCTATGCCCTTGTCATTACAATTAAAAAAAGTGAATGCCAAAAGGGTACAAGCAAGAAACTATCCAAGCCAGCTGTAAAACCTGTTATGAGTAATTGTTACATACAGTTTACTGTTGAGCTGTCATTGTATCCTCAGCCTTAATAAAATATGAGGCAATATTTTTTTGCTTTATCAGTAGCATACTTTTGAAAAGTATCTGATGTTTATGGCATTATGAATGTTGTTTATAATGTTACATTGCAATATTATTACAGCCTCATTTTCTTCACCGCAGCTGCCTTAACATAGCTTACTTGCCAAAATTAACAACTTATTGGTAGTGTCCAGACTGCTGCTTCACCACAGGCCTCACCATTGCTGAGACATCCCAGTGCCCAGGCATTCAGCTAATAGCACAGACAGTTCCAATGAGGCAAGGAAGGAGGGTACTTACTCTTCACTTCATTTCTCTCCTTCCCAGCCTCCACAAAAAGCTGCTCCCCCTTAAAAAATCTTTTGCTAATTGCTGAGGCTGTTAATTCTCTGGGAGTGTAGATATCGGGGGTAATACCTGAACTGATTCTTTGTCCATTCGCTGAATTTGCGTTTGCTCGAATAACTGCAATACAGTAAGTAGGGCTGCTTCCTAGAAAGGCAGTAATTACTTATGCACTTGCGTCTTGTTGGTATAGGTAATTGCATTTTAATTATCAGCTCTTGTAGAAACTACAGTTACTGTTTTCTTAGCTTTGTTGCATCTGATCTAAACAGTCAGATCTTTCCTATGTTTCAGACACAGCAGAAAGATTTTGCTTATGTCCTTATTTTCCCCTTCTTCTTATCTGCTCCCTTTTATGTTGAGTGATGCTTTTTTGTGGTTTAACAATCTTAAACTGTTGAATAGTGTTCTGTTCTGCTATACTGTTGATACTTCTCAATTGTTTTAAAGCAAAGGAGTTTACGGTGGTTTATGAGAGAAACTTTTGACTCATGAGTAATAAAGAACTTACAAAGGTTTGAAGAAATCACTGCAAATAATGTAGGACTTGGTGCTTACCTAGAACCACCACTAGGAACAGGAACTTCAGCTATGCTTTTATATTCTGCAAGCTGGTTGGTTTACCAGTGAGCGTATTCTTAATGGGGCAATAGACTCTGAGTTGCACCTGTAAAATACATGCACAGAACTGCACATGCAAACTCATTTAACCAGATAGTTGGAGTTTCAGGCAAACAAATTTCAGCTCTTATATGAATTTCTCATACTTCAGATAATTCAGAGATCAGATAATCAGGGTTTACTTGTGAACTGGGTAATTATATACAAAAGAGCCTGCTTTGACATGCAGTACCTGTACCTGTAGATTTTACTACTATTGATTATAATTGAACCCAGATCTAGTGTCGCCCAGTCCAGTGCATTAAGCACAGGACAACCCTTCCTCTTAGAGTTTACTTGCAAATTGTATGGCTGCCTACCCCGTGTTTGTTTAGTCATGTAATTACCAGATGTACACGTGAGTTTTATTTGCTATCTACAGTGGGGTCTGTCTGAGTGATTGTAGTGATTACGTGTACAGTTTTGGAGTGCATTTCAGGACTTGAGTTTAGTTGCAGGTTTTAAAGATGTCCTCTTCTATCTGCATTTCTCCATGCTTTCTAGATCCTGACTCCACATAATTAGAACAATCTTAAAAACAAAATAAAATACTGTGTAAATAAAGTAAGTTCTCCTTTATTGTGACAGTCGGCAGATGCCGAATTTAAATTAAAATATGTATGATTGCTTTCCCAGATTCCATACAAGCAGAGACGGATCCAAATTAGTCTTACGCCATTAGCTGAGGCAGACACCTCTCCCATCCCCAAAGGAACATGAAATCAATCCCTCATGGAACTTAAGAGGCTGCACCTTAAAAATTATGTCAAGCCATTAAATTTATAGGCTGTTTATGATGCTCATTACTACATACATGAGCACATTAGTTAATTTAGCCTCAGAAGATACTTATATCTAAGGATTAACAGGATGTCAATGGCAGAGTCAGGGACAGAACCCAGATCTTCTGATTTCCAGTCCAGTGCCTCACCTATATGAGTATCCTTCGTCTGTCCATCTCCAATGTTGTACTCCGCAAGTGACCACATAATGGCTAGCTGTGAATGTGGCCTCATGTTTGCAAGCAGCTTTGCATGTGAACTATACACTCCTCCCCATGCCATTAAAATGTTTCATTAGGAGGATGTACCTGGGTTGTCACTCCAAATCAGCCCTTTCACATAGCTGTAGCTATTTACTGTTGTTATTTATCTGTATTACCATAGTGCCTGAGAATCCTTGTCATGGATCAGGACCCCATTGTGCTAGGTGCTGTACAAACACACAACCAAAAGATAGTCCTTACCCCAAGAAGCATACAGTCGAAGTGTAAGATGAGACTACAGATGAACACAGACAGGTGGGGAGTATGAATAAACAGCCTTACAATCGCTGTTCCCTCTAAGCTGTGCGCGTGTGCGTGCGCACACAGATCCTAAACCCTGTGCACATGGCGAAACACCATGCACACAAAAACTTGCACAGAAGCACAAAAATTTGCATGGAAGAAATTTTTTGCACACACAGCCTGTCAAAAATTTGCCCAGAAGAAATGTTTTGCGCACACGGCCTGTCAAAAATTAGAGGGAACATTGCTTACAATATTGGTCAGCCTGATAAGCAGTGGTCTTAGCACACCAGCAGCCCTAACTGTTGTCAATTGTTTTGTAGGCATTACCGTAAAGGAGAGTTTTGAGGAAGGATTTGAAAGTGGATATAGAGGTAGCTTTATGATGTTCATCAAAACAAAAGGAAGCGTAGGTAAATTCAGGTACTAGAGACCTCCTTAAAAATGATGGCTCGTGCTTCCAATGTAAACATCCATAAAATTCAAAGAATTCCATTGTCCCCACCAATTTATCCAACTTAATAAGCTGTGAGGAGAGTCTCGTGTGGATACTAACCCCTTGATCTCTCAAGTCCATTTCAGATCTTCATTTCAGAAAGTTATTCATTACTTTCCTTTTATTTCAATATATGTCAAACATATTTATCACTTATATGTATTTTAAGCAGGACTGCTGGTACTGCCTATTATTAAGGTTGCTCAACATAGGCAAGGAGACTAGAATTGGGATCAGGAGCCTGAGGAGTGAAAACTTGGACTGGCTAGGTCCAACCTAGAGTGGGGGAGGTCTTTAATTTGTCTCCTCATTATCAATCACCATTTCCTCCTGTATGATCTTCTGCTTTTCATGGTTACACCTGCGGCACACTTCATTTGCCATTACAAGTGCATAGAGTGGAGCCTGGCTCTTATTTAACATTAGTGTCTCTTCCCCACCAAAACCATGATGGCTATTTTGGGGTCAGACACTTGGAATTGTGAAGTCAGTTTTGATCTTGTCTTACACTGTCTTGTCTTACTCTAAATAGTGACTACTCATTATTGCAAAAAGATTTTTTTTCCTAATGCCAAAAGAACCACATGAAAATAAGCATGCAGATACCACAGTGAAGGATGCTGCACAGTATACGTTCAAATTCCAAACAGGTAGGGTGATGCAGAGGCTTAGACACTTGCAACAGCTTTATGGTGACCCAAAGTAGCTAGAATGACAAGAAATCAGGACAGTTCTACAGAATATCTTTAAATATTAGAGAGACAAGGTTGGTGAGGTAATATCTTTTATTGGACCAAGTTCATTCAACTTATTTGGTCCAATAAAATATATTCTCTCACATCCTGGGTCCAACACAGCTACAACAACATTGCAAACAACATAAATATTAGTATAGTTTGGGAATAACAGCTAAGCAGCTGATAATGATTGACATTTTTAGGTAAAATCTTCAATGTCTCTGCATGAAGTCCAAGGCAAACCTTATTAATCTTAGCTCTTTCTAGCCATAAACGTACACTGTTAGGATACTGTGTTTACTCTGTGCACTGCATAACAATGTATTTTTCCAGTTTGCAAATCGTGCCTATCATCTGTAGATTAATGCACAGCAATTAAGATGGTTACAACACAAATAACTGACACAATGTCAACCCAGAGTGGCTCAAGAAAATGGGTAATACATTCTCGTGGCCAAAAGCCTGACTGACAGATAAGCCTGGCATTGTGTCCTGAAAGGTTACTTTGGGCTCTGTTAGACCAATGTGGGAGGTAAACTCCAAACGGCTCCCATAGAAAATGCCTTGCCTGCCAGCCCAATAGTTGAAATTTGGGGACTGTCAGCAAGCGCATCTCAGATAGGCTCAGCTATTATGGGGGACAGGCAAGGGAGGAGACTGAGATAACTAAGCCATGCTCCTTTGTCTACTGGTTGTCAAACCATGACTTTATCATGTCCAATTTTGAAAGTTATCTGAAAGGAACAAGGAAACGTGAAGACTGCAGCTAATACCTGGAGATTTTACATACTATTACACACACAAAGATCTATGTTAAGAAACATTATTCAAGTTTCAAAGTGAAGCACTCAAAAGTTAGGAAATGCCAGAATTAAGGTTTCCCATTCAACATTTCCAGTTATGGACTCCCTTGTGCTATGATACAGCCTTAGTTGCATGATCATATTCTTCTTGTTTTTTCTTTACACATAAAAATCTATATTAATTTCTTAGGTGTTAGAAAAATCAAATTGAAAAAAACAAATTGCATCATGTGGCATCATATTGACACCCATGCGGTTCGTCAGCTGGGTTGGAACCTTTAGATCCACCACACAGAACTTTGCCACTTGAGCTAATGGAGTAACTGATAGCAACAGTAGTTTATCCTCTGTGTGGACCAGCATTAGAGGCGAATGCCAGTGTGTTTGCCAGTGTATTTCACAGATACTTGCTGACAACAGAGGGATGATTCTCGAGCAGAGTGAACTGTAATGGGTAAAAAGAAAAGGAGTACTTGTGGCACCTTAGAGACTAACCAATTTATTTGAGCATAAGCTTTCGTGAGCTACAGCTCACTTCATTGGGAATGCATCCGATGAAGTGAGCTGTAGCTCACGAAAGCTTATGCTCAAATAAATTGTTTAGTCTCTAAGGTGCCACAAGTACTCCTTTTCTTGTTGTGAATACAGACTAACACTGCTGTTACTCTGAAACCTGTAATGGGCTCAAACTCTTCTGCCCATCTGTCCCAAATTTTTACCCCTCCTAGCCTGTCTCTTCCAACCTGTCCCTCTGGCATTCCTACCTCATCCAGGGCGAGTTCTCCCCTAGCCAGTCTCAGTCTCAAATCCATAGGCTTCTCAACCCAACCCTAGTCTTCCTGCCCAGGAAGTTCTAGTCTCACTCCTGCAGTCCCAGTCTGACCCAACTCTCATTCCCAATTTTTTCTCCCTACCATTCTCAGTTCTCTTCATGCTCCCAGCTCCTTGCCCAGCCAGTCCAAATTCTCCCCCCCACCCCCACCCTTCCAGCTCCTCATCCAATCGATTTCTCTCCACCATCCTGTCTTCCAGGTTGGACAGCTGGGAGAAGTGATGGGCCAGGAAGAAAGGGAGAAGGAAACACTGAACATGAAGAGAGAAGGGGCTGAAATTTTTGAAGGTGCCTAAGAGAGTTAGCTGCCAGATTCCTGGCCCAAGTAATAAGGGAAGGAAGGCAGATAAGCCAAATCAGAAAAGAGTCATCTTAAAGAGTGATGGGTGTTGGGTGAAGAACAACTAGTATTTAAGGAATTTCTGAGAGGGGAAAACACATCGTATAAAGATGACTTTGTGAATTGACGGTGGTGGTGGGAGGAAGTGAGTGAGAAAAAGGAAGGAAAAGTATCATAATTAGCATTTGACTCTTTCTAGTAAATGAAAAGTCTCCGACCACTGTGAATTTTCCTGGCCTTTTGACAGGCAAGTGGTATCCTTCCCTCCTCTCCAGCTCTAACGTGTATATATGTTATGTATCCACTATCATTCTTGTTCTGGAAAGTTGACATGTATGGCATTGGGAGGTTGAACATTTATATTCTATGGCCTGCCTAGAATGGGCTTGATACTGTATAATGGACAATGAGTTATACCACATCTGACAAAACACAGATTTCCCAAACCAAACATATTCAATTCAATACATTTTATTTGGTTATGATGGACAGTAACTTGGTGTGACATTAAGTTTAATTTTGCATGGCAGGTTGCATTGGTCCTGTGGTAGCTGGAAGCCATTTGTTACATAAAATGCCATCATCTATATAAAAGGGTGTTGCTCAACTGTGTTGAGCAAAAGAAGAATCAGTTTATGCCCCCAGGAGGAGGGGGACTACCTTAAATGTTTTTGGTCCTTTCATGTACATCTCCACAAACCAGAAAGACATTTTCTCATTTTGCTGGATAGGAAATAACTGAAGAGATTTTTCCTTTTCCTTTACCATTTGTTTTAAAATCATTACACATAAGTTTTTGATTCTGTGTTTAGTAGACACTTAATTTCTCTTCTCATACAATGAGAAACTTTCCATGCTGATAACATTGCTCTTGAGCCTCAAGTAAGTGTTTTCACGTGCTTTCCACTTCCCTTCCTGATTGTGTTTAGGCGGGAAAGAAAACAATAGCATTTTTTTAATGTCCAAGATTCTGGTTAACTATGCCTTGTATGTTTTCTTTGTTTACAAAATACTTTTTATGGTATAATCTGTGAATAAATACAGGGATTATTTGGCTAGAACTGTAGACAACCCAAAAAGCAGTTCTGCATTTCCTACCCTGACAGATCAATTTAAAAGAGACTGCAGTTACTTACACAGAACTAGTTGAAAATGGTATTTTTTTCCTGAAAACCTTTTTCTGCACATTTTTTAAAAAGGATTGATCTTGTGTTTAAAAATTTTTGCAAAAATTTTGTATTGAACAATTTCTGTTGTAGAGTTTTTTTTATTATTTATTCACTTTTTAATTTAATTTAATCTTAATTTCCCTCCTTTTGTCTTCCTTTTTCCTTCCTTCCTTTTTTTTTTTTTTTTTTTTTCATTTTGACATTGAAAAGATGGGGAGAGAGAGCTGGTGGGGAGGAAAAAGCATAAATTATGAAACCAAAAATTAAACCAAATTAAATTAAACTAAATTTTTTTTAGTTTTAATGTTATTTGTGGTTTTGTTTTTTAAAAGCAAAATAAAAAGAACAAAAACATTTTAATGAAATTTTCATTTTCAAAACAGGCCATTTTTTTAACCAGCTCTGGGCCAGAATAGAATATAAATGTAGAGTACTGTCTTTTTTTTTTTTAAAAAAAAGTCTGATTCAGGAACTGAAATTGTTTGGGAAGGCTGATTTTGGCCTTTTTTCCCAGCCAGAGTTGTGTGAACAAATCATTTGGTGGACAAACTTAATCTCTTTGGTGGGAAAGGGGAGGGGACAGAGAGAGTTGGGAGGTGTCTCTCACAATTAATAGTGTTAGTAGCAGATGAAGAAGAGTGGGGAAAAAATTGGTAAAATAGTATATTTCACGGTAGTGAAACTTACCCTGAACTGACCATGCACAGCTCCATCATTCATTTTTGTCAAGAATCGTGACTGAGTAACATTAATAATTTGTATTACAGTAGTGCTTATGTGCCCTACCAAAATCGAGGGAGGCCCCAATGTGCCAGATAATGTACAAACATATAGTAAAAGATCCTGCCCTGAAGAGCTTCCAGTCTAAATAGACAAGATAGACAAAAATGGGAAAGGAAAATAGAATGGGGAAAATACTTCTTCAAGGTCATACAGTAGGTAGAGGTGGCAACAGAACACAGGTTTCTTGATACCTAGGGCTTGTTCATGTGGGGAAATTTACTGGCATAATTATTCCAGTATGTCCACAATGGGGAGTTATGCTGGTAAAACTGTAGAGGTACAATGATACAGTATAATTATGCTGGTAAATTTCCCTGTGAAGACAAACCTCCAGTTCTGGATCTTAACCACTAAACCATGTTGCATGAAAAAGCTGATTTGTGAAGTATTATTGTTGGCAATTAAACAAAACCAGGTTCAGTAAAGGAAAAACACAATAAAACCTTGCTTAGTCTAGGAGAAAAGATGACTCCTTTTAATCTAGTCTGGAGGTCTATCTATTCCTGCTAACCTCTGTTCATAACCCTACCCTGCCCACTAGTGAGCCATTTTCACTGAGTTGCCTGTTTTAAGGCCTATTGTTCCTGATTATCCTTAGGCTATGTTTCTATGTGATGGGTGAACTTGCAGTTATACTCTAGAAAACCTCCATGTTCACGGCTACTCTCTCAATGACAATTAATTGCCTGTGTTCTTAAATGTTTATAGGTCTCAATAAACAGGCAGCATATTTATGTCTTCCATTACCTGCAGCAATAAACTTCCTTAAGAAAAAAAATCTCATGTTTCCTGATTACAAAATGATTCTAAATAAACTGGGAGAATGAAGAAAAGACACTGGTAAGCAGGACTTTGAATGAGAGAGGTGGGATTTGGAAAATTCTCTCCTTATAAAATAGAGCTGTAGTATTCTACAGTATCAGTCAAACACCCTACAGCTTACAGTAGTGACACTGCATTTTCAGACTGTAGAAAAATGGTTTAGCCACTGGAACAGATTACAATATTTGCTAATCTGTGATAATTTGGTGCTACTACAAGAAATATGATCGTGGGAAGGCATATATTCTAATCACTTTGAAATTGTAATGTTTTCTCAAAGTTTTGGAATAGTAATGAGTAACATAATAAAGGATACTACAGTGTCACTTGACTGGTATGGCCCAATCTTGGATTTCAGGGGTCCTCACATTGTGTTTCTCTGCCATCAGGCCACTGTCCTCATGAGTCTTCCTCTTGGCTCAAAGAGCTTGCAGTCCATTCATCTACAATTGAGTCCACCATGTATCAGCCTTTGTCATAAATATAAAGGGAAGGGTAAACCCCTTTAAAATGCCTCCTGGCCAGAGGAAAAATCCTCTCACCTGTAAAGGGTTAAGAAGCTAAAGGTAACCTCGCTGGCACCTGACCAAAATGACCAATGAGGAGACAAGATACTTTCAAAAGCTGGGAGGAGGGAGAGAAACAAAGGGTCTGTGTCTGTATGCTGCTTTTGCCAGGGACAGAACAGGAATGGAGTCTTAGAACTTTTAGTAAGTAATCTAGCTAGGTATGTGTTAGATTATGATTTCTTTAAATGACTGAGAAAAGAACTGTGCTGAATAGAATAACTATCCCTGTCTGTGTGTCTTTTTTGTGACTTAAGGTTTTGCCTAGAGGGATTCTCTATGTTTTGAATCTAATTACCCTGTAAGGTATCTACCATCCTGATTTTACAGAGGTGATTCCTTTACTTCTATTAAAAGTCTTCTTGTAAGAAAACTGAATGCTTTTTCATTGTTCTAAGATCCAAGGGTTTGGGTCTGTGGTCACCTATGCAAACTGGTGAGGATTTTTACCAAACCTTCCCCAGGAAGTGGGGTGCAAGGGTTGGGAGGATTTTGGGGGGAAAGATGTGTCCAAACTACGTTTCCCAGTAAACCCAGTTAAAGTTTGGTGGTGGCAGTGGAAATCCAGGGTCAAAGGATAAAATTAATTTGTACCTTGGGGAAGTTTTAACCTAGGCTGGTAAAAGTAAGCTTAGGAGGTTTTCATGCAGGTCCCCACATCTGTACCCTAGAGTTCAGAGTGGGGAAGGAACCTTGACAGCCTTTGAGAAGCATTGACAGTTCCCTAAGGGAAACACTATCCAGTCCACCACCCTTACAGACTGGAAACTCTCACATCGTAATACCACCTGTCTCACAGGTTGTTACTGACATAATTCCCTCATGCCTTTCAATTGATTTAATGGTTGTAAAGCATTTTGAGATCCTTAAAGTGAAGAGTTATAGAGAGAAGATACAGGCAGTGTTATTATTTATTATTTTTATTGTATTGGTTAGATCATAGAGGAAAAGGATGTTTGCCTATAACTTTATTCCTTCAATATAAGGAGCTTTTTGGGCTGACTACAATTTGTTGATCATATAATTTTGTTTTTCAGACTAGAGCGAATCCGTCAGAAAATATTAGCAAAAAGTAGGTATCAATGAAGCCAGGTTCTCGGGTGAATTCACTGTGTTATCTGAAATCAATGTGTTATGTGAATCAATCAGAAGACGCCCTGCCCCTCCTCCTGCCATTCTCTGCTGTTCTTCAAACATGGAAAAACAGCACAGTCAATAGAAATCTTTGAGCTTTGTTGATTTTAAGTGCTAAAGTATTAGAAGATAGACTTAAAGGCCAATTAAATGGGACAGTGTTCCAGTACTGCTAACCCAGCAAGCTCCAAAGTCACAAGTTAGATTCAGGTTTCAGAGTAGCAGCCATGTTAGTCTGTATCTGCAAAAAGAAAAGGAGTACTTGTGGCACCTTAGAGACTAACAAATTGATTTGAGCATAAGCTTTTGTGAGTTACAGCATCCGATGAAGTGAGCCACAAGTACTCCTTTTCTCTTTAAGTGAGATTCAGTGTTGTACGTGGTGTAGTTTTAGCCGTGTTGGTCCCAGGATATTAGAGAGACAAGGTGGGTGAGGTAATATCTTTTATTGGACCAACTTCTGTTGGTGAGAGGGAGACGCTTTTGAGCTTACGCAGAGCTCTTCTTCAGGTCTGGGAAAGGTACGCAGAGCTCTTCTTCAGGTCTGGGAAAGGTACTCTGAGTGCCATAGCTAAATGCGAGGTTGAACAAGTAGTTCGCCCATATTCTAAGGGTCCCTTCAAGGTAGAGTGGCAGAGGTGTTAATGGGCCACTTTACCTCGAATGGTCATAAGTTAAAAATGTTTTTGAACGGTCTTCTGATGTTTTTGAACTCTCCTTGCCCTCATCACCAATGTGTGTGTGACAACTAGTATGGCTAGTTTATACCAATTAGTGATGGCAGTGAGAAATACCATTTTGGCCAGCATATCGCTACATCAGTCAACTATGCATCCCCAGCCTCAGATCAGTTTTTGAAACCCCCACAGCAACTCTGTCCACACAACCACACAAAAACCCTGTACCCCTGTTTCCTCCCCCAAGTCTCACATTTGTCCTTGCCCCCCCAGCACATCTTTGCTCTTCCTATAACTCCAGGGGATCTTCACAGCCCTCTCCCAATCCCAGAGAGGAAAGGGGTGACAGCTTTAGGAGTTCTTCTTTCTCACGCCCTCCCAGACCTGGGTGGTGAGGGGAGGGGGAGGCACACCTCCAAGCGGGGTTCTCTTCTCTCTTTCCCAGGCCTGGTATTGCTGCATTGGAGAGGATGAGAAAGGACGGGGGAGGAACAGGGGTTGAGAGGGAAGGAGGGAGGACAAAAGCCAGCCTAAGCTCCCTCAACCTCCCTCATTTATTGTGAAAATGGAGTTTGGGTGCTCCCTCTCCCCCTCGCCTATCTAGAAACTTCTCTGGGCTTCTGAGAAGTGAGGCGGGGAGAGGTCTGCCTGCCTCCTGTAGAAGCTCTGATTGTCTTTTCTTCCCCAGGAAGTGGGGAAGGCAGCCAGTCAGCAGGGATTTTCCCATTCCATGAATGCTGGAGCTTCGTACCTGTCTGGCACAAAGCAGGGGCTAAATTCCCATTACTCAAGATAAACGTGTGAAGGTTGGCAACACCAGCATCTCATGTAGTCATTTTTATTCTATATCCCATTTCTGGGGCTAGATCCAAAGTCCCAGTAGGAGTGCTTTGGTGAGGAAATATCCACAAGGATCTCAACCTGGATGTTTCCATCTCTACGCTCTGTTACTCTTTTGAGACGGGTGGAGTTTTCCCTCTCCTTGAAAATATTGTGTGGCTCCTCCTTGCCCTGGACTGATCTCCAGGGATCATCATGAAGGCCCTGTGCCTCTCTGCTTGCTTCCCTGGCAGCATAGCTCTATCAGACCTGTTCTGTGAGGGACAAGCCTGCCTTCAGCAGCCCCCAGCAACAGAAGTTTATGGAAAAGATCATGTAGGCTAAGGAGGATGTGTTTACCCCTTTTTCCTGTATGTGGATCCTGGGCCCATGGGGTACCCTTCAAGTGACCCAAAGAAAGTGTGTGTGGGGGGGACAGAATAGTGCCACCTTGCGGTGAATGGAGGGTCACCTACCTCTAAGAGTAGAGGTCAAGGAGGCTATCTGAGTCTGTTTTTTCTGCTGCTGCTTCTTTTTTTTTTAAATTTTATAAGTCTTCTGTCTATCATGAGATAGGTAGCATCTGTATGTATTGCTGTTAGAATTTCAGTCAGTGACATTAAAGCAAATTAGCTTGATAAATGAACTATTAAATAGCAAGATTCTATGTTCATAGATATAGTTTTAAGGTCTCTGGACTGCATAACTTGACAGATCTAGAAATAAATCAGTATTCTTCTTGTAACTCATTGTAAACAAGCTGTCAAGCACCACTATAGTCTCCTTTGAAAATAGCTTTGATGAGTAAATAGAGAAGAATAAAAGCAGAGACAGTGTCAAAAATGTAAGCCCAAGATAATTGTTGTTTTTTTTTCTTTACCTATTATATTTCTTTAGTTGTTGGCAGCTGTCTTTCTGCTGCTAAACAAGAACATTTTTCTCTAGTTCCTGCGTAGACAGTTTTGACATTGTTTTGATGCAAGTTAATGCTCTCGGAATACACATTTCTGCTTTTAAGGAGCAGGGGGTTAGAATTTCTTTGAATTCCTCCTTGATTCAGGTAGGTGGAAATCAACAAGACTTTTGTGTTAAAAGCTAAAAACTGTAGTTTCTTGTACACAAGGCTTTATTATTTTTTTGAAAAAGTGTGTGTGTATAGAACTGCATCTTAGCAAATAAGAAAGTTACTGAATTATTTTCTCCTGCTGGGAGCATCCTTTTTCGCATTTCTTTTCTCTTCACCTACCTGGTTATAAATGGGAAAACTTAAATTTTATAAAGTGAAAAACCAAATTAATTCCTCTATCCCTGCCTCCCAAGAGAAGCTTTTTCTTACTTTGTGTGTGTGTGTGTGTGTACGCACGCGTGTGCGCCATTTAGCTTTTACCTGCTTCAAGCTTTTCAAACATGGCTTTGGTTGAGTTAGATGGTGCCTCTTCTGGCGTCTGTCTCAGAATTTATGTAGCTGTCAGATTTACAGTTGGATTGTTCCAGTGTATTTTATTTTATTTCTAAATTTCCTCTTGGAGATATTCTTTTTCCTCTGTATGTCTTGTGAAATCCCCCCACGTTGGGTGATGTGTATGGTAATTTCTTTTCAGGTGCCCTGGAACTTGGCTTGCTTACCAGCTTCTCATGACAAGCTCCATTATTGAGTTGGTAATGAGCATCCAGTAGGAAAGAAGAAAGTTGTGAAGTTAGTCGGCTGTTGCTTATTGGGATTGAACAGCTTGTTTTTTCTTTTGTGTAGCATTTATACTTAACACTCGGTAGGCAAACTGCTATTCCAGCTTGCAAGTGGATTCAGTTATTCAAATGCGCCGGCCAGAAAATGAAGGGGAATCCTATTCAAACAGTGTGCTCCCAAGTCATAGATGATCTTTTTGATGTCTGTATTTTGCAAATGGAAATTTTCCATCACCAGTATTCTTTCAGAGGCAGCGTTATCCGAGGCTGCTTTTTGGCTGGTTATTTGCATTTTTCCTTTCAATACTGAATTTCCTTCCTTTCTCTCCCAACCCCCACACTTTCATATCAAATTCCCATTTTGATTCCCTTCACTTCTGTGTCGCATGATTAAGGGCAAGTCCTGCAAAGTGCTGAGTGCCAATGATGAGCTGACTTCAGTGAGAGTTAAAAGTGCTCAGCATCTTGTAGGATCCAGCACTAAGTGAGGTCTACTCCATCTGTGTAAAGCTTGAATGTTTCAGCTCTCTACACAGAGAATATGGAGAGGATAGGTAGCTGAAATTCACCTTCTCAGACCAGTTAACAGAGGTCCTGGAATAGCAGCTACACCCAGCCTGCCTTGGTTAAGCAGGTTGTTTAGGTCACTGGATCTATGTAAATGTGAACACCTGTGCCACCTCCTTCCCACTTCCCATCCTTTAGTGTGGGCCTGTGGTAGGAATCCATTCCACAGCATATAGGTAGGATGTGGGCACCCCTGTGTGGCTACTCTGCTCACAGCTCCCCTGTAAAGTTTAAGTAGAGAAACTTGCACTGGTCCTCTGCCCTAGAGGAGAAATGGGGAATGTAATGGGCTTGGGAAGAATGCAGAGGGACTGAAACACTGAGGGCTGGATTCTTCTGCCTTTGACATCAGTGGGAGTCTTGCCTTTGTCTTCAATAGGAAAAGCATTCAGGATCTGATCCTCTGAGACTTTTTTGAGTCTTGAACTAGTCTGTTAGTCTAACGTACTTTTATGAGCCCTATTATGGCAGTATCTGAGCGCCTCACAGTTGTCAATGTAGTTATCTTCACAACACCCCTGTTGGGGTAGGGAAGTACTATTATTCCCATTTTACAAATGGGAGAACGGAAGCACAGAGAGGCTAAGTGACTTACCCATGGTCATGCAGGCAGTCTGTGGCAGAGCAGGGAACTCATGACCTTTTGTATCTTATACATGGGCTCTAAATCAAGCACTCTCCAGGTGGATCTTGCAATAGGACTTTTGTCCATAGTTACTGTAGGTAGGTTAGCTTGTAAAGAGAGCACAATTGCACAGTGTCTTAGGCTCTGGTGTAGACAAAACCTATGTTGGCAAAATGTATGTTGCTCAGGGGCATGAATATTCCACCCCTCTCCCCCGAGTGACATAAATTACACCAACATAAGTGCTCAGGTGCACAGAAGCTATGCTGGCAGGAGAGCTTCGCTGCTGTAGTACTGTACATATAGACATGGACTTAAACCAGTCAGCATCTACAGTCTCATGGCCATGTGCACGGAAAATAGTGCTGATCAGTAGGACAGAAAAGTTTCAAGACCTAATCCTGTCTTGACTGACTCTACATTATGCCGGTTGCTGCTGCTTATTATTTATTTTTATCACCACAGAGCCTAGAATCCCTCCTCAAGGGCCAGGGCTCCATTGTTCTAGATTCTGTACAAACAGAGAACAAAAAGACAAAGAATTTACAAACCATGTATAAGGCAAAAGACGAGATGGATAGAGACAGACCAACTGGGGAGTACAAGGGAACAGCGAGACAATACTGGTCAGCATGATCGGCAGCGATCTAAGCACACTAGCAGCCTGACTGTTGTCATGTATTTTTGTAGGCGTCTCACGGCAAAGGAGAGTTTTAAGGAGGGATTGAAAGGTGGATAATGTGTTAGCTTTGTGTATGTTTACAGGGAGCTCCTCTGAAGCGGGAGGGACTGCCTGGGAGAAAGCAAAAAGGTGCCTGCTTGAACATTTAACATGTAGGAGAGAGAGAGGCTGGCGTCATTCCTCAATCAGAGGTGGGAGTTGATATTTCAGTAGTGAATGATAGGTTTTGAAGGGTGTTGAAGGTGAAGACAAGCAGCTTATGTTTGATATGACAGAGAAGAGAGAGTCCACGGAGGAATGCAAAAAGCAGGGTGACATGGCCAAAGCGACAGGCTAGGAAAATTCTTTGCAGCAGCACTCTGGGTAGGAAGAGGGCAAGATTGCATTTGTCAAGGATGTTGCAATTGCCCAGCCATGATATGAGGAGAGTTTTAGCTGCGTAGAGAGGAAGTGCTGTGTCTTAGGGCACGTCTACTGGGACTGACTGACCATGGCAGGCTGGGGTGTAAATCTACAGAGCTCCAGCATGCCATGTGCTAACTGTCCTGCTACGGTGGACTAGAAGTTTCCTCGTGTTCACTGACGTACAGTGGTTTGAAACAGCAGTAGGTTAAAGCTCACTAGAGAACTTGTCATGTGCAACGGCAGGGGCCACACAGACAGCACATGGCCCACTGGAGTTCTGTAGATTTATACCCCAGCTTGCCATGCTGTAAGGTCTTGTGTAGACGTGCCCTTAGAGATTTTATGCAGAAAGAATCTGCAAGATTTAGGTGTAGCCTGGATGTGAGGACCTTGAGAGGGATCTGCTCCAAGTTGAAGATGAGGCCCAGGTTATGGGCCACAGTGACAGGCACGGTAATGGTGGCGTTGTCCCCTGTGATCAAGAGAGGAGATAGCTGGGAGTGCTTGGGGAGAAGACGACAGGTATGTTTACACTGCAATTAAAAACTTGCAGCTGGCCTGTGCCAGCTGGCTCGGGCTAAGGGGCTGTTTAGCTGCAGTGTAGATGCTTGGGCTGGAGCCTGAGCTCTAGGACCCTGCGAGGTGGGAGGGTGCCAGAGCTTGGGCTGCATTCTGCGCCCAATCATCTATACCGCAATTAAACAGTCCCTTAGCCTGAACCCTGTGAGCCTGAGTCAGCTGGCACAGGCCAGCCGCAGGTGTTTAATGGCAGTGTAGACACATCCCCGGGAGCTCTGTTTTAGCCATGTTGAGTTTGAGCTGACAGCTAGACCTCCATGAACAAACAGATGTCAGAAAGAGTGGCTGAGATTTTAAAAGTTAGGCTAATAATGGCTGTTTCACTCTAGCTTTATAGCTATCACACTTTCACAAACCTTTCTGAACCTTTACTTTGTGCTGCTTTAGCAGAGCACGAGCAGTTGCAACTGAAAGTTCTTACCAGTGGAAAATTAGAGAATATATACCTAAAACTCAGTAATTACTCCACAGAATTATGTCTTCATCCAAAATATGTCTGGACTACATTAATTTGTGTGGAAAATACCAATGGCATTAAAGCACTTTGTTGATGTAAATACTTGCTATCTAGCAGAAACAGGAAATTTACTAGTAATGGTTTGCTTAGTTTGTACAGATTAGAGCATGACTTGGTTTTGTACTTAGCATTACAGATATTAGAGATGGAAAAGACCTGTTTACATTATATAGTCCATTACAAGTTTCTTTACTATAGTATTATATATTTTTCCAGTGCTTTGTCCAATCTACTCTTCAGTGTTTGTGATAGGGCTTCCTGTACTTCGTTTTAAGGAATCATTTGGTGAAATTTTGTGGCCTGTGTGCAGGAAATCAGACTAGATGATCAAAATAGTTCTTTCTCGCCTTAAAAAAAGATCTATGAATGTTGGAAAGTCTATTATACATTTAAATTGATCTCATCTCAGTCAGGAAGTTTTTTCTTTTATATTTAATCTTTCACATTTATGATTTCATCCCATTACTCCAGGATACCCAGGGCTTTCTTCCCCTGACCTGGCTTTCCAGAGTCAGATTCGCTATAGATATACGGCTATCACAGTTTCAGAAACCTTTTTGGACCTACTTTGTGTTTCAGGATCAAGCTCTTAGCCTCTCTGAGTCTGTTTCCACATCTGTAAAATGGAGATAAAAAAAATCACCTACTCACAAGAGTGTTGTGAGAATTCACAGTTAACATTTGTACAGTGCTTTGGAGATATGGGGCAGATTGTCAAGTGCTCAGCTCCCACAATTGGAGCCAGATTTTTGAAAGAACTCAGCACCTAGGAGCTTCCATTGCATGAGGCAGAGTGCTGTTTAAGTACTAAAATTAAAAAATAGCTACTGAGGAAGTGAAACCATGCATTCTGTGATTGCAGTGATTCATACATGTGTATCACACTTTTGCTCTGCCTCTCTACTTTGTCCTTTTTTGCTGGTGTAACTGGCAGGCTGTAGGGATGTATATGAATCCTTGCTCAACTTAATGCCATGCTTGCTTACAAGAACAGCAGTCTGACAAAGCAGAGTAGAATGTGATGTTTGCGTGCCTGTATCACATGCAAGTGTGTGCCCACAAACCAAAACACAGCTGGCAGGTCTAATTTTAGACCTTACCAGCCTTGAGAAGTGTCCCTTTAAAGATATACTTTTCCCTCTAAAATCAATTTGGTTGATAATACAGCAGCTGACAATCCTGCTGAAATATTACATATGATTTGAATAAAAACAAAGGAAACCACTGCCCAGTAATTGTAAATTAAAAAAAAGAAAATAGTTTGGCCACTAAAGACAGATCCACAAATTAAATGATGTGTCAAAGGAATACGTGATTTTAAAATTTAAACCTGGGATTTGTACACACAATAAGACACAGTATATTTACTTTGTACAGTGCCCAGAAACGTTACAGGTGATTTATATACATATAAAGCAGGTCCCTTCAGATAATATAATATTCAAAACTTTTGCTTAAGTTGGTCAGAATCAGCTTGAATCTCTTGCAAGCACTGTCTCTTTACTCTGGCTTTTAGGGAGCAGCGGTAAGGTTCATGGTACAAGTGTGTGTGACTGGTACTTCTGGGTGTTGTGGGATGTTGCTAGGGGATGGTGTGATGGATTATCTGAGGCTCATGAAGGGTATTTTTAAAATTATATGAAAGTCATGAAAAGCTCAGGAGAGGTGATCCCCTCCCCCACTTTGTTATAAATCTAAATACATGACTGAAACAAGTCTTAATATACTGGATCTGTCAAAGTGAACACTTAATATGCATAGCCCTTTTTACCCCCTGTTTGTTTCTGTGCGGTGGTAAATTATTGTACAAATTAGTTTTCTGCTTAAAACAATCCCATGTTGGAGAATCTGTTGCTGATCTCCTAATAGATTCTTTGACCTTGTGGGTTCGTTCTTTTTTTTTTTTAACAGCGTCACAAAATATCAAAGGTTTTTTTTTTTTTTAAGGCTCATCCTTTGCAGCAATTTCTTTGGGTCCCAGGTATTCTGTGCTCCTGGTTTACTGTTTGGCTGGTTTGTTCTGTGACTTTGTGAAGTGCAGAATCCACTGCCGGTATTTGAAGTTCCCCGGGTGCAAGTTACACCGGCAAGCGCTGCTGTAAAATTGCTTTGCTTTCCGAGATAGCCAGCAGAGGGAATCGGGACTTCGCTTGCAGCAGGGGCTGAGAAAAGCAGGCGGTCTCTTCTTGGAGGAAATACTGCAGCCTTCTGGACTGCGTCTGCTTCTCGAGGGAGAGGCTCGCTGTAGTTCCACCCACACCGGCTGGAAGGAGGGGGTTTGAATGAAAGACAAGCCAAGCCCTGAACACCATGTCACACCGTGAGAGGGGCTAGCAGCAAGTAGGCTGTGGAAAGCTGCTTTTTAAAAAAAAAAAAAATATTTTTTTTTTATTTTATTTTTTAAATAATAAAGGGGAGGGGGGTTGGGGTGAGGAAGAAGAGAGCGAGGAAAAGCGGGTTGGAGTTCCACTGTCTTGCTCATTTCTCTCACAGGACTTTTCCCCTACAGACACTGGCAATTGACATTACTACAGACAAACGGGCTAGGAAGGAAAACGCTGTATCCTGAGTGCAGGAGGGCGTGGGTGGGTGGGTGGGGGGGGAACAAGGCAAGGTTTTTTTTTTTGTTGGGGTTTTTTTTTTTTTTAGCTCTACTATATTTTGTTTTTGTTTTTATTCTTGCTGTGTTGGACCTTGTGAGCAGTAGAAGGCAAGGAAGTCTCGAAAGCCTCATCAGTACTGTCAGGAATAGTGGTTTAAGAGGAAGAAAGGCCTGGGGCACTACACCCTGTCAACGAGTTCCCTGCATCGGAGAGAGAGATTCCAGCTACATGGGCAAACGCTTGGAACAGCAGCCAATGTACCCTCAGTACACTTACTACTACCCTCATTATCTCCAAACCAAGGTATGGTACAGCACTTCCCTGCCTGTCCAGCAGTGTTAATATGATATCATATGAAGGATGGGTGGTGGAGTTGCATAAATTACAGGGTTTTTTTTGTTTGTTTGTTTGTTTGTTTTCCCCTTGAATTCAGTATCATGTCAGGCAGAGCTAATAGCCAGAAACAGGAAGGTTAGGGTTTATGCATTTATTTATTTATTTATTTTGACTACTATCTTTAGTTAATCCCTTTGACTCCCTTCTTCCTACAATAAATGTGGTTACTATTATCGAAGCCAAGTATACACGATGATGCGATAGGCTGGAGATCGCTCTGGACAGAATCGGGCATGCAAATACTGTTTCAGTGATCTGTACAATTTATTTGGCATTCAGAAGCATTTTGCCATTAGCAGAGACGCAGTGGATAAGGAAACTTTTAATCAGTGAAGTCTGAGATGCTGTGTGGTTCTGGGGTGGACAAGGCACTAACCTACTGTAAATCTTTTGGAGTTTGCTCTGATGTATTGAACTGGTTTTAATGTTGCATTAAATATTGAGAATGATCTGGCTGCATGCTGTTACATTTGATAGGGCTAGAAATAGATAGTAGCTACTCTCAGAAAAAGCACCAAACATGGTTTCATTTTTTTTCAATGTCAGTGGCCCTGGAAGGCCAGTCTGCATCTCCCAACAAGACTGAATGAAGTCCATGACACCTGGATTTTAATTAGTTAAATCATGCTTTGTTTTTCCCTAATGACATTGTACCATAATCTGCTGCCCAAAAGGGTCTCTTTTGCAACCAGTAACAAAAACAACTTTGCAAACCAGTTAGGGCATCGTAAAGAAAAGTGCAACCTCACAGCCAAAGATTAACAGTTTGAGTCAATGAACTAACGTTCTTTTTTTTTTTTTAAAGCCAAAAAAAAAAAACCCCAGTAACCTCCAGCCCCCAAACACACGTCACCCCAATTTAAATGGCAGTTTTAAGCACATAGGACACATCTGACTTTGGGGAGGGGGGTTTACTTTTGGTCTCAAACACGTTGAGCTAGTTATTATTGAAAGGCCAAGTTACGTTTTCTTGCCAATAAAATTACTTTTCTGTTAATGATTATAGCCAGACCCCTGCATTATATAAATTAACTAATTGTGAAAATGGAGACTAAGGCTGGCTGGAGTTGTGATGACACCAGAACCACTCAATGTGATTATAGCCTTGTAATTCATAACATGATTACCTCTCATTTGTTTGCTGTGTGCTTTCTCTAACTATACTGTGCAGCATTTTTGTGTGAGAACAATCCATTTTGGGGGCAGGGCGGGGGGTAATGGTTTCACCATTTTCCCCCCTCAAGGTCGATTCAAATAGCATTTTACCTTTGTGACCATTTAGTCCGTATTGTGCAGCAGCATCCCGTTGCTAGCTTGACTGCAATATTGGCTGTAGCTTCAACTGTTTGGAGGATTGGGGATGCAGACCGATGCCATTCCTCAAAACCTGGCAAGCCAAAGACATGAAACACTTTATGGATATTTTTTTGAAAGAACAATAGCGTCAAGTACTGGATGAGAAATACTGGACATCTCCTTTACTCATGTAACTTAAATTTTGCCAGTCCTCTTTTTTTAACTTCCCTTTCTATTTTGTAAAATATGCTTTTTGGGGAAATTAGCCTTGTGATCCAGTTGAAAGTGACAACTGCTTTCCACACAATGACTTTTTAACCTGAAGGTTTTGGAGAATAAATTAATATTACTTAATTATATATTATCTATAATTATCTATTGTGTTATAGAGTATAAAATTATCTACTCTTGTGAAAAGTTGTATGTGTGTGCATGTGAGTGTAAATATATATTTGAACACAAGCGTTATTTTTGCAAGGGTAGATAAAATTTATTGTAGATTTGTAATATTATATGGCATTAATTTCTCTCTCTCAAACCTAAGTAATAAAATAAATACACACATATATATTTCTGTACTATAGTCCTAAAGAGTTTAGAGTAGTGCAGACAGGCAGCATCTGGATTTTGTTATCTTAAAGCTAGCCATCAGCTTCTGGGACATTTTAGAGTATTTAGATCCATTCTATGTCTAAAGCCAATATTTGGGTAATCAAATAACGTGATAGAGAACTGTATCAGTTATCACGATAACACATACTCATATACCACTGTATGATTTCAACTCTGCTATGAAATTCACAACTGTTTTATTTTCTGGAAACTATGCTGCTTATTGTGTTAAACAAAATTTTAGAATTCAGCTGTGAATGTGTGTTCATATCTGGATATTCATACACAGGGAATGGGGAATGCATTAACTTAAAATCATATAAAGGAATTTTAGGCTTTCTGGGGCCATTTTTGTTCAATGCATAAAGCACAGAGCAACAGGACATTAAATATACAATGTTCTGAAATTTAAATGTTTTCCTCACATTCTCAGATCAAGTGCTTTGCTTTTGCTTTGCTCACACTGTAAATTAATCTCAGCTGTTCTGAAAAAGTACAATAGTACTGTGTAGCACAGCTTTTTGGAGGGGTTTTGTACAGGTTTGAATAAAGTTCACAAGATATATAGTCCACATTTGTACCTTCTAATATAGCTAACATGTTGTTAAGCAATAATGGTGTACATTAATAACTGTATGGTCTAAAGAATTAAATAGAAGAAATAGGATCCACATATTTGGGTGATTGTCTCAGGTTTTACAAATGCCTCATGCAGAACATGAAACACACAGTCTGATTATTCAAATTAGTTGAGCATCTTAATTATAAGATGCCACCACTGAAGTTAAAACTTTAATGGCTGTTTCATACAAACTCACTATAATTCAAAAATTTTAAAAGGTTCAGTTTTGTAAAGGAGATTATAATGTCTTTAATATGTCCTGTAAGGACAAACAGAGGGATTGAAAGAAAAGGTATTTTTTTCTTTCTGTCATGAAACTGGCTCACTACTGAATTAGCTTGAATTGTCTGAACTTTCTTAGCTAAGTCCTGAGAGTAGAACTTGCTTATTCTAGGCATGTTATGAATTCTATTTAAAATCAAACATGTTTGTTACTGTTATAAATTAGGAATATGTGGCTTCATGTGTTCTTGCTGCAAAGAATATGTTCACATGTCACATGCATATGACACTATTTCCTATAGTTTAGGGAACTCTGATTTTATTTTGAACTGCTTGACAATGAAATGTTACTCGAGTGGTGTGTGTGTGTTGACAGCATAACTAAGAAACCAACTAGTTTATGTAACTGTGTTGTAGAAATCCACTTATAAGAATATCATAGTACCTAATCTTGCCCCAGTCTTTGAATTTCCATTTTTGATCTCTTGCCTGACAGAGTAGTTCTTTTTTTTAAACATTGGGAGAAAAGACTGAGTGATGTGTAATTTCATTTAATGATTAGGAATGGCATGAGGAAAAAAAGATTTCGCCCACATGGTTTTACATATTTGATGGAGTCTTTTGAAGTAATTGTGCTTGCGTCTTTCCTTTGGCCTTTGCAGCTCATGGTCAGAATTAAGGCTGGGAAGACCATTCTTAGAAAACAGAGCATTGAATAAATTGAGTCATTTTCTGTTTGCAGTTACCTGCGGACAGACATTGATTCTTCTGGATTTATTTTTCACAATCGTTTGACCGGCACTTTATATGAACATATTTCCGCTTACCAGTTTTTCATATACTATTTGCTTTGCTAGATCTTTGTCTGTTCACTATTTATTATTCATTGGTCACCGAAGTCACATGGTATTAACTCCGGTTCCTGATTGGATGGCTGAAACAGAGGGTGGCACCAGTAGTGAATATCTGTGTGCAAACACCCTGCCTTGCACATATGTGTAGTAGGAAGAACAGCTATTTCACAACATCTGTGTGAATAAAAACCCATCTGGCATGGATGTTAACAGAAAAGTAAACAAAAAGGGGTATGAAAAAGAATGAATTGGTAAGTGAGGCAGATGTGTGACAATATTTGCACAAACTTGAGAAAGAAGCCCTGGAAATTCAAGCTAGTATAGTGCTGAAATTGTTACACTTTTTAAAAGTCACTTTGGGTATGAACATTTTTTTTAAAAGAATGAAATCCTCCATTCTCTCTCCTTTTTTTTTCTTTTTTCCATTTTTAAGTCATTCTTTGACCTGAGCAAGTCAAGAACTGCTTTGAGTTGTCTGTGTGCTGGAACACTTCTTCTTCCCTGTATCAGCCTCATTTATAAAACAAATCTCTAGAACCCACACACAGCTCTCCATACCTCTCCACTACCTTGCACTTACTGAGCCAGAATTCTTTTCTCACTCACATTGCAGTTTAGTCAGTTTACTGCATTCCCCACTTTGGGCCATCTGGACATACAGAAGGCCTAGAAGAAAGAGTTCCAGATACTAAGATGCCTGACAGGGCTTTTTCTGACTGGTAGTGTTCAGATTGTGTTTGGTGCCTGGTGTGAGGTAGGGGTCAGGTGTAAGGAGTAATTCATCAACCGCACACTGATTTCAGGCTGCATTTTCAACCATCTGCAACCTGGACTGTCGCCAGGGCTCAAAAGTCTAGCTGGAGCCTGTGTGATACTGCCAAAGTAAAAGCAAACACTTGCAAATAGAGAAATACATTTCTGGGAATGAAATTTGTATGTACTTAGCTCTTGGTTGGTTCACTACATTATAGCATTTTAAAAAATATCTCTGACAGATGTCTTTAAGATATATGCAGTTGTTTAAATGGAATTAAAATGTTGTTTAAACACTGATTATATTTTTGACTACGTTAATATCTAACTCTGGTATGCTGCATCTTCCCTAGAAAATCAGAAACACATATGCTTGTTCGTCTTTCAGTACTACTTGCCATGTATTTTTACACATTCTTAAGTTAAAAATACTTCTGTTGCTATAAAGGGCAGTATCATTCTCAAATGATGTTGTATTTTAGTTGATCTTCTTTCAGTGTGAATCTGTTTAAATAAAAAACAAAAGTGGGAGAGTAAGATGAGATCCCCCCCTCCTTTTAGAGCAGTTGGATCTGCCTGTATGGCTAGGCTTGGCAGAATTCAGTGTTTATGTTTTTATAATTTCCATGGATGATGATGTTTGTTTTTAGTATTTAAAAAAAATATTGATTTAAATTTTCACTGTTGCAGGAAATTGAGGGGTGTCAGACAGAGGGAGGGGCTAGACAATCATTAAATAATTGTAGACATTGAGGATCCAGAAGCTAACGCTTTATAAACATTAAAACACAAATTGTTGACATCACATCAAAAGATACAAAGTGAATATCCTTAAATCAAACTTATTTAAGTTCTCAAGCAGCATTTTTCTTACTTAACCAAAATTTACAGATAGGCAATCAGCAATGGAAATATGTTTAATTGGTTTTGCTGGTACAATGAAATAGATATTTACCGACAAAAATCTAATCCTTCTAGGTTTATGTATGTCATAGGGCTGTATCTTGCGCAAACATATGAATAACTAACTTTACTCACATGAGAAAAGGTACAGTTTGCCAGGTCAGGTGATAATCTTGCTATAACTTACATATTATTGACAGTATTTCATACATGGCGCATATCTAAAAGCGAACCGTGGTGTTTAAAATTACTCTTACTATGCATCTGTGTTTATTAAAAGAGTAAGATAGACAAGATGATATATGTATCTCTTTAACTCAGATATCTTGAGGAAAAAATCGTCAGATCAACAGCTCTTAGATTTCTGTGAATTAAAAACCAGATAAGAAGAACTGCGTACAGAGATAAATGCCTGAGTTCATTTCAGGTCTTTCTCTAAGGAGTCTGGATAGTGTTGGTTTTGCACTGATATGATTTTAAGCAGGTTTTTTGCCATTATCAGTATTTCTGGAAGAGACTTGGAGTTCACTTTACAGACATGCCCGCTCTGAAGCTTCCAGTAAGAGGAGCAGATTTTTTTAAATGAGTGGGTTGTTTTTATTATTGGTTGTTTTGTTGTTTTTTTAAAAATCTTTTAATGATAGAAACTGTATGTAGAGAAAAGTGGTTGATGTTTCTCCAGGACTTGCTTCCAATGCTACATTAAAATTTTGTTTTGTAACAGTCTCATAAGCTACAGCTGTATGTGATTAAATAGTGTAATATCAAAAGCATGTGTGAATAGGCGCTTTTATGATATAGTTGTTCCATACCAAAAGACTGCAGATGGGCAGAATGGGGAAACTGAGAACAGTGATTTACTCATATATTGTCAAGGTACATGTTGTGAGTACTTGTGTAGCTATGTTTTCCAATTGCTTTCACATGCATGCAGACAATATTGAGTGCTGGAAAGAAGTTTAGAAAGAAATGTTTTTATAAAGAGAGCCATCCCCTCAGCACAAACCTTCACAAACACAAAATATATCAGATTAAGAATTGTATGTGCAGAAAATAACATACCGAGTTTCGTATGCAGTTGATTACAATTATATATTATATTGCTTAACTGGATTTACAAATATGTAGTTTGATCCTGCTCCCAGTGAGGCCAATGGTAAAAATCTCATTAACCTAAATGGTGCAGGATGATGCTCAGAAAGCATGTACAGTTCTCTATGGCAATGTGTTCTAGATAAGCACCATATATATTTTTAAAATATAGATTCCTCACAAAACCATAACTGAATCTCAAGTTGATCCTATGTACTGACTCCTCTCTAGATGTATGGATTTATTTTATATTACTTTAATTTGTATAGCATCTGCTTTCTGCTTCTTATCCACTGTCTGCCTGCTTCTTTCTCTCCCACAATTGAGGTATGATTTATACATATAGAAGTATAATTACAGTGCATGATGTCTTGCATGTTGTCTCTTGTTTTAAATGTCTATAATGATGTTCATTTTCTGTAAGAGAATAAGCGTAGTTACTAAAGGAAGGAACAGGGTGAAGACTGAAGATCTGTCATTGGCTTGTAGTTCTATAATTTTTTAATCGGAATTCAGTGTCGTCATTTTGAGAATACCCACAATATTGTACTTGTCTTGTGGGATCTTAGTTGATGATATAGTCATCTCTAAATATGCAAGTGAAGCAAAGCCCTTCACTCAGTTTACCCTATAATTGAGAGTCTGAGTCTCCAGGTGGGTTCTTTAGCTTTATTGTCTGTGTTGATAATGTTGGCTTGTAATGAACTCTCATCTCTTGATGTGCCATTCTTTAGCAGTGGATAGATTTTCAACCTTTCATTGTAAAACCAGGGCGGAGGATTATTTCTCTGACTCTCAGATACAAAACGGTAGAACTTTTATTTGCTATTTTAAAAAAAACAGTTATGTGAATAATTTCCCTCCTTCGCTTATTTTGGCAAAGCTGATTTTATGAATCAAGAAAGATCTAATTATATAAAAAGTGTTGAAATACGAAAATTTAACTGAATTTTCAATCAAATTATAAAGATAACATTCTGTAGACCCAAATTGCTAGAACACTCCTCTCTTGCATTATATTTGTGTCATTCAGATCACTCGATTGGTACAGATCATAAGTAGAAGTCCTAAACCATATTAGATTGTGTTTGTTATGATGTAGAGACCTCTAATTTTTGGTTCCTTATGTACAGACATTTGATTCTTGATGACTTGTTTTATGGATGGTACTGTGGGGTGGCTGTTGATTTATAGGGTGTTACATAGTAGAAGTGACCTTACTGCTGTGTGATTAAAATTTATTTAAGAAGAAAGATGTTGAACAGATTTTTTTCCCATGGAATACGAATCAAACATTGCTTTGTTCATACTTTGTGAACTGGCATCTTTAACGGACTCAATCTTTTAAATCAAAGCTTCCCGTGGCAAACTAATTTTGTCTTGTATGTTAGAGAGATGAAGTAGAGAGATTCTCATGGGTGTACCAAAATGACACTGTCTTTCTTAATAACTATTTGTTTAGTTTATTCCCCTTACCTTTTTTGTACAGTCTGTGCCTCCATGATGCTGTATCTAAAGATCAAACACCCTGTACCATTTAGAGTTCAGTACTGATGCTGCCTCTGAGTCTGACCTTTCTGTGTTTAGCTTCACACCAACAGGAGGCACAGAGCTGAATGATCAAATATTATTTGATTTGCTTAAAAGGCAAGCTGTGGATATTAGGAACAAATGCAATGTTATGCAGGCTGCAGTTGCCTTCCTGGCTAAGAAGTTGGTAACCTTTAGCTCGAGACTACAGGAAGCTGAGAGGGAAATCGAAGATATGGAAATAACTATTGATGGACAAGATGCTGTTTTGACAGAGAATTCCAAAACGAGCAAAGCCCTGAGATATTGAATTGATGACCTGGAAAACAAGCTGAGATTAAGAAATATCATGTTGAAGGGGTTTCACAAGGCTTGGAGACAAGAGAACCTGAAATACTTCTATGTCAGAATGGATTATAAAACTGGGATGCATAATTATGGTGCAAGAAGTTATGCCTAGATTTCAGGAACTCACTGCGTTTTCATTCCTGCTCTTCTTTTGGTTGCAAAAAGTACTGACAAAGCGAGAATGATAAGCCTACGTTAATTCCATGGTGCTATGGAGGGTGGGCTATGCTAAAGGCTTGTGCTCAAATAAATTTGTTAGTCTCTAAGGTGCCACAAGTACTCCTGTTCTTTTTGCTGATACAGACTAACACAGCTGCTACTCTGAAACCTGTCTAAAGGCTTGTAGTAATTTATCCCCTCTCCCCGCATGCTCACGGATGCCTTCTGGAAGAATAAGGAAGCTGATGATGGCCAAGCAGTGGAAGAAAATGGTCTTGGAAATCTTAGCCATATGGGGGACTTCTTAGTTTCCTTATGTGGGAAGGAATTGCTGTCTTTAAAACATGCTGCCATGTTTGCTTTATAGGGGACGAAGCGCTTCTCACTACAGACAAAGACTGCAATCCTTATTTCTGTTCTACCCGGCTCTGCCTCAAATTTGTCTGACCTTTTATTTTGGGGTATGCTTATAAATAAGTTAAGCTTGTTGGTAACGGGCAAATTGATGGATGCTATTAAAAAAGGGTAAAGATAATGGGGAATACAGTTTTTATTTTTATCTTCCCGTTTTATCGCCTTTTCCCTGCCTCTTTTGATTCATAACAAAGGTGTACTGTGTTAATGATCCCTTGTTCCAGCTTTAACAAACTCTGAAATATTAAATATGAACTAGGTAGTTTGGAGCGCTTCATGACTGTGATTCAAGAGCATGATTTTATATTTAATGAAGGTAATGCACTACTTAAAATATCAATTCAAATTTTAGTGAACTTACAACAATATGTTTTTGGGGACCAGTACTTGTGAGTAGAAAATGAAAATTTATTTTGTAAAATGTTATATTTTTGATATGACCTAAACAAGAAATTCTGTAAAGATGAACATGTCTGTGGCATTCATTTCTTACTCATACTGGAATATATATCTGCCTTTCACCTACATATATTTTAAAAGCATGGCTATTAGTAAGATCAGAACTGCAGATATTGCCTAAAACAAGAATGCTTTCAATACCACATATTCACGACTGTCTGTATTCCTTTTAGCTGATATACAGACCCAATAATCTACCTATATAATTGAACTTTATTATATGTCCTTACTTGCTTAGCTTGTAAATGAAATATGTACTTCTAAAATGGTTTTGAGAAAGGAAGGCTAGTACTGAAAAGAGAACCAAACAGGATATACACAAGTCTGCGTCTCTTTCTGTGTTGATGACAGCTACCTTTAGCGCTCAAAGAAGAGTGAGAAACAATACCTGAAAGACATCAAAAAAAGACAGCAGCACTGAGTCTTTCAAACATTCGGCAAAACTTTCAGCATGACTTAATAATCTAAATGCCTCCCCTATGCTATATTAGAGGAGCATATACTGTGTCAAGATAGAACTCCTGTAAGTACTGTTAAACAATCCTTTGTGAAAATAACCGTAAAGGAGACATATTGCTATGGCCTTTAGCAAAGCAGTTGGGAGCTTTCTGCATGGAAGATCATCAGACTCGCAGACTTTTGTGTATGTGTTCTCTTTGTTGTTTTCCAGCTTTACATCCTAAAGAAACATTAGGTGAACCAGGTATTCCCAGTAAGTTTGTAATTTTCAGTGCCATTTCTAGGATGTAATGTGTGAAGGATCAAGTACGAAGACAGGTAAACTAAAAATAAATCTGGGTGACTTCTGGCTGTAGCAGGACTGTGCACTGTGAATCCAAGTGCCTGTAATTGCCCCACAAGTGCAGGTATGAGACTCAGATGCCATTTCTTGAATTGGAAGATTGCTGTTATACCTTTTTAAAAAAAAAAACAAAATAACAAAACTCCAATAATATGGCTACCAAGTCCACCTGACCTAAAAGACTGCTCTTATACGTTTAATTCAGAATGCTCATTGGCCAGTCAGATTCAACCTTTTATCTCAGCCATTTTACAGAATTAGTATAACTGTATACAGTTGTCTCTGAGGAACGTGTAATTTCCTGTGGTTTGAAAAACCATTATTGTAAGATTGTCTAAATCTAATAGCACAAACATTAATTTACTGTGATAGGTGGGTTGGTGGGATTTTGTGCAAGCATAATTCAAAAAATAATTGTACTGAACAGAAAAAGAAATAAGTTTTGTATCCTTCATTTGCTGCCTTGCTCTTCCCTCAGTGGACCCACTTTGATGATAATTGCTTAGCTTGATACAATGATTTAGATCTGCAGAGAGTTGTACAAACATTAGCTAATCCTCTCAACCCATTCTGAGAGGAGAAGCAAGTGATACTATCCCCATTTTATAGGTATGGATGCAGTAGCCAGGGAAGTTAAAGGCAAAATTTTCAGAAGTGACCTCTGATTCTCTGATTAGTCAGAAAAGCTGAGCTCTCATAACCTAACTGATAAAGTGCTCAGCACCTCTGAAATGAGACCCAAGGTGTCCCAAGATGAGCACTTTTGAAAATGACAGGTTTCAGAGGAACAGCCGTGTTAGTCTGTATTCGCAAAAAGAAAAGGAGTACTTGTGGCACCTTAGAGACTAACCAATTTATTTGAGCATGAGCTTTCGTGAGCTACAGCTCACTTCATCAGATGTATACCGTGGAAACTG
Source organism: Caretta caretta (assembly GCF_965140235.1). NCBI lineage: Eukaryota > Metazoa > Chordata > Testudines > Cheloniidae > Caretta > Caretta caretta. The sequence continues at coordinate 196,694,636 of NC_134207.1, read as the reverse complement.
CAGCAGACTTTATATACACACAGAGAATATGAAACAATACCTCCTCCCACCCCACTGTCCTGCTGGTAATAGCTTATCTAAAGTGATCAACAGGTGGGCCATTTCCAGCACAAATCCAGGTTTTCTCACCCTCCACCCCCCACACAAATTCACTCTCCTGCTGGTGCTAGCCCATCCAAAGTGACAACTCTTTACATAATCAAGTCGGGCTATTTCCTGCATAGATCCAGGTTTTCTCACATCCCCCCCACCCCCATACACACACAAACTCACTCTCCTGCTGGTAATAGCTCATCTAAACTGACCACTTGGATTTAAACTTGGAGAGTGGTCAGTTTAGATGAGCTATTACCAGCAGGAGAGTGAGTTTGTGTGTGTATGGGGGTGGGGGGGATGTGAGAAAACCTGGATCTATGCAGGAAATAGCCCGACTTGATTATGTAAAGAGTTGTCACTTTGGATGGGCTAGCACCAGCAGGAGAGTGAATTTGTGTGGGGGGGTGGAGGGTGAGAAAACCTGGATTTGTGCTGGAAATGGCCCACCTGTTGATCACTTTAGATAAGCTATTACCAGCAGGACAGTGGGGTGGGAGGAGGTATTGTTTCATATTCTCTGTGTGTATATAAAGTCTGCTGCAGTTTCCACGGTATACATCTGATGAAGTGAGCTGTAGCTCACGAAAGCTCATGCTCAAATAAATTGGTTAGTCTCTAAGGTGCCACAAGTACTCCTTTACTTTTGAAAATGTAGCTTTAAACGGCTTATCTGAAGCCAGAGACTGAGTTACTATCCTAGCTGGTTCAAAACGCAGGGTAAGATCAACCCACTGCTCTGGCCCTTTTACACCAGCTAAAAGGGACAGAGCAGTGTAAAGGGGTCCTGAAAGCCATGGCTCCTTCCAGGGGAGACTTCCCACAGTAAAGACAGCTGTAATGCTGCCCTCTAAGGTCCTGTGAGTAAGCCTCAGCATAAGGGCACTGCCTGATGCAGGGCTGGTGATGGGAGAGGCATCACGGGGGTGGGGTCGCAGCATCCACCATCGCTGAGATTCCAGGCTGCGCTGTGGCCTGCAGGACATCCCTGGGAGACGGCTGTCACTTGGATAGGCCAACTGGGCTGTCCGAGTTTTGCCAGGAGCCGCTTCAGTCCCCAGAGCTGCATAGAATCTCACTGGCAGAGGTGACTAGTGACCAGTCCAATGCTCCACTCCTTAGCCCAAATGTATCACTGCTATTTGATATCAGTCACAATAGGAACAAATGTCTTTGCAAGACGTACTGAATTTTGATGATGTCGCTTGAGGATTGCTCTTGATCAATGATAGGTGAGTCTTACTTCAGGATAATTATCACTGGCTATGGTACTTTGTTAATCGTCAGGGCAACTTGGTGTAGAAAAGGAGTTGTTTACTGATAGGCGTTAGATAAATAGTATTCAATAAATACTTATTCATTGAGCCAGCTGGTCTTTCACTTCATATGCTCCAAATATGATGCGTCTTGCCAGGATTTATTTTCGGGTTGTTTTTTGTTGTTGTTGCTTTTTTCATTTTGGCTTCGAACGTAGTATGTGCTTCATTTATTATTTTGTTGGAAGTATCTGCACTTTTCAAAATGAGCTTGTTCTTAATGGGTACGACGTGCATTATATGAATGCTGAGAAATGGACTTTAAGACAGATGTTTATAATTTATGGATCCCAGATTTTTGCTTTAGTTATGGTAATGAAATATAAACAAGAATGGCTCATTGCTGCTTTTTTTCCCAGCAGAACTGCAATGCCATTGCTTACTACCAAGAGCAAGATGGTGGCTTTACAATCTTCCGTGAGGAAGGGCTGGTGTGTTGCTTCTCTGCTCTAGGAGCTGATTGGTGGAGGGACTGTGACTCAAGACAGTCACAATTCCTCCCCAACTCCTCCCTTACTTTAAGGAGGGAATAAGCTACCTCATGCTTTTTTGCGGAGCAGCTTATTCTGCATCCAGACAGCTGCTGTGACTGGCAAGTTGGGAGCAAGGGGTGGAGTTGTGCTTCTCCCGTTCCCCACTCCTGTCTATCCCTTCCTCACTCATTTGCTTTTACAGGAGTGTTATCAGGTGAGTTGCCCCTGCTCCTAGCCAGTATCACAGTCTGAGCAGGGAAATACTGAGAACCTGACTCCTCTTTGCTTGCTAAGGAAGGGCTGTGGCAATCAAGCCCAAAGCGGTTAAAAGCTGTGGGGAGTTGAATGTATTCCCTGGAGCATTACAGCAGTTCACTGTTGGAGGTGTGTGTTCTATAGCAGCAAGATTCTTCAGGTAATGTCCACTAACCTTCAAAGGGAATAGGGAGCGTGAAGATTATTGGGAGACAGTGACACACCTAGAAAATGCTGGTGCATGAGAGTTAGGTTCTGATGGCATGTAGTAAGTGGAAACCCCCTCCTCCGCCCCCCATCTTGCTTACTATCAGTGTCCACCCTCTGTGATATGTATTATCTGCCAGGCCTATGTTCTTATGGGGGTCTTTCTCTTTTCTTTCCCCCCTCCTTTTGTGGTGTCTTCAATGTTTTGTTGTTTTCTGCTCCATGGCTTCTGCTGTATATTATTGTGCCTGTGCCGTGATTTCATCTGCAGTGCTTTTTCATTGGCCCTTGTGTCGTATTGTATTCCCCTCGCCTCATGTTGTTTTGTATTGCAGTATCACCTACTGAGATTGGGGCCCCATTGTGCTGAGCACTGTACAGAGTAAGAGACAGTCTTTACCCAGAAGAGCTTGCAGTCTAAATAAGCAAGACCTGTAAGGATGGGAGGGGAAACAGGCACAGAGAGGTGACTTGCCAAAGGGCACACAGCAAAGCAGAGGGGGGAATAGAACCCATGTGTACTGATCCTCAGTCCACTTATCCACTAGCCAAATGCTCCCTGTTTTGCTACTTCCACTCCCACCACCCTTTTAGGTATTTTGTGTCTCCGCATGGATGTGTATATATATGTCCACCTTTCCACTTAAGGTACTGGGTTGTCTCTCTCCTGGACCCTGTGTTGTGTGTCTGCCTACACAGCCACCTCCATTCCTCCTTCACTTGAGCCTTCTCTTGTACTCCTTCCTTTAGCTCTGTTCACTTGTGTTGTGTCTCCCGTGTTTCGTTTTCTGGCTGATTTCCATATGCTGGCAGCCAACTGAAATAAGCTAAAATCTGGCTCGTTGAAGCACCTTGTGTCAGTATGCCAACACTTCAGAGGTAAGGATTTTAGCTGATTTTGCTGGGCTCCCTGCATATTGAATAAAAAGGAGCTGGGCACAGCAGCCTAGCAGAGGAGATCAATACGAGATAGCAAGTCAACACTCCATGGACAAGAGGTCCACAACTACCATTATGTACCCTAGCAAAAGAAACCTGCTCCAGGCTCAGAGTTATACTCAGGATTTGTCAGACTTGTGCCCAGTGTTGCTAGGACTATAGTATTTTGGGGTAGGCATCCTCCCTGGAATTGTTCACTGCTGTTTAAAAGTAAATAATACAGATGGGGGAGGGAGGGGTGATGTATATGTTTTGCAGCTAGACAAGTTGGACATAGATGAATATTAAACTGAAATTTCAAATGGACAGTGTCACATACAGTAGCTTAGGGCCAGAGTGTCAGAGGTACCTGGTGCCAGCAGCTCCTGTTAACTTTCACTAGAGCACTGAATGATTAGCCCTTTTGAAAATCAGACCCTCCTGAGGTCCTATATGTTCTAGAACTGCTGGGGAAAATTGCTGTGGTTCTAAATATGTTTTTTCTATAAAAGAAAATTTAAATTAAAAAGGCAGAAAGAATAGGCCCATGTTAAAGACATGCTGTCAGATTACAAAATAATGTATTGATTAAAAAAAACCTAGCGCAAGTGGCTTTATTTGTGTTACAAAAATAGCACCTTATATTTATACCATGGAAATATTAAATATCTAATTTGCTTTGAACTCTGTATGTTTACCTTTGTTATTTTACTCTGCCTGGATAATGGAAATAGAATTGCCAGTTTCACAGTCAGGTCTCATACACAGGTCTTATTGCTGTATTTGGGTTGCAAATACTATAGGAGAATGGTTTTAAAAAAAATCAACTGAAATTAAAAAACAGTTAATGGGATGAATTTTAGGGTTTGTAAAAGCTTATTTTTATAAAACCTTCATTTTGGGCAAATTTTCAATACTTTGTAGTGTTGCCATCTCTCCCGTAGGTTCATATTCTGACACGCTCACACTAGGCAGAATCTTACTCCATGAGTACTTTTATTGAAATCACCGAGCTGGCAAACAGAGTGAGGAGATACTTAGCATGAATAAGACAGGCAGAATCTGGTCCTTTGGAAAGAAATTTCATTTTGTGAGCATGTTGCAAGAAACGGAGATTTAAGAGGTGAAAAACTACCACTGTATAGAAAAATACTTGTTTCATTTTAAACCTTGGTTTTGCAAGTGCTCATGAGAAGGAGTTTGTTCCTGCGGCTATCTATTTAATCTATCTGTGGATTTTATACTGTTGCCCATTGCTCTGGTATCTTGCGCCATCTTCCTGCAATTGATTCCAACAGTGAGGTCCCTAGTGCACTTTGTAGAGTTTCTGGCATTTCTCTTTCTGGTGTAAAAATTTGCTTGGTAGGATTTTTTTTTAAATTTTTTTTCTTTTGGTTATTTTATGGTTATTTTATGTGGAATTTCAGTTTTTTAAAAGTATTTATTTAGTTTTTTAATTTTGGTTGGGGTTTTTAGGCAGAAGGAGTGTCAAGGTTAATGATGGCATACATTACTAACATTTTTAAAGCACATTTGTCTTGTCCCAAATGTAACTTGACCTTTTACTAAAAACCTACCAGTACATTTTCAAATAGTTAATGGTAGTTGTTTGGCTACGTTTTGTACAAATCTGAGATAAGGGATCTATTGAAGAAAAGAATTAGAAAGAAGCACAAAGATATCTTCTCTTTTGTTTGTTACAAAGGTTGGAAAATATTCAAATGATATTTGATGTGTAGTGAAGCATTAGGTCAACCCGCGAAAACTGTAACAAGGTATTTTCTATGAATAGAATTAGAATTGTTTGTTAAAATAGAAGTAAACATTTAAGTTAATCCAATAGGCAGGAACAAATTCTTGCCAATAAATAAGATCAGGGAGCTTAAAATGAAAAGAAGTAAACTAGATATTTGAGAACTGGATTGATACTCACCTCTGTACAATAGGGTATTAATGTTATATAGCTAATCTGTGTCTCTAATCTGTGTATCTAGTCTAGGAATTTACATGGTTCCCATCACTGTAGCATCTCTGCTCCTCCCAAGTAATTTCAAAGAGAAATAACAATAACAATCTCTCTTCCTCCTTTTCTTTTCAGCCTGTCAGAGAAATAGCTTGATTAGTTTATACTTTGTTTGTGTGAGTGAGCGTGTTGCATGATATCTGAAGAACTGAGGAAAGCTAAATCAAAGCAATGAATCTGGCTGTTAATACTGAAAAGGTGAGCTGCTGCACGGTCATTCTTAGCTCATCTGGATGTGAGTTCTGTAGTCTAGGTCCAGCTCCTATGGGTCTAGGTCCAGACTCCTGCATTCATGTGTTCCCTCTGTTGGTGTTTCAGTGAAACACCAGCCATTTCTGGCAGTCATAGAGGAAGAGGTGATCTCGGAGATAGGTAGAGGTAATCCTATGGAAGGCTTTGAATATTTGGGCAGAGACCTGGGCTGCCAGTGGGCAACTTGTGTAGAGAGCAGAGCGCTGAGGTGATGTGGTCACAGGGACCTTTGTTGCTATGCTTGACAGGCGTTTTGTAACATTTGGAGTTTTTCAGGTGTAAGGCTTCATTCCTACATAGACTGTATTCGGGCAAGGGGACACAGTCTATTTAAAAATCAGTTATGTCTGAAATTTCTTTATCCACTGTTTTACAACACCTAAAGTTACTGGAGTTGAAAGCAATTGGAGAAATATTGGTCATTGCTTTTTTCCCCCCACATAGTTTCCGTTATGCACTGTGCATGGAGTCAGTTTGACTGTTTCTCTTTGTAGTCAGTTACAGCCTGATTCTCATACCTTTATGCACATTGGAGGCTTACCTTATGCCCCAACTCGTACTATTGAGATCAATGAGCCTACTCAGTCAGAATCTGGCCCTTAGTCATTTCCTCCTGTTTCTGTGTGGGCCTTTCATAAAGCAATAGGGGGACAGAAATAATATATATCTTTAAAAGTTGTGATACAGCACCTCAAAAACTAGCAGTGAGATTCAGGGGCAGGTGTAGCAAATGAAACTATTATGCCATTCTTTTAAAAAAGTGACTAGATTTACAACTAAAAGTTGATGATGACTCTTTGTTATTGTCAGATCTTGTTCACGAATGGTGTCACGTATCTAGTCAAGATCCCCCTCATGGACATTCACCAGACTACCATGAGGGGATCTAAACACTGAATCTCTGTGTGTTTTAAGCCTCCAAGTTTGAACAGAGTACAGGCACTGACTCTGGCTTGGTCTCTCTATGCACACTGTTGGGGGAGGGAGGGCAGATCCTCTGTCTAGTGCCTTCTCCTGAGAGCTGAGACCTATCAGACCATCTGCCTAGCCCATAGGACCAGTGAATATCCCTCAGGCTCCCATATGGTGTATGCATTCCCCTTCTCAGAACTCCACTCTTGTGGGTTTACAATTTACCTCTTCAGGGCCATGTGATATATGTAACACACAACACAAACACACAAGGTCTTGCACAGGATTCTTTGCTTAGTAGCCTGAGAAATACACAAATCTAGACAAAAATAATAAACCCTACATGCATTTCACTGCCTCAGTTTCCTCACCACCATGCAACATTCTTTGGGCTGGTGTCAGAGTCCTCTGGGGCATCCAAGATCTTTCTACTACAGCATGTAGCTTGTCTCCTGAACCATGGAGCCAGCCTATCTCTGCCTCTCTCTCTCTCTCTAGGTCAGCTTGATTTGACCTTGGTTGGTCTCACAGCTAAACCACCTCCTGACCTCTTTACGAAATCATGCCTGTCTCTTCTCCTCTCCTGCCCAAAGCTTCCTGTCCCTCGCAAAGCTTTCTCCCTGTGAGTTCTCTTTAAATCCCTGCTTTGTTACTTCTAACTCTTTTTGTCCTGTTTGGGACTTTTTCATTCTGCCTCAGACCTCTGCAGAGATTAACTAGATTGAACTGGTTTCCCAACTCTGGCACCGTCCTTAGGGTATCCGTAGTTCCAAGGTACTTCCACCTAACCAGGCAGTCATTACGTTGTAACAACTCTCCATTGTCCTTGATCTGGTGAGTACTTGCTAGAGGCTTGTCAGCAAATGGTGAATTCCACATTCACAGAGAGGCATTTAAAATGACAGCATTTCATAACAATAACTTTATAAACATCACCCAGAATTCGTAAGTTATACGGACATGTTCCCCAAATTGTCACAGATTCTGAGGCAATTGAATTTCTAGATGCAGGAGGAAAGGAATACATGCTAACTAGAATTTCTGCAGTGGCAACTTAAGGACCAGGATCTAGAACTGGAGTAGTCAATAGGCAGCCCACGGGCCAATTCCAGACCACCAGACACTTTTGAATGGACTGCGAAATCTTTTTATTTACTTATTATCATTATTGTTTTGTATTATTATTTTCCTCTGGAGTCTGGACCTTGATTATACCTTGACCAAGAAATTTGGGCCTTGACAAAAAAATAATTGACTACCTCTGGTCTAGAAATATACATTTTTAAACCTATGGCTTAGAAACAGATGCTATACACCCATATGCCATATTGGCACTTCTGTGGAAGTATTAACTTGCTGTACAGAATCCCACCTGACTTTTTTTTTTAAATGAAAATCTAACTGCCATGTTGTAAAGAAAAATAGAAAAATATGAATTGAGTATAACTGATGCAAAGACATCTGTGCGAGTGTACATTGAGTGGCATCTAATTTTGGAAGCTCACATGGGTGGAGTTTATTTTGTGGGTGAAACTTGGAAGGGCATCATTTCCTTTTTCCCCCCCAATCTGAACCCTGCTGAGAATTACACATTAACACTTGACATGTTCACAAAGAGACAGAATATGTGACTTTTTTTTTTTAAAAGGGAATTATCTCAAGGCCATTAATGTTTGTGGTTAAGTTTTTGCCTACGTACAGCTCATACCAAAACTTTCTACAGTGTCAGTGCAATGCCAGTGAAATCTGATAAACTGCACCACAGAGATTAAACACCTTATAGCTGACAATTCTGTGTATGAAAATAAAAAATTCCTCAATATGACTTTAAGTGAAATACATTTTCTGTAGCTACAGTGATAACTATTGAATCTCTTTCCAGGTATAATATGTATAAATTATCAAATACTTAGGTCAAGATTTTTAACGAGTGCCTGAAATCAGACTCCTATTGACATATTTCGTCACCTAAACAAATGGCCTGATTTTTAAAATACTGAGCACACACTGAAAGCAATGGAAACTACTGTGTGCCTTGCACTTTTGAAAATCAGGTCATTAAGGTATATTTCAGTTATACATAACTCTGTGCTAATTAGGATTAAAAGAAAAAGAACGACTAAAAAAGCGGAGTGTATTTTATTGTCTTCTTATGAAAAAGACACCAGGTCAATTTCTGCATGACTTTTTCTCCAGCAGAGAGTTTGGCTCATACATTCTAATTTAACTGTGTTCTTTGAAGAAGTCTCTTTAAAGACTGTGAGTCAGCAAATGTTTGAAGTGGTGAGTCATAGCTAAGACCAGCCGATTGATCGTAACTGTGGAGGTGGGAGGAGCAAAATCTTTGAGCTTTCTGCTGGGAAAGATCCATAGGGAGAGGCCTAATCTTGAGCTGAGAGAGCGCACGGAGTGAGAGGCACTGACTGGATATGCGCATGAGAGTTCGTCCCTGAGCAGCCTTGGCCACTCAGTTAGTTGTCAGTAGTCTAAAGTAAATAAAATTTGTTAAATAAATTAAATATTAAAAACAAACAACAAACCCAACCAACCCCCTCCACCTCTAGGTTCTACTGTACAGATAATCCCTATCTGAAACAAATGCAGTCCAAGAGTGAAGATCCCAGTGTAATGATGGAGGTAAAAGACTAGCAGAAGATATGACCACTTGTTTGGAGGTCAAGAGGTGTATGTGTGTACCCAGTGCAAATAGCACAAGTGCATCTCAGAGCACAAGTACATCTTAAGGCCAGAGTTGCTGACCGCAGGAGCAACGATGGAATTATTTATAGAGGCAGCAAATAGATATACTGGGACACGGTAGAACAGGTTCAGCTCAGCACAGGCTGTCCTGATCTTCCAGTTGTATAATTTTGTCTCATGATGAGAAAAGAGCAAGATGGCAGAGAAGCTAAACTCCCTTACATGGGAGGTGAAAAGCTTGTGTGCTCTACCATAAGAGGCGCCCCAGCAGCATGTGTAGTTATCCTGTGATTGCTTAACCTCATGAAGCCTCATTTGTATCGCGTTTCAAATGCCAAACTTTGTTATAAAGCTCACTTTTTTTGTTTACCTTATTAAGCATAAATATGTTCTGTAGCCTTGTGCTATATGGAATGCTGCCATTGTAAAAAAAAAAAAAAAATACAGACAGGAACACATTCTTACAGAAAAATCACATAATTAAAATGAAAGTGTAGGTGAGACTTTTTCGCCTTTTTATTTCTTCACACTCCAGGAATTTATTTAAATTACTATGAAATTAGGATTTAAAGCAGAGCACTGAGAGTTTTGAGAGTGCAGACTTTAACAATGATCTGTTCCTATACGCTCTGGTGATACACTAGCTAGTGACTGCGTATTCGGCTGTCAGTAGTTGGCATGGAAAGCCCATACCCTTTTTTACAAAGCAAAATTCCCAAACGACCAACTGCTAATCCAGGAGAATAATAATGGGATGTTAACCTTGCTGGCAGGCAGATGTTTCTATCCAGGTGTAATAGCTCTGTCACAAGAAAGGGATTAGATACGCCAGCCCCATCAGCCAGTAAAATGTACACTCATCCAGGAATAGTTTTCCAATTTAAACAGTCTGTATAAAACACTCTTCTCCATACCAGACTAAAGGGCTGACTTCTCCAACCAGAAACAATATCTTGCCACATTGTGTATTATCTGATGCATCCCCTTTATGAGTCAGAAACAACTACCCCAATCATGTAATAGCATCCCACTCCAGATAAATCCATTTACATACTGATCCAAAGCAAAAATGCTGAGCATTCCTTGGTATATTTCTCAATCAGCCCCACCACTCCCCTAAGTGTGAAGGGGTTTGTCCTGGTATTTTTCTTGGCTTGGAGGATTGTTGATCTCAAAGAAGGGCATAACAAGTGGGGTCCTGCAGGGCTCAGTTCTGGGTCCAGTTCTGTTCAATATCTTCATCAATGATTTAGATAATGGCATAGAGAATACACTTGTAAAATTTGTGTACTATACCAAGCTGAGAGGGATTGCAAGTGCTTTGGAGGATAGGATTAAAATTCAAAATGATCTGTGCAAACTGGAGAAATACTCTGAAGTAAATAGGATGAAATTCAATAAAGACAAATGCAAAGTACTCCACTTGGGAGGGAACAATCCGTTGCACACATACAAAATGGGAAATGACTGCCTAGGAAGGAGTACTGTGGAAAGGAATCTGGGGGTCATAGTGGACCACAAGCTAAATAAGAGTCAACAGTGTAACACAGTTGCAAAAAAAAGCAAATAATCTGGGATGTATTAGGAGTGTTGTAAGCAAGACACAAGAAATCATTCTTCTGCTCTACTCTGCACTGATTGGGCCTCAACTGGAGTATTGTGTCCAGTTCTGGGCGCCACATTTCAGAAAAGATGTGGACCAACTGGAGAAAGTCCAGAGAAGAGTAATAAAAATGATTAAAGGTCTAGAAAACATGACCTATGAGGGAAAAATTGGGTTTGTTTAGTCTGGAAAAGAGAAGATTGAAAGGGGACATAACAGTTTTCAAGTACATAAAAGGTTGTTACAAGGAGGAGGGAGAAAAATTGCTGCTGTTAACCTCTGGTTAGGAAAAGAAGCAATGGGCTTAAATTGCAGCAAGGGAGGGTTAGATTGGACATTAGGAAAAACTTCCTGTCAGGGTGGTTAAGCATGAGAATAAATTGCCTAGGGAGGTTGTGGAATCTCTATCATTGATTTTTAAGAGCAGGTTAGACAAACACCTGTCAGGGATGGTCTAGACCAGGGTTTCTGAAACTTCATTGCTCCGTGACTCCCTTCTGACAACAAAAACCATCACCCCAGGAAGGGGGACCAAAGCTATGGCCCTGGAGGGTGCTGAAGCTTGAGGGCTTCAGCCCTCGGGGGGTGGGGCATGGACTTTGGCTTCAGCCCTGGGTCCCAGCAAGTTTAATGACAGTCCTGGCAATCCCATTAAAATGGGGTCATGACCCACTTTGGGGTCCCGACCCACAGTTTGAGAACAATAACTGTTTTTTCAATCTGAATGCTGGATCGGAACCTTCCATATTTTATAAAATGTATCACCATGTGGTCAGACAGGGTGTGTACCATTCAGAGACCTTTGGGGATGAGGCTACATAAATGGTGACTTGTGATGCTGCTGCTTTCAGACACTGACTCTAATCATTTCCTGTCAGTATGCTCTAATAGTCCAGCAATGAGTGTGGAATAAATAGCTAGCTAGATAAAGTCCTGTCTTAAGCAGCTTTTTCAGTAAACAAAGAGGAATACACCCTGACACCTGTGTTCTGTTCTTCCAGCTAGGGCTTTTATAAGGATAACGTATGTATATTTCCAGTGCAGCCAGCTCACTCTAAAATTATTTCAGCTGCAATGTTTGTGTTCTCTCTAACATTTCTGTGATTTCAGATCTAAAAATCATGGAGGAAGCTTGAGAAGCTCAGTCTGTTTAGCTTATTGATGAGAAGGTTGAGAGCAACTTGATACATGCTCTGTAAGTACCTATATTGGGAGAAAACACTAGTGGTCTCTTTAATTTAGCAGAAAAGATATCTCAAAAGTCAGTTACTGAAAGTTGAAGCTAGTAAAATTCATCTGGAGATGCAGTGCATATTTTAATAGTGAAGGCAATTAACTATTGAAACAGATTGCCAAGAGGTGTGGTAAATTCTCCATCACTTGAAGTCTTTAAATCAAGATTTGATATCTTTCTAAACGAGGTGCTCTGATTCACCCACAGGTTATTGGGCTCAGGAATTACTGGGTGAATTTCTGTGGTCTCTGTTATACCAAGTCAGACTAGATGATCATAATGGTCCTTTCTGGCTTTCTAATCTGAGTCTGGGCTCTGTAACTACTATTATAATTTGAGTCACTAATTTAATTGCAAGAGATACTGGCAGACTTGAAGGGCTAAATTCAGAACTGAATCTAAGTAAGTGCACGTGGCTTCCCCAACTTCTATTACTTCAACTTAGACTCTCTTAGAGTCACACTGACTTACGCACTGTCTGTGAACTCAGCTCACTGAATAAAAGGAGGTCTAGGTGCTATACATCACAAGGTGAAATGCCAGAAGGGAGAGGGTATATCAAGGAAAAACAACTAACAGAAGAATGCGTAAGAATGCATACACTTCAGGGCCCTCTAATTTGGCTTACAGCTTTTCTGACTCTTTGGCATATAAATAATATCAGTTCAGGCTCCCTTATGCGTCAACAGAGTAGCTATAAGAAGGTCTAAGGGGCTCCAAGTGAGCATAAGGGAGTATAAATTATATTTTCTTATTACATATTGCTTCTGAATTTTGCCCAGTTTGTTCCCTTTTATTTTCATTTTGTCATCTTTGTGCCAAAAACTATGGATCTATGTAAATATTTTCCTGAGCATTAAGTGTATCCAGCGTTTTACTGGATTTAGAGCAGTGCTTTTATAGAGAAGTAACGTAAGAAGCTGTAATTATTCACAAACTGCCTTCACTCCATGTTGGGTTGAAGAAATGGTAATGCTGAGATACAACAGTTGAGCAGTGAAACCCTCTGAGATTCAGAAGGCTTAGATAGTTTCCTGGTTTGTTTCTCCCTTTCATGCCCCACCCGGAAATTCCTGAAGTGAATCACCTCAAAAGGTGATGCTAGAAAATAACTGAATGAAAGTTTCATGTAGAGAATCCAAATGAACAAAACCTTAACTTGTTCATGGGGAAAGAGAAATAATCATACAATGTTTTTCTGTTAGCACTGAACAGAAAAATTAGCCTTTGTAAATGAATTGAGAGTTACAGTGAGGTTGCTATACGTAAAAACTATATACATGTTAAGCAGATTATTTCATCTCTCTTTGGATTACATTGCCACAAAAACTAAATCAAATCCTGTATTTCAGGGATGATAAGATTCTGAGATTCTTCGCTAGATTTTCGGTATGTTTTTCTTGCGCTTTCATAAAACATTTAAAAAGTCAATGGGGAGGTAATATTGTCTAGTGGATAGAGCAAGAAACTAGTACAATAGGGAGAGGCAAATCTCTGAGGTTTCATTTCCACCTCTACCATTTACTGTGCTGGGTAAACTCGGAGAAGTCACTCTTCTGTGCCTTAGTTTGTCCTTCTGTGAAGTGGGTATAAAGTCTATAGTATCTCATAGAGGTATTATAAGAATGAATTGATATTTTAAAGATTCTTAGGTGGTGAGAACTATATAAATGTAAAGTATGTGTTGTTTTCTATCCTATAAAAGAGAGTGGTTTGTCTCCTGTAACACCCCAATGTTCTTATGAATGATAAAATCACAAATGTTCCATAAATATGCTCAGTGCAATTTATTAGCATCTTTCGCTTGGAGCATTACAAAATGATTTACAGAGACAGGTGTTACTAATGGTTTCCAGCCACCCTTCACAAAAAGTAGAGCCTTTTGACATAGGATGTTGAAGGAAATAGAGCGTTGTGTCTGTTTTTATAACAAGGCTGTAACTTGTTAACTAAAATCAAAAGGTCAGATTCAGTTGTTGTTAGTGACACCATCTTTTGGCTGCTACTTATACCTCTTCACACATCACTGTGGAGTTTGGCCCACTGACAATAAGAGGATGTAAAATGATGTAACTTACATGTAGAAAGTCACTCTAAAAGAGAAGAAAGGGTGTTGCATGAAAAGCAACTAGCAGGAGGGTGTAAGAAGGTGTTAAGTTTAAGTACTTAAACATATCGCTCCTTGACATGCATGTTCCACCAGTTTTACTCCTTTGCTTCAATTTACACCTATGGTAATTAAATCTATTTTCACCTGTCACTGACAGCACCTTATACATCCTTTCATTTTGGCTCCAAAAAGCTTTAACTCTCCCCCCCCCCACCCCCCCGGGTAAATGTGGAATATGTGACCCATTTATTTCAAAATGGGAGGGCAAAGGGAGTGGCATAGCAAAAAACAAATTTTTTGGCTGGAATTCAGCTGTCCCTTCTTGTCTAACTTCTGATTGGTAAGAAAGTTCCTTAAGCCTCTAATGCCGCACAGAGTGTAGGGATCCAAAAAGGAACCGATGGCTGAAACCGTGTAGCACCATGGGCTTGAATCATCAAGCCGGCAAAGACTCTGGCTCAGGGTTTCCAGTGGCAGAAAGTCAGCTTGGGGAGTGGGCGGTGGACAGGTGGAGATTGCAGTACAGATGGAATCCCTACTGAGCTGGGGAGGCAGGAGCCAGCTATTGTTTCCCCAAAAGAGGGTGATGTTGACTGAGAGAAGCATCAATTCAGCACCTTTCTGTTCAGCCTCTTCTGGAGCAACTCCTATGGAGCTTATTCTTTCTAGGGCAAAACATGGCACAATCATTGCCAGCTCTTCCCTGGGGTGAGCCCTCCCAGGGACCTAGCTTCTCTTGCTGCACAGGAGGATGCAGTTTGTCAGTGACTCAGGCCCCATGGTTTTCTGCAGATGTGGCCAATATCAAACATCTTAGTACAGATGGAACGGCTTTTCTTTAGAGCAAAGCTGTATATATATTTTGCTCACAGGAGCTTTCTGAAAGTTCATATGGCTCACTTTTTTATTTGCTTTTGATTAAAATCGATGTTTCTGCCAGCCCTAGTGATCCTCCACCACATGAGATATCTGACTTTGATTCCTGGATCTAATCTTTTTACTCCATTGTATTGAGTATGGAGACAGTGCGCTCGGCCCCTAGAGGGAAGGCAGAACCTCAGACTTCTCAGCAGTGACCCCTCAGGGGGATGGAGAGGCACTGATGATGTCCAAGGGGAGTCCCTTTCAGCACTAATCAGCTGAAGATATGTGTTGACATTCCCAGAGACCTCAGCCTTCTAAATCTGGAGCAGGCATGGTACATGTAACACAAAAGTGCAGGCTTATCATCCCACCCTGACAATCTTATTCAACCCTGCCATGGAAGGACCACCTCTATGGCTGAGAGGGTTATTTGTTCTCTGTATTCATTCAGTCCTTTCCATCTCTACTGAGGCTGATAGCAAGGGATGCCAATTAGCGCTGCTGTTCTTGTGGTGAGTTGTGATCTGTACGTTTGTCCTCTTGGAGTTGAACTGAAACCAAAACCACCCATTGTTGCTGAGGTATGTCCCCTGATATAAAAGTTGAGGAGGGTTTAGTGGTTTAAACTGTTATGAAAATAGGTGAAGTAGTTCAGAAAGCTTGCTCGATCAGACAGCATAATTTGTTTAATCACAAACTGGCCATTTTTGTAATCTTTCAGCCATTGTAGTCATTTTAAGAAATGGCTCTCTGAAGCTGCGGTTTTCAACCTTTCTTCATTTGTGGACTCCTAAAATAATTTGAATGGAGGTTCAGACCTCAAAAGGAAATCTTAGACATAGTCTGCAGACCTCCAGGGACCCATGGACCACAGGTTGAAAACCACTGCTCTAAAGCCATAACACAATATCACACATGATACTGCAAACATTTCAATCCTTTCTTTTTGTTTACTGCTGCGCAGTTGAATGTTGGGGAAAGTGGGTGCAATTCCATTGAGTTCACACACATAATGATGCATTTTTGGAGTCATTTGTTAGTCATAACAACATTCCTTTGAGTCCCTTTTAAAAGCAGACAAAATGGTGGAAACTTCATTATAATGACTGAATTTCTCCACCCTCTGCTCAGCTCTTTGCCTAATTAGTGCCAACGATCTCACCACCTGCAGCTGCGGAAAGTTAATTCCCCTCAGATCCAGATTTGCCATGGCACATTCTTGTAACCAAAGGCACGAAAGCTCAGGGTGGACAGCTGTTCTGATAGACCGGTCTGGGAATCCTGCCTTCAACATGCATGTTTGATGTACAGTGGTCAGAGAATTGTTTGCATTGTTATCAGGAGACAAAGCTGCAGCATTAATAGCAGTTCCCGTGTAATTTCCGTTGTCAAAACTGTGCAGTTACCAGAAAATGACGAACTGTTTTACTATAACTGTGGAATTAATTAATATCTTTACCAGGGTAGCATAGATAGAGTACACACTCCGGGCTGCCTGCCTCTTGTCCATGTGTTAGGATGGCATGATGCCTGATCGCACGTTAGAGTGTTGTCATAGGACATGCAGTGGGTGCCAAGTGGGTGATGGGTTTATAGATGGACAGCTTGCATAATACTCTGAGTACCATTTCTTCTGCAGGAAGGATTTTCCTATGTGCCAGTCTGAACCTTGGGCACCATATGCCAACCCAATTCTTTATCATACCTGCTGAAATTCATGTGGGGGAAAAATGAATACCTAAAAATTAGAGAAGAATACAATCACTTGTAGCTTCTGTAAAGGACAGGCAGGTACTTGGGGTACTAAAGTCTGGAGGGGGTCTATTGTCAGGGTATGTCTACACTAGAAATGTAAGTCAACCTATATTAAGTCAGTTTATAGTTGGCACAGTAATTACTGCGGTGGTGCACGTCCACACCAGGAGCGCTTCCAGCACTGAGCTCCGCTGGCAGCTCCCTGCCAGGAACCCGGCTGCCCCCCACCTCCGCTCCTGTCTTCTTGGGCCCCTGCATGTGCTCCCTGTGGGGAGCTGGGCAGCCTTGTCAATTTCAGAGCTCAGGCAGTTGTGAAATTGACAAGGCTGCCCATCTCTCAGCTGGGAGCAGAGGAGCCACTGGGGCTTCTCCCCCTGGCTCCCAGCTGGAAGCGGGCTCCATTCTCCCCTGGCTCCCCACCATGAGCAGGATCCAGCCCCCCGCTTTTCAAGGGAACTGACGGCAGCTGGGCTCTAGCTGCCCAACTTTCTTGTCAATTTCACAGCTCTTGCCATGAAATTGACAAGACAGCCAACAGCCAGTGTAAGGGGTGCAGTCTCGACACAGCACTGGGTTGCCCTAACTACACCGACATACACGGCAGCCTTATGCTTCTCGTGGAGGTGGAGTAGTTATGTTGGTGTAATAAGGCACTTGCATCAGCAGGAGGAAAGCTGTAGTGTAGATACTGTCATAATTGGGGCATTATAAGCTGCCTTATGTTGACCTAACTGTGTAGTATAGACCAGCCCTCAGAGACCGTGCAATCTAGTGGATTGAGCATTGGGCTAAGGAGGAGTCAGGATACATGGGTTCAATTTTTGGCTCTTCCACTTATCTGCTGTGTAACTTTTCCCTTCCCCCACCCCTCATCTTTCTTGCCTCTTTAGATTGTAAGCATTTCGGGGCAGGGACTCTACAGCACCTAGTACAATGTGGCTCGAAGACCAGTTGGGGGTTCTAATTGCTACTGTAATGCAAATAATGATAATGCTTAATAACAGACTTCTGCTGCTGAGCCACTCCACCTCCCTTCTCCCTTTATGCGATTACGAGACGATTTAGTTACTGGCTTTGGGACATGTTTTCTTAAGGAAAGAGTAGCTTGAAATCAGCGGCATGGGTATGGGTACCCGCATGACCCCGCAGTATGCCAACATTTTTATGGGTGACTTAGAACAACGCTTCCTCAGCTCTCGTCCCCTAATGCCCCTACTCTACTTGTGCTACATTGATGACATCTTCATTGTCTGGACCCATGGAAAAGAAGCCCTTGAAGAATTCCACCATGATTTCAACAATTTCCGTCCCACCATCAACCTCAGCCTGGACCAGTCCACACAAGATATCCACTTCCTGGACACTACGGTGCTAATATGCGATGGTCACATAAACACCACCCTATACCGGAAACCAACTGACCGCTATTCCTACCTACATACCTCCAGCTTTCATCCAGACCACACCACACAACCGCATTTGCTCCAACCCCTCAGACAGAGACAAACACCTACAAGATCTCTATCAAGCATTCTTATAACTACAATACCCACCTGCTGAAGTGAAGAAACAGATTGACAGAGCCAGAAGAGTACCCAGAAGTCACCTACTACAGGACAGGCCCAACAAAGAAAATAACAGAATGCCACTAGCCATCACCTTCAGCCCCCAACTAAAACCTCTCCAACGTATCATCAAGGATCTACAACCTATCCTGAAGGATGACCCATCACTCTCACAGATCTTGGGAGACAGGCCAGTCCTTGCTTACAGACAGCCCCCAACCTGAAGCAAATACTCACCAGCAACCACACACCACACAACAAAAACACTAACCCAGGAACCTATCCTTGCAACAAAGCCCGTTGCCAACTGTGTCCACATCTCTATTCGGGGGACACCATCATAGGGCCTAATCACACCAGCCACACTATCAGAGGCTCATTCACCTGCACATCTACCAATGTGATATATGCCATCATGTGCCAGCAATGCGCCTCTGCCATGTACATTGGCCAAACTGGACAGTCTCTACGTAAAAGAATAAATGGACACAAATCAGATGTCAAGAATTATAACATTCAAAACCAGTCGGAGAACGCTTCAATCTCTTTGGTCACTTGACCAAAGGTTTACAGACCTAAAAGTGGCAATTCTTCAGCAAAAAAACTTCAAAAACAGACTTCAATGAGAGACTGCTGAATTGGAATTAATTTGGAAACTGGATACAATTAACAGGCTTGAATAAAGACTGGGAGTGGATGTGTCATTACACAAAGTAAAACTACTTCTCCATGTTTATGCCCCCACTCCCGCCACTGTTCCTCAGACGTTCTTGTCAACTGCTGGAAATGGCCCACCTTGATTATCACTAGAAAAGGTTCCCCCTCACCCCCGCTGGTAATAGATCACCTTATCTGATCACTCTCCTTACAGTGTGCATGGTAACACCCATTGTTTCATGGTCTGTGTGTATAAAAACATCCTCACTGCATTTTCCACTTTTATGCATCCGATGAAGTGAGCTGTAGCTCACGAAAGCTTATGCTCAAATAAATTGGTTAGTCTCTAAGGTGCCACAAGTCCTCCTTTTCTTTTTATGTGGAGAAAGTGGTGCACCCACTGAGCTGACTGAAAAAACTCTTCAATTGTGAATGCTGTTAAAAGGACCGGGAGCCTCTGAAGCCAACAGATCTTATTCAGGAGTCATATTTTTATCAGTGCATATGTCAAGGTTCCTCCCCCACTCTGAACTCTAGGGTACAGATGTGGGGACCTGCATGAAAAACCTCCTAAGCTTATCTTTACCAGCTTAGGTCAAAACTTCCCCAAGGTACAAAATATTACACCCGTTATCCTTGGAATGGCCGCTACCACCACCAAACTAATACTGGTTACTGGGGAAGAGCTGTTTGGACGCGTCTTTCCCCCCAAAATACTTCCCAAAACCTTGCACCCCACTTCCTGGACAAGGTTTGGTAAAAAGCCTCACCAATTTGCCTAGGTGACTACAGACCCAGACCCTTGGATCTTAAGAACAATGAACAATCCTCCCAACACTTGCACCCCCCCCCCTCCTGGGAAATGTTGGATAAAAAGCCTCACCAATTTGCATAGGTGACCACAGACCCAAACCCTTGGATCTGAGAACAATGAAAAAGCATTCAGTTTTTTACAAGAAGACTTTTAATAAAAAATAGCAGTAAATAGAAATAAAGAAATCCCCCCTGTAAAATCAGGATGGTAGATATCTTACAGGGTAATTAGATTCAAAAACATAGAGAACCCCTCTAGGCAAAACCTTAAGTTACAAAAAAGATATACAGACAGAAATAGTTATTCTATTCAGCACAATTCTTTTCTCAGCCATTTAAAGAAATCATAATCTAACACATACCTAGCTAGATTACTTACTAAAAGTTCTAAGCCTCCATTCCTGTTCTGTCCCTGGCCAAGACGACTACAGACGGACCCAGACACTTTGTTTGTCTCCCTCCTCCCAGCTTTTGAAAGTATCTTGTCTCCTCATTGGTCATTTTGGTCAGGTGCCAGCGAGGTTACCTTTAGCTTCTTAACCCTTTACAGGTGAGAGGAGCTTTCCCCTGGCCAGGAGGGATTTCAAAGGGGTTTACCCTTCCCTTTATATTTATGACAGCATATTAATGAGAGTAATCCACGGAGGTATTGTACCATAAGCATTCTTTCCTACTATTGTGTCACTGTTGATGTGAGACCCCACAGCTCATGCCATCTGAAAGAGTCTGTGTACTTCACTTCACTTCTCCCTCTCTTTTCAGGTCTCATCTGGCAAGCAGTCTTTTCTCCCTTTCCTCATATACCTCTTAATATTTCTTTTTCACTCTTATTATTTCATCCATGGTTTCGTCTCTGTTATCTAACTCCAGAAAACATTTTAAGGTAGAGTTTGTGTGGAGAATGGTTTACATTCTGTACAAAATAATACTGTATTGTGTTGGAAGCAAATTTGAATTGTAAATTAGAAAAAAAGAAAGTGAAACATGCACTGTTCCTGATGTTTTGGCCTTCTGGACTTTTCTGAATGACACATGGCTGATCTGTTCGTCTGAGCACAGTCACAAATTAGAGATTTTCCTCCTATTTTTTGTGGTCAGGGAAACTCATGAATGTGGCTCACAGTGCAAGATAAATCCCATTAGGTGGATGATCTGTTTTCTAGCCACAGTCAAGCAGAATGCCACGAATATGATTCAGAGTTTAAACATGCCTCTTTCAGACATATGACATGGATTTTTTGAAGGTGGATCTCCTGCATTGTCAGTAAGTTCCTGCAAGCCCAAATTCATGTTCTGTTCAGTCAGATTTATGTCCTTATTCTGTTGGCATAGAAGGAGATGTGGTTTCTAGCTCAGTAGGGTGCTGTCAGAGCTTCAAATCTCAGTTCTACAGGAGCTGTGGATAATTTTTGGATTGTGCATCAGAATCTGTTGGTTTTGGAATTCAGGCTTGAGAGGCCCTGGAGACATCTCATGGCCAAAAACAGAGAGATGGGATTTTCAGAGTTCTAAGAAATAGCAACAGGCTGTTGGAATTTGGAAGCTCTGGGAAGCATTATGTCTGTGGCAGGAACAATGCCTTCAGAAGTAAGGGGAACAAGAACCATTACTGCACCCTCTGAAAAGATTCCGCAGGTCCCTCCTCTCCCATCCACTGTGCAGGGATTGGTAAACCATAGCCTGCTTAAGCACTTTGAAGAGTCTAGTGCTGGCAGTGGTTCCCTGAATGCTAGGTCTGGCCCTGCCAGGGTGGAAGAAATAATGTATTTTAAGCTCCTTGTGCTCTCTTCCCCTTTGCATGCACAATCTAGCCCAGTAGTTCTCAACTTGCAGCCCACGGGCTGCTTGTGGCCCAATCAGCACACAGCTGTGGCGCATGGGACATCCTCAGGGCCATACAGGTAGTATATGTATTGTGTTGATGTGGCCCACATAACACACAGAGAGCTGCATATGTGGCCCCCACTGGTAAATAGGTCGAAAACCACTGAATTCTAGCCCATTATCTGTACGAGAGATTTTTCCCTATTGTATACTTGTAAAAGTTTCTGTTAGCAGTTCTGATTTGGAAAGGACAATTGGAGGCTGAAAGAATGGCATATGCAATCCGGATATAACCGATCCCAGAACCCAATTAAATTTTCAGTTTTAAAGTGCTTGTGACTTCTGAGTTCAGCTCTACTACTAGGTTTATATTATTTCCTGGAATGAATGTCACTGCCAGACAATTTCCAGAGGAGCATAATAATGATCCAGTAAAAAATAAATCCAGCTTTTGATTATTTTTTTGACTGAAGTCAAAGAGAACTGATTTAGTTTTATATTGGGTATTCTTCTAATGTGCTGTAACTTTCCGGGACATCAATGACTTCCTCTCTTGCCCAGAGATCTTCTTCATTAGTGCTGTTGTTGCTATATGGTGTTAGGGTGCATTTGGCTTGACATAACTAATGTTATAGCTCTGCCATACACTCGGGGGAAAAAAACCTACTTACTGAGTAAAATCGTCCATTTGCATTATTATTTTTCAAGGGATAGGTAATAATTTGTGTTGAACATTTTTCCTTCATCATGCTAAGGTCTGTGGTTATGTTATGATGGGTACTTCAGCCAGCTGGTAGCTAGGGGGCAGAAACAGACTTGTTAGACACTGGCAACTGGGGAATACCTTGCCCCTAAAGTTCTCACTAGTTTTATCTGCTTCCCTAGTAGCCAGCAGACAGCTTTTCTGAGTGAGACTCCCGATCTTTCTTTTTTCAGATTTCAGACGAATGTTTTTGGCTTAATAATTGGCCTAATTCCTAGTGTGCCCCAGAACTGCATTTGCCTTTTGGGGAGATTGTTCCTGAGGCGTTTGCAGCAGCGGGTCCCCTGCAGGCTTCAGGGGGAGAGAGCTAAGCAGGGAAAAGCTAGAGGCAAAAAGGAAGGCTCCGTGTCTCCAGCTTCATCCCTTATCAAGTGTCCCATTGGGGAGCTTGTCTGGCACAGTATGAACACTGCCAATGCCAGAGAATGTAGCTGAGGCCTTTGGCTCAGTTCCCTGCCTCCCTCCCTCCCTCTGATGTTATCTCTGTAACTGGCTTCCCATGTGATCCCTACAGAACCAGGCTGGGGCCTCTCAGTGAAATGTAGACCTATCTGGCCCATGTGAATCCCATACAGTAAAGAGGGGCAGAACTTCTGAAGATCCCATCCTTCAACTCTAGGTCAGTACCTTCTCTGAGAGCCCCAAAGAGGCCCATGTGGAAGAAGGGAGAAAATAAAACCAGCTTCTTGAAGGAGTAGGTGATTGCTAGCCACTTGAAATATTTTTTTGAACCATTTCTGAGCCCAATTACACTCTGCCCTCTGAAGCAGAGGTATAGGGACAAATTGGAAATAAATAAATAAAATTAGCACTGGTTCCCCTGCTCATATTCACATAGTGCAGCAGGGCAAATCAGTGCAGAGAAGACCAGGCCACAGATGCTGTGCTGATTGCTTTGTGTGCACATGTACAAATGGATTTCGTCCTCCTTGGGGTAGGAATTCCAGCTGTCTGAATAGGACTTGGGGGAATCAAATAATAAAAAATATATCAAAAATGAACAGCAAACCAAACCAAACACTTCAGGTGAGCACTGAGAACTAGGCTTGGTAGGTCTGGACAAGTGTATGTCTCCTCTCACACTCCCTGGGAAGAAGAAATAGAGTGATGGGTATTTCTGACACACCTAAAAGCTTGGGAAAACATCAGGTGAGGTCATTACCTGCTGTCACTGTGACTATTGCGGTGAGTCGCCATTGCCCTAACATCCAAGTTATTGCTCCCAGTTTCTGTTGCAGTTTGACATGTTTTACCTCCATCACCCTCCCACTTTCTAGCTGGCTGTGGGGTGATGAGAAGGGCAGTAGCCAAGATGTGGAAGAACAAGCACTCAAAGTGCGGCCTCTTGGCCAACATGGGCATTGCCAGTAGTGGCACAGCTTAGCTGTGGCGAGAACAAACCATCCTAAAGCCTGTGGACATGTACTCACATAGCTAAGTTTTACTGCCGTCGTCGCCCATGCTATCCGTGGCTATACTACTACTTATTGAGCTAGCGGGTGTATGTGAGCTGGGAATTGCGCCGCTAGTTCAGAATGTAGGTGTCACCTTAGTTTGTGAGTTCTTTGGTGCAGGATCATCATTTTGTTATGTATGTGTACAGTGCCTTGTGCTACAGGGCATTGATTCTTGATTGAGGCCTCTAGGTTTTATTATAAAACAAATAATAAATATATCATATTTTCAAGCAAAATAAACAAATCAATAACTGTGACCCACAAATGCGTGGAGGTTTACTCAGTGTATTACAAAATAGATATTAAATACAAAAAACTACACATTTTGAGGTTTTCAAGTTTTGTTGGTAATATTATGCTAAGTTCAGCTCAAAAGTTAGGTGATAACAGTAGCAAATGAACAATTCTGGAACAGGTAGCAAACAATATCATAGACTTTTCCCTGTATGGTTAGAAAACAAGAATAAAATGAATGCTGTAATTTAAAAGGCGAGAATGTTGTTTTTTACAATATATTTGGTAAGAAGCAGTAGAATGGGAGTACTCAACAGCTGGATATAAAACAAATGTTAACAGTAAATAGTGATGCGAAGATATGAATTATGGTATAATACTTAACCACCTACTAGTTTAATTTGATCCATTGTTTTTACTGTGTGTACTCACTTGATTTAATTAAAATTGTAATATAATACCAAGCTAATTTCCTTCTAATTTAGGCATTGGAACTCTTTAAAAAATACAAAACAAAGAGAAAGAGAGAGAATCCTATTGGTTTACTAAATTAAACTTTGAATGTTCTTTTCAACTGATAACAATTTAAAAGTGTTTTTAATTAATTCTTGTGGACACTAAAAGCCACCATTTGGCAATCAATTTGTAATCTTCTGTATTTAAACATACAGGGCCAAATTATGCCTCCCTTTCATGAGTCTCTTACAGGAAAAAAAAATGGATAGAATTAAATGCAGAATAATATCCTTTCGATAGAATATTTGTATTAGTCTTTAACCTATAAAATTCCATAACAATCTCTCTCTCTCTCTCTCGTCGTTTTGTCTAGTTTTGACCAGTAATTCCATTTTAGTCCTGAGAAACCTTTCCCGATGAAAGTTTAGTCAAAATGGGTATTTTCCTGCAAAAAGTTTTTGATGGATTGGCATTTTCCTTCTGAGGAGAAAACATTTCATTGAAAAGTTAATCATAGAATTGTAGGACTGGAAGGGACATCGAGAGGCCATCTAGTCCAGTCCCCTGCACTCAAGGCAGGACGAAGTATTATCTAGACCAGTGGTTCTCAAACTTTTGTACTGGTGACCCCTTTCACAAAGCAAGCCTCTGAGTGCGACCCCCCCCCTTATGAATTAAAAACACTTTTTAATATATTTAACACCATTATAGATGCTGGAGACTAAGCAGGGTTTGGGGTGGAGGCAGACAGCTCATGACCCCCCATGTAATAACCTTGCAACCCCCTGAGGCATCCCAACCCCCAGTTTGAGGACCCCGATCTAGACTATCCCTGACAGGTTTCAGAGTAACAGCTGTGTTAGTCTGTATTTGCAAAAAGAAAAGGAGTACTTGTGGTACCTTAGAGACTAACCAATTTATTTGAGCATAAGCTTTTGTGAGCTACAGCTCACTTCATCGGTTGCATAATGTGGAAAATACAGAAGATGTTCTTATACATGTAAACACCCATTTTTTCATGGTTTGTAACTACAAAAGGTTTTCACTCCCCCCACCCCCTCTCCTGTTGGTAATAGCTCATCCAAAGTGATCACTCTCCTTACGATGTGTATGATAATCAACTTGGGCCATTTCCAGCACAAATCCAGGTTTTCTCCCCACCCCACCCCCCACAAACCCACTCTCCTGTTGGTAATAGCTTATCTAAACTGATCACTCTCCTTACAATATGTATGATGATCAAGGTGGGCCATTTCCAGCACAAATCCAGGGTTTAACAAGAACGTCTGAGGAACGGGGGGGTGTAGGTAGGAAAAAACAAGGGGAAATAGGTTACCTTGCATAATGACTTAGCCACTCCCAGTGTCTATTCAAGCCTAAGTTAATTGTATCCAATTTGCAAATGAATTCCAATTCAACAGTCTCTCGCTGGAGTCTGGTTTTGAAGTTTTTCTGTTGTAATATCGCAACTTTCATGTCTGTAATCGCGTGACCAGAGAGATTGAAGTTGTCTAACCTGCTTTTCAAAACTTCCAATGATGGAGATTCCACAATCTCCCTAGGCAATTTATTCCAGTACTTAACTACCCTGACAAGAAGGTTTTTCCTAATGTCCAACCTAAACCTTCCTTGCTGCAATTTAAACTCATTGCTTCTTGTCCTATCCCAAGATGTTAACAAGAACAGTTTTTTTCCCTCCTCCTTGTAGCAACCTTTTATGAACTTGAAAACTGTTGTAATGTTCCCCCTCAGTCTTCTTTTCCCCCAGAGTAAACAAACCCAATATTTTCAATCTTCTGTCACAGGTCATATTTTCTGGACCTTTAATCATTTTTGTTGCTCTCCTCTGGACTTTCTTGAATTTGTGCACATCTTTTGTGAAATGTGTGGCCCAGAACTGGACACAATACTCCAGCTGAGGCCATATCAACACAGAGAAGAGCAGAAGAATTACTTCTCATGTCTTCTACTAATGACCTGTCCTACTTCCTAGTGATAAAGAGGGCAGGGGAGGAAGAGGCTGTTATTGTCCAGCTATACAGAAAAAAAAAGCACAGGAGACCCTTAATATGGTTTTAATCACGCTGCCACTTCATTATTAGAGGTCTGGGACTATTTGGCAGATAAGTGTACAGTGCAGGTAACTGCATGTTCATTCAATATCTGTCTGGGGAGCTTCCTCCCTTCTTTTCCATCCAGGTCCCTCAGCCAACCTATTGTTGAGACCTACTCCCCCACCCCGAATGAGGGTTAAACTGTGCTATAAGAAAGGGGGGTTGGCTCCCTGCCGTACCAGTTAGAGGAGCCCTGAACCATCCCTCCCCCCCATTCTGCTCCTTTAACAAACACTTCCATTTTACATCCTTTACCAAGTCATTTATCTAGTCACTGTATCCCTTCCCTGAAGAGTTCCTGCGCTGGACAGCCAGCCCAAACTTACTGAAGGAGTTACAACATCATAGCCTAGTACATTTCCCTACTCACCATAACAACCCCCCCCCCCCCCCACCTAGGCCAGTCTGATGGTGAGGAAAAAATTCCTTCCCAGCTCCTCTGGAAAGGAGCAGCTAGCACAATGCCCACAGCAGGTACTGACCAAACCTGGTATTTTTGCCATCTCAAGAGGAGAGTGCGTGGGTTCTGCTCTGCCTGGTCCAGGAAAAAGGGGCTTCTCCCGCCAGGCTTGCCCCCTTTGAACTCCACAGCCCTTCCAATCCCTGGGGATGAGTCAGTGTCTCCTCACTGACCCACTCCCCTTTTTGCAGCAGTTTCTGAGCCTGCCCCCCTGCCTATAAAGCACTGTTCCCTCTTCCCTGGTGTCAAGGTTCCTTCCCCACTCTGAACTCTAGGGTACAGATGTGGGGACCTGCATGAAAACCTCCTAAGCTTACTTTTACCAGCTTAGGTTAAAACTTCCCCAAGGCACAAACTATTTTACCTTTTGCCCTTGGACTTTATCACTGCCACCACCAAACGTCTAACAGGTATATAATTGGGAAAGAGCCCGTTTGGAAATGTCTTTCCCCCCAAAATCCTCCCAACCCTTACACCCTCTTTCCTGGGGAAGGCTTGATAAAAACCTCACCAATTTGCATAGTGGAACACAGACCCAAACCGTTGGATCTTAAGAACAATGAAAAAGAAATCAGATTATTAAAAGAAGGATTTTAATAGAAGAAAAAGTAAAAAGAATCACCTCTGTAAAATCAGGATGGTAAATACCTTACAGGGTAATTAGATTCAAAACATAGAGAATCCCTCTAGGCAAAACCTTAAGTTACAAAAAGACACAAAAACAGGAATCTACATTCCATTCAGCACAGCTTATTTTCTCAGCCATTTAAAGGAATCAGAATCTAACGCAACTCTAGCTAGATTACTTACTAAGTTCTAAGACTCCATTCCTGTTCTGTCCCCAGCAAAAGCATCATACAGACAGAAAGAGCCTTTGTTTCTCCCCCCCTCCAGCTTTTGAAAGTATCTTGTCTCCTCATTGGTCATTTTGGTCAGGTGCCAGTGAGGTTATCCTAGCTTCTTAACCCCTTACAGGTGAAAGGGTTTTTCCTCTGGCCAGGAGGGATTTTAAAGGTGTTTACCCTTCCCTTTATATTTATGATGTCTGGCTTGCCAGACAATGTTCCCGCCCCCCCCTCCCCCTGCCTTTAAAGGTGAAGTCAGTATCAACAATAGTGCCCTGGGAGGTGCACTGTTTACACTTCTTACAAAAGTGTGAAAAGCAGCATCCCTTCATGTGCTCTACCCAACATCTAGGAGTTGTTATGCCTTTCAAAAGTATAAATGCCTCTCTTCACCAGCACTCCAGTGGTGCAACTCTCTCTGCCAAAGCTCACCCCTATAATAGGCATAATTGAGCTAACAGTGTCAAAGAATTGTCTTACCAATCATGTTAGTACTTAGGTGTTCATGTTCCAAGATTTTCTGGAGCCGTTTTCTCAGCTTTCTCTCTCTTTTCCTTTGCATGTTCTCTCAGTAATGGAGGAACTCATTTAGTGAAAGTGGATGAGTCTGACTTCACGTGTACTAGGTTTGTCTTTGCTCATTTCTCCTTG
This sequence comes from Caretta caretta, assembly GCF_965140235.1. NCBI lineage: Eukaryota > Metazoa > Chordata > Testudines > Cheloniidae > Caretta > Caretta caretta. The sequence continues at coordinate 196,666,082 of NC_134207.1, read as the reverse complement.
CTAATCCACCCTTGTAAGAAAGAATGAGAAAGTGTCACTCTGGTGTCCAGTGATCGCACAGTGCTCAAGGTGCTTGCAAGAGCTCTGCTTTATCAACTGGCAGTGGCTGTGCATAACCATAACAAGAACGCCGCAGCATCCCACCCAGACTCTCTGTCTGGGAATCTCAGCACTTAAAGGCACAGAGCGTCCATGCCACAATCACTACTTCTCAAGAACTACTCATGAGGTTTAAAAGATTCAGCAAAATTCCGTGCAGATTCTGAAAATTTGTTAGCAGTTACCTATGTAATAGCTTGTCTTTAAAGTGTCAGTGCACGGAAGGCCAGTTTTTCTAATTTATGTGTGGCATACTTCAGCGCATTCTTACCTTATATTGACAAATACCTAATCTACCTATACAATGTATGTGTTATATGTACATAAATACCTCATTTTCAGGTGCAAGTCGGCTACTTCTGTGCATACGTTTGAGGTTGCGCAAGTGCATACATGCAGTTGTGCATGACCTAATTTTGAAAATCTGGCTCTTAACTCTTCATTAGGAACTGCTTTGATATTTTAAAAGTGAAACAAACAGAAAATGGAGTTAATTAAAAATGACCAGTAGGATGGCTGCTAAATGGAAGAAATAGAAATTATGCTTTTGAGAGACTGAGGGGGAAGATCTGCCAACAGTTACTGAGTTTAATATACCACAGTACATTTCCCCCTCCAAGAAATAGTAACTAGACATTTCGTCAGCTGGAGTAAGTGGGTGCAGTGCAATTGAAATCAGAGATTTTTCTTCCTAAAACTTCAATGGATTGTCTCCTGTGATTATTGCTTGTATACAGTAGCTAGCGATCATTTTGATAGCATTAAAGTAAGAGCCTGTTTTAATGGCTCTAACTTTTCACTCATGCTGATATTGTGCCCCGTCTATCCATTGACATTTTTTTCCTCTAACCATAAGTGGAGACTTCACGCAGCTCTCCAAAACTTCTTTGTGAGAAGTACTTTATAAACTCAGGCAGTTGCTGTTCTGAGATTTTGTGCACACTGTACAGTTTCAGGTTTATAGACTGGGGATGAAGTTGTGACAGACTTGATCGTGTATAAACTAAAACTTCCAGAGCTTTATGTAATTTGCAAATTTGGAGTTAAATTCTGTTATCTAATCTGCACTGAGAATTTATTATTCTCAGTGGGATTCAGTGTGCAGACTGAAGATAAGTAATCTGCATTGCAGTTCGTGTTTAGCCCTATAAAATAAATACCTCGTTTTCCAAATGTTCAACAGTTCAGATGTCTTCTGGTTTTTTTAAACTCTGAATCTACTATGTGCACAGCTGCAAGGGGCTCTGCTCCTGCAGCCTCATTGTTTGTAGACGCATTTTTACTGAAAATGCACATGATGCTCTTTGATATATTCAGTTTGGGGAAATTTTCAAAGTGGTGTGTGGGAGATAAGTGCACAAATCCCATTGATTGTTTACAGAGTTATAAGAGCTGAATGAGAAATGAGTTCAGTGTAGCACTTTGCTGTCTGTGCTGTTGGCACTTGAAGTGCTTAGGCTACAATGTAAAGTCACACACAATCAGGATTTCTGAACTGATTGTTTATTTTGAGAGTCTGGAATGGGAATGAAAATTTATCCCTCCTTTTTTTTGTTGGAGCCTTTTCAATGCAAGAAAAATCCTGAGATAAAAATGGTACATTTCTTCCGAAATGTGAATTTCATATTGTTCATTTTTCACATATGGGCAATACATAGAGTGGAATAGGTTAAGGTTTTTAAAAATATATTTTTTATTTAGGAATGTGACATGTAACAGTGTATAGACCTGTTAAATGCTTAGAATCACATTGGTGGCAATTTAGTGGATGAATCATTACAGGTTTGATTTCCTTATAGCTACAGGCTGTGATTCCCCATTTACAAAGATTTTACGTCCGAATATTTTTATTGTCTTTAGTGAAGTTGCTCCAAAGGAGAGGAGAATCAGGCCCTCAGTGTTTCTGACTGATATACTTAGATTGTCTAGCCTTGACTATCTTTAACCACAGTGATTCCACAATCTCTCTTGGCAGATTGTTCCATAGTTTAAATTGTTCTTGTAATTATAATCCCATTGTGGTAAATTATACTATACATTGAACTGATGTTGAAACTGCCTTTTTTGCTTCCCCATCAGTTCAGTGCTAAATATTTAAGCAAATGGCAGATGTACAGTTTGCTTGTCCCACAGCCTCAAGCATCATTGATGTAAACTGTCAGTTTATACATAAACAAGGTGGGTGAGGTAATGTCTTTTACTGGACCAACTTCTGTTGGTGAAAAGGCAAACTTTTGAGCTTTACAGACCTAAAGAAGAGCTGTGTGTAAGCTCAAAAGCTTCTCTCTCACCAACAGAAGTTGGTCCAGTAAAAGATATTACCTCACCCACCTTGTCTCTCTGATATCCTAGGGCCAACATGGCTACACCAACACTGCCAACAACAGTCAATAGATAGTGAAACTATTAAGCCAACAGTGTGTACATAATTGTGGGGTGAATTTTCCTGCCCTTGATCTGGGTGCAGGACTTCCCCTCACCTCCTTTTGTGGCCTGCATAAGGGAACACAGGAACTTCTCGCTTCCTACAACCCCTGCAAGCACAGTGCCTCAAGGGTTGGGGGAGAGTGAGGCCGTAGTCCCTCCCCACTTCATATCAGCCACGGATTGACAGTGCAGAAAGATTAGGTTGGAATTTTTCCCAACTCTGGGCTCTCCGTAAATGTCACAACTAAGTCTTATAAATTGGGGATTTGGCCAGTTTTCCCTTGTTCAAAGGACTACAAAGTTATAGTTTCAACTATAGTTATAGTTTATTTAAGTTCATACCTGTATTTAAATGATCAATCTGTAATTTTTCAATTGGTTATCATTCCACAAGAACAAATATTTTGCAAGATTGAAACTTGGTAGTATAAGTTCTTTCTTTAGCCGTGGGAATTTACATAAAATTTCAGAAGTGTTCACCCATTCAGGAGTTAAATCCTCATGATCCCTCCTTAAACAAGCCAGCTAAGTAATGGTTTTTTTCTTCTTTACTAAAAAGCACTTTCTTTGCTTTAAAGATTTTATTAAAATTCTCAGCTCACCAATTTCAGCCAATCATTCTGCCCACGAGTCCCTACAAGTGTCAAGCACTAACTCACAATGGATTCACTTTATGTTGGACTTTCAATCACCTCATAAATGTTAAGCCTGAGCCAACATGAAGTCCTCTGTCTCTTGGGGTTAGCAAGCACTCTGCCGGGGGGGTGGGGGGGGATCCACTTTTTCGTTAGATCCTGCACCTTACGCTTTTGACTTTTTCCTAAGTTTTCAGACTTTTCAAGTTCAAGAGAAGTTTCTGGTTAGTTGTAAATTCTTTAGAAACTTGGGTTCAAATCTTGAGCCCATTGAAGTGAGAGGGAATTTTGCTATTCACTCCAGTGAAGTAGAATTTGGTCCATATTCTTAATGACAAAATAGTGTTTTCTTAACCTATTTACAAAACACCTGCATGTGCAATATGAAATAATGCAAAATATTAGGTTTCCTTTTTCCTTAAATTTGCACATGTAAATTAAATGTCCTATATACTTATTCCCCAGTAGCCAGCATTTCTAATGTCTATGTTACTACCACAAGTCAGGCAGAAAATTGTTTCTTTGTTTATTATTTGGCTCCTAATTAGAAAGTCTGCCATGTTACACCTTTGGTATCCATTAAAAGTGGTTTCATTTAATTTTTTTATATGTCAAAATTTGAAAGTACAACCAAGATAAATAACAATACAGTATCAGTAGCATATGAAATAATAATATATGTAAAAGTTAAATTCAGAATGTAGGTTGAAAGCATCTTCCAGGTCAGGAAGAAGAGGGATCCAGTTATTGTCAGAACTGAGCATTTCACCAAATTACATCTTCCAAACACTAGACATTTTTATGTGGCTTCCATATTATTTGGAAAACTTGATTATTATGGATAGGGGAATCTCCGTGAGTCCAGTTACCCAAAGCAAGGAAATGCACATATCATTCACCAGAGGAATTCATTCATAAGACATCCTGAATATATGGATCGCTGTCATCATATGGTATAATCATAATTGTTTCCTTTGGAAGGGGCTTCAAAACTCAAAATAGAGACCTGGATTGCTCAACGGATTGATAGTAGGATGCAGCATTTTTCACAACTTTGCCAGCATCAAGCTTTCAAAAATCAATGTTTTAAAAATAAAAAATATATTTTGGTTTCTTTTCAAAGAAGGGTATGCTTAGTTCTCATTTTCAGGCTAGGAATTTATTTTAAAATGACAGCTGAGATTCCTTTGTAATCATTTGCTCTTAGGAGCTGGGGCTTAAGTACAACATTGAATATCACAATAAATTTATGAGCATTAATAACAGTATCTGTCTTTATTTATTTGATAATGTTCCAACACTGTTGACCTGGATGAGATTCAAGAAGTAATTGGGTTAGTTTGCAGTAAAGGAGATTCAGGTTAGATATTAAGAAAAAACTTTCTAACTGTTAAGGATAGCTAAGCAGGGAGAACAGGTTACCTAGAGAGGTTGTGGAACCCATGTCATTAGAGGTTTTTAGGAACAGATTAGACAAACACCTGACAGGGATGGTCTAAGTATACTTAATCCTGCGTCAGCATGAGGGGATGGACTAGGTGACCTCTTCCAGCCCTGGAAGTTCCATAGAATTCCAACGGAGTTCCATTGCAGCCTTACCTTTCTATGATTCTATGATCTGGTGGCTAGTAGGTAGTCTGACATAATTCATTTCCTGGAAGACAGATGTGTGCTAAGCTGGTATGATCAAAGTGTTACTTTTACTGTATAGAGTCAAATACAGAGGAATTTTAGTTCCTATAGTCACCTGGCCTACATTAGGGTTACAAAGGTCAATACCTTATCATAGGACAGTTGTGGTTAATATCCGCTGACTTAAATCTAAATCTAAAACCACCTGAGCGGGGATTTAAAGCTAAATCTAAATCAATTTCTCTTCGATAGGCTGACATTTCAAATGAGATCTATCATGTACACAGAGCCGCATAAGAAGGATGTTTTGTGCCATGTACCAGATACATTAAAGAGCAGTAAAACTGTTAAATTCATTTTTGAATTTTGCCAGCCAGTATTCATAATTCTTAGCACTTAAATTGCACTTCACATTTGTAAAAGAAGAAGAATATTTACCTTCCTTGCGGGGATCGGTTAATTAATGTTTGTACCTTGAAAATGTAAAGACTGAAACAGAGCTTGTGACTTTCTCAAGGGCACCTCAGTCCCTGGAAAAATCATGCAGCAGGTCCTCAAGGAATCCATTTTGATGCACTTGGAGGAGAGGAAGGTGATCAGGAACAGTCAACATGGATTCACCAAGGGCAAGTCATGCCTGACTAACCTGATTGCCTTCTACGATGAGATAACTGGCTCTGTTGATATGGGAAGAGCTGTGGACGTGATATATCTTGACTTCAAGCTTTTGATACGGTGTCCCACAGTATTCTTGCCAGCAAGTTAAAAAAGTATGGATTGGATGAATGGATTATAAGGTGGATAGAAAGCTGGTTAGATCGTCGGGCTCAATGGGTAGTGATCAACGGTTCAATGTCTAGTTGGCAACCGATATCAAGCAGGGTGCCCCAGGGGTCTGTCAACAGTTTTGTTCAACATCTTCATTAATTATATGGATGATGGGGTGGGTTGCACCCTCAGCAAGTTCGCGGATGACACTAAGCTGGTGGAGAGGTAGATATGGGTAGGGATAGGGTCCAGAGTGTCCTAGACAAATTGGAGGATTGGGCCAAAAGAACTCTGATGAGGTTCAACAGCGACAAGTGCAGAGTCCTTCACTTTAGAAGGAAGAATCCCATGCACCGCCACAGGCTGGGGACTGACTGGCTAAGCGGCAGTTCTGCAGAGAAGGACCTGGGGATTACAGTGGACGAGAAGCTGGATATGAGTCAACAGTGTGCCCTTGTTGCCAAGAAGGCTAATGGCATATTGGGCTGCATTAGTGGGAACATTGCCAGCAGATCGAGGGAAGTGATTTTTTCCCTCTATTCGGCACTGGTGAGGCCACATCTGGAGTATTGAGTACCATTTTGGGACCCCACTACAGAAAGGATGTGGACAAATTGAAAGAGTCCAGCAGAGGGCAACGAAAATGATTAGGGGCTGGGGCACATGACTTATGAGGAGAGGCTGAGGGAACTGGGGTTATTTAGTCTGCAGAAGAGAAGAGTGAGGGGGGGATTTGATAGCAGCCTTCAACTACCTGAAGGCGGGGTTCCAAAGAGGATGGAGCTCGGCTGTTCTCAGTGGTGGCAGATGACAGAACAAGGAGCAATGGTCTGAAGTTGCAGTGCGGGAGGTCTAATCTGGATATTAGGAAACACTATTTCACTGGAAGGATGGTGAAGCACTGGAATGGGTTACCTAGGGAGGTGGTGGAATCTCCATCCGTAGAGCTTTTTAAGGCCCGGCTTGACAAAGCCCTGGCTGGGATGATTTAGTTGGGGTTGGTCCTGCTTTGAGCAGGGGGTTGGACTCTATGACCTCCTGAGGTCTCTTCCAATACGAATCTTCTATGAATCAGCAAAAGCATTAGGATTAGAAAGCAGGAGATTCTGTGCGTCAGCCACATGCTCCATCTGGTCCACTCACAAGGCCTCTCTATCTCTGGGAATGAGGAGAAATTGATCTATTTTCAGACAGTTTAAAAATTAGCTTCAGTTAATAATCAGGGCTTTTATTAGCTCCATTGAAGTAGGTGGAATAGAGTAAGAAGTGGGAGAGTCTCATTAACATGAGTTTTTCACTCATGTTTTGAAAGCTATCGTTAAATTAGCTGAAAATTGTTCTCTAGCCCATCATGTTTCCTACTGAATGATTCTCAGGATGGCAGAGCCAAAATCTGTGACCCTAACTTGACTTCAACAGTGAAGAGAGCTGCCTCTCCTTTGTGGTGAACTGAGCCCTAAATAATTTCATTAAAGGAATCATAGTAAAAGATGAAATCAGTGTTCATGACACAGTAGTCTAAGTTGCTAATAGAGATTCTAATTTAAAGCATGCAAGAATGTAAATTTTTTTCTCTTCATTTCCCACAAAATAGAACATGTCAGGCTTTTGTAAAAGAAATATAAACAAAAACACCTGCAATACTGATAATGTAATTTGAACATTTACCCATTTAAACAGTGTTAAGTGTAACTGGGAAGGGTGCTTCATTTTCCAGTGTGTTACAGCTCAAACACAAACCCATGGCAAGAAGTATAATGTCTACCATTAAAAGAAAATTGATGGATGTTAAGAAATGAGCATGTTTGCCACCAAACAATACTTCTATTGTAAAACAATTCCAACCTATGCATGAAAAATTCCTAATGCTAGTTACGGTAAAGCATTCAATTTGATACCAGGACCTTTATCATATTATTTCATGCGAAGAAGAATTATATAGTCAATCTGTTTGACAGCTTTGCATATGAAGAACAATTTCTGCAAGACAAATCTGGCTAGCTTATTAAGTTACCAATACACTGCCAAGCTATAATGTCTCAATGCTAGCAGACCAAAATGTTTAAAAATGATTTTTAAAGGGCAGCATCAGGAAGCTTGCAAATCACGTGCTCATATTTTAATGAAAATTGCAATTACAGAACATTTACCTTATATTTAATTAGAATGAGACATCTATACGCCTCATTTAGCCTCTCTCTAGTCTGTCAGCAACTTTATTTTAAAAGGTGGTAGCAAATATTAGTTTTTGATTTATCTTATGCTGTATAGCTGCAGAACAACATTAAATTCACTAGGCTGATCTTGTATGGCACACAGTGAAGTTTTATTAATTCTAAAGCAAGGATACCTTGGTTCTTGTACAGCAGACAAATCAAAGACTGTAAATTAAAAATAGAATCATTTGTTTTAAAATTATTACAAAGCAGAGGATTACCCAGCATTATTACAATGGAGGATTGCATCTGGTTTTTGACCTCGCTGCCACTGTTTCAACAATAGCTTCATAATATGTTCAAAACTAGAAATAGCTAGTGGATTTGTTCCTAAGTCAAGAAATAAATGAAATGTAATGTAATTGGGGTACAGAATATGAATGGCTTTGCAAAAAAATCTCCTATACAATACTATATTTGAGTCTCCTTTACCAGTCTTGTTTCAGTATACGGCATTTTATATGCTGTATAGTACAGCAGTAACACTGAAGTCATATAATACCTCCTGGCTGGAGGCATGGCAGCAAGACAGACACAGAAACTATGATAGATGCCTTTAGGACTCCAGTCTTTAGCAAGCTCAATCGTTTTGGTAAGATGTATATGTAGATGAACTTGGTTAAACACATTGCTCTGGCAACCATGGTGTAGACAGTCCCCATCAGAAAATATTTGTCCTATAAAAGGCTAGAAAGATTTGTATATTACAGGTTACCAGCCAGACAAAAAACAACTTAAAAGAAGCTTATCCTTTGAATTGAGTATTCATCCATAGCTTACCAGGTAGGAAGATGTATCTGTTAAAGGAAAACTTAAATATTTTACATCTTGTGTGCAAAATATCTAAAATCTATTCAAGCTCATAATGAATGCTTGTCTATGAGAAGGATATGAAGCTGCACTACAGCCATGTCATTACTTAATTAAATTTCCCTTTTTAAAGAATTCTGATTTCCCAGGCAGCTTGCTAATGATTTCATGACCACACTACATAAATATTATTTCCTTGCTTGGCTTTCAGTGTGTTCAGACAGATATTAAAGAGCATAAGATTTCCAAACAGATTTCTCAATTCTCCTATATAGAAATCCAGGACAAAAGACCAAAATTAGAGCACCACTGAAATGGGGTGAGAGGTTTAAGGAGATTCAGAAAGACATGCTGCACATTTCAGTGCTTTAAAATAAAGTAGGACTTCTGTTACACAACTAAGAGTTTATCTTGAAATGGGCTGAGTTCGTCTCAGAACTCCATAGTTAGCATGGGTAAAATGCAATTTTAAATAGGAACACCTTTGAAAAATCAAGGAATATGGAGCAATAGAAAGCATGTTTTTACAGTTAAAGCACTGGACTGAATCTCAGAAATTCTGAGTTCAAGTTTCTGGTTCTGTCACATACTGTTTGTATCACTTTAGGCAAGTCACTTAGCCCTGAATGCACAAAAGGAGTCAGGCATTGTGATGCTGTATCACAATGTCTAATTTTTAGGTGCCTAGGAAATCACTGCAATTCTCAACCCTCCCGCCCCCCTCACTCAAAGAGTAATTTGGGTCAAAGAGCGAACAAGAGACCACAAAGCATACAAATGACTCTGTAGCCTACTGGTTAGAGCACCCACCTGGGAGGTGATTCAGGATTTAGTCCCCCTATTCCAGTGACTCTTTACTAATTTATCCAGAGTGCAACTACTTCAATAGGTGTCATTGAGAGAGCCCAGCAACAGAATACCCCGTAGCCCGCTTACCGATCTTTTCCTATGCTATCATACAGTGCCCAGCGCAATGGGTCCCCACCCCAGTCCAGACTGAGGTCTCTGGTCACTTCTATAATTAAAAAAATAAATGTCAGCCAGGTTCTCAGGTCCCATTATAATGGGTGTGGTATAAGAACCTAGATTGATAGAACCACAAGACATCCATCCTTCTTCTCCTTTCTGACTGTGTTTTAATGTTTTACCGTAGTTCTGTAGGTACTGTGTTCTCATAACGTGGCCATAGTTTTGGTTTATTTGGTTTATTTTGATGGGATATGGGCCTGTACTAAAATCCCACAGGCAAACACCCCCATATTTTGGGAAGGTTCAGAACTGGATCTAAATTTTGCATGTGTGGGCATGTGTAGAAATCTGAAGGTTCTGAATCAGTCTTACTTTTACACTTCGGATCTTGCATCTTTTACGGTGGAGTGCAAGTAACTAAAGGAAAAAATCCTACTGAGGGAAAATCTGCTAGGATAGAGGTGTTTTGTGTGTTAAGTGAAACAGTGCTGTTGTAAATTTAATTTCCAGTCTTGTCAGTCATTTTTTAACCAGGAATGTCTGACTTCCCAATAGGGTAGGCTTTTCAACTTCAGGGGGACCCACCTCTCCAAACACAGGCAGAAATGGTAATGGAATTTTTACCACTCAGGCCCCAGAAACACCTGGTGATGTTGTATCCTGACCCTATTAAAGTCCATAATAAAACTACCGTTGACTTGACTAGGGCTAGGATTTCAGCCTGGGTGTGGGGTACATGTTGGTTCATGCTTACTGAATGCTCCGTGATGATAATTTGACTACATTGTGGGGAACAACAAATACACACAAATAGATGACAGCCAGGTTTGGATACATTCTGTACTAGCTCACAGTCTTCTGCCATCTGGTTTTTGGGGGTAGTGCAAGAAGGCAGACACTGAATTTTTCATGTTGCTGATAAAGGGACAACTGAATGCCTGTGCAGAGTAATGGATTTGTTTGAACCAGCCCTGCGGCCTGGAAAAAAATGTATACCAATTATCAGGTGTTTCCTGAAAAATTTAGGGTAGGTGATTGAGAGGTGAAATGATCTTCCAGACTTCATGAAAAAACAGAAAAGAAGATGTGAATGTAATATTTTTTGTTTCCTTAAACTTGCTACATTTTAAAATGTAGCAAGTGCTTTGTAAGGTATATTTTACTTCTCTTTATTTAAAAAAATTCAGTCCACATAGGTACTTTTTCATTACATTGCAGTTTGTCAAAAATGGCTACATGTAAATCAAAATAATATTCATCAGGTAGGTGTGTGTGTGTGTGTGTGTGATACTGAGGGTACAATCCAGACTAATGCATAGCTGTCTCTCTTTGGCCCTCTAACTTGGAGTTCCCTCTATAACGCTTTGCTGCTGTAGCCTCCAGTCTGGACTGCTCAAAAACAGCCTCCAGCATGCAAGTCACTCCCAGATATGTCTCTGTGTGTGTTGCAGCCAGACAGCCACACCTTGGCTCTTACCAGCCTTGGTTATATTTCAGGGTGACCCCCAGTCCTAGATTCCCCCCACCCCCTCCAGAAATATATGTCCTATACTGCCTAGCCCTCTCCTGGACAATACTAACTTATGTATAGTCTGTCATTTTATTAATAGAAATGATATGCACATATCTTATTGTAAATGGAGTTTCTCAAACAATAAAACAAGCTTATTAACGACAAAGAGAGATATTTTAAGTGAATACAAGTAATGAGGCATAAAGTCAGAAATGGTTACAATAAAACATCACTGGTGCTGAACTTAACAAACTATATGTTAAATTCAAAGCAAAAATTTTCTCTCAGTAGTCTTACTGACCAAACTTCTCAGGTCAGGAACCTTCGCCAGTTCAATGGCTACTTCCTTTGTTCCTGCTGGTGCAGTGAATTGATGGGGAGAGAGAGAGAGAGGAGGAGGAGGAGCCTTGGGGTGTCTGCCCCTTCTTTTTATAGTCCTGTCCCCTCTTTTGAGAAGCATTTCCAGCTTGAAGCATAGCAAGGCAGTCTGTGTGGAAGGGAACTCCAGGATGTTTCTTTACTAAGATGAAGATTTCTTGCTCCTGCCCCCTTTCCTGGCAAAAAATGGCCACTTAGTGGGTAATGGCCCATCAGCCTTGTTTACACCTTGCTGAGGTATCAGCTTGCCCTTTGTCTCTGAGGAACTGGTTTGGGCACTCTCCGACTTCTCTGGAAGACATACTTTTAGTCATGATCTCATCTTATGTTTACAACTTCACAAATAATCCTGCTGCCCGCACTTTGCCATGATATTGATCAGCAAATTATGAGTTTTTAAATGACATCTTACAAGGCATACTTTGTACAAAGATTGTTACAGTAGTGTGTAGGGTGTGGACACAGGGGTACATTTTGTCACAGTCTGTAGGTATCTCCATCACATAAATTAGAGAGAATAAACCTCTTAGGCCCTCTAGCCCAGGACTCTAGAAAGCTAAAACAGGCACATCCAGATGTTTAATTCTTCTCCTGAATGTTTGGAGGATGCCATTCTGACAGTGATAACAGGACTTCTGCTCATTTACAGCTTGGTCCTGTGAAGTGACTATTTCTTGCAATGTGCTGTACTCCCACTAACTTGGAGCTATGGTTACTCAGTACCTCTTTCAGGAGATACAGAGTACTTGGCAGGATTGGGGTCCTTACCCTTGCAGAGTGTGCCTGTGGGTCAGATAGTTATGAATAAACTTTATACCTTCCTTTTTCACTCTTTATTACGTTTTGTCATTTGTGAAATTGAGTTTTTAAAATCTTAATTAAAAAAAAACCAACCTTTTAAAAGTGCCTGCTGAAACTGCAGTTAAATGTCAATGTCACTCATTCCTCGGTAACCTACTATGATTTAGGTCTAATATTGGATACAGAATGCACAAAGCTTTAGCAAATATACAATCTGTAGCAAGTTTGGGAAGTACTTCACTGGTGGGGGTTTACTGTATAGCCTAAAAGGTTTTCTCATTTCTAATTTCTGTGATGGTACAATGCAGACAATAAACTGGGGCAAAAATTTGTGGAATATGCAAGTATTGTATGAAATAGTCCATAGCCTGATTTGAGGGTAGTGCTTTTCAACAAATCTTATTTTTATATTTCCAACGCCTTTGCTGGCAGACTCATTAGAAAGGCCCCAGGAGAAAATCCAGTCAGGACTAAGGTACAGTGGTGGGTGATGGAGGAAGCAGTATCTTTGTTGCGCCTGTTCTATTAATAAATAGAGCCTTTCAATCTCTAAATCTGTCCAAGCCAATAAATAAACAGAAGATTTAAGTCTACTAGGTTGTCAATCCAGCACCTTTCATTAGCACTAAATTTACTGGGGACAGAAATCTTTTTAGGATAATCAAAAAAACAAACAAACAAACAAAACCCAAAACCAAACCAAACCACCACCAACCCAGAAACTGAGCAATGGCATTTTCAAATGAGGAGAGAGGTTTTAGGAACAGGTGAAGTGTACCTGATGACTGATAAATATTCCTTCTCATTAGAGTTTCATAGCAGTGTTAGGAGAGTAAGAAAGGTGACCATAGTTACTTTATTGATAGTGAATCATTCTAACTCTGATTAACCCTTATATGCATTTGAATTTGAAGAGAAATGTGATATCTTGGTCCACAAGGTGGATCTACATGAACACTGATTTATACAGGAAAATCACATGATGTTTGGCTGAGTTCTAAATTTGAAGTTTTGTACAAAGAGATGTTTCCCTTTATTTGATTTGCAGCCACAGTAACTAGTTATAACGTCACTTATTTGCAGGTACTAATACATGGTAACTTGAGTCTTTTATTGAAATAGTGCACACCCTGACTGAGACGAAGACCTATGTATGTTCTGATGAAATTGGCTCCTTTTCCATTGCTCTGGTTGAAAATATGGTGTTTGAATTTATTGACTTGCATCAGGTGTCTCCATCATGGAGAGAGGGAACATATATGCATGGTTCATTGTCCTGTACTACCCTGCCAGCATCCAAATTGAAGTTGGAAATAACTTCTAAACTGAGTTCAGCTTTATGGAAAATGCCAAGTATTTTAGCTCTCCCTAAGTAGATATCTGTGCAACAAAGAGGTAATATATTGGGAATTAAAATGACATAATTCATATGATCATCAACTGCATAAATACACTTTTTTGGAAAAAAGGCCCTGATTTGTTAAAACCCTTGTATTAAACAAATTGTTTAATGATGCATACATTTAATTGCCTTTCTCAATCTGATAGTTATTGGTTCTGCTGTGGTCACCTTTGTGACCTCAGCACCCCCACTTGTACATAATGTTTGTTTGGTGTTCTTCCACCAGTTTTCAGAATCATACTGTCCATCCAAAAAACAAAATTAGGAAACCAAAAGGTTTGATCAGTGTTATTCAAACACAAAATACTGACCTGGAAAATAGCACAAACGTTTACCCATTTATCATATCAAATATTGTTTTTATTCTGTTCTGATGAAAATAAAGTGAAGCCTCCTTCTGGTAAAATGCACAGTGGGGGTCAGGCCCAGAGTTTGTAGGAGAGGGGGAAGCCACAGGGAAAGGAGGAGCCAGTCCCAGCAATGACAGGGAGGAAAGCAGCAGTGGGGCGTGGAATCCAGTCAAAGACTTTGCAGGAGAGGGAGCAGAAATGGAAATTTAAATGGGTATGGAGGCTATTTCTGGAGTTAGTCCAGTATGTAAGAAGGAAGCTGTTGGGAACAGGAATTGAGAAACAGTGTTTTTGCACAAACCAAACAGGTCTTGTGTTCTTTGGGTCAGATCCTCAGGCATTAACATCAATGGAAGTGCACTGATTCACGCTAGGGGAGGATCTGGCTCGTTGCATTTATGTTTATTAACTTTGAAGCAAAGGAACGCATCGCTGGAAAAAAATAGAAAGGCTTGAACATTTTGTTTGCATACTGTGCTAGCAGTTTTTAAAGTTACATTTACAGATGTAGATGTTTTATTCATATTTCTTAAGTAATTGCTAGGCACAGCTTCAGTCCTTAATAATGGCTATAAAGGATGTTATGAATTTCAGTAATAAATAAGTTCCCTGCAGCTCATGTACTGTACATAGTGCTGAAATAATGCTTGGTTCATTTTGATGAAGGAATTGAAGTTAGAACTTTATCTTAATGACTTGCTATAAAAAAAATTTGAAAGGTAACATAGCATCATAATAAAATATTTTTCTTTAATAGCAGGGCTTTAAGAATAAATCTTACTAATTCATAAGGTAGTTCACTGATTAAGTTTACATGCTGATGTGGCAAATATGTCCCACTGTGCCTCAGAGTTGTGGCAGACAGACACCTCATGTCTGCATGTTACTCTGGACGGGTTGCCTTGATTCCATGATTAGCTGGTTGATGATAGTGATGTTCTCATAAACTGTTAAATATATTCAGTGCATTATAAAATTTGTACCTGTGGGATATTCATAGAAATTAAAATCCAGCCCTGAACATCACTCTCATTGGCTACTCTATGAATAGAATAAATCCTATGGATCTGCATCAAAGTTGCAGAAATCCCTAGAGTCAGACTTCATATATAATTGACTTCTTCATTTGAGCTATCCGCTGTAGTCTCATTCAGGTGCAGACTTATTTCAAATACAGCCACTGGAAAGCTTCAGTTATTATGGCTAAATAAATCAGAATTCAGTGACAGAATTCCGCTTCCTGGTTTGCATACCAATACTGCTTACTGTTTGGTAGGAGAACAGTTTTATATCCTTTTGTGGGGTGTTAGGCCATGTCTACAATACATAATTTTGTCAACAAAAGGCAGCTTCATCTAAAAAACTATGGAGGTGTACACACTGCAATGCTCCTCCTGCTGATTTAATGCTCCTGCTACGCTGACATCATAAAACCACCTCAATGAGAGGCATAGACTGAGCTTTTTGTGATGAAGTTAGAGCGATGCTGTGTCAGTGTAGACACGGCCTCCAGGAGTGTGTCCCATAATGGCCATCGTGACTGCTCTGGTCACAAGTTTAAACTCCACTGCCCTGCAGCCAAGTACACAGTCCTGCTCCCTTCCCCCTTTAAAGCCCTGGGAATTTTTGAAATTCCACTTCCTGTTTGCTTGGTGTGAACAGCTCACGTAGTATCTTCCCAGCTGACCACGCTGGCTGCCCGCAGCAATAGTGGACCTGCCTGGGGTACATCGAAGTTGTTGGATCTGCTGGCTATGTCAGGAGAGGAGGCTTGCAGCTGGAGCTCTGCTCCAGCTGCAGGAACTTTGATATCTATGGGCAGATTGCTCGTAGCATGGAGGAGGAGAAAGATAGGGTCATGCAGCAGTGCCATGCTAAGATCAAGGAGTTCAGGCAGGCATACCAGAAGGCAAGGGAGGCAAATTGTCACTCTGATGTGTTGCCAAAGACCTGCCCATTTCTACAGGGAGCTGCACTCCATCCTCGGCAGCGACCCCACCTCCAAGAGGCCCGTAGATACTTCGGGCAGGGCTGGAGGCAGTGGCCAGCGGAGTGAACCCTGAAAATGAAGTGGTGGATGAGGAAGTGGAATTGGAGGAGGATGGGGGACAGGGGACGTCTGGTGATGTGGCGAGCAAGGACCTCATTTTAACTCTGGAGGGGTTTAGCCAGTCCCAGCACTCTGGCTCTGGTGTTTCCTGATGCCGGAGAGGGGAGCTCCGATAAGTACTAACTTGTGCTTTGTTACTGCAGGGAGACATGAGGTAGAGCTTCCTTTTTTTTTGTGTGTGTGTGTGTGTGTGTTCAGGGTAGAAGAGGGATAGAAATAACCAACGCAAGCACAGTTTGTATCTGCTTCTGATTCCACGGTGAAGCTAGGCAGAGGGGGCTTTGCATAAAAGTTTGTTCATGAACACCGGGATGTCCTGGGAATCCTAGGAAACTTTCCTGGAGGTACTCTGCAATCCTCTGCCAAAGGTTTTTTGGGAGTGCTGACTTGTTTCCTCCCTCGCAGTAGGAAACTTTGCCACACCAACTGGTAATTACTTCTGCAGGCAACAAAGCAGCGCACAGGTGAGCAGCATACGGACCTGGTCTGCAGCCACACACATGCAGGAGATACACCCTCGGTTACTCTCAGGAGCAAGATATCAGCTGTTATCATCCTCACCTGTGGAAAATGGTGCCAGTATTCAGAGTAGAGTCCCTAGGTGCTTGTGGTGATACCCTTCTGAAACCCCTTCAACCTTTGTCTCATCTTGCCCCTTGCTGCCCCACGCAGCCCGGGCCAAACTCACACCATGGTTAGGGTTCTCGCCATGCTGTATGCCTGCCAAGGGAAAGCGAGGAAGTGGTGTATCTAGCTTGTATGAATCAAGGCTGTGAGTTCACTCACAATAGTGCCTCTATCTATTGTTTCTTTAGCTTCTGAAGATGAGGGTTTCCTCCCACACACCGGCTGATAAAGAGTCGAACCCAGAGGAGTAAGGGAGACCTATTTCTAGAGGTGCTGCAGCCCGGAGTCCCCTTCCACACCCCAACCCTGTGTCCCAGCACTCACCCACTCCCGCACCCCAACCCTCTGCCCCAGCTTGGAGCCACCTCCTGCATTCTGAACCCCTCATTTCTGGCCCACTCTGGAGCTTAGGGGAAGCCCTGAGCCTCTGCCCCTCCACCCCCGTGGGGCTGTGTGTGGCCCACAACTGATTTTTCCTATGGGTCATTGGCCCCTCATAGAAAAAAGGTTCCCCACCCCTCATCTAGACTGACACCTGTATGACATAGGGCACAGAACTTCCACAAAAGAATTCATAGAACATATCTTTTAGAACACACATACCAATTAGAATGTCAGTTATGCATGTTTTTCCATTCACTGAATGTAGAACTTGTGCAAGATACACTGTTTTACCAGGTTTCAGAGTGGTATCCATGTCAGTCTGTGTCAGCAAAAAGAATGAGGAGTCCTTGTGGCACCTTACAGACTAACAATTTTATTTGGGCATAAGCTTTTGTGGGCTAAAACCCACTTCATTGGATGCATGCAGTGGAAAATACAGTAGGAAGATATATATAGACAGAGAACATGAAAAAATGGGTGTTGCCGTACCAACTCTAATGAGACTATTCAATGAAGGTAGGGCTATTATCACTAGGAGAAAAAAAATTTTGTAGTGATAATCAGGATGGTCCATAATAGCCCACCTTAATTGATTAGTCTTGTTAGAGTTGGTATGGCAACACTCATTTTTTCATATTCTCTGTCTGTATATATCTTCCTACTTTCTACTTCCTGTTTTCCACTGCATGCATCCAATGAAGTGGGTTTTAGCCCACGAAAGCTTATGCCCAAATAAATTTGTTAGTCTCTAAGGTGCCAAAAGGACTCCTCGTTCTTTACTGTTTTACCACTTACAACTGCCTCCCCCCCCGCCCCAGTTTGAACAACTTACACTTACTATTTATACCACTGCATGCTTTCAGGGATTTGCCCCTGATCACTTCAGGTCTGGATTGTACTGTTGTTTCATTCTGACCACACAATGAAAGAGAGACAGATTGATGTACTGCGTGCTGAAGGACATTCACCTCAACTCCAACATTTATGTCTTGAAATGAAAAGCCGAGCGAAGTTAAAAGTTCTCAGTGTTGTCAATAGGAACTGTTGAGTGCTCAACAATTTTGAAAATTAGGCCATGTATGTAATTGCCTAAAGGTGGGATTTTCAGAAGTGCAGAGTTAGGCCAACACTGAGTACGTTTGAGAATTCTACACTCAGAGCAGATCTAGAATTCTAGCTTGAGGATCTCATTTTTGAAAATCTTTGCCTTTGTGTTTAGTTGCACAGGGGATGCTCATGATAGCTGGGATTTTTGGAAGGTTTGGTGGCGGGGGGAGTTGCAAAGAAAATGTTACATTTTGGGAAAAATTCTTAAACGAAAAGAAATAGTCAAGTCCTGGTGTCATTCTATGTTTACACAATAATAAAGTTTTTAGCTGTAAGCTTTGTTAGGCCATAGTTATATGGTAACTATAGTCTTTTTGTCCAGTGATTCAGCACTGGGTTAACTGCAGTATATTTCCCTTCAAGGCCATGTAGTTAGTTATAGCAGAAATGAGCTATTGACTGGAATCTCCTTATTTATCTAGACTTCTTTTTACTATTTGAAGTGCCTCTGAGAGGTAATAGGTGGCAATTTGCATTCTTTTGTTCTGTAAATTTTACCTGGCAGCCTTGTCTATAGGCTTCTTTGTGAGGGGAAAAGAAACATCAAGTGTGGATGAAAAGTAGAGCAAAATCATGACCTTATTATCTACTTTTGTCACATTGAAATTCTACCGATTTAGAACGGCTTCACTAAAGCAAACACAGAAACAGGAAGCCACATTTTTCGTATCATGAAGGAAGGAAGAAAGAAACATTGTCATTGTAAGCGTCTGCTCTCTTTCTCTCATGCTCTCTTTCTCTGCCGTACTTTTCTTTTAAACCCACTTCCCCCCCATTGCTTTTGCAAGAATTCCTCCGAAAGATATAAAAATGCCTGTCTCCCTTGGACAAGATTTCCAAGAGGCTTTTGTCCATCTGCTTATGAAAATTCAAAGCATGCTATTTAAATTATTTAAAACGTTGCTTATTGACTGTCCGTACTAAGACTTCCTGAACTGGAATCCTAATGTGGTAGTGTTGCTATTGTTTGAAAGCGTATGGATAAAAATGTATGGCAATGGGATCTCATTAAAGAAACAGATTTGATTTGAGCCCTGATACAACTGTTGACAGAATAATTAAAATGATTAATTTGGAGAAGGAGGCGTGCTTTGAAGTAATTTGAAAAATATGGCTATAATCTTGACCATACGTCTGAGCAGTGTTAGTTATATAGAAATGTGAAAAGGAGAGACTGAGGGAGTATTTTTGGGTGGTGGTGGGGAGGTGTAGGCACATTGTTTATCCAGATGCTAATTATTTCCTAAAACTTAAAAAAAAAAAAAAAACCCTAAACAAAGGAACAAAATTGATTAGGTGCCATTTCTTGTTTAAATCCGTAAGCATTTCTATATATGCCATCATGTTGCAAGGAAACGTGAATTTAAAAATGGTAATTAAGATCATAAATGTTTTTTTGCATTTAATTATGTATATTTTCCTGGCATCTGAAATGCAGGTGTCTAAATCTTGCTTGATAAATGTTATACTTACTTTTTTTTTTTTACTTATTTCAGTTATCTTTTTTATTTTCCTTTTACCACGCTGGGAATTTCAGTTAATGCCTTAGGCAAAGTACCATAGAAGGAGCTCCACTAAGAATGTTTGGAATTCCTTTGCTTTCCATAAGGAACTCTGAGGACTGTGTAGGAGGGATAGAAGAAAATATTTTAGTTCTATAAGGATTGGATTAACTCCTGTTAATTTATTTTATTTTCTTCTTACAATAATTAGAACTGCTTGAAATGTGTTAATTGTATCCTAAAATAAGAACTGGGTTACATTTTCTAATTCTTAATGAATGCATATCTGCATATCACTGTGCTAACATAACTGTGTGTGTGCGTGTGTGTGTGTGCGCGCATAAAATTTTCCTTTTGATTAGAAATTTATATGTTAGCTTTTAATTGATGAAAACGCCGTTATGTCGTCAGTCATGTTAACTGTTTCCATGAGCTGGATTTTGGAGTATGTATGTTTAACATAGGCAAACATTTATTTTTATGTAGGTTCACACCTTTGGTTTTTATAGGCCTGTTAAGGTGTAGGGAGAAAATTAAAACTCGGCAGCGTTTTAGCTGTGGAGCACATACAATTTTCCTGAATTCCCTTGGTGTTTGTATGTAACAACTTCCAAACAAATAAATGTTTTGTAAATGTTTAATGTAATGTTTAATCAGTGTTGCTTGATTTCAGAATCAGATTTCAGAAACTGAAGAATAGCTTTTACGTTTCTTTCCTTCACTACTCACCTAATAATTTTATCTCCCTCCTCCCTTTTTTCACCCCTATTATGGTGAAAATGTTTTAAAAGTGATGAAAATGTAAATGGCGAACTTGAGTACAGATCTAGTTCCACAAACATTTAAATACGTGCTTTACCTTACGCACTAAATATTCTCCATTGATTTCAATAGGGACTACTTGTGTGTGTGTTTGCAGGATCAGGACCTGATGTGTGTGACTATTTGTATCAAACTTTTCTCTTGTGATGTGATCAACTTTGATCAAAGTACTAGTGTTAATAGTAAGTTATAATAGTAATAGTTCAGTGCGATATTGTGTAACACAGGCCCAGTCTTGCAGTTCTTTTATTTAAGTAAGGGTGCAGAACGGAGGCTCAGTATAAGTGTGTGCGTGAATGTGCTTCCTCATTAAAGGCGCTGTATCCCAGCTCCATTATATGAGGCCACATTTGCTATGGTAACCCGTGTGTTTTTTGACCCAATAAATGCCTGCATAAAACATGCTAATTTTTCTTTCCATATTAAAAAAAAAATATACAAGTTTCTTACACAAATTATAAGCCTTTTTCAATCTTTGACTGACCTTTCGAGTTAAGCTGGTCTGTGGTATATAAATAAGTGGTGACCAATTACTCTTGGGAAGAAGGAAGCTTGATGAATCACAGGAAATAGTAAATTATGTGAATTCCACATGATTCCCAAGGTTGCACCAAGTCTCCCCTCCCTTTTCCCCTGCCATTAGGGGCCCTAAAGTATCACTGGTTGGAATGGAATCTAAGCTCAATTTACTTCTTGGGGACATGGGGGGAGGAAGGAGGGGATTTAACAGTTTTTATCACACTTGGTAGGTTAAATTTGTTCTCTTTGTTGTCTCCCTGGTGTGAGGAAAAACAACCCTGTTGTGTTCGTAAGTGCTAAAATTGCTGAAATGTGAAACTGGTGATTTTGGGGATAGAAAATGATTAAAGTGATTCCTTTAAAGAAGAAAATGCCAAGCGTGACTACAGTGCTAATGGCATGTTGTAAACCTATTAAGATTTACTACATTATCTCTGAAAAAGAAAAGGAGTACTTGTGGCACCTTAGAGACTAACCAATTTATTTGAGCATAAGCTTTTGTGAGCTACAGCTCACTTCATTGGATGCAGCTGTAGCTCACGAAAGCTTATTTGCAAATAGAATCAAGGATTGTGCAGCAAACCTGGAAACCCATTCTTTCATGTTATTCTATTGCTGTCCTTTCCTTTCTATTCTCTTGGCTTCTTTGTCAATTAAACTAATTGGGGCTGAAGATATTTCCCTAAAGGAGATATCATACAAGGGCATTTCAGGAAAAATCATTTGCAAGACTTTTAATCTAGTCAGGATATATTAATAGTATGCAGAGTTTTTTTTAATACATAAATGGAATGCTGTAAAAATGTTACATTGTTCATGGTCCATATAGCTAGACAAAACACTTCCCATGTACTGTCTCCAGAAAATGAAAGTTAATTTATGCAGCTCACCAATATGCTTTATTGTGGAGCCACAGACTTGTAGAGTAGTTTGATTCATGGGAACTTTTACTGGTCCTTACATAACAAAAATCATTATTTAAAATTTCCTTTTTACTTCCTTTTTCTATTTTTTGTTTGGTGCTCATATGTTTTACATCAAGAGCCTGGGACATTTATTTTATATAAATGTATGATCTCTGGAAAGTGTCAGCTGGGGTTGGTCATTCCACATTTTGTCTGAAATGGATTTTATATTTTTTATGATGTATGGCAGTAAAAGTATATATGTGTGTGTGTATGTTGGGGGAAGGGGTTAGAGAGAAGGGGTATTACCAATAATATGTACTCATAAAAAAATCTAAATTAATTGAAAGTAGTTAATTTCAGAGATGAATATCTCTTTGAATTCTGACTTGGTCACAGAATTTTATGTATATCTTTTTGTATGGATTTTCACACATAAAAGCCTATCTTAAACAAAAACAAACATTGCCTGTCGTATATTAATGACTATCAGAGAACCAGAGTTCAGGCTGAAACTCTAGCCTGAGATAATGCTCTGTGCTAGGTCGGTGGAATAAATGGAGTTTCTGAGTCTTAAATCCAATTTTTATTGTTAGTATTTATTACTTAGTGACAAGGATGCATGTGACACTTAAAGTGAACGTAAAGATGGAATCCAAAGAACTTACGGCCTAAGGGTCTGATTCTGTAAACACTTATTGCAGGGCATAGAGCTTACTAGCCTGAGTCATCCAATGAAGTCATGATAGTGCTTGAAGGCAACCAACCAATGTCCATTGCCAACAGGTATTATCTGATGGTAGCCCAAGGCCCCATGTATGCTGCAGTTTGTTTTTGTGTGTCTGTTTTTTACTGTACTAGGGAACAGTGTGTAGATACTTCTAGAGCATGGCTTCCAAAAGCAGTTTTAACTCAACACTAAGGGTAAGACTCGCAGTCTGTGCTGTCTTTATGCCCTCCTTTGCGCCCTTCCAGTCCTGGGCTGCACTGGGCCTGGGCTGAGCCTTGGGTCTTGTCTAAGTTATGGCAGCCTCCTGTGTTTGCTCTGTGGGCTGCAGCACTGTGTACCATGGCCCTGCCCCAGCCTACCCCTTCCAAGCTCGCCCCAACATTTCCCAGAAGCAAGGGTTTACCATGGGGTGCTCGGAGAAGTGACTTATGGCTTTCTTCAGCCATGCCTGTGGCAGGGAATCCCCGCTTGGTTGGTTATGGGGCTTTTATCCTTTATGCCACTCTGGCCCTTCGATGTAGTACAAAGGAGCTGCGTGGGGATTAGGCTCTTACCTAACTCTGTTAAGTGTTCAACATCTTTAACTCCACAGTGCCCATGCTGGCTGGCTTTCCTAATCAAATTAGAAACAATTTTAGCTGAATTGTATTTTGAAAATGTTTCAGTGCAGTTCTCTAACTAGAGCTTTTCAGAAAATGCCAGTTCATCAAGCCCAAACTTTCTCACAAAAGCGAGTCAGGTTCGATGAGCTTTCACGATGTAAGCAGTGTCAGGATGAGCTCCACCCTGACATCTGGTGGTGAGGTGTGCCAAGTTGTGGAAAAGAACTTCAGGGGCCGATCTCATTTGCATAGGCACACCCACCCCGCCTAGAATGAGACCATAGCTGCCCAAATGGTCACTTTGGCTGCTGTGGGATCCCCAGTGTCTCTGTGATTGGGGCAGGAAGAATAAATTGTTATTACCCTGATTATGGGAACTGTGCTTGGAACTGTACGTGGCCTTTTGTTATGATGGAGGGATTCACCATCAACTAAGTAGCACTCGCTAGGCAAGGGTCATGGGTTCCAAAACTCTGTGAATGGAGAGAGGCTGGGGACAAGTATTAATACTTGGTGGCATGGGCCCCTTGGTGAGGGCCTTACATGCTAATTGCACTTCCTCCTCTCTCCACTGTGGAATATCAGAGCTAATTTTGATTTCATTAGAAGTCTAGTTATAGGCTGCTGAGCTCACTTTGGGCTAACAGTGCACCAGCACTGGGGCTCCCCTACTACAAGCTGAATTCACCTAAGAGCTGAAATCACTGAGTGTTGTGTTTAAGTAGTGAGGGAGCCTGAAGCTATATTGTGGAGCAGTTTGCGGGACGGCTGGAGTGCCTTGTGGAGAGGCTGGTGAAGCAGTTCGACGCGGAGCAGTTGGCAGGAGCTGCTTGTGGGCCGTGGAGCGGAGCGCAGCTGAGCGAAGGAGTTCGTGGGGCGGCTGGCGGAGCGGAGCGCAGCTGAGCAAAGGAGTTCATGGGGTGGCTGGCGGAGCGGAGCGCAGCTGACCGAAGGAGTTCGTGGGGCGGCTGGCGGAGCGGAGCGCAGCTATGGAGCTATGGGGCGGTCAGCTTCAGATCATGTAAGGTGCCTCTTACCCCCGTCCCATTTCCACCCAGGTTGGGAGGTAAAGCTCCGCAGATAAACTTTCGAACTCTGGGGCTGCCCTGACCAGGGACAGAGACTTTTGGGTCATTGGACTTTTGGGATTTTGGGTGATTTGGGTTGCTGGACTCAAGAACCAAAGGGAATGGGGCATGCCCCAATTTGCTTGGGGTGGTTTTTTTTTGCTCATGGGTTGTGTTATGAATCCTGTTGGTGGTGTTTCCCCAACATAATGCCACATTGTTTCTCTCTGTTATTAAAAGGCTTTTTGCTACACTCAGACTATGTGCTTGCGAGAGGGGAAGTATTGCCTCTTGGAGGCGCCCAGCGGGGGTGGTGTATATTTGTCCCAGGTCACTGGGTGGGGGCTCGAGCCGGTTTGCATTGTGTTATTGGAATGGATCCCCTAGATATTGAACCCGGCCCTTGTTGCTGCCAACTCTGACGGGCAGAAGGGTTACAACTATATCTCAGTTAGGTAGGAATCTACCAGGTTCCTTGCCAGCCTGCCTGGTGAGCTCTGAAGCAGCCCTACGATGCCAGTTGCCTATGGATTGTGGACCCCAGTCTTCCACGATCCAAGGCTCCAAGGCAGCTCTACCATGTAGATTGCCTAGGGGCTGGGGACCCCAGTCTTCCAGGGTCCAGGGCACCAAGCCCTACCATGTGGATTGGCCTGGGATTGTGGACCACAATGCTGGGACAGCCCTACCATGTGGACTGCCCCCAGGTGTGAGTCCGAATCAGTCAGAAATCAGATTTCAAAATGTTGAAATTTCCAGCAATTTCTAACAATATTAGGTGCTGCCCAGGTGTGCTGGAACATTAACCTTCTGACAATACAATGCTTTTCCTTTTGAAACTGGATACAAGTAACATTGTAACGGTACATACCTTTTTGGACAGTCTCTGATAGAGTTGCCCCTTATTCCCTCATGATGCACATTGGAATCACTTTGTCATGGACGTGCAGTGGAATTAGCTGAATAATGTTTTCTGCAGCTGAAGTCACACAAGCTGTGCTGAAGTACACCAGCTGAGGATCTTCCCCAATTTTTTTAAGAACTCTTTCACATCCTTCTCCACATCAAATGTTGCATTGAAACGTCCCTGAAGCCATAGCTACAGAGGAAGTGAACTAATGGGTAGCTGAAATAGCGAGAAAGGCAGTGTTGGGTGCTGGCGGTGTCCTATGCTTATGTTTATTTGGGTGTTTACCTTTGCCTTTATCTTGTTGTAGAGTGTCGCATGATGCTCAGTTGTAAGTGAAGGAATAATAAATGTAAGTTCTGGCACATAAACTCATAACTGAGTAGCATATTTTTACCTGGGCTTGATTCTCCCCGTTCAGAAGAAGAGTTACTCGTTTTGGCTACATTGGAAGTTACTTCTCTCCTGAGGTGGGTGAATAATGCTCCAGAATATTTGCCTTTTATTGGTGTGGGCGCACCAGGGGCGTGCGATATATGGGTGCACATATTTAAAATTCACCACTGGTGACGGTCAGCAAGAGATTTCTTTAAGTATCACTTAAAATTGCAGCTAATCCCTGCTGGATTAATGCACAACCTTGATATGGTGTAGCACAGCTCACTCAAATTTGGTCCTGCCACCTCCTGTCATAATGAAGGGGCAGGCGTGCCAAATTTGATTGGGCAGCGGGCTGGGCAGTGCTGCTGATCCTCCTTGCTACTGCCATGGGGCTGGCTCTTGCACTGGCTGAACCAGACGACCAGCCCGAGCTTCACTGCAGTCATCTGGGCACTGGATGGTGAGCTATCGTGATTGTCCGTATGGCAGAGGGGATCTCTGGGGGAGGTGGATGCAAGGGGGTTAATAGTACTGTGTCCGTGCAGTGGGAGACATTACTGAATGTCCTGAGTAGGAGACGGTTAATTAAGCTACATCTGTGTATGTTTGTCTAGGGCCCAGTGATGGGTTAATTCAGCCCATAGTAGGACTTAAGTGTTGCATAGACCCTGAGTGGTGGCTGTTAGCACCGTACTGAATGTTACTCACGAGTTAAGTGGTGGGGCTGCAGGTATATATATTTTGTACATTTGCCATGACACAGTTTATTGGATGTTGTAACATATGTTATGCAGAAAGGAGAGAAGTTGGGTTTTTTGGACTTGCATTTCTTCACCCAAGAACACTGATCCAACCTTTGGCTAGGAATTGCCCGTTGTGTCTGTGCTGGCAGCCTGTGGGTATTTTACACACTATCCGCTTCCGGTCATTGTGGTATCTTAGCGTACTAGATATTCATCAATGGCTCTGTATTAATATCCACTCTTTCTTCCTAAATAAAAATCAAATACTGTGAACATTATGTAAATTCTTGCTGAAGAATACTTTTTCGTAACCGATTCTTTATTAAAGCATTGTTTAACTGTAAGATTTTACACTATAGGGAGATGCCAATAAGCTTTAACTGTGTGATAGTAAGTATGCAAATGTACAATTAAAGAGATTTTATATTCGTTCTTCGGAAAAGCACACTGTAAATACACTTCTTTTTCTAATGCTTGGACTCCAGAAGCTGTTGTCTCATGCCAACTTGAGGTTTCATAAACCTCTCAATGGAATCATAGTTGGAAAAGTAATTCCCTTTTATTGTATGTCTTGCTGTTGTAATGGGAAAATGTATGGTTGCCAGCAGACAATTTCTTGGTGTCATATATTCTATTCAGAATGTTCTGTCATTAGATGGCTTTCACAAAGAGTTTCATTGGGCTATCGTTCTTCTCTTGGAGTAATGACAGCATCTTTTCCTTCCCAAATGACACCCAGAAGTTCCCTGCTATTGAGAGTCAGACAGGAGTGTGATGACTCTAACTTGCACACAATCTGATAAATATTCATAAATCTCTGGTTGTTTCTGCTTAGCTGGCGTGTATGGAAAGCAGCCACTTGGTAAACTAACGAAGTGTCTTTAAAACCTGCAGAAACATGCAGTCATTTTTGATGAAAAAATAGTGAACATTCTTGTCAAATTTTTTAACGTGATTTTTACTTTTGGGCATGTCTTGCAAAACTCATATAATGTAGTGAAGGGGAAAAGAACTCTTTTGATATATATATTATCTAGTCTCCAGACATGGTGTGAAAAGTGTTTGTACCCAGAGTGTCTGTTTCCTGAGATAAAAGTCAAATCAAGGTTACTTATAATTAGAAATGGGCCATGGAGATGATGATCAGATCTGAGCCTGGATTATAGTCATGCTGTGGTTCAAGTTTGAGGCTGAATTACCTGGTCTGGATTCAAGGGCATGGAAATCTGTACTGATCTTCTCATGGGATTTTGGCCCCACGTGACAAAAATCCCCTAAGACTGGCTATTTTCACAAGATATTGGTCATCTTAACCCTGAACTGGAAAATAATTCCCTTCTGGTTTTGGATCCTATCAGAACCGGAAGTAGAGGGATTGATTCAGATTTGAGAATTTGAATAGGCCTTTCCCTTAAACTTGAAGGGGTTTTCAGGTCAGGGGTAAGCATGGTATAAAAAGGTTATAGTAGATATTCAAGATTCCCTATTTAGCATAGGTTCACTCATAATAAATACAAATATGATACCTAGTAAGAAGCAGAAATTTGGTGGATGAAGCATGTCACGCTCTTTACAGTGGCTCACAACTGTGAGTGCCAATCTCAGGTCAGACGGTCAAAAAATAGGGCAGACACCCCAAGCTGGTGGTGTGTTCTATAATTAGATTTCATCAAGCCAGTAACAAATATGAACTCCTGGATAACTATATTAGTCTTACCATGGAGTAACAGATAGTCCCCTTAGGCTCTCCATCTTATCTTGCCACCCAGACAAACTGGACTTCATGATAAAAGGTTATATAAATAAAAAATCCTGTTACTTTAGGTTACTCCCAAAGGATCAGTCGCTTATCCCAGATCAATTTGGTACTCTGGATCTCACACCAAAGACAATTATGGTAGCCAATTCTGAAGTAAACTTACAAAAGGTTTATTAGCTAAGAAAAGGAATGAGAAATATTGAGATGTTAAAGCAGGTAAAATACTTAAACAGGTGAGTCAAAGTTTGTAAGTCCAAAATGATAGCAGAGATGTAGCAATCTGCTACTTTCCCAAAAGTCTTTCAGGGTTACCACCATCTTGTCCAGATATTCCACCTTGTTAGAATCCAAACGGTCCAGAGATAAGGATTATTCCTTTGAATCAGTATTTATACTGATTCTACTCACAGAAGACAATCTAAACAGTCTCTTTACCCAGTGAATTTCCATTGTCGAACACAATGACCTTTGTTTTGAAGTTAGCACTCTTTGTTTACATATCCAAGGCTCCAGTTGCATTTGGTGAGTAAATTAATTACAGGGATATACACATTGTAAAAGGTAATGTAATAGCAAACAACAACCCTTCATTAGTTTTCATGAAGTTTACACATCAAGTACATTCTCATTTTAACATTAATACACACTTTTGATCTAGAATTAACTAATTCCTGGGGTATACATAATGTAACATGATAGCAATCAACAGGTTATAGATAAGTGAAGACGATACCATTAACATTTCCTTTGAACTAAACTAACACAGAAGCTAATTGGCCTGACTACACTACAATACCTTTTAACACTCCTTTGATTTCTATTAGCATCTGAGTGAATTAGCCTGCAGCCCTGTCCTGAGCTGGCACCTGGGTAGGCAGCGTCACAAAGCATTTCATTTTGAACCATTTATTGGCTGTCATCCATGGCTGTTAACATCAATGAGGAGTGATGTTCATACTAGTAGATGTAGGTCGGTCAGTGGCTTTTTGTCTTGAAGTCAATGAGCCTGAGTCACCTAACCTCTCTGGGCTGCTATGTGTGCTAGATTTGGTGCCTTGTATCCATAACTGTCAGGCTTTAGGAGTGTCTTGGAGGTGTTGCTTGTAACTTCAGTGGAGGAAGAAGAGAAATATTTGGCTCACTCCCACAGCCTCTATTACTTGCCAAGTAGGTGAACTTCACTCCTGTCCTCTACCTTATCTATCTGTCTAATCATTTAAATGGTATTCATTACCATGGTATGTGAGTTCCAAGTATGTGCAGAAGACCTTTTATGAAGAGGAACAGAGGAGAGAAGCTAGTTTTGTACCTCTTCCAACAGGAATGAATCTTATTCTTAATTGGGTTGTACAGTGAAAATTAATACCTTTCCTGAATCATTTCCTGAATTTCATTAGTACCTTTCCTGAAGTGTTAAGGCAGAACATTGGGCCTCCATATTTTCTACTGAAGGGAAGTTTGATGGTGTTTAGGAAAATTCCACTGTCGGGGGGGGGGGGGGGGCGGCCTGCGGCATCCTTTTCCTGCATCTACCCCCCAAAAGAAACTCTGGTTCTAATGAGAAGGAAAGCAGATGTCCATTTACCAGGAGGGAAACATCTGACCTCTTTACTAGGTTTCCTGCGGTCCAGTACTGAGATCATTTGTAGTGAGTTTGGTGTAGTGGTTGCCTGGTGCAAGTATCAGCATAATAACAGACAGGATTTGTTATAAATGTGCTATCTAGGTCTCAGTGGGAAGGCAAAAGAATGGGGTGAATACTTTTTTACATTTATTGTTGGCTAGACCATTATGTGTTAACATGGTCTTGATGCTCAAAGAGGATTCTTTTCAATTTTATAGATTAATGTAACAGAGAGGGGTTAACAGTCCAATAGATTAGATGGTATCCATCTAAATGCCTTTTTACATAATTTATACTTTGCTAGCTATAAAAAGATGCTTTGGAAATGATTCTGTGTGTCCTTCAGGAATAGTCCCAATCTCTGCAGCCTTATTAAATGCATACAGGCATGTCTCCCAGTGAGAATCTCATGCTGTGAAAGTCATTAGAATAATAAATTAAACTTCTCTGTACACAGGCATTTTAAACTTCAGGTGAAAATTCCTTATATGCCATGGTCTAGTTTTCAATGCAGGAGCTAAAGAAGCAAGACATTGGAGCTGATCAGTCATCGTCTGCAAAGTTTCACGTGCATAATGAGCTCGCTGGTGCACTGACTCCTAAAATAAGTTGCAGAGGTTGAGATTTTAATGGTGTGAGAGGTTCCCTTCCCTCCTTGACTCCCAGCTCAGTAAGAGCTAAAATCTAATTAATGGAAATAGACTATGTAATGTTTGAAATGGCACAACTCATAACAAAATGCCTGTTGCTGTTTTGGATTGGTTCCTGCCATCAGTTTCTGTTAACGCTTTAGTCAGTACTGTGTTATCTTAAAATTAAATTCTTACATATATTGTTAAATATATTACATATATTGTGTGTGTGTGTGTGTGTGTATGTATGTATATATATATATATATATATATATATATATATATATATATATATATATAATTACATATATTGTGTAACCCATGGTCAGAGTGACAGACATCAGGTTTTGAAAACAGAGCCATCATTAGAAAAATACCTCATGAGTCCAAAAATGAGAGAAGCAGTGGAAGTCTTTTCTTCATGGAAAATGTTTGAAGAATCTACAGTTGGTCCTTGATGAAAGGCTAATTTTTCCTTTCAGTACAGATGTTCCGAAAAACATTTCACTTATACTAACTTGGCTTATTTGATGGGTGTGTTTGCTTAAAAGCTTCAGGTCAATTATCATTTGTGAAACCAAAAACACCAAGCAGCGACCACACTTCAAATTCTGTCAAGAAACTGTATATTTTTAGGAGTATTTAAAATAAATCTAACATGCAAATTACTATCCATCTGTATTTCCACGGAAACTCTAACTTGTTTAGACCACTTCAACATACATTACCTACGAATGCCATGCTTATGTGAGTGAAAGATAAACAGATGTGGGGAGAACTAGCAGGGAAGGGAAGAGCTAAGATTTGTAGGGAGGCAATCATTCTTTATATTCCAGTTAAATATTTGGGATCAAATCCTGCTTTTTTCTTACTCAATGAATAGTCCCTTTGCATATCATTGGCTTCAGTGGAACTGCATCTTTCTTGGAGAAAATCCAACTTCCAATGTTCGACAGATTGTGGTAGTAATTTCATTTTCTTACAAATTTTTGATTTTGTTGAATCAGGAGAACTCACCTCATCAGTTGAATCATCAACAAATGTAATGAGTTAAAGGAAGTCACTTGAAAGTCAGGGAGTAGAATAGTAGAAGTTGCTTGACTGAAAGAGTGAAAGCTATCTACTAATTCTGGGAGGTATTTTTGTGTCTTGTATTTCAGATCCAATTGAGTTTAGGAGGGAAGCTGGGCTTTTCTGGCTTAAGAATGCTTTTTGCCAGTTGATTCTGTAGGCTAATAGTGCTGAAGAAAATTGCAAGCTAAATTTAGGCAGTCTGGTAAATCCAAGTTAGGGAAGGATATAATGTAACTGAACACAGACATAATTAATGGACAAAGTGATAGTTTAGCAGTTTTATGTAGACTATGATTGTTATTATGTAGTTTATCATGGACATTATATATTTCTTTAAATAGACACTTTAAGTGCTGTTAGAATAAATCTATAGTGCATAGCATGACTGTTGTGGAAAAAGATCAAAGCGCGATTTAAGTTGCCATCAAAATAATAATCTTGGATCCAGCTTGTATTCATGCTACAGAAAAGTAGTCTGTAGCAACAGCTGCTGCTTAAACAGCTAAAAACACTGAAGCATTGATTTTGATATGAACAAAAATAGACCCAAAATAACTCCTTCTGAACTTAATTCAGAAACTGATCCAAAACTAGCGTGTTCTTAAAATCAGTTATATTCAACAACTGATATTTGTTAGCATCTTGTCAAATAATAACAAGGAAATAACTGTAAATTGAAGTACTGGGAAGGATCCAGCTGTAGGGCCAGAACCAGATCAGTTTGAGTCTTTCCACTGACTTCATTGGACTGTGAGCCAGACCTATGGTGCGCTATTTGTTTGACCAGAGCTTTAATATTGATATTGCTGATGGGATTGATGATTATAATGGCTGAAATTTAAATTCAAAGGTTTTTTTGTCAGATAGATTCTCCAAGGTTTCTATGTGTACCCTAATTCCAAAGCTTCTCCAAATCTCTGTGGTCTGGAAATCAACCTCATGGGGAAGTCACCCTGAGCACAGTCCATTCAGAGCTCTGGAAATTCCCCTTTGAGAATGGGTTTCAGGGGCAGGACTGATGGGATCATGCCAACATGAGACAGCACAGAGGCACACGATCTCCATACTTAATGTCCTAGCCTTCAGCACATCTCCCAGATAAGTGAATTTCTAGGACACTGGGGAATTCTCCTACTCCTTACTTTCTATTGACAGAGAAAGATTGGAGGATTCCACAAAAATATCTCTATAGTTTTTGGTTAAGAATAGACAAGAATTTGGGATTCACCACACCACAGTTGGATCTGATGTCTGTATCCCTAATACTGCAGAGAAAAGTAAAACCTCTCCCCCCAGTGAACTGGTGAATTGTATCATGTTATACAGTGGGAGGAGGAAATTTTTCCAGATACCCATAACAATCAGGCTTGTGTCTTAAAACATGAGATTTGATTACTTTGTGTTGACATGCATAACTACAAATGTTACTAGTTGTAAAACAAGCCATCCATATTATAATCTAGACCAGACAGAACATATGAAAAACCAATGGATCGGTCTCATCCCAAATAACTCCACCAATTGTAGTGACATTACAGTAGAGAGGAATGGTGGCTTCTTTGTGGTTTTACTTATTTTCATAATAATTAGTATCTTGCATTCATATAGCAGTTTTCTTCTGAGAACGTGCAAGTACTTTACAAGGGTGGGTAATTATTATCCACATTTTAAAGATGGGAAAACAGAAATTATGGGTCAAATTCTGACCTTACTTTTACGCACTTCATGTTAGGGAAGAATTTGTCCCTTTCTGACTTGTTCAGAATAACACGTGATGCCAATGGCAGGATCGGGATTAGAACACAGCTCTCCCAGTGGTCAGTTGCCATGTTGGAGTCGAGGTTTGGAGGAAGGGTGTTTAAGAAATAAACAGGATTTTCTCACAGCTTTAGTAGCTAGAAGTTCAAAACCAATGGGAGCGTTCTCACGTGAAAGCTACGCAGTCAAGCCACAGAATGAGAGTGTGTCCAGTGTGGTATCCTATGGCTTTAAAAGCCATTCCACCGTTAATAAGAAAAGCCACAGAGCGCCACACATCGGTGCTTTCTCCAGAACTGTGGGCAGCAGGGTACAGTGAGGAGGTGTCAGCTGTCTGAGTTTACCACGTTGAGGGTTATGTTAAGATGCTGTCGTATGTCATAACCCTCTCTCCAGGTGAAATTCCATTTCACAGACAATGCTTCTGATGGTTGTGGGAGGGAGAAGATTTCTGTAAAACCATTTAACAATGAGAACTAATGTTTTCCATGAATGCCTGAAACCGTTCCTTACCAATGAGAGGCAAAGCTCAGGGATAAGGAACCCCTGCATTCTTTCAGATTTCAGCAAAGAGGATAGAGACCAGTTTTTTGACAGGTAGCTGGGAAAGTTTGATTAATTGAGTTATGTGTGGGAAATAGAAATGTAACAGTCAGCAATCTGTTGGTTTCCTCCTCCCTAATACAGGTCTTCTTATAACAGAACAGTCAAATGATGACCACATTTTTCCCCCTTCCAGTGTCTAATGAGTTTATGCTGAGCCTGTGGATATGCTTGGAATACATTCTTTGTTTGATAATTGATGTACAAATCCTGCCTAACATTTCTGGGACTGATTTGCAGAAACAATTTAGAGGAGGGAATAACCCTCTTCCTTATACCTAGCATCCCGTTTAAATTTCTGACTCTTATTGTTGCTGTTACAGTCCACAGCTGTTCTAATGTCCGTGTCCTTTGGTTGTCTATATTGCACACTCCATGAAATTTAGAATCCAACTTGGACATGTGTAGAGACTGAAAACTTAATTGCTGCTTAATTATGAGATAAATCTAGCTCCTCCTCTCATGTGACTAACAGATGGAAAGCATCCACGTTGTCATTTTAAAGGAATAATTAAAAGCTTCATTCAGATGCGGTATTTAATCGTCATGTATGGCTGTCTCCTGCTTCTAGCTAGGTTGTAATTTATACTATTAGTCTGGATTGTTTTGGTTTTCTAAAAATAATAAATGACCCACCAAATAGCATTTGGCCAGAGGCATACAAGAAGCAATCCATAGTATATGGATTTGTTCAATGGCATTTAAAGGACCTTGATTAAAATTCAGTCCAGGCTGGTGTGATGAGAAGACTGTTTACTGAAGGCTGTTTGAAGTCACAAGTTGCACTGCAGACAAAGACTAGAGGGATACATAGATTGAAACGTTTCTCACCTTGCATATCTGAATCTAGCTGTCACAAGCAGCTGACATTTTAAAGGAGAGGTTGAAAAATTCTTGAGCAGTCTGATTGCTGCCACTTAAGAGTTTTAATTTTTGTTGTTTGCAAGTCAGCATCCGCATTAGCTCGCCATCAAAGATCATGGAAATAATAATAATCTTGTTTGCTGTCTCTGTGTTCTTTGTGCGTTATTGCAGATTATACTTAGACACTCTCTTTTTCAGTAATGTGCATTTGAAAGCATATAATGTAAAACAGACAGCACTTTTATTTCAGTTTTCCTTGAGCACTGTACATGTGCATACACATCTACCTGTGAAGAAAGATAAAATAATTATTCTACCTATCAGTGTAGTATCTGGGCACCAAGTACAAAAACCGGGAAAACATAATTTGGTCTGAAGGCCAATATGTTCCACCTCCCCATTATTTTACAGCACTTTCTCAAGTGGAGCCATCTTGTTTAATGCTAGCTACAAAACTGAATCTGAAATACCACATGAATAGGCTCTGTCATTTCATTCTTTCTGGTTGGATCAGGACAAGCACTGTAAGAAGTGCCTTTCTCACTGTATTTTTGCACTTATGCTATTAGCTAAAACCTAGGAGATGAGACACATGGACAGTGGAAAATGGCATTTTTAAAAAGTCAATTCTAAAATGTGGGAAGAAAAACATTTCATATCTAGTATGAGTCTTTAGCCAGTTGGAACAATTTAAACGGGGCAAATCCTTCTGTTCATACTCAGGCAAGAGTCCCATTGGATTGTGAGTAGGGGCTGCGTGACTCAGTTCTGTGTTTTCTTCTTCATGGGGCAGTAGACGTGTGCAGTTGACTGGTGCGGAAGATGGTGATTAGCACAACTGGTTCAAGTTGGAACTTTTCTTGAGAAGGAAACTAAAGTAGATGTAGCTTTCTTTTGAGGGTAGAATATTATTCTAAATTATAAAATAAAAATGAAAGTGAGTTGGTGAACTTTTGGTTACAGACTTTACCTTCAGGGGTAATTCCAGATGGTTTTAGAAATCCCTCTAGGGCTCAGGATCTGGGTACTTATGGTGCCATCTACTGTAAAATGAAATGATCATTGTTGTGATGAACTGAAGCAATCCTATTGATAGTGCCTAGATATTAACTGTAAATGTAAATATATCCCAAAGAATATTTTTTTCTTAAAGCAGTGCTGGCTCCCCCAAAATATCACCTGGGTGTTCTCTGGGTGTAACCTCCTGGCAATAAAACAAATTGAAATAATTAACTATGGAGATGGGAAAGGAAATAAGGTTTGGATTTGGTTCTGATTCCCAGTGGAGAACAGTCGTTGGTGTCAGTTAGAGAAACCTTAATTCTTGTTTGTAAACTGTTATCAGTAGTTGTTACTCAGAAGGAGGAGGACGGTTAACATCTGAAATGGAGCAAATAGTGGCAAATAATTGAGCCATGAGGGATTCGTTGTCACTTAGGAAAGGACAGTTGATGCTCATCTTGCAGTTTATGGGTGCCTGTCTGTAATGAATGCATGGATAGTTATTTTTTAATAACATTTGCTAAAATGGGAATCAAAACTCATTCAGATGTATAAATAATTGCAGAGTGTAAGGGGCTAATGAGCTAAAGGGGCACATTATGCTGTTCAGCTAGTCGATTAATAGTGAGTATTTGAGCAGTCAGTCTCATTTTCAGATCCCTGTGTGAGCCGTCAGAATGAGATATGCATTTGCTGTATGATTCAGAAGGATTCCAGACCTTGATCATGTTAGGTGGAGATCTGGTTTTCAGGAGAAAGAAAAGAGACAGAGTGGAGCAACTAGCCAATTTGACAGACCTCAGTTTAACCACTCAGTACAAATCCAAGAGTGGCAACTCTAGCTGTGAGGAAGCTTTCAAGAAGCTCAAATTTCAATCCCTCTGATCAAACAGTTACTTAAGTAATGAGAAAGGGAGTAATAAACGCAATGCAGGAAATGCACCTCATGTAAGTGATGGGGTAGGAGGTAAATGTAGAACTGTTTAGACAATGCAATTTAATATTTGTCATGGATGCACAACTTCTGTACGTCTAAATATATTTTTAGATATCCTGCTTAATAGTTCAGATATGACCTGAGTGACAGCACTTGCTGTGCCGCTGAATGTAAAATCCACCCTAAAATTCTGCTGATTTCAGTGGAATGTCATTGACTGATGAGAGTAAAGGAAAGGCGGATAACTATGATCCAAAGAGTTAATATGCATTGTATTGTGAGCTTTTTTAGAACTATCATTTTAAAAATAGCATCATTTATTCGCTGGAGTTATTTTGTGTGGGAGAGAGAGGCAGAGGAAACTGGGATGAGGGGAGATAGGAAGAGGCAGAAGTAGGAATTCTGATAAATAGATAGTAGCTTCATCTAATGGAGGTTACCAAGATGTCAGCATATCATGGTCTACCTGACCTACCACACAGAGGAGCTATTTCCAGAAATGCTGATACAGTGTAGCAAGGGGCATTGTGTCACTTGACAGGTAATTAGCAGCTAGAAAAATGCCCTCCCTTTGTTCGTATTCTATATTAAGCCCCCAAAGATACAGCAGAATGCCTCCACATGGTGCAAATTCACTGTTCTGTTCACACAGCTATTATATGCAGTGTTTATAGTGTTGTTGGTTGTTTGATGTTAATAAGAGCCATGAAAATGAATGCCTTCAGACTCTTACAAAACATAAATAAGCTTTCTCCAAGATGTTCATTAGTTCCCAGGCAAAACTGATATGTAAGGCCTTTGCTCACATTATATGTCATAGAACCCTTTTAAAGAAATCTAATTTTCATTTTTACACATTAAGTGCTGTATATATTCTTTTAAAACTATAGGGAATTGAAAAGGCATTTCTGCAAACTTGCATGTCAAATTAACATCTTTGTGTTTTTAAATTATGAAAGATGTTTGTGGACATCTCAAGAACGTTTTTTCCCCAGTGGCCTGTAGAGAATTCAGTTCTTTCTTATGTGATTTCCCTCATATGCCAGATCTCCCTCCCTCATCTAGGATTTCTGCAGCAACTGCTTTCCCCTTATGTTTGCTTTACTTCCAGTTCCTTTTTAGTAGATCCCCATCAGCTCTCATTGAAGTCAACTGGAACCTGCTCTTGGATAGCAACCGTAGCAATGCTTGCAAATTCGTATTCACAAGATTAGCTCTCGCCCATGGGAGGAGCTCTGTCAAATAGTTGGATTTGAGTATGATCATAACCTAGCTATGCACAGCCATATAAGAACATAAGAATGGCCATTCTGGATAAGACCAATGGTCCATCTAGCTCAATAGCCTGTATTCCGACAGTGACCGGTGCCAGGTGCTCCAGAGGGAATGAACAGAACAGGACAATTACTGAGCGATACATATCCTGTTGTCCAGTCCCAGAATCTGGCAGGCAGAGGCTTAGGGACACCTATTGCATGGGGTTGCATCCCCAACCATCTTGGCTAATAGCCATTGATGGACCTATACTCAGTGAACTTGTCTAATTCTTGTTTGAACCAAATTATACTTTTGGCCTTCACAACAACCTCTGATAACGAGGTTGACTGTACGTTGTGTGAAGAAGTGCTTCCTTTTGTTTGTTTTAAACCTGCTGTCTATTAATTTCGTTGGGTGACCTCTGGTTCATGTGTTATGCGAAGGGGTAAATAACACTTCCTTTCTTCACATCTTTTGTGATTTTATAGAACTCTATCATATCCCTCCCCCTTTGTCGTCTCTTTTACAAGCTGAATAGTTAGTCTTTTTAATCTCTCCTAATATGGAAACTGTTCTATGTCCCTAGCCATTTTTGCTGTCCTTCTCTGCACCTTTTCCAAAGCTGATATATAGGTTTTGAGATGGGGTGACCAGAATTGCACACGGTATTCAAGATTTGCGCATATCAGGAGGGAAGGATAGCTCAGTGGTTTGAGCGATGGCCTGCTTAACCCAGGGTTGTGAGTTCAATCCTCAAGGGGGCCATTTAGGGATCTGGGGCAAAAATTGGGGATTGGTCTTGCTTTAAGCGGGGGTTGGACTAGATGACCTCCTGAGGTTCCTTCCAACCCTGATATTCTATGATTCTATGGCTGTATACAGTAACATTATGATATTTTCTGTCTTATTATCTATCCCTATCCTAATAGTTTCTAACATTCTGTTACCTTTTTTTAACTACTACAGCACATTGAGTGAATGTTTTCAGAGAACTATTCACAATGACTCCAAGATCTCCCTCTTGATTCGTAACAGCTATTTTAGACCCCATCATTTTGTATTTATAGTTAGGATTGTGTTTTCCATTGTGCATTACTTTGCATTTATCAAAGCTGAATTTCATCTGCCATGGTCAGTAGGATATTCCTACTGCTATACTCTTATTATTCAAGCATGGAATTTCTATCCATAGAGGTAGAACAGGGCTAAACACAAATATTCAGTGAGGGCAGGAGGGGTATATCCATGTCCCCTGAGCCTGTACTGTTTTTCAGTTATTGATCAATCAATCCACATGTAGCGTCAATAAGAATCCAACTATTATCACAGTTCCCACAAAACACCACATAGGTTTATTTGTAAGCTAAAAGAGCAGTTTCTCTAGTTCAGTTCGTATAGAGCAGCAGTGTCCAATAGAAATTCGATGCTAGCCACACTGCTAGCCACACTTGTGGTTTTGAATTTTTCTTATTAGCCACACTATAAAAAAGCCACATGTATTAGCCACAATTCAGTAGCTTATTAGCCACATGTGGCTAGTGGTGAATGTATTGGACACTACTGGTATAGAGGATTCTTATGTACAGGCAGGCCCATCACATTCCAGTAGAGGGCAGAGAGGTAACCATGCATGCCAGTTAATTTGTCAACATCTGACCTACTGCAGCAAGGTATTCTACCCCCATTTGGGCTTCTGTAGGCCAGAAAGTGAATCATTCAGCAGGACATGAGGAGAGAGTCCTTTCTCCAAAGTCTAAATGTATCACCTATTTATTGCAACCTGAGGAATGAGAGTTCTAAGGCTGCTGCAGATGTTGTGGCTCCAATATGGCAGCACAACACACTTCTCCTCAGCTGGATCTAACTTCTTGTTTCCCCTCAAAACTTATTATATAACATTACACGTTTTAATTGCTTTACTGACCGATGTCTGTAGTCAGAAGTGTCCACTGTGCACTGCTTACTGTTGAAATAACCAGAGTGGACATGGGAAATGAGATGCAAGAGGTTTAACATCCACCTTGTTAGTTCCATATTGTTTGGGCAAATTTAGGGCTGGACAGCATCAGATGGTATTCTGATTGTTCTAGAATCTGAAACCACCTAAACTTCGTGTGGATTCACTGTTTTGGGCGAACCCTGCATGCAGCTCCACTACTGACACAAGACTCATACCTCATGAAATTATCCTTATGACCTGAATCAATTTATGTGATGGTAAAAAATTAAAATCCGTGGGTTTGAGGGTAAAAGTCCTGCTGGCATGTTCTAAGGCTTAATTAATGTTTATAAGGAGCCTTGAAATACTTGGATGAAAGGTGCTGTCGCAGTGCAATTACGTTTGCTACAGTATGGAATTGTCCGTTTGAATGAACTCTCCCTTTGGTAAACCTGCCTATCAGGAGGAGCTTTTCAAAGCATCAGCTGAGCATTTAATAAAACCCTCATGTTCTATTCAAGTTTAGTATGTTTAGTATGTTAATCATTTGACAGTGAACTGTACCACACTTCTGGTAACTGCATTACCCCTTCCCACCTCTTCCCTCCTCCCTCGCAAACACCTCCCCACACAATACATCTCATTCTGAGCGCTGAACCATAGTGTATTTAACTCATAACCTGCATTGATTCGTCATGCATCTGACGAAGTGGGTATTCACCCACGAAACCTTATGCTCCAATATGTCTGTTAGTCTATAAGGTGCCACAGGACTCTTTGCCGCCTTTAATATGGAATTGGTTACTCAGTATATGATAAAGCTGATTCATATTGTGTTTGCACAGATCATTAATAAATACAGAGGAAAATTTTCTACAATGTTTGCCATAATACATATAAACGGATTTGTGTTGGTGCTGCGTAGCAAATAAGGAGACAATGGCAGATACTTTAGTAATAAATAATACACCTTTAATTTGATCCTCCACTAGAGATGATTTTTGAAATGCAGTTTTTGAGATTGAGGTTGTCCTAAACAGGGGAGGAGATGTCTGTCTCGTTCCCAGTGAAGTTGATGGCAAAGTTCCCACTGACAAGGAGCAGGATCATTCCCTAAAGGGTAAGTGTGTTGCAGATGGTTGTTCCTGGATGGATGACCTTAGTGCTGTGACAATCTTGTCAATTGATCTTTAAAGGAGGATTCCTCTCACTCTACAAGCAGATTTTAAAAATCAATGCAGGTTATGAGTTAAATGCACTATGGTTCAGTGCTCAGAATGAGATGTATTGTGTTGGTAAGGGTTTGCGAGGGAGGAAGGAAGAGGTGGGAAGGGGAAATGCAGTTAGCAGAAGTGTGGTACAGTCCACTGTCAAATGATTAACATACTAAACTTGACTAGAACATGAGGGTTTTTTTATTAAATGCTCTGCAGACCTTTGAAAAGCAAAAGCTTGTCCTGCTAGGTAGGTTTACCAAAAGGAGAGTTCATTCAAACAGACAGATCTGACAGGATTCAAAAGAAAAAAGTCTTCAGTTGTATTCCCCTCTTGCTGGAATTATTTACCATGTAGCCAGTGGTGTTCTTTATTATGGAAAAGTTACACCCCACTGCAAGCTATGATAATAATACTATGGTGACTGGCTGTGTACTCCTATCATGAGTGCGATTCTATCTCTGTACCTGCAGTTGAAATGAAAACGCGTGAAGGTATGCTTACATTCCAGACATTCAGAGCTGTGAAACTGATAGCGCATCTCAGGGCTTCCACGGCCACTCTGAGCGGAGCGCATGCTCCCGAGTGCTGTCAGGAGTCTTCAGTGCTGTTGGCAAAAAAGGAAAAAATTGCTTTCTAGTTAGCTCAAATTACCTTGTTCTGGGGTAAATGAAGGATGGGATTTTTTTTTTTTAAAGCTGTGCTTCCTTTTTACCAAAGGTCTGGCTGTCAAAGCCAGTTCTATTGCAGTGCTATACTAAAAGCCAGATGTAAAGTCCATGTGACAATTATCTGCTTCAATAACAAAACAAAAAGATTTATTGAGCTAGATCTTGCAATGCTTACTCAGGCGAGCGAGTAAGTCAGCAGGGCCACTTCTTTGAGCAAGAATAGCAGGATCAAGCACTGTATTGCCAAGCTGCATATTCTTTTTGTTCCTGTGTATTATTTCTTGAGTGGGATTGCGACGGTAGAAATGGATGAATATTTTGTCTGTAGGCAAAGCCCATATCTTGCGAGGTGGTGGGTGTCCTTGACTTTCAAGAAACTCAGTGGGAGTTGACGGTGGTCAGTACTTAACGGGATCAGGCTCTTATTGTTTAACTATTGGGGATAACGGTCAGTATATGGCAGTGGTTCTCAACCCATGGCCCAATCAGCACACAGCTGCAGCCCATGTAACATCCTCAGGGCCACACAGGTAGTATATATATTGTGTGGATGCAGCCCACATAAACAGAGAGCCGCATATGCGGCCCACATTGGTAAATAGGTTATCCCAGTGGTTCTCATGGCGGGGGTGTGTTTGTGTGTGGGGCTAAGAGATGGCAATGGTGAAGGGATGCAGTTTTGCCAGTAGAGAGAGTGTTGGTGTGTGGCAGCACATGGGGCGAGGTGGGATTGTTGCTCCAGTTGTTTTCAGTAGCTTAGAGTTCCTGGAGGATTAGATAACATGTCTGAGTGCCATAGCATGCCATTTTTAATAGTGTTTACAGTTCAGGAGAGTGACACTGTGAAGAGATGATTATGTCCATTAAGTGCTGTTTTCATCTCAACTTGTGTGATAAAAGGGACTCTGATGCAGACGCTTTCTGTTACGGGGAAATGGTCTCAAACAATGGCTGCAAGAAAGTGTTTTTTGTTACGCACAGAGATATCTTGTAGGCTAGTTAGGAGTTTCCCTTTCATAAAGGCACATCATTAAGTAGTTTCCTGCTGTGTGGGTTCTGAGCATCTGAAAGGCTGTGGGAAGAGCAAGATGGTACTCAATAATGAAATTAAATATGCTCTTGATTTTTTTTTTAAAAAAGTATTAATTTAATCTTTTTGGAGTATTATTGTTCGGGGTCAGGGGGGAAGGCGGGGGGGGAGGGAAGGGGAGGCAGGGAATAATGTAATGGAGACAACAGGATTAGGTCTTGAAAAATAGAGAAATGGATTCTAGTTTTTCCTCTCCACTAAAGAAGCTTATAGAGTGGGAAAGATGCTTAAACAAAAACTAATTGAACAAGCTTAACTCTCTTTGATGTGAAATGTTTGTTGTTGAAATATATCAGAAAGATGGTACATATGTTATGCACATATGTTATGCATAACAGAAGGAAAAATAAAACACAGAGGGAGAGGGGAAATGAAATGCCCGCTCACGTCACATCATTGGGCCTATGTATGCCAATGGGTAGTAAACACCAAGCTCTTTAATGCGAGATTGTGGCATTTGGCCGGAGCCTAGCATTGGGCCAGAGCTTCCAGGTGTGTGTAGGGAACACACCCTTTTAAAGAGTGCAGCATATTTCTCTCTGCCTGGCTGGTCAGCTCCTCTGACTGGTGCATGGTGGGTAGTTGGAGTGCAGACCTATGTCTGCCTAACTCCTCACCTCAACCCCTTTTGGCTATGGTGCTACATCTCTGTAGCATCCTCTATTCTCCCAAATGCCAGGAGCTGTCAGGCCCTTTCTCATCATAGGGTTGCGTCTCTACTGACTGCAGGTAGATTGATATCTAGAGCTGGTTGGGAAATATTTTTTTGTTGTGGCAGATTTTAGTAAAAGTGAAACATTTTTTTTTCAGATTTTTGTGTTTACCAAAATTTTACCTGGAAATTTTTCAGGTTTCATCACAAAAATGAAAAAAAAAATTTTTTCCCTTTAATTCAACTAACTTTTGTAATTTTATATATTCATTCAAATTTGTGTATATTGCTTTTGTTTGTTCATTTTTAAGTGTTGGGTTTTGCCCGGCTCTCTATATTGTTGTTTTTATTTCTCACTTACCCTAGTGCCTCACAGACAAATTAAAAAAGACATGTTCTCTGCCTTGAGGAACTTACTGCCTAAGGGCCCAGTCCTTCTGTGAGTAAACTAACCTCATATGTATAAATGTTTGCAGGACTGGGCTTTAAATATGAAATAGGACTTGACAAAAGAGAGCAATGGGGATGGGAGAAAATAAAGTTACATGTACATTCCTAATTGACTATAACTTGGTAGGTCATTACATATCAAGCTCTTTCAGGCGGGCACTGTCTTTTTGTTCTGTTTGTACAGAGCCTAGTACAATGAGGTCCTGGTTCATTACTAGGGTTCTTAGGCATTATAGTAATACAAACAATAATAGTAGTAATATACACACAAATGTACCAGCACATGAAAGTGTGTATATGTAGACACGCACACGGTTTTTAAAAAATTGTATTTTGACTATATTATACTTATGTCTGGACTCATTTTGATGTGATTTGTTGTTAAGGGTGTCACAAAATGTGAGAGTAATATTGAAAGCGGAAAAGGGGTGCATAGGAGTTTGATAAAGGGTGGGGTTGGAGGAAGATTTTAAAAAAATAAATCTAAATGTTTCCTACCTTTGACTATTTTACATCTGAAACATTGACAGGTGTGCCTTGCACAGGGAGGAACTAGTGTCCAGAAAGATCCTGACTAGAATGTCAGTTTCTGTCTGTCTGAATCAGCATTTTAGACTGCCAACTGGCTGCAAAGGGAAGCTGAATAAAATCTTGGTCTGAAAAACCTGGTTAGTTTCCTCTTGTGGCCAGCCATTGTGTAAAGAGCTCAGTGCAAAGGGAATCCAAGTCGGTTTTGCTCTGCATCTGGGACAGAAATGCATCATGCATAGTAAGGAGCTGCAGAGGAAATAGAATGGGATATAGGATATGGATTACTTACTCATCTCAGTCTGCTGCAGTGAGGTACTCCATAAAACTTTACCAAAGTGACTGGAAGGACCAACAAAATATACTTAC
This sequence comes from Caretta caretta, assembly GCF_965140235.1. Classification (NCBI taxonomy): domain Eukaryota; kingdom Metazoa; phylum Chordata; order Testudines; family Cheloniidae; genus Caretta; species Caretta caretta. The sequence goes on along the minus strand of NC_134207.1, from coordinate 196,621,252 downwards.
ATACAACAGAGCTTAAAAGTAACGGCCACCCCGCCCCTAACTGTAGAATAACAGAAATGATAAAATGTCCACGTGACAATAAGCATATCTCATTAGCTCTCATTGTTTTAAACCTCATCCTCTTCAGCCTTGTCTCCCCATTTTCCCCAATCTTTTGTTTGTCATCCCTTTCCATGTTACATCTAATTTATGCTGTAATCTCCTTGGGGTGTGGACCTGTCACTTTTATTTATTTGTTAAACAACATACACACCTATCCATCATTCGGTTCCTGGTAAGAATTCAGATGTTTCCCAAGGATTCTATATAGAAGTCATATATTTGCTAGCTTTATAAAAAGAATTCTCTCCAGGTTTGATAAATCCAATGGAGCTGATAACCACTGGTCAGTTTAAGGAAGGAAATATCATTTCCATGTTGATAGTTTCACTTCTTCCAGCTGCTGTGTTACAGGCATGATAGGGATGGGCAAACTAGTTTGGTTAAAAACATGAACCAATCCCACACCATCTCTCTTGATGATGGTTTCTAAAAGAAGGGAGGTCCCACCTGGCTTCCGTGTCCTTGCATAATCCCTATTCCCAACAGCTGTAAATCTTGAGAGGGAGATGGATCTCATCTTCAAGGAGAAGATCTCCCCAGCATCACATAACCCCTTGACTAAATCCTGCTGCTGTCATTTGAAATGTTAAAAAGGCAACTTAGAGTCTATGCCTGACAGTGCATCTTGGTACTGTAAAATCCCAGAGCATGCAAGATCCTTTCATCTGTGTCCATGAGAACCTGTAATTTCACTGGGAAGAGAGAATGCTCTCTTTCACTGTGCTCTTTCTTAGGATGCTTCAGGTCAAATAGCTGATTCACCACCAGTATAATTCTTTTTGAGTGCTGAGAACCCATCATTCCAACTGAAAACATGTATCAGCAATCACTCAGAAACCACAAACTATCCATGTTAGCTAGAGATTCAGAAAGAGTCTCTGCTTGACCTTTTTTTCAGCAAGGAAGTGATTTTGCTGCACTTTACTGCAGTAGTTCTTTGCTGCTTATTGCTAAATATCATAATGCTCACAGAGGAGCGAAAACATTATGGTCTTTCTGTCTTCTTTAATATTTTTCCCAAGCTAAGAGCCAACTTAATCTTGCTGACTTTATTATTTTTTTAAAGGAGCTGACAGTGCCACTGACTTTCACAACAATGAGTTGTCCTCAGTTCATTTATATAAAAACTACACAACAAAGGCAAGTTACGTCTTTCCAAGTCAATACTGAGATGGGCATGAAACGATTATTGGGCATCCTGAGGATATGAAAGAGGGTTTTTTATTTCTGGTCTTTGAACTGAAACGTTCAAAATATCTTTTTGTATGTGACTATGGGCAAGCAATATGCAGTGCCTTTGTCTGTCGCATTCTTCATTCTGTTGCTTTTCCTTAGTGAAGATGAACCTTTTAAAAATTTTTAGCTAAGAAAAGACACATTTCTTTTCACACAAAGGAAATTTGAATAAATATTAGGGTTTTGTGTTCCGACCTCTGAGCTGTGCTCTGATTAGTCATGTTTACCTACTGGAATGCAGATATTTTCTGGACTGCCAAAGGACAATGTGTTCAAATCTGTGTGTATCTGGTATAAGATTGGAATTAGGGCAGGGGTGGGCAAACTTTTTGGCCTGAGGGCCACACTGGGGTTGCGAAACGGTATGGAGAGCCGGGTAGGGAAGGTTGTGCCTCCCCAAACAGCCTGGCCCCCGCCCCCTATCTGCCCCCTCCCACTTCCTGCTCCCTGACTGCCACCCTTAGAACCACCCCATATCCTTGTCCCCTGACTGTCACTCCTGGGACCCCCACCCCTAACTGCCCCCCCGGACCCCACTCCCTATCCAACCCCCCCCGTTCCTTGTCTCCTGCCTCCCTGGTATCCCAACCCCATCCAACCGCCCCCTGCTCCAAACCCCCTTCTCCTTGCCCCCTGACCGCCCCCTCCTGGGACCCCCCCACCCCAATCACTCCCCTGGTACCCTATCCAGACCCCCTGCTCCTTGTCCCCTGACCCCCCCGCACCCCCGGTACCCCACCCCCATCCAACCACCCCGATCCCCTGACTGCCCCTCCCAAAACCTCTGCTCCATCCAACCGCTCTCTTTCCCCTGACTGCCCCCCTGGGACCTCCTGCCCCTTATCCAACCCCCCCTACCCCTGCTCCCTTACCAGGCCGCTCAGAGCGGCAGGACAGGCTTATTGGAAAGCCTGGGGGGTGGTTGGGCACAAGCTGCGCTGCCTGCGCAGCAGCGTGGCTGCGGGAGAGGGGGGACAGTGGGGGGAGGAGCTGTGGGCTCACCTCCCCGGCCGGGAGCTCAGGCCAGGCAAGACAGTCCCACGGGCCGGATGTGGCCTGCGGGCCATGGTTTGCCCACCTCTCAATTAGGGGATTGGCTCTCCATTACTTTGCACCATATGTTGTCATTTCCATTGGTGCAAAGCGGGTGGAAAGAGGCTACCAAATCAGAAGAGAAGCATTTTAAATCCACTTTGCTCTGACTGGGCTGGATTCTTTGGTTGGTCTGAGCTGTTGTCAGTGCAGAGCTTGAGTGAGGTGGACAAAGGTAGCTTTACAGCATCATGGCACTCCACAGCCCTGTGGCCAGCTGGGGACTGGTTCGGTTTCCAGTGAAACTGCAAGCAACCTTATGGCTGCTCTAATTTGCACCCAGCTGGCCTTGGCCCAATGTTGAGAGCTTGGAAGGGCTGATGTTAAGGTTGCCAGTTTTGGTTGGATGTATTCTTGGAGATTTCATTGATTCCTGGAGACTCCAGGCCAGTCCTGGAAGGTTGGCAACCCTAGGTGACATAGAGCTGCTATGATGAGTCTAAGCCCCGTCTAGGGATTTAGAAAAAAAAAAAAAAGGGTGGTGGTTGCTAATTCCCAGACTTGCAGGCCCACAGAACTGTGAGTGACACTGCACTCTCTCCCGCGCCTACTTCACCAGGGATGAACATTTTGCCGTTGGAGCTTAACGAACAATTCTCTCGACGACATACAAGCCAGAAAGGAATCCAGCTTCCTCTTCCATTGATATTTCAGTAGGGTGGACAAATGTGGAAAACAGTAACGTATTTTTTTTTCACTGAAATAGGCACTTACGTCTCTGAATGCACACAGGAAACAGATCCGTTGAGGAAGAACGTGCCATTTTTACACGCTCATGTTTTTTTTTTTTTAAATAAGCGTTTTAATCTCTAGACCAGAGGAGAGTGGTATGCAGGGTTCAAGTTAATATTAGAAGGAGAGATGAGATGAGTTGAAAACAATACACCGTGCTTTAAGTTGATAACTGATGATAACAATACATAATGCTTTCAGTTGATAACTGATGAATAGATTTAGTTCATTTATAAAGATGTGTTTGTGTTTTTGGGAAATGGGTATGTATTTTTGACCAGGTACTGTGCATTATTTGGGTTTTTTAAAATTCTTTGCTAGATCTAATCTAGATCTATATTTTTCTTTGTCATTATTTGATTTTGAGTCCTGTATTATGTGGTTCTTACTATTCCTGAGGACCTCAAAGTGTGTTACACTGTTCAAAAAAAAAAACGTTCTGGGACCCAATGACTTTATAAGCGAAGAGGATGGTCCTGCGTACACTTACAGGTGTCATTCTACCGATTTGTGCTCATAAAAAGGCACTGGTGGACAACAGTTGTAAAGTTTAAATCTTCAACCAAATAAAATCTTTCCCGAAATTTGAGGGGTTCAGACCTGTGTGTTTTGGTTTTATCCCTTCTCTCATAAAAGCTAGCACTTAATTCTCGCCTCACTCTGCTGTCTCCACCTCAAAAAATAAGCCACCGTCCAAACTTCAGCTCTTTTGGTCCTTTGCAGTTCCGTCAAGTCAGTACATTTTTCTTTTTCTTTCTCTCTTTTTTTTTTTTCCGTTGCTGCTCAAGGCTACTGTTACAGTAGTTAAGTTTTAAAACAGAAAAATAAGGAATTAAACAGAATTAAAGAAAGATGTCTTTGTACTAGGTACTGTACAGTATAGTGTTTAAAAAGTCAGAAAATATGTTAGCAGAAAATGCCTAGACTGTAATTTAGATAACAACCCAGACAATGAGCTAGCTTGTTAATTGTAAAGACTTGTGGATAGCTGCCAGTTATATACTCTTCTTTTTATATCCTACTGTTAGCTTCTCTTTCAGACAGCAAATGACATGACATTCGCCATTTCTTACAGTATTCTTCATCTTTCAGTTATTTTTGTGCCAGATATTCTGGGTGCCATGGCATTCATTTGATAGACTTCTGTGAGAATAATAATAATAAATAATGCACAGGAACAAGCATTACGGGTGGTCCTCAGAGCCGGGTAAACAAAGTGCTGTGGGCTGCATGGTGATGCTGTAGAGTACTCTTTAGACCAAGTATGCAATATGCAAACAGTGAATCTAGCCAAATTACTCATCTTAAAATCATTCTAGGAATTGCGGTGGTGAGGCATGCTTTTCAACTTGCAGTTCATAGAATCACTGTCAGCAAAGGCGTATACCTCCAGACTTTAGATTTGCGTTCAACCTTCCTTCTGTAAATGCAATAATGGAGAGGCAAAATTTGCATCCCTTTTTGATCAAGACATGGAATGTATTTCCCAGGATGTGTATGTGTGTGTCTGGCAGCTTGTGGAATGAATTAGTTTGGAAGAGGAGCTTTGGAACAGCTGGTGGTTCCCTCTTGTGACCCGTTGGTGCTTTCCAAAGTACACTAGATATGAAGATGAACTGGCAGGCTAGTCCGCAAACAGTAAATCCTGAACCTGCCTTTGTGCATTTAGGTGTGAATTTTGAGTTTTAGAGGACCAGTGGCTAATTGACAGGCGTAAGATGAAGGAAGTACAATTCAAGCTTTTGTTTCAAATTATTTAAGATTCTAGTTCTCGCTGCAAAGAAAATCTTTTGGATATGATCCAACATGGTGCTTTCTGAGGTCTCAGTTCAATAAAGAAATTAAGCATAGGCTTAAATTTAAGCACCTGAGTGCCACATCCATGTTTAGTAAAATGCTTAAGTATGTACTTAAAGGTAAGCACATTTGCTGAACTGGAGCCTTAAGAAGTGTTGAAGACTGCCTGAAACTACAGCTCTGGTGGGAGATGAGATCTGCCCCATGACTTTACTGCCTACCCTGACAATTTAAGCAGGGGTTTTCAAAGGAGCCTCAGGGAATTAGGCTTCCAACTGTGCACTTCATTTGAGTGGGATGTTGGTGCCTAATTCACTTAGGGCTTATCTTCACACAGAGATGCACCAGGTCAACTAAAAGTGTAATTTAGAAATGATTTAGTTAAACCAATGCAAACGACTGTGTTCACACTGTAAAATCTGCATAAACCTGGTTGTTTAAATCAATTAGGAAGAGGGGTAAACTAAAGCAAAATAAGCCACTCTTAAACTGAAATAAGAGTACCTACGCAGGGGTTTGCAGCATATGTTTAAGCTGATTTTATGCTAAACCAGTATAGCTACTGTGTGTAGGGAAGGTCTTAGGTTCCTTAGGAAACTGCAGCTATAAACGCCTACATTGACCATTTTATTTATTTTTATAGGCAAATCCAGCTAACGTGTTCATCCATTGTGGTTGGATGCAAAGGGGTGGAATTAGGATGGCCATCTTCTCCCACCAGTTTAAAAGTCTGCGCCGTTATAATGGGTGGATCTGTACAATGCTGCTTTAATGCTCTCTCCCTGGCTCTGGTCTAGGCTTGTCTTCCAACAGAGTTCCCTGCCCTGGGACAACAAGAGAGAAAAATGAGTTTCTCTTGGGTTTCTCTGTCCTATGAGCATGTAGACCGGGGTGGGCAAACTATGGCCCAGGGGCCGCATCTGGCCCGCCAGCCGTTTTAATCCGGCCCTTGAGTTCCCGCCGAGGAGTGGGGTCTGAAACTTGCCCTGCTCCGGTGCTCCAGCCAGAGAGCAGGGTTGGGGGCTGCCCTGTGTGGCTCTCAGAAGCAGCAGCATGTCCCCCTCCAGCTCCTACACATAGGGGCAGCCAGAGAGCTCTACTCTGCAGGCTGCCCCTGCCCAAAGCACCGCCCCCGCAGCTCCCATTGGCCAGGAACCATGGCCAATGGGAGCTGCAGGGGCGGTGCCTGTGGACGGGGCAGTGCACAGCAGAGATGCCTGGCAGCATCTCCGCATAGGAGCCAGAGGGGGGGAACATGCTGCTGCTTCCGGGAGCCACTTGAGGTAAACGCTGCCTGGAACCTGCACCCCTGAGCCACCCCTCATGCCTCATGCCCCATCCCCCTGCCCCAGCCCTGATCCACTCCTGCCCTCTGAATCCCTCGGTTCCAGCCTGGAGAACCCTTCTGCACCCTAAACCTTTCATCCCCAGCTTTACCCCAGAGCCTGCACCCCAAGCCGGAGTCCTCCCCCCGCCTCGCCCCCCCTCCCCCGTGCCCCAAACCCCTGCCCCAGCCCTGATCCCCCTTCCTCACTCCAAACCCCGCAGTTCCAGCCCGGAGCACCCTCCCGCACCCCAAACCTCTCATCCCCAGCTGCACCCCAGAGCCTGCACCCCCAGCCAGAGCCCTCACTCCCTCCCCCACCCCAACCCCAATTTTGTGAGCATTCATGGCCCGCCATACAATTTCCATACCTAGATGTGGCCCTCCGGCCAAAAAGTTTGCCCACCCCTAATGTAGACAAACTCAGAACTGAAGTCAAGTCTCCTGACTCCTGGTCCAGTGACTTAACAATAAAGACCATTCTTCCCTCGTGTATAGTAATAGTACACTCACAGACTAAGTACCTATCTATGTACTTTACACGTGTATTGTGCTGTGTATTCTCATGTCAATATACCTCTGACACACCCAAACAGTTTTTGAAATTCACAAAATTTGTGTCTCCAATATAAATACAAAGATAGATTTGAAATTGGTTTAGTCTCTGTGTGTGCGTGTCTGTGTCTGACTGGCTGCTTGTGGAATGCACTGATTTGGAAAGTGAGCTCTTCAGCAGCTGGGGGTTCCCTCTTCTACCACATGCTGCTTCCATAGGACACTAGATGGTTTAGTGATAATGAATTGGCAGGCTAGTCCTGGAGTTGTAAATCTTGAGCCTGCATCTCTGTGTTGAGGTGTGAAACTGAGATTTAAAGGCGGTCAGCATTCTAGGACACGGGTGTGCGTACAAAACTCCTAAGCCACTTTTGGTGAAGGGTGTACTGTTAATAATGCAATAACTTTCCACCTTTACAGTCCCATTGACAGTCCCAAAAGTATCTAATGGGCATTAATATTATCCAGTAGGTGCAACTGAATAGGGAGGGAAAAACAATCTGTAGAGCCCTGAATAATTTAGTCTCCATATAACTTTAATCTCTTCCAGGGCTGAGACAGGTAGACAAGGAATGCTTTTCTCCCCTTTCAGATTTCAGTTGTTTAAATTGTAGTTGTAAAATAGTAGCAGTACTGGTGAAGATTAGGTTGACATTTCTGTTAGATAGCTAGATTATTGTACAGACTCCAATATTTTAGAATTTCAAATTATGCTAGTCTACATTTTAATGCTGTGTATAAATATATGTCCAGAAGCATATTTTTTCTCTTACAGATACCCTCCGATTTACGCAATTGTTCTGTTCCGGAAAGCCTTGCATAACTCGAATTTTGCCTATAGCCGTACATTACGCAAATATTTCCGCAACTCAAAAATCCTATTTCTGGTTTATGGAACTTTTTCCATAAGTGCGAATTTGTGTAAGTTGGGTCTTGCATAACCCGGGGAGCGTCTGTATATTTTTTTCAAATTGTTTGGTTTGATGGAATGTAAAAGGTCTTAGGTATTACACAGCAGTAGTTAGTATTTTTTAGACATTTGACCCATTTGTTTACTGTAAGATTATCCAAAAATTGAACCTAGTTTTTAGTAGTTTGATTTCTCTAAAGTTATGATCAAAAACAGAGTTCACTATAAAAAATGAAATGTTGCCAGTAGGTCATCTTTCAGGTGGATTAAACATGTGGATATTTTAAAAGTTTTGAAACAGCACTTGAGAAGGAGTAATTAAAAAATATATCCTTGGGTACGTAGCATGTATTTGCAAACTTTGATATAATTTGTGTGAATGAGAAGCTTTAAAAATGAATTCTCTCTTCAGGGTAAATGTCCTGTGGATTGAAATCAACAGGGACAGTGAGTATGGCAAAAGGGTATATTTGGACAAAGCAGAGATTTTGACAGAAAATAGGCAAAAGTCAGACAAAGAACATTACTGACATGCAAGCCAACATTTTCAGAAGTGAAGTTCACCTCATTTAAAATGATCACATTAATTGTGCCAAAGGCTGGAATAATTTACACTTTAACCTTGTAATCTCTTCATTTACCATTTTTTTAAAAAGTTACCTCCTGGGCCACTACTTAAATCTCACTTCTAATCGTCCCTTAATTAAGTGTAATGTAAAAAAGGGCAGAATTGGACCTGAAATTATTTTGTGGTTACTTACAGTTTTCAACTGGAGACCACACAATACATTTCAGCATTAACATTTCACCTTATCTCAGTGGCCTAAATTTGTGGATAGACATGGTGCACCAATTTTGGGCCTGATTTGAATAAACATGATGATGAGTAGCATAATCACACTAATAATAGTACTTAGCTCTTATATATCACTTTATATCTCTAGATCTCAAAGAGCTTTACAAAGAAGATATGTATCATTATCCCTGTTTTACAGATAAGGCGACCCAGAGAGGTGAATTGACGTCTCAAGGTCACCCAGTAACTAGTATCAGAGCCAGGAGTAGAACCCAGGTCTACTGCATTCCTGTCCAGTCCCATTGATCTAAGTAGGGCTATTTCTGGGGTGGAGTACTACTCAATATGAAGAAAAGGAGGACTTGTGGCACCTTAGAAACTAAGGTGCCACAAGTCCTCCTTTTCTTTTTGCGGATACAGACTGACACAGCTGCTACTCTGAAACCTACTCAATATGAGCAACTCTGGCAGAATCAGGCACTTGATGTTAACGTAATCTTCTTCGTCAAAAATCTTTCCTAATATACTATAGTAACATCTGGTGTGACTGTACACATACGTAGAGCCCTACCAAATTCACGTTTCATTTTGGTTAATTTCACCATCATAGGATTTTTAAAATCATAAATTTAATGATTTCAGCTATTAAAATCTGAAATTTCACAGTGTTGTAATTTTAGGGTTCCTGACCCAAAAAGGAGTGTGTGTGGGGTGTCACAAGGTTATTGCAAAAAGAAAAGGAGTACTTGTGGCACCTTAGAGACTAACCAATTTATTTGAGCATGAGCTTTCGTGAGCTACAGCTCACTTCAAGTGAGCTGTAGCTCACGAAAGCTCATGCTCAAATAAATTGGTTAGTCTCTAAGGTGCCACAAGTACTCCTTTTCTTTTTGCGAATACAGACTAACACGGCTGTTCCTCTGAAACCTGTCATTATGCAAAGGTTATTGTAGGTGGGGTTGCAGTACCACTGTGCTTCTGCGCTGCTGCTGGAGGAGGTACTGCCTTCAGAGCTGGGCAGCTGGAGAGGGGCAGGTGCTGGCCAGGAGCCCAGCTCTGAAGGCAGAATCACCCCCAGCTCAGCACAGCAGTAAGGACAGCATGGGATGGGATTGCCACCCTTACTTCTGTGCTGCTGCTGGCGGGGTGCTGCCTTCAGAGCTGGCCAACAGTCGCCGCTCTCCAGCCCCCAGCTCTGAAGGCAGTGCAGAAGTAAGGATGACAATACCACAACCCCCTCTAAAATAACCTTGTGACCCCCCCGGAACTCCCTTTTGGGTCAGGAGCCCCAATTTGAGAAATGTTGGTTTCCCCTGTGAAAACTGTATAGCATAGGATAAAAGCACACAAGACCAGATTTCACAGGGAGAAACCAGATTTCACGGTCCGTGACACATTTTTCATGGCTGTGAATTTGGTAGGGTCCTATACACATGGTATTGAAATGCTAGGGTCAGTTGGGCTGCATTCTGAGCTTTTTTGTAGGAGTTCTGTGTTGTTAAAGGAAGTGTCGAATTTTATACTGCATTGTATGCAGAGTTTGATTGCCAGAGGCTGTAGCTTTCCTCAGGGATCCTCTGAGTTTGCATATTTCATTTTTAATCTGATCTCTAGTAAATCTTAAAAAAAAAAAAAAAAAAAAAGTTTTGAACAACAGCAACCCAACAGTATGCATTGTAGACAAGGTGAAAAAAGCAAGTGTATAGAACATGATGTGGCATGGCAATGAAATTGAAGTGACTTTAAGGGAATTTTTTGTTAAAGCTACAGTACATCTATAACCCATTTTTTTCAGTTCCACGGAAGTCAGTGGAATTATTCTGGTGGCACTGACAACAGAACCCAACCTGCCCATCAAAACTGAGAGGTGCTGTGTAGCCGTCTTTGTCATTGAAGTGGACCAGAGCTGCAGATGCGCAGCAAATATTCAGCAACTCTCGAGATCTGACCCTCAATGCAAAATTCTTTTTGTTAATTTGTGAAGTATCAACAGAAAATCTGGACTCTGCCCTGAGGAGCTTACATCCTGTGGGCCAGATCTTGTACAAAGACAGTGGCGGGCCTCCTGCACCTGTGTGGAGCCTCATTGAAGTTACGTGGGGCTCCGTTTAGGCACAGGGATCTTCCTGCCTGCATCTTTGGGCAGGGTTGGGGCCAAACTGGACAGGCAATACAAGGATGAATTGGGAGAACCCACAGATGGGTTTGAAAAATAAAACTAAGTGACAGCAAGAGATCTTGCTCAGCAATATTTTAGTTCTTCTCTTTCAGATAGCAGCAGGTGTGACTAGACGCCTCCCTCCATTCCCAGAAGTGCAAATTTCTCTGAGTACAGACTTTGTCAGGCTTTTTTTTTAATGTATGATATAGCAAGTGTAAGAAGCGATATTGTGTACAAGGCTATTATGCTTTCATCTTGGCCTGCTTAATGTCCTTGACACATACCCATTTCACTCAGCGACAGCCACTATGCAAATTGGCTAAAAGCTCCATTAGGTACTTCGAGGCTAGGGAAACCCATCTGTCAGTGACTGTGACACCTCTTAGCTTGGCGTTTCATGTGGGACTCTGTCCTTGAGATACCCAGACAGATGAGTTTCTTCCAGTCTGCTGTGTTCCTGGGATCAAAGGAAGTTGTCATATGGTTTTATTTCCTTGATGTGTTCTGTATTTCGATCCTTCCCTATCTCCCTTCTTGTCTCCCCCTGCCCCTCCGCAGTGTGCAAACACAGTTTGTGAATTAATGATAGAAAAATAAATAAATTGGTTTCAGTTGCTTTCCCTAGGAAATAGTTGTAATGTTATTTGTAAAAGAAATGCTGCTTATTTGCTTTCATAGTCGAGGAGGGAGAACAGTTTAATACGCTTTCCAGACATCATTCAGTGCGTCAGTGGGCTGCCGAGGAGGACACAGGATTACCAATGAGTTGATGAGAGTCAACTGTAGCTGATAGGTGCGATGTGTGGATCCAACACGATTTCAGAGAGCACTCCTGTAAAAGACACGTCTTGATGATTAGTAGGAGGAAATCAGGATTTAAGGCAGCACATATGGAGATAGGCCCAGCACTGCCACACAGGTGTGAGACCAGGCTCCCGGTTCTTGCCCGTATCAAGTTGGCATCCCTAGACGGAAATGACAGCAGCGGCAGTAGTTCCTTTGCTGCACATCCACTGAGCAGCAGTGTGGAGGAAGCCGCTTGCTTGCTCGCTCACTGTTACTTTTTCTGCTGCCTAGAGGTAAGGTGCCATAATAGTGATTTCACTCTTTTGGAAATAAAGAATGAAACAATAGCCTCCAAAAACCTGGATTAGAATACTTAACCCAACAGAATAAACTACAGCTGATGATCTGGTACCAGTTGTTAGCATGAGTGTGCTATAACATGAATGTTGCAGCATTTTGTAATATCATACAGTGACAGCAATCTAGTTCTGATTTTCATCACAAGAGAATAAGACTTCACTTACGTCATCAACAGCAGAATCTTCTGAAGTGTATAATATCATTATTGACAGAACTCTCAAACAGTAGATTACAGTATTTCCTGGAGGTGTGGTGTAAGGACTCTGAAAACACAGTTTCTGGCACAATAGCTAGTGAAACTTAAATGCCCAGCAGCGTTCAGATGCATGAAATAATTACAGCCTTGTCCACAGCAGATGCTCTGTTCTCCTTTTTGGCAGTTTCCTTGTTCAGTGTTCAAATAATTTTATCTACCTAAGCTAATGGCCATTTTGAAGATACAAGTGCATTTCTTATCCATCAAAATGTTAGCATTTTCAATTTTTTAAAGAATTTTGACAAATAATATTCTTTTAAATAAATTTAAATTTAAATAAAATTAAATTTAAATTTAAAAATAACCCCAACTATACGTACAATATGATGGGGGGCTAATTTAGCTACAACTAATCAGGAAAGAGATCTTGGAGTCATCGTGGATAGTTCTCTGAAGACATCCCGCAGTGTGCAGCGGCAGTCAAAAAAGCAAACAATGTTAGGAATCATTAAAAAAGGGATAGCGAAGAAGACGGAGAATATCTTATTGCCCTTATATAAATCCATGGTACGCTCACATCTTGAATACTGTGTACAGATATGGTCTCCTCATCTCTAAAAAGATATACTGGCATTAGAAAAGGTTCAGAGAAGGGCAACTAAAATGATTAGGGGTTTGGAGTGGGTCCCATATGAGGAGAGATTAAAGAGGCTAGGACTTTTCAGCCTGGAAAAGAAGAGACTAAGGGGGGATATTTCAGCGGTATATAAAATTATGAGTGTGTGGAGAAAGTGAATAAGGAAAAGTTATTTACTTGTTCCCATAATATAAGAACTAGGGACCACCAAATGAAGTTAATGGGCACCAGGTTTAAAACAAATAAAAGGAAGTTCTTCTTCACACAACGCATAGTCAACCTGTGGAACTCCTTGCCTGAGGAGGTTGTGAAGGCTAGGACTATAACAGGGTTTAAAAGAAAACTGGATAAATTCATGGAGGCTAAGTCCATTAATAGCTGTTAGCCAGAATGGGTGAGGAATGTTTGTCACAGGGTGGAGATAGATGGCAGGAGAGAGATCACTTATGTTCTTAAAGCATTTTCCCCATTTTTATCCGTTTAAATGTTCACAGTGGATGAAAATAATGGTTGGGTGTCAGACAATAAGGGGACGGACAATAATTATTTAATGACAGTAAACATTGAGATTCAAATTTTAAAGCTTTATAAAGGTTACAACACAAATTATCAACATTACACATAAAATATACACAGTAATTTTCCTTCCATCAAACTCTAATAAATTCTCAAGCAGCATTTTTCTTACTTTGCTTATCTTTTAAATTTTGATGCTCATCAATGGAAATATTTTTTCATTGTTTTGTGTGTGTACAGTGACATTGATGCTTACAGACATTTACCAATAAAAATGTAATCCTTACAAGTCTACTTATACAGCTTGCTCAGTAGGGATTTCCTTTTATTCTTCTGTTGTACATAAAATGTCTCGGATGAGATTAAAAAAGCCCAAACTCTTCTGATGTGAATGTCCAGTGCCGAGTAGTGTTAGGAGTTAACGTGTTGGTCATAGTTGGGGTAAGAATGAAGTCTTTCTTTCCAGCATTAGCAGAATAACAGTATTTTAACACAGTTATCTTTCATGTCGCTAAGAATGATTTATTCAAATCAGGGTGTGTTCTGATTTTTTGTTCCAAACTCCGTGGCATAAAGAGGCTTTTACATTGGTCAAGTTTTAGGTAATCAAGTCACTTGTCTCTTTCATGCACTTTCATGTTTTATTTTCTCTCTCTCTCTCATTTGTGTTAACATAGCACTTGCAATAGATGCATCAAACCCCAAAGTTGAAAACTTCTCGGATTGGTGTGAGAAATAGCATTGATGTTTCTAACCATCAGTTTTAAAGCTACATTGTGGAACCTTGATTCATGTTGGTGAGCATTTACTCATAAAGTCTAAGTTACTTCAGGGGGACGGCCCCTCAGAGTAACATCACCAGTGGGAGTGGAGCGTTCACAGTCTTACTCAAAGCCATCTCTGTGTTTGTGTTTTTCTCACTGTCTGGTCAGACCACTAGAGTCAAAACATAATTAAATGTTGGCAAATTAAATAGGTGGCTTTGCAGTGATGTGGACTCTGCCTTGTGTGACGGTTGATCAGCCCTTTAAAAAAGTTAATGATATAACGATTTTATTCACAATTCAAATATTGGGCATTGTGAAAACACAGGGATTTTCAAAGAGGCCTAAGGGAGTTAGGCACCCAGAAACAATGGAACTTGGTAACCTAATTCCTTTAAGTCCTTTGAAAATCTTACCCTAATTAAAAAAAAAATAGTTGAGCATGTCATCTCATAGCAAACTTTTATTGATGATGAGCAAAACTGAGCTCAGCCCTGCGCATGTGCAAGGTGGAGAAAAGTTGCAAGGAATCTCTCTCTTGCTGGGCCCATGTAGGGAAGTAGACAGCCAGACCCAGAGCACAAGGACTATACCCAAAAGGGCACTAATCCCTTCTAAGTGAATGGGGAAAGGATTGGACCATAAAAACTCACTGAGACTCACTCGGTTTTTATGGCCTATTTACAGATGCCTGAAAAATGACATTTAATTTTAGCGAATGCTCATAAGCCCTTCAGCGTGGCAGCGCTGGGGGACATCACTCTAAAATAGCACTAGCATATGCCACTCTTAATAAGTTTTTTCTCAGAGTCTTTCATTTGTTTCTTGCTGTGTATAGTCTCTTACTAAATCTATTACCCTGATGAGTGTGAGGGTGTATTCACCGTTGGATGGAATAGTTCACTTTAATTCTCACACACACGTGAACTAGCTTAACCTACCCATTTCATATCTACTGCTGCTAATTAAAATAGTATAATCTATTAAATACCTCCAGTGAGAAAGCACAGGTCTACAGACAGCTTAGAAATGAGTGATAAGACCTTTCTTACAAGAGCAGATTATTGCTATACAGTGGATACGAGAAGATAGACTGTCATAATGATAATAGCATATAGTGTCAGATATTTTGGTAAACTAGCTTGGCCTACAGAAGACTAAGAACAGCAATCTGTGGATCATTGTAATGAGGCCTAGAAGGTACAGAACATATGAACATGTCAAAGCACCAGACTAAATCATCTCTCTTTGTTTTCAGAAAAGATAAAGGGCCTGTTCTCTCACTCCCTTGCCACTTATATAATCATTTGCATCCACATTGGGAAGAACTATCAGAGACCTTCCACCTAGCCAAATTTACATTACCTGGATCAGTAGGTTGGGTTGGCGTTTCCCCCCTTATACCTCCATATTTTAATTTAGATAGTTATTGACTTAAGATAATTTACTTGCAAGAGATCAAATGATTTACATTCACTATTGTTAAATGCAGTAATGGGTATCAAGCACCCATCCCACAATCTGCCTCATTTGGCCACACTACAGTTTGAGAACCTCTGGACTAATTAAATATGAGCCCTGTGAGGAGTGAAGTTATAGATGAATGATGTGAGGGGATGTTGCGAGGCAATGTGATTTAGTGGTTAGGGCACTGTATGGGGAGTGAGGAGATCGGGGTCTATTCCTTGGTGTCGCTGATCAGCTATGCAACCATGGACAAGTCATTTTTACCTTTTTGTGTCTCTGTTTCCCCTCCAACCTTTTGATGCCTTGTCTGGTTTGGGTCAAATTATGGCCTGGCTAATGTGGTGGCAGAGAAGCAGAAGCAGGAAAATAGAACGGTGGGAAGGGAAGCCTTCCATGGGTAGGTAGAGGAGAGATGGAAATAGGCGGAGCCTTGGCTTCTCCCCCACAATGCTCAGCCAGTATAGATGTCCTCATTGAATGTCCACTGTGCCAGATATAGACCTGTTGTAGTTTATTCTCTCCCAGAGCAGCAGGAGAACCTGGTGGGAGATTGTACTCAGAAAGTCACAATCTTTTTTCCCAGGCTGCTCCTGGGGCAGTACAACTGTTCTCTGCCCCCTAACTCCTGGATTGTGGCAAAGGCACGATTGTGCTCATACACTGTAAGCTATTTGGGACAGTGTCTGTCTCTTACTGTGTGTTTGTACTGAGAAACACAATGGGGACTTGTTTGTGGATGCAGCCTTTAGTTGGTACCATCATATAAATAATAAATTAAATGAAATTTGAAATCCACATTTGCCATAGGCCAATACTGTATGCTTAATTCAGGGAAAGTGCAGAGTGTTTTCGGTAACTTGATAACATCTAAAAATAGATATTTTTTCTACAATAGGCCAGGAAACCATTGATTATTGTAAACAGTCAATTATGACAGGTTTCAGAGTAACAGCCGTTTTAGTCTGTATTCGCAAAAAGAAAAGGAGTACATGTGGCACCTTAGGGACTAACCAATTTATTTGAGCATAAGCTTTCGTGAGCCACAGCTCACTTCATCGGATGCATACTGTGGAAACTGTAGAAGACATTATATACACAGAGACCATGAAACAATACCTCCTCCCACCCCGCTCTCCTGCTGGTAATAGCTTATCTAAAGTGATCACTCTCCTTACAATGTGTATGATAATCAAGTTGGGCCATTTCCAGCACAAATCCAGGTTTTCTCACCCTCCGCCGCCGCCCCCCCCCCACGCAAACTCACTCTCCTGCTGGTAATAGCCCATCCAAAGTGACCACTCGCTTTACAATGTGTATGATAATCAAGGTGGGCCATTTCCAGCACAAATCCAGGTTTTCTCACCCCCCCCCCCTTTTTTTTTTCCCCAAAAACCACACACAAAAACTCACTCTCCTGCTGGTAATAGCTTATCCAAAGTGATCACTCTCCTTACAATGTGTATGAAAATCAAGGTGGGCCATTTCCAGCACAAATCCAGGTTTTCTCACCCCCTACCCCCATACACACACAAACTCACTCTCCTGCTGGTAATAGTTCATCCAAAGTGACCACTCTCCCCACAATGTGCATGATAATCAAGGTGGGCCATTTCCAGCACAAATCCAGGTTTTCTCACACCTCCCCCCCCCCCAAACTCACTCTCCTGGTGGTAATAGCTCATCCAAACTGACCACTCTCCTTACAATATGTATGATAATCAAGGTGGGCCATTTCCAGCATAAATCCAAGTTTAACCAGAATGTCGGGGGGGGGGTAACTATTGCCCATAAAGAGAGAATTGATTTGTGCTATCATCGTAAATTTGAGTTGATAGACAAAGTTGTAGATATAGTTTAATCATATCTGATAAATAAGTAGGTATCTAAATAACTAAATATTTCAGTAACCACTTAAAATTCCAACTTGTGAAAACGTCCACATGACTTTATTTCCCATATAACTTTGTATCCTGAAACACTTTAAACTTATCAATGCAGCGCAGAGAACTATGGTGTTTGGAATGCTTACAGAGAACTGTTCATTGTCTGAAAACTTTACTTCCTTAAATCTCTATTTTATTTTTTTTATTCCATTTATAATTTTGGTTCTGCCTTACTTTAATTGTCAGAAGTTCGATAAATAGCTTGAAAAGAACTGATGACAATGGGATTTCTTGCCTCTAAACCTTCTCTTCAATGGAAATTGGCATAAGTGCTTCTTATACAAGATCAGGGTAAGTTTACAAAATTGGGTGGGCATGGTACGTGTTAAACTAGTGGAATTTTTGTTTGTTGGAAACACAAATTTGTGACTCCATTTTACCCTGTCAAAGGCTTTATTACTTCATCAAATGAATAACTGCCAAATACCGTTTTATAAATTATGCTGCCCACGATAGAATTACTGCTGCAGAAAGTCTTCAGGTGAAATGATGTGACTGAATTTTATGAAGAGCTGGAATATTTTCTTACCAGTAATACAATTTTGGGGTTATAGGTGCTAAGATAAAAGTAGTCAAACTTTTAGGCAGCTGAAGAGGAGTTAGAGTAGAATTTGGATGGCCAAATCAGAGCAGTGCTTCAGTTATGTCCCCTTTTATCCAACTAAGTTCCCTCTTGATTGAGGGGGCAGTTTAGAGCAAATAGCCAGGTTGAGTCAGATCATAACAAAGTAGGGGACATAAAGTAGAGAGAGTGGGCAGATTATCATAGCTGTGTTTGACAGCATAGGTGCTGGAGCACGCACAGAAAAAAACTAGTGGGTTCGCAGCTCCCACCAGCCACCTGCTGATCAGCTGGAGACGGAGTGGGGTCGGGAAGAGGCAGCGTGAGGGTGGGGCGTGCTCAGGGGAGGGGGTGGAGCAGGGGCGGGAAGAGGCTGGGCAAGGGTGGGGCCTTGGGGGAAGGTGCAGAATGGGGGCTGGACCTTGGGGCGGAGTGGGGGTTGAGCACCACTCGGACAGAAGAAAGTCGGAGCCTGTGTTGGACAGTATTACCTCGATCAATACAAATTCCTGTTCACACTTATCCTTTTGTCTGGTTTCTTTGTATATGTACAAAGTACTTTGCTGTGATATTCAGGAAAGGTAAAGGTATGATAGCACTTACATGTTGATAATTTTGCTACAGTTTCTACCTGACCCCAGTATTGAAATCCCAGCAGATTTAACTCTGCCTTCATCCTGCTGACATAGATAAACTGAGCTACATACAGTTTACTTTGTGGATGTCCTTTGGACAAGACTTTTTTTAGAAAAAGAGGTCTTGTCTGCTTTGCATGGACTTTAAAAGACGCTTGGGACTTTTCAGAAGAGAAGAAGTAGCCCCGCATAGTGTCTTTCTAGATGCTGCCCTCCATCCCAGGATTGGCTGCATTTCAGTAGTGGATGTATATGGTTTGTAAACCAATTTGTGATCCTGCTGGATGACAGGTTCTGTATAAATGTAAAATAATTATTATCATTGGGATGAATCATCTAAAAGGTTTTTGTTATCCCTGAAGAAGCAGAGTTGAAATTATTAAGCAGCTGGTAACATAGTGCCCATGATAAAACAATTTGCATGTAACATAGACTAATGTAATTTGATTGAGAGTCAGATTGGATTGTTATGGAATGTATTTAAACCCAGTTCTCTTTATTTATTATGCAGAAAGTGGCTTATAATAGTAGTAGCAGATGTCCTATTAAGAGATACTACTGGGTATCAGTGTCCTTTAATTCTAAACTCTAATGGAGATAATAGTATTCCAACTCCACCTTTGGCACATATTATATTTCCCAATTTATTTTTTGTTTCCCATCACATGGTTATAAGCAAAAAAAAGGTACTGCATGCTAATTTGAGTTTTACCGGCTGCTATTTGGGGATCCTACCAGTTAAGGCTTCTGGAAGGTGATGTTGTAAGCAAAGCAATGCTGTAAGATGTGCTGGATGTCTTAATTTTCATAGTATATGATAATATTTGGAGGCAAGAGATTCAAAAATATTTCATATCAGAATACTGCTTTCCTGGGTTACTCCATGTGCCAGTTGCTGATGCAGAACTGATTAAGGTTCATAAAAAAGATAATCCTATAATTCTAATTCTAATACAACATTAATAGAACATAACATAATATAATTATGATATATTGTGTTATGTTATAACATAACATATATAATATAACATCATAATTATAATACATATAATCACATATGTAATAGTGATAATCGTGCTATTTTGCAGAGCCATGCCAAAGCTGTTTTGAGTTTTTAGAGCTTTCTAATATTTTCTCTTGTTCAGTTGGCTTTACAGATGGAAAGATTTGAAAATTAGTACCAATATACTTTTTAAACTTTCTAAAATATTTCTATAATAGTTATTCCGTAAACAGTGGGATATACAGAAAACATGATGGTGGTATGAACGTTACTGTAAACCGCTGAATACATGATGGGGATGATGTTTGGGACAACTTGTATAAACTCACTTATTCCTTTCAGAGTAGCAGCCGTGTTAGTCTGTATCCGCAAAAAGAACAGGAGTACCTGTGGCACCTTAGAGACTAACAAATTTATTTGAGCATAAGCTTTCATGAGCTACAGCATCCGATGAAGTGAGCTGTAGCTCACGAAAGCTTATGCTCAAATAAATTTGTTAGTCTCTACGGTGCCACAAGTACTCCTTTTCTTTTTACTTATTCCTTTGGCATTCAGGAATAAGGTAGCCATCATAAATGTACCAATAACATATTTACGCTACCTACCACCACCAGGTATTATCTGTCCAATACATGTGGAGCTGATATCACTGCCTTTAGTTATATTTTCTTGACGCTTTCCATTATATGACCCTATTTTCAGTTGCTTGTGACATTGCCGAACTAACAGCTGAAATTCCCCATACATGATATTCTCCAGGATAGTAGGTACCTTAGAGATGACTAACTAGGTAACTCCCATTCTCTTTTTGGCACTACTGATGTGCTCCTGCTTATCTCTGCATGGATTAAGGGAATGGTGGGGGGCTTCCTATCCCTCTTGGTCTCCCCCTTCACTGCTTACTGCCCTGTCACCACAGGGAGCCAAACTGAGCAAAATTGCCCCTTGCCATCCCCTGCCCTTAGCAGGGAAAAACTTGAAACCTGATTCACTCTTGCCTCTACCCACAGTACAGCTGCCTGGGGAGCACAGCTGCTGTGCCTGTTTTGCCCTACCTGGACCAGATAGGGTTGCCAGGCATCCACTTTCTACTGTAACACCCGGCAGAAAAGGGATCCTGGTGGCTCTGGTCAGCACTGCTGACCGGGCCGTTAAAAGTCCGGTCGGTGGCACAGTGGGGCTAAGGCAGGCTCTCTGCCTATGGTGGCTCTGTGCAGCTCCCGGAAGTGGCTGCCATGTCCCCCCTCTGGTTCCTAGATGCAGGGGCAGCAAGGGAGGTTCTGTGCACTGCCCCTATCCTGAGCGCTGGTTCCACAGCTCCCAGTGGCTGGAACTGTGGCCAATGGGAGCTACGTGGGCGGCACCTGTGAGCGAGGGCAGTGTGTGGACCTGCCTGGCCGCCCCTACTCCTAGGAGCCAGAGCGGGGACGTGCCGGCCACTTCTGGGAGCCACCTGAGGTAAGCGCCACTCGGAGCCCGCACCCCTCACCCCATCCCACGCCCCAACCCCCTGCCTCAGGGAAGGGGTGGGGGGTGCGGCCGGGGCAGAGGGTGGGGCAAGGGTGTTCAGTTTTCTGCAGTCAGAAAGTTGGCAACCCTCAGACCACAGGAAGGGGGAAATTAGTCCCCTTACTCTCTTGCTTCCATGTGGAGCCATGCAGAGACGTGCTGAAGTGCTGTGTTCCCTCCTGCATCAGCCTGCTCCATGTACAAGGGAGGCTTCATGTGCACAGCTGCCCCTTTTAAACCCTGCATTCTCAGGGGATGAGTCTGCGACCACACTGACCCTTTTGCAGCAGTTTTCATCTTCCCCCCTCCCCCCGCAGCCATGAAGCACTATTCCCTTTATTCGGCCAGCCAGCAAATACCACCCCTCCCCCCCTTAAAAGCGTGATGCGGTCATTTGCCTCAGGCTGAAACTTTTCAGAAGTTTTTGGAAAGTTTCCACTAGAACAGTTTCCAGGATCAAGATTATGGAAAAATCTGTAGTTTGGTCCATGTAAGAAAGAAGATGGATACAACTGTTTTGGTTCAGAACCAGTAGTCCTTCCCCGCTTTGGAGCAAGTTTTCTGGCAGGGAGGTTGCCCTAGTGCCCTTTGCTGTTTCCATGAAAAGATGCCCACATTTAGTCAATTGAGGGCAGTTGAAAAAATCTCAGTTTGCACATGCTTGGTAGAGGTTTCTTCAAGTTTGGGACTTAAATTCTCTGAAGCTTCTGTCTGCACTGAGCATGCTCCATCTCTTTAGAGTCCAATCCTTCAATTTTACTCATGCAAAACTCCCATTGACATCAGTGAGAATTTTGCTAGACTAATACCTGCAGGATTGGGTGCATGGTATAATAGATATTATACTGTGTTTAAATAAATGGTTGTAAACAACTTTTTTAAATCTTACTGGGCCAAATTTGCAAAGATGTGAGTTTTGCTTACAAAAATATCTGTTTGCATAACTGATTATCAATTTCATGTCCACTGTGTGCGTGGGATTGTATGATTGAGATTGTGCATGTATATTTTTGGGGATTAATGTAGGGGCACTGTCTAGTTTCCATGGATAGCAAAACACTTTTACTCTTGACATAGTGAGAGGTCTGTGTTTGTGTTTAAAACAAAACAAAGTAGTGATACTGACTAAAAATAATCTGTTGGGGTTTGTATTGCACCTCATGCAATCTTTAGCACCCTGGAATATCCAAAGGTAACTGGAAATGCTATTCATTATGCATAGGGTGACCATATTGCCCTATGCTGAATATGGGACACCAGGTAAAATTACTCATATTCAAGCGAGTTCAACGGCAATCAATCAGAACTATGTAGTACAAATGTTCAAATTAACATCAACTGAGCCCCTGTTAAAAAGAAATACTGCCTAGTTGGATTCCTTTTATTAACCTTCTTATCTTTAAGGCTTTAGGGTTCACACAGGGAGGGGTGACATGTACCCTCCACCTCCCCCCCCCCATACACGGGGAGAGGTGACACACACACACACTCCTGCTAACCTCTCTCACATGGGTGCGGGGGTGGCGGCGGGGAGGTGACCGACCTACCCACCCTTCCTCCGGCACTCTCCGCCCTCCATACCTGTCTGGGCGCCTGGGACGGACCCACCTGTCCTGGTACCTGATGCCACATCTTCCCAAGACAACACGTGGGGGGCACATAGGGTCACATGAACCCCTCCCCAGATTCTGCCAGGGGTGATACCAGAATATGGCCAGCAGCAGCCTTTTGACACTGTGTGGGAGGGAAGGAACAGGAGCTGCTTCCATTCGCAGGGGAGGGAGTAGAGAGGGATGACCTGGCCTGAGTCTTTGCAGAGCTCATCTTTCCCCCTCACTTCCCTGTGGCTGCAAGTAGCTTGTCCTGCCCGCATAGTGTTGAAAGGCAGCTAACACCTCCAGGCTGCTGCTGGCCTCCGACATAACCCAGCCGCCTCATGTCCCCCCTGGCTACAGCATGGGCAGGAAGGGGTTAAGCCCTAAGGCTGCATTGTGCACCAGGTCCCAGGGAACCTGACTGCAGGGGCTTTAGCGAACCTGGCCAGAGATGTGGCTCAGCAGGGGAGGGTGCCTAGGGGACAGAGCAGCCCCATGCTCCCTGGGGGCAGGATCAAGGGAATCTGGGGGGTGAAGAGGGTGCAAAGCCCCTGCCCAGGGGCTGCTGTGAAGCCTGCAGGTTCAGAGCTTGAACAGGCTGGAAATTGCTTCCCAGCACTCCAGAGCTTAGCTGAGGGGCAGAGAGGCTTCCCCATGCCAGCGCTGTGTGGGGCTTTGGCACCCGCAGGGCTTGGCTCCTCCTGGCCAGTGCCCTGGGCCAGAGGGTGTCGGGATGTCCTGGGATGCCTGCCCAGCCAGAGACATTGGGGGAAGGAAGGAGCCTGCTGGCCAGGCTGTTGGTGAGCTGACTGCTCCAACAAAGGGCTGGTTGTCCACACAGCACTGGGAGTGAGATGCGCCCTGCCAGGGTGGTGGTGGGGAGATATGGAGGAGCAGTGGGATTGGGGGTGGTGGTGAAGAGGCAAAGCAGGGAGAGGACAGTGAGAGGGGGAGCATGTAAAGGGGTGACGGGTGGGCAGCAGAGGTGACACGTAAATGGCCGCTGCGTGGCACCTGCCCGCACTCATCAGTTATTGCCAGCTGGAAATGGGACGAGGGCAGAGCCCTGCTGGCCAAGAGCCAGCATACAGTGGGGGCTGAAATGACAGACCAGCAGGGGGAGCGGCTGTCCCCATGCACTGCATCTTCACCCCCGCCACCAGCCTTACACACCCATCCTCATCGTGGGCCACTAGAACCCCCCACTCACTGCTGGTGGGTGGGTGGTGAGCAGGAATCTGGCCAGCAGCAGGACCCACCAGTACTGATGATGGGGGAGACAGAAAATACGGGACAATTTGCCCATTTTTAAGAAAAAGTCAGGACACCTGCAGGAGGGCTTAAATATGGGGCTCTCCCTTTAAAAATGGGACATCTAGTCACCCTAAGTCTATAATTTTTAGTTACAAGGGTATTTAAAAGTGTCTGTCAAAGTTGTTTCATATCAAATGATTCGGAACCAAATTATATTGCCATTATGGATGATTCTGCCATCATTCATTGGATTATTAGATGGATCTATACTCGTTACACAATTTAGGTCTTCGGAAATGCTGATTCGTAGGATTTCCAGTATTCCTAATCCTTTTCAACTGGAGGTATTAAATGAGTATTATTATTAGCATTAATATCCGTGTAGAATGTTACTGCTTGACACAAACTTCAATGTGTGAACTGCGTGTTAGAGTTAACCTAGAAGTTAAGGAGCAGCGATGGAATAAAGGTCAAACATCACCAGTTGAATTAATAAAAGATTTTCCTTCAACGAGTATCGAATCTTTACTGTTCAGTTCAGCTGGCTTTTAGGACACATCTATTGTTGTAGAAACATATGTATTGCCATTTGTTCCCTAAACGAACTTCAAAATCCTGATTTGAAACAAAAAAGAAAGACAGGCATTTGTGCCAAATGAATTTTGCCAAGACTTAGCACGAGAGGTTTTCTCAATTAATAATACTGCCTAATGCATTTTGGGGCCTTTCCAACTGATGAAAGAATAAAAATAGTTTTAGTCCTAGGAATTTGGTTGGACTGATTGTAATGTCCAATATTCCCCATTCTCATTCCCCTGATTTTTATTTTTCTGTGTAGTTCTTTTCTTATTTTTCCTTTAATTTTTTACTTATTAATTTTATTTGAGGTTGAATCTTAATTTTTGCACTTAAACTAGAATTTTGTATATATTTGAGAAAGATATTTGCTTGTATTGAGTATATTAATATATATGCATCTGTTTTTACATAGAAACAATATTGTTAAATATTAATGTTTCCAAACTTACATTATAGAACTTAATATAATCTGAAATAATTTATCAATTGGAGATTTTTTTCCAATTTTTATTAAGCTTTTGTAGTAGTTTCAGGTATGCATTCTTTCAAAAGACAAATTCTGGAATGGAAAATAATTCACATGTAAAAGAAGAAAATTAAAAAGTATAGCATATCCTTTTAGAAAACTACAGAAAAATAATCACTGTAGTGACAGCCTGTGGTGTAGAAAAGCATTGTGTGCCTTTAAGCTATCGTTTATTAAAACAAGTGTAATCTGGAAATTCTTGGCATAATATATCCTTCTAAATTTTATTTTATTTTTATCGAAAAATAAAGCATCCCAATACCATTGTGCTATTTGCTGTACAAATTAGTGGCAAAGAAGACAGTGCACATCCCAGAGATCTGATGATTTATGTCAGACAGTTCTGTACCTATACATTCTCTTTGTAATTATTATTGAGACAGGATGAAAGATTTTTCATTATCATAGGGGTGTAATGTGTGTGAGAGACATATTGTGTATATGGTTTGAAACTCCGTGAGCTGCACTCATTTATACCAGCAGGAAATTTGGCTTGTCTTGCATTAAACATTTACTGTAAGGTAATACTGATGTTTGGAAACCCAGAAAAAGAGGTTTCTGATGAGAGAGCTAATTTTTTTGCATTCATTATGAGCTATTTTAGAGAAACTGAAATGTTCTGTTTATCAAGCTCCAGATGATCGTTTCATAGGAAACCCAACTCAGTTAGCATTGGAAGCCCTTGACAAACTTGTGCATGCACACAAGCACAATCTGGCACTGACATTATGGCAGTGAGGGTGGGCACTTACATGACGGTAGGAAATTAATCCCTCCTTTCTGCTCTTAGAGAAGTGACTAGATAAGAGTTGTTCAGAACATTTTGGACTAAGTGAAATTTCATGGAAGCAGGAACGTTTTGAAGGGCGAGAGAAAGAGAGACTATTTCCAGGCAGTTAGGGCACTGGCCTGGGATGTGGGAGACCCAGATTCAAGTTCTTGCTCTGCCTGATGGCTCTCTGTCTAGCTTTATTGCAGGGGTTCTCACAAGAAAAATTTTGGTGGCCTCAGGGTGTGACCACCAACTCTTGCTGGTCGCCTCTCTGACAATTTTTCCTAAAATACCTAATTAACTTTAGGAAAAACAAATACATATGCATAGATACGTGTCCAAATCATTGTAATCTATCTATGTAGGGATTTTTTGCAGACTCAATAATAAAAATAGCATACAGTTGTCTCTATTCTTTATTGGACCTAAACAGAATAGAAACACGAATAAGGTGCTTTGAATATTCTTGTAATTTTTCTTATTGGTCTTTTGCTTTTTTTGACTGCTTTTTTAAAGACTTCCTAGCTAGTAAGTGTGCTGTGAATAGTGATATTAACAAACATACAAATATCACTTTTCACAACAGACTTACTCACCCTGGGCAAGCCTGGGGACAAATTAAGCCCTGGATGGGGAGGTAGATACAGAGATGGCAGGGGCCAGAGGTGATGGAGCGCTGGGAGAGGCAGCAGGGGTGACGGGGGGTGAGCTTGGGGCCAAAGCCCATCACTACGCAGCCAGGGAATGAAGTCCGAAGCCCCATACTCAGGGGACAGAGCTCGAAGACTCGAGGCTAGAGCCTGTCACCCGAGGGCTGAAGCCCGATCCCACTGCCCCCGAGAAGGTGGGGAACTCACTGGCTGCCTGTTCCTCCAGCTTGTCTCTCTCCAGAGGGGGGCAGGGTCCAACTACTCCTGGTTGCTCCTGTGGAGGGGCCGCTGCTTTGTGCTGCCCTCCCTGCCAGCCCACCCCAAACACTGCCCAGGAGGCTGTGACCTCAAGAAAAGCCGCTGGTGGCCGCATTTGAGAAACACTGCTTTATTGTGTAGCTGCAGTCCCAGTGGCCCTGCGAAAACCGTAAATCCAAAACAATGAAAGATATTGTGGAATGTCCAAAATTCTGCTCAGATGTTCTTCTGTTAGGGACACATCTTTCCCCACCAGGAGAACTGATGTCCTTTGACTCTCCTGTTGGCTGGGAACAGCAAACCGCGGCCACTGGGAGCTGAGGGGCTCCGGGCCTGTGAACGTTCCAGGTAAACAAAACGTCCTGACCCACCAGCGGCTTACCCTGAAGGGCTGGGAGCCAAAGTTTACCAACCCCTGAAATATAGGGTTGGCTTATGAAAGGGTCATACAGTTTTTACTATTTTTACCTATCCATCTTGGGGCGTTGGCTTATAAACGAACGGGCTAATGAATGAGTATATACGGTAATGTAATGTAGAGAAAAGCTGAGGAAATGTGCTTGCTTTTGATTTTGTAAAACCTTGTTTGGGTTTTCATTTTGCAAAACCAAATATCATCTGGTTCTGATCTGCGTTCAACAAATTTTTGGGTGGGGAGGGGTTGGATTAGATCAAAGGTTTTGGTTTTGTCCTATGCCAAAAGTTCAGTTCTATTCAGTTGAATTTTATTTCATCATGTTATTTCACCATGTTGATAGTGTGTGTATAGGCAATAAAATTTAGCTCATACATAGCATTTTCATCTTCAGAACACTTTTAGTTCTCCATTAAAAATAAATAAATAACCATATAATAAATATAGACTTTCAGGACCTAAGATGTATACTATTTTTATATAAATATATTAAGTTAAATATAAAACTTCCACTCTACATTTTTACCCTTTAAGTGGGATGCTAACCCATCATTATGCTAATCTTGCTACACAAATGCCCCACTAATATGTGGCAATATAAACACAAATAATAATTTCTGCTAACTCAAACTTTTATCATTTTTCACAACAAAGTTACTGTATTGCAGGCAGTAATTGCTTTCACATTTTGGTCTGTGTTCTAAAGTATTCTGTTTAGGAGACATACCATGTTTTATAGACCAGATTGCTCAGTTTTAGCACTTTTCAGATCCATATTCCGTTCACATTTTGCCTCGGTACATCAATAAAATATGAACATGTTGGATAATGAAGTAATAATGCTAATCTGTGTCACAAAATATATGTTTTTGTTTATGAGTTTGACAAAGTGCTTGAATACTTTATATAAGAGAATTCTCCATGTCCATGGCCTTCGCTTGTTAAGAAATAAAAAATGCCACAGGAGTGGGATATAACTGGAATCTGTAACCACGAGATAAAGGGTGGAGAAGCGGCATTTATTGAAAATAAATGTTGATTGATGCGGTGAAGATTATTTTCCAGAGTGGGAGATAATTTATTCTGCGAGACAGCTCTGTTCCAAGTCTTCATTTCTTTTGTACTAAGGACTAAGTTGCAACATTCCCTATGGAGATGAAATGCACTAAATTCAGGGAAAACTATTCAGGGGGCAGTTTGTGATGGGGCTATGCATGGATTAATCCAGACTTCTTGTGAGCCAAGAGTAGTATTCTCTCCACTATGGCAGCATGAGGGGGTAGGAGGGAGCCAGTGGCTGAGGTGGGTCTACAACAAAATCCATCCTCTGGCCAATACTAAGAGAGCTATCCATACTGAAGCATTCATGGGCTGTCATCATGATTGTGGTGTTCCATTCGCAATCCATAAACCTGTATTGCCTGTCTACTTGGCATTCACTGAACTTTTTATTGGACACGTTCAAAACTGGGGACTATTTATTCTTAACTGAAGTCCTTCTCTTAGCTAGATGACTAGCAATCTGTTCTAATTGTAGGTGGTCCTTTATAGAACTAATCCACTTTATCATTTAAGGTTCACTGTATCTTTTTTTAACTAATAAGATGGTTTGGCCAATTTGCTTTTAATGTTTGTCATTAAGTGAGGGTTAGGAATCCAGCGGTATGAGAACTGACATATTTCATTTGACCACTGAATCAGTCTTAGTGGCAAAAAGGTGTTCTTATCAGTGTGAGTCAATGAGGGGAATTTTTTTGCTTCTGGTATTCATCATCCTGTCTCGATATTGCTAAACCCGCCTTGTTCTTGATGACTTTTTATCCCTGTCTCATTAAGATAGTTATGGAGGACAAATTATTGGCCTTTTCAATGCACCAGATTACATGAAATGGCACATACTTTCCAAATATTTTCCCAGGAGAGAATGCCCTCCCACAAAGGATTTTCCCCCCTGCCCTCAAATGCTTAGCTTCATAGCCAACGTCTAGCTATAATTGTTCATAAAATGCTGAAAACTGGGCAGTCA
Source organism: Caretta caretta (assembly GCF_965140235.1). Lineage (NCBI taxonomy): Eukaryota > Metazoa > Chordata > Testudines > Cheloniidae > Caretta > Caretta caretta. The sequence continues at coordinate 196,592,094 of NC_134207.1, read as the reverse complement.
TGATTTAGGGTTTTGGATGAGAAGAAGTATTCATTACAGAGAAAATAAGCCAAATTCTGCCCTGATTTATGCCTCATGCAACTCTGACTCCTGGAGGAAGTCTATGAGGTTGTAAGTCAGACTACTATTTGGCCCACTAATTTCAACAGCTTTAAAACTCAACCAGTTAGATCTGAGAAACATGTTTTATTAGCCTAACAAATTCAGATTTTTACTTGCCTGTAGTACTGCTACTATAGCCAAGGAAGGACTGCATTCTTTCACAATTTTCACTCTTCATACATGCTCTTTTTAACTTTATGAATAGGAATGAGTAACCGGAACGTTTTAAAAAAATTTCTAATTAAATAAACACACTATGTTGCTGTGAATAAAAGATGGCATTTCATGTGTAAATGGAGAGAGATGTCTTCGTGCTATTCAGAAATTCTAAATTATAAAATATATGGAAATTATGTCCAGTTAGAAATTCCATTGGGATTGGGGTTTTTTTTACATTTTTTAAATTAACATTTAACATTAAAATAAGTTAATTCTTATAGTTTGGCCACATGTTAGTAAAATCATTTTTAAATGTATTATTGTGGATAAAGTCCATCATTTTTAGTGACAACATGCTTGTTTAATCTCTTAAGATATTAAAGATGAGAAAGTAGGCACCCCACTTCCCCACATTCTTTCTTTACTGTATTATTATTATTAATTATTAGAAAGTTTTATAGTTTCTAATAACATTGTAGGCCCTGAAGTCCTTACATTATAGAACTTTCTCATGGCACAATGAATAAGTAGAACAAATGATAAGAGTTTGTCTACATAGGGGGACACAGGAAAATTAACCCAAATTTACTAAAGGTATGAATTTAAAGTGCATTAGTTAAACCACATTAAACCTTATATGGACACTCATATTCAGAATTAGAGTGGTTTGATTCACTTTACTTTTATTCACTTCCAAAGTAAATTAAATTAACCCAAATTAAGGTTCATTTTAATTCTGAGTACGAGTGTCCACATAGCAGTTAATGCAGTGTAACTAATCCAGTTTAAATTCATACCTTTAGTTTCCAGGAGTCTGCTTTTGGAATACAGGTGCTAGGAAGTCTGGTGGCATGGATAAATGAGTGTCCAAGAAGAGCCCAGTCTTCCAGGCCTTCATCATCCAGACAGGAGCTGAAGGCATGGCTGAAGTTTGCTGAGTTCTGCAAGCTCAGTGAATGTCCTGCAAGCTATATAGCAGAACCTCAACCTCTCTCCAGTTCTCTCACCTGTAACTAGAAACTTTGTAAAATATACATGTTTTGCATAGCTAATTCCTCCTGATTAAGGTGTATCTTTTTCACAGTTCTCTTCTCTCCAGCTACAGCCAAGGCAATATATGTTTTCTTCAGATGCTGCTGCTGATTTGAGGACGTTAACAAAGTCGAGGAATTGCTGAGTTTCACCTAGCTTTTATGTTAGCTTTTGCCCTCTCAACTGGTTGGTGGGTGTGTGTGCACACACGCCTTTCTGCTTATTCCTGCTCCTGTTTTTTTCCTGGTTCTTGCTCCCTGAATTCAGTGTTCGGGTTCTCATGTGTCTTTGTACGTAGTGTTGGGTGTGTAAAGTTACTCAGGGCCTGCTGCAACATACCTGCCATTTGAACGGTTATGTTTTGTTTACACGGTTGCTGACTAAACTGGTTCATCGTAATTACATGTTTTGATTGACTACCTACCTGCAGGTCTTGCTTCGATTTCCTTGTTGTGGGGGTGCTGTTCTGGGGTGCATCAGAGCGTAACAGATTGTCTCTTGCTCAATGAAGGATTTGCCATCCATTCCACTGAAGGGACCCATAAATAGGCCTGTTTCAGAGTAGCAGCCATGTTAGTCTGTATCCGCAAAAAGAAAAGGAGTACTTGTGGCACCTTAGAGACTAACAAATTTATTTGAGCATAAGCATTCATGAGCTACAACTCACTTTGTTGGATGCATTCAGTGGAATGCATCCACTGAATGCATCCGATGAAGTGAGCTGTAGCTCACGAAAGCTTATGCTCAAATAAATTTGTTAGTGTCTCAGGTGCCACAAGTACTCCTTTTATAAATAGGCCTGCAAGTCAATGGCATCCTCTGGTCATTATTTTAATTGGCCAGTAGGAAACCATCCAGCCCTCAAAAATTGCTCATTTGTACAGTATGGTTTAAACAGCACAGTGCTGTAGTAGAGTGAGTTGCGAATTGGTATCTGTACAATATATTTGTATTTACCTTGAGTTATTTTATCTTCACAGTGAGAAGCTCAGGGAATTGAGTGACAATTATATTCTAAGTTAGATGAACTGAGCCAAAAAGACACTGTTCAGAGTGAAGTAGATTACATGTATTCACTGTAGGTTAAATAATGTATGTTTTAATGTGGGACTGTGGTTGTGCTCATAGACACACTCACACAAGAGTGAGTCAACATATTAATGCTTTGGTGGATCATTCCAGGACTTCACTTTCAAGTGGATAAAAGAGTACAAATTTGTATCGTTAAAGGTGAACAAAAACAAATTGACCAGCCCAACAGCAGAGCAGTTGAGCTGTATGATAGACTCTGAGGCCACTCCAGAACCACAAGCCTTACTGCCTGAGAAGCCTGCCAAGGAGCCAGCTGCTGCTAATAAAGCCTACTCTACAGCTTGGCATCTGGGACCTGTGATTCCCATCCAAAGGGAATTATATGTGAAAAATGTTTAAAATTTCTCTTTGTAAAAGTGTCGTGCTTTAAATCAGAAGAAGAAAAATGCTTTAGACCAAACTTGCAACAAATGAAAGCTAGACAGGGATACTGTGGTTGCCAGGGGGAAAAGAAATCTTGTGTGAGGAGGCTAACGCTGGAATTGAGGTTCATTTTGTAAGTGACCCGGCTCCTAATTCGGCATTTGTGTGTCATTATTCAGTAAGGAAGACTTAAGTGTCTCATTATTTAGGTTTATTGGTCAATTTACTTGGTAGTGTGAGCTTGGATGGGAACGTTTGTTTCAGAGAGCTCTGCTATGGGCTACAAGGGTGGGTGTCTGAAACTGTGGGTGAACTTAACAGTATAATTTCTCACTTTTAAATAATAAAAAAAGCTGCTTGTTTCATTTTTCAGAGATGAAAACAAATCCTATTAGCCAGCTGCTCTGAATTAATAGGCTGCTTAGAATGATCTACCAACCAGTTCATTTTCTCCTTTATTGAATAACGAAGCATGGGAATTGAAAAATGAATCTTCTGGACTGGTTATTTGAAAAATTAATGAAAAACTCAGTTCTGACTTCCAGCGCTCTCTTGAAATAAAATACCGTATGTAGATTTTGTATCATACTGTTGCATTATAAGCACCGTGTTTGACCATATTTGTATTGTTCCTTTGCCAGATATATAGGATAGCTGCATCTCCCTTTCAATGTCATTCCTTTAGAGCCTTTAATAATACCGAGGATTCATATAACCCCTGTGGATATTGTGCCACAGAGATTAAGTGCCTTGCCCCAAGTCACAGAATGCCAGAACCAGGATTAGAACTCAAGCATTCATGCTTTTAGTCCTATGCTTAGGTCACTAGACCATGCTTAAGGTACAGAGACCACTGTTTGGTAGCAAGCATTGTATGTCTGGGGTCCCTTCATCCTGCAGGTTGGTGAGCAGGGCCTTCTCCCTGTTGGGGGAAAAGTGAATGCTCTTCTACTTCAGCACATGCTCTGGCTTTATCAGTTCAGGAAACAAGAGTCTAAAGCCTTCTTCTGGACTGGGTCTCCAACATGGCAGCCAGCCACGTGACTATATAAAACTGAATATTGGTACTCATCATTTTGTAGCTAGGTGTAAATTTTCTATAGCATTTTGGGGTTCCTAAATTGATGTCCCTAAAAATTAGCAGTGTGTGAATTGAGATTTACATGTGAAAGGGTAGAGAGGGTCCATAGTCTAGTGGTGAGTACTGATGTGGCCTTTGACCCAAACAGACAGAGGCCCCGATCATGCAATGTGCAGTCAGACACAGGCCCATTGGTTTAAACGAGGCTCTTCCTGAATGTAGATGTCAGCCTGTACATGCAGGATTGTGGCCAGTGTTTGCTCAGCTGTAGTTTGAAAGAATTTCCATCTTAGCACTTGATTCTCATTTACACTGAGGGCACATTACATTGCTCTGGCCTTAATATCAGTGAAAATGTATACTTTATATCCTTTACTCTGCAGAGTGGTACAAAGTGGCCTTAGTTTAAATTGGAATCAGACATCTAGTGTTTTTTTCTCTCTGTATGAGGATAAATATCTGATACTGAAAGGAAAATTGCTCTTTATGTTTGAAAGGTATGTCTTGTCTTTTCCACTGAGTTCTGGGACATTTACTTAGTGTGGAAAAAGCTATTTGCTATTTGAACCCAAGCTAAGATGTATAATAATAATAATTATTGTCATGCATGTTAATTATAAATTAAGTCCCTGCCCTGAGTAGCTTACACACATTCATTATATAAATTCAACTTAAAAGGGGGTATAAAGTAGGAGCCATGTTATCTTGATCTTTGTACATTACTAATACTCAAAAACTGCAGAACTGGCATAAGGAAAAATGGAAGATGTATTGTTTCAGCTTTTTGTGTACTAAAGCCACACATTCATTGTAAACAAATTGTTTGGCTGCTGGCTGCTGTTCAAACCAAAGCAAAAGGTCTGTGGAGGAGAACCAACCCCAAAATAGTACATTAATTACTAGTGAGGTCCTGTAGACCCCACAAATATATTGCAGGGCCCACAAAAAAGTACTTCTGTACATGGACATGAGCTAGTATTTTGATAGCCATGTCTTTATGTATTTGTATGGGGTTACAGTCTTATACATTTTTACCCAAGAGTACTGTTTCTGCAGGGGAGAATTTAATTCCATGAAGCACCACAACATTGGGAAAGTTGCTTGGCTTATTCCATAGTATCTTCCCAATACTATTGCTTTGAATCTCTATTTCTGGGACTGACATTGCAGTTTGTAGAGCCCTGTGATAAATTTTATATGCAAAGTAATATGATACCCACGTATTAAGATCCTATGATTGTCAACAAGTCTCCACAGATTCTGAAGGAAAGAATTAAGTGCTGAGTTGTTCATTTTTCCCTTTGCTATGGATCAGACTGAATGTGCTTCCTAGCCAATGTACCATAATGCTGTTTATTAAACTTTATTTTCTCTCTCGAGAATCCTGCTGAACCAGATCACAGCCAAGCTAGACAGGAGAGATGTATATAAATATTAACACTTGATTTTGTGTTCCCCCTGGGTTACTTTAAGTGAGACAGGCTGGGAGGAGGGAGAGAGAGTGGTGGGGGAGAGGAAGGAACCTTTGGAAATGTGGTACTCATGTGTCTCTCTCATCAAAGGCTCATAGCTTTTGCTCTCAGTGAGCACAACTTCATCTACCATCTCTACCTGCCTTAACTTTCCATATTTTTTGTTCTTCTAAATAAAGGTAGTTGGCTGCTCGAAAGTGTTTTAAAGCTTCCAGTTTAAAAAAGTCGAGCTACTGAAGACACTGATTTAGCATATGCATAACTTTAAGCACTTTGAGTAGTGCCGGTGAAGTGAAATGGACTATACATGTGCTTGAAGTTAGGCTTAAATGTTTTGCTTAACCAGAACTGGAGTATTTGAGTGTAAACATATGATAATGGTCACACAACTGTCATCACAGCCAGACACCAAATTGCTTTCATTTTGCCTGCACAGGCTTATTAATGTCATCATTAACTCACCGTTAGCTGACATCTAATCACTGCTGATGTCTCCAGACTGCTAATGACATTCAGTGTTTTGCTTGCACAGACTGGGTCTTCCTTCTCTCACCCAGTTGACCACTTAGCTGGGTACTTCATGTCTAATGCTGCAGTTTCTATAATTGGCCAAACCAAACCACCACCTCTGAACACTCTCAAGCTTTGGGAAGTTCTGCTCTAGCTCTGAATTTTGTAGCTAGGCTCCTTGTTTAATTGTGAAAAGGCTTGTCATGCTTTTTGTAAAACTGGATCATATTTTTCCTTCTAAGAAATAAAGCTGAGTAATGTTTTGCAAATAAGAATGAGAAATAAATACAGTATGAGGCTCAATCAGAGGTGTTAGGCAGCTAAATTTGAAAGTTGTTGCCCTACGTTAGAGGTACTTAGGGATGCTTTAAAACATGCTTTTATGTATCCTTTTCTAGTACGTATTTATTGGAGGGTAGGGGAATGTGTTGCGGACATTGCCTCATAAACCTGCCTTCATTCATAGGTGCCATTTTTTCAGCTAGGTTGTGTGACTTGTGCATATCCATAGATTTTTAAGGCCAGCTCACCTAGTCTCTGACCTTTTGATACTGTCAAGACCATCCATTCTACACCCAGCATAACAGCACATACTATGGGAACTGTGTCTCTCTTTTCCTAGTGCTGATAGCTCCTGACGCCTTTTTATGCATGTGCTGGATGCACATCAGATTCCTGGTATCAGCCCCCACACCTACTTTAAATCTCAAGACAATACATTTCCTCAGCCAGCTCCCACACTGAGTGGGTCATAGATAGGGTCCTACCAAATTCACAGTCCATTTTGGTCAATTTCACTGTCACAGGATTTAAAAAATAATAAATTTCATTATTTCAGATATTTAACTCTGAAATTTCACCTTGTTGTAACTGTAGGGGCCCTGACCCAAAAGGGGGTTGTGGTGGGGTCACAAGGTTATTGTAGGGGGGTCATAATATTGCCACCCTTACTTCTGCGCTGCTGGTGCTGCTTTCAGAGCTGGGTGCCCACCTAGTAGCCACCGCTCTCTGGCCACCCAGCTCTGAAGGCAGCACAGAAGTAAGGGTGGCAGTACCGTGAATTCCCTACAATAACCTTGCGACCCTCCCCACAACCCCCTTTTGGGTTGGGACCGCCAGTTTGAGAAACGCTGGTCTCCCTTGTGATGTCTGTGTAGTATAGGGTAAAAGTACAAAAAAGACTAGATTTCATGGGGGAGACCAGATTTCATGGTCTGTAATGCATTTTTTATGGCTGGGAATTTGGTAGGGCCCTAGTCATAGAGTAGCTTGAGTTAAATCATATGCTGTGTGTCATCTTCATTTGATAAATGTTGTTCCTAAATATTCAGTATGGTGGTGTCATATCTTGTGAGTAGGATAAAATGCATGCATAATCTATCAGCTGCTTTTATTTCAGATTTTAAAAAATAAAGTTTATTGTCTATTATTGCCCTAACTAAAAGATGGGGGGAATAAATTCCGGGCCCAGAATTAATTGCCGTATGTGTGGGGGACAGAACTACCATGAATTCTTAGCAGCTTCTGTAAGACACACAAGCTGGTGATGAGCTTAATTTCAAATAACAGATTTTTTTTTTGTTTTCAGCAGTCCTATGCACCGGCTCCCCACCCCATGGCTCCTCCCAGCCCCAGCACAAACAGCAGCAACAACAGCAGCAGCAACAGCAGTGGGGAACAGTTGAGTAAAACCAACCTGTACATTCGAGGCCTTCCACCCGGCACCACTGACCAGGACCTTATCAAGCTGTGCCAGCCGTAAGTGCCATTAAAATAGTTCATGTCCTCCAGTTTGAAATGAATACACTTGACTATCGTATTTATAGGGACAAATTTCCAAGCCAGATTTTAAGCTTATATATATAGATTTTATATTTTCAGAACAAGAATTTAGATGCATGATGTACTTGGTAGTGAAAGGTGAACATAAAGGATAACAGTGACTCCTTTAACTCAAATGGCTGATGTCTGTGCTTGGAGATCTGAAGATATAGGGTTCAAAATCTACTGACATCCAATTCATGGAGAGACATGGCTACATAAGACTGAATTTGTTTTTCCATGTTTTTTCTTTTTCTTTTCTTTTGATTTAATTAATTCACATAATGAGAAAACATCTACTATAAGGGTATGTCTTCACTACCTGCCAGATCGGTGGGCAGCGATTGATCTAACAGGGATCGATTTATCGTGTCTAGTCTAGACACGATAAATCGACCCCTGAGCGCTCTCCCGTCGACTCCTGTACTCCAGCGCTGTGAGAGGCGCAGGCAGAGTTGACGGGGGAGTGGCAGCAGTTGATTCACTGCGGCGGAGACACCACGATAAGTTGATCTAAGTACGTCAACTTCAGCTACGTTATTCATGTAGCTGAAGTTGCGTAACTTAGATCAGTGCCCCCCCACCACCATTGTAGACCAGGGCTAAGAGATTTTACAGTCAAAGAATTATGATTCATGGCAGAACACACAACAAAACAAAGGTGTTCCCACATTTGTCACATCCTTTGATTGCTGTGTCTCACATTGTCAGGTCTGAAGTTCAAGAAGTACGTTACCAAGTGAATATGGGCTTGTACCAAAATGTCCTCTTAAAACTGATATGTAAAAATGTCACCCTCCAACAGATCTGCTCCCTGCGTATATTTGGAGTGATTTCTGCCAACTGTCATGACAAATATAAGTTTTTACTGATTTTTATTTCTGTTAACACTGCAGAGGCCACATAGCTAAATTTTGTTCCTCCTGGTGCATCATTAACAGAATTGTTTGCTAAAATCAAATCACAAGGCAGTTACCTAACCAAATCAGTTGATTATAATGGATAATACAGGTATTAGCTAAGGGTATAATTTGATTTGCTGAATCTTTATTACTGGTGGTGATGCACAAGAAGGAAATAACCCAGCTTGACTTTCAGATTCCATATTGAGTTGTTAGAGCTGGAAATAAGGAAAATATATTTTTTGTTGTAGATTGAGAACATTGATAGGGTAATAACAGAGACAACAAGTGTGGAATCCTACAATGCTGTATTTATAGTCTTTTTTTTTTCCAAAGTTGAATGGCACCTTTAAGACTTTGCATTGCAAATCAGCATATCAGGTAGAGCTTGATAAATGGATTTACTAATGTAAGAATCAATCTGACCCTAGACCTAGAATTTGAACAGAAATTAATGCTGCTTTGAGATATGTGGTAAATTAAATTAAAATACATGTAAATATTGTCCAATGTGATATGCATCTCTGCACTTCCTGGATTTGATCAGAAATGCTGTGATATACACTTTGTAAGATGCTTGGCAGGTCTGAGGAAGAAAGCTCTTAAAACACATTTTTTTTCTTCTGCTGTAGCTAAGGGAAAGTTGAAAACGCTTGCAACTGAGTAAATTTCTCATAATACAACATTTCCATTTCCAACTTTACTCTAGTAGGATGCTTACCCTTTAAACTACACTCAACATTCTTTTAATTGCATTTTGGTGTGTGGCTATAAAAATAGATTCTATTTTAGCGAAAACCACAGAAAAACCATGAGTTTTTGTGTTTGATAAGATGAGTGGCTGCTTTAGTTAATCCTCCTGACTTTTATACATTTCCATTTTATGTTTTTATGTGGTGTGCACTGCACGCTGAATAGAAAATAGCAGACTGGAGTGCCATTGATGCTAGTAGTGCAGACTCCATTATGAGGGATGTCAGACATTTTTGACAAATGTACCGACACTATCAAACCTTTTATCAATTTAAGGGTAACCCTGTCACAGTGATCTGTCAAACTGTTCAGATATAACAAAAGGAAAAGAAGTCATCATGAACTCCTCAGTAACTAAGTAAATATGAAAAATGTTACTGGAACGTTTTGTTCTTGTATGGTTTTGATCCTGAAAATCTCTTGTAACTGCTGTTCAGCAAAGTTGCTTTAAACTTTATTTTGCTGTACAAAGCACTTAGTTACAGTACATCTTTTGGGACTTTATAAACTGGTACAGCAACAGGTGTGACTGAAAAAAAATAAGCCAGGAATAAATGAATAGTAAAGGTAATCTTCCTTCATTTATGCATCATCTCTCTTGGATTTTCACGTAAATTGAGCAAGAAATCTCTGAAAATATGACTTTAGCTTGCTTTGCACTTTTTATAACGTAGCCTTTTAAACCCATCTCAATCCACATTCATAATTCCATAATTTAGAAATTTAGTCATAACTAATCCATGCAAATAATATTAATATATTAATATGCGCATTTATTCCTAAGGAGTACCCAATGTTTTATAGCATAATTGTATGACCCATTGTTACATATATGTTCCTCTTAACTCAGACAAAACATGATGTTTATTAAAATTAAGATAAACATAATTAACATTTAATATTTGTAGATTGTACCATGAAAAAAGTATAAAGTACTGTTTTATACAAACAACATATAAAGTCCTTTCCCTAATATAATCATACCTTATTTTTATACAAAATGGTGTGTTTCACCCAGAAGAATCCCAAAATTCTCTTAAAACTATTCATAAAATCACTTTGGCCATCACTAACATATGAGGCACATCAATAAACTATTGCAATTCTAGGTAAAAATAGAGCTGATCAAAAAACAAACAGCCAAACAAAAACAAATTCACAAACACAAAGTTTTAGACATTTGAATTTTTTGTTTGTTGTTTTTAAAGCAGGTTTTTTCATTTTTCAAAAATGTTCACAATTTTTTAACCAAATACTTTCAGGTTTTCCTTATTCCTCGTTTCTCTCCATTTTTTTCTTTATCCCTCCTTTTTATTTTCCCATTTCCTAGTTTCCCACTCAAAAAAGGGCTTAAAAAGATAAAAGGTAAGAGGAAAATGAAAAATATTAGTTGTTGGTTTTGGGCATAAAAGGGTGGACAATTTTGAAAAATGATTACTTTTTTTTTTTTACAAAAATTGTTTTGCTTGAAAATTTTTCACCTGCTACAGGTGAAAATGTGTGTTACACTAAGAACGTGTATTCCTACTGTGAATATTTAAGATACAAATATATTTTAAAATAGTGATATCCTGTGAGCTTTAACAAGTTGTAGTTGAACATTTTATACATTTTTGTTATGTGCTCTTAGATATAATAGCTTTCTCTTGGGATTACTGCAGTGTTATGAAGTTTGCATGCATTGTGAAGACAGTCCCTGTCTGCCGTGCTCTAGCCATCAGTTTTTCAATGCTAACTCCATACTTTAAAAGCAATTTAACTTACATTTTACTCAGTCTTTGGCTTTAAAACTGGTTTGGTCTAATACTCTAGATCAGCATATGGTTGGATTTAGTACTTTACCACCTTGTACTTGTAATGTACGTTCAGAAATCTTACTATATCCATCTACTTTGTTTTCCTTGCTTGGATTAGCTATCTCTTTATCCTCCAGCAATGTTTGATTACTGTGTGATCCAGGCTCAAATCAAAGGACTGAATTAAAACAACAACAAAAATATAATTAAATCCAAAAACTAATAAGTCTGTGAGCCAGTCAGGCGGAGTTATGTGGATGATGAGCCAGAATTTGGTACCTAAATGTTTTTCTAAGAGCAGAAAGTTTCCTGTTTTGCTGTAATTGCCATTGTGTGTTTTTTCTTCTCAGTGGCTCTCAGAGCCATATTTTCTCTGAGGCAAAGGGTCTTCTTCCCATTCGAAGTGTCATGGATTTGCCTCAAGGGGATGAGAGTCAAATTTCTAGCTTATTTTATTCCTTCTACTTTTGTGATAGGAAAGACAGACAAGAGGAAAATAATTAAATTAGAGTTGGCCAAAAAATAAGGAAAACAGAAGTGAAAACTTTTGCTGTTTTCCCCCTGTGTTTTTTGGTCAAAATTTTTGAACTTTTAAAAATGGTTCCAACCAGTTCTAATTAAAATAAAGGTTAAAACAAGGTATAACCTATCCGCAGTAAGATTCAAAATAAGAAAAAAAAGTTCCCCATCTTCCAAATGAATTCATGATATAACGACAATGGACCAAATTCAGACATAGTGTAAATGGGTGTGCTTAGACTGTGGGTGAAAGCCAGTGGCAAAATTCCCATTGGCTTTAGTGGAGCCAGCATTTCACCCAGTGTCTGCATTTGACCAGTTAAGTAGCAGGTCTTTGCAAGATACAGTGGAATGTAGTGGTTTCGTTAGAAACCTCAGATATATTAAAGCTAGTTGTACTGTAATATGGATACAATGCTAATCTGAACAGAGGCCTGCAATCTGCATCCCCCATTGTAATTATCAACAACTGGCACTCTTGTATACTTAAGCGTAGAGGCCATTGACTGAAGAGGTGAGAAAAGTGAGTATACCTCAGAATGATGGAGCTTTCTCCCTGGATTACCTGGTGTTAGAACTCTTCAGGGAGATGAAGTGAGCTGTAGCTCACAAAAGCTTATGCTCAAATAAATTGGTTAGTCTCTAAGGTGCCACAAGTACTCCTTTTCTTTTTGCGAATACAGACTAACACGGCTGTTACTCTGAAACCATTCAGGGAGATGTAGATTGATTCCTGCTTGACTCTGGGTTTCCAGTGTTTCTCATTCACTATACTTCAGCTGTTCGGTTTGAGCAGAGGAAACTAAGGTCTAAGGAAGAGAAGTCTCTCCAGGGAAACCCCAGGAACAGCCAAATGGGTAGGGGGGGGGGGGCAAAAGTGAAGGTTGTGATTTGTTTTCATTGTTGTTTGAACTACCAATAGAGTCAAATCCCATATGTTTGACATAAGTTTGGACTAAATACAAGGTATGCAGATTCTGTTCAGGACAGTGAGGGAACATCACTGGCTTACACTTGTCTTCCTCAGAAATGGTCCCTTCAGAATAGCACATCGATAGGATAGTTTAAGCAAGCTTGCATTTCTTGTGTCTGTCTGTCTGTCTCCCTCTGTCTCACGCAAGCTCTTTAGGGCAGGGACTGCAATTAAATATTAAAAATTAAAAAAAAGAATTTGAACTTGATAGTTTTTTAAATTGAAGAGTGATTGTGTGCTCAGTAACTAATTTTAGGAATGTCTATATTATTATTTAAACAAACAAAAAAGCAAACCAGCCTACTGACGTAGAAGTCGCTTTTTACCCGGTCATATGAAACCTCTGGGTGGTGGTTGTTACTAATATTATTCTAAAAAAAAATTGAACTTCTATCTAAGGCCCACATTGGTACAATATAGTGAACTTTTGTTTTCAAATGCCTGCATCTTAACTTCAAAACCGTGTTGACTCACAGCTTTGTACTCCAATGTGTAAGCTGAATGTAATGTTTAAGTGCAGGTTTTGTATGTATTATTTTTTCTTTACTTTGTTACCCTTTTAAAAACAAACAAAAAAACCTAGTAAAATTGTTTGTAGTATCTGCCTGTTACTGTAGTTCCTGAATATCTTAAATGGTTAAAGACAAACCATAAAATTTCCCCTGATAGGCAATAAACTAATCCTATCCTTAGGTACCCCTTTTTGTCAGGGAAACCAAAACCCTAGGTCAACAAATGCCCAGAGCATTGCAGAGTGCTCTGTCTGGGACATGAATGTTGTCATTGTAAGGAAGAAAGGCACAAAAATAACTTACTGGTAGTTAAGCTAATAAATGAACACCTGCAACATTCCCTACTGAGATTGTAGCCATCATTTCACTGGAGTGTGACCGAGTGTCAGGAAGAGTTTCTGATTCCCTTTCAAGTTGGATGAACAGAATTTAATGGAGGCTTGGGGGAGAGGGAAGAATTCTCGTGGTTTGTTGCAGACATTTCCCCCCCCCCCCCCCGGTGAACTATAACGAAAGTCTTGGGGGTGAGAGGAAAAACTTAAGAGTTCTTAACAGAAATATTGTGAGTTGTCTGTCGACGTGTGAAGGGCACTGCTATAATAACTTGTTTGTTTATTGTGAGGGAGAAGGCTTCGAGAAACAAGCAAGATAAACAAATGCAATGAGCTTCTTCTGACCTGTTTGAGAATATAGTGTTTCCATTCTTTAATTATATTCTTCATTGCTACACTCCCCCAGCTGCCAGTCAACCATAACAGCACGGCTGCGTATGTCCATTAGGCACTAAGATGTTTGCTTATCATTAATGTAAATGTTTAAGAATCTGAAAACATCTATGGCCCTAAACCATCCAAAGGACAAATAGCATTTGCCTATTACTCTATCAGAAACCATAGTGGGTGATTCACAAACTCTTCTGACAGATGGACATGTGCTCTTTATAGGAGACTCACTGAATGTGACAGGTTTTAGAGTGGTAGCCGGGTTAGCCTGTACCAGCAAAAACAATGAGGAGTCCTTGTGGCACCTTAGAGACTAACAAATTTATTTGGGCATCAGCTTTCATGGGCTAGAACCCACTTCATCGGATGCGTGGAGTGGAAAATACAGGAGCAGGTCTAAATACATGAAAAGATGGGAGTTACCTTCCCAAGTGTGAGGTCAGTCTAACCAGACAATGCAATTAACAGCAGGATACCAAGGGAGGAAAAATAACTTTTGAAGCGGTAATGAGAGTGGCCCATTTCAGACAGTTGACAAGAAGGTGTGAGTAACAGTAGGGGGAAATTAGTATTGGGGAAATTAGGTTTAGGTTTTGTAATGACCCAACCACTCCCAGTCTTTATTCAGGCCTAATCTGATGGTGTCCAGTTTGCAAATTAATTCCAGTTCTGCAGTTTCATGTTGGAGTCTGTTTTTGAAGTTTTTTTGTTGAAGAATTGCCAGTTTTAGGTCTGTTATTGAGTGACCAGGGAGACTGAAGTGTTCTCCTACTGGTTTTTGAATGTTCTGATTCCTGATGTCAGATTTGTGTCCATTTATTCTTTTGCATAGAGACTGTCCAGTTTAGCCAATGTACATAGTACAGGGGCATTGCTGGCACATGATAGCATATATAACATTGGTAGATGTGCAGGTGAACAAGCCCCTGATGGTGTGGCTGATCTGGTTAGGTCCTATGATGGTGTCCCTTGAATAGATATGTGGACAGAGTTGGCACTGGGAGTGGTTGGGTCATTACAAAACCTAAATCTAATTTCCCCCTACTGTTACTCACACCTTCTTGTCAACTGTCTGAAATGGGCCACTCTCATTACTGCTTCAAAAGTTATTTTCCCTCCCTTGGTATCCTGCTGTCAATTGAATTGTCTTGTTAGACTGACCTCACGCTTGGGAAGGCAACTCCCATCTTTTCATGTATTTAGACTGCTCCTGTATTTTCCACTCCATGCATCTGATGAAGTGGGTTCTAGCCCACGAAAGCTGATGCCCAAATAAATTTGTTAGTCTCTAAGGTGCCACAAGGGCTCCTTGTTGTTTTCACTGAACGTGAGACACCACTGACTAAAGTCTTATCTTGCTCCATCACAGCCCTGATTTGCTGACCTGATGGACATGCTGCAAAGCTCACATTTTTCCCCACTCAGGCTTGCAGGAAGGAGGTGGGTGGATGGGCTGATAATACAGCGATTTGATCTGGAGGGTTTATTATGATTAGCCTTATTTTATTGTGGGGAGACCCATAGGTATAGAAGTATGTTACTGATATATACTAAATATCCTTAGTTTATTTTTTTATGAAACACCTAGAATTTTTAGGCACTATGAAATCAAAATTATTATAATTTTCACTTAAACTTTGTTTTTGTTGTTTAAACTAACAAAAAAGACAACAAAGGAAGGCTAAGTGTGGGCCATATTGGTGTGTGTGTTCATGTACATGCATACTCTGTTCAAACCAGGGTGGAAATTACATTTGTTTGCAGGTGAACTTAGGGAAATATATGATTATTTCAGAACTTACCTTGGCTTGGGAGAAGACTCTACATTATTAAGAATTCTTTACTTAACCAAAACTATAAATATACAATGTAACAGAATTCTCAGACCAAATATTAGATTGAGATTGAGCCACTATTGAGACTATATTACTGTTTACAAGAGATTTAGTGGAATTTAACAGTTTTAAAACTTAAGAAATTCAAAGCTATGGTTCTAACACCTACCGTTACTTTGTTTCCACAATCCCTGCCTGCCTTCTTTCTCTGTGTGGAAACCCCTTGCCAGTTGTATAAGCAACTGTAGTTTATTTTAATGAGTATTGGCCTGATTCAAAGCCCAGTGAAATCGGTGTTAAGAAATCCAATGACTTCACATGAGGTCTGATGCAAAGCCCACTGAATTCCATCAGCATAATTATTTGGTCATACTACAATACATAACCTTATAGCCTTTTTCGTCTTATATAATGTTTGTTCATACAGCTGCATAAAGCTTTATAGAAAGCTAAAGTCCGGGTCCTGGTCCCAAGGAATTTACAAACCGTGGGCCTGATTTTGCAGTCATAACTTACTCTGAGTAGTACTTATGGAAGTATTACTCAATGTAAGAACTTCAGAATTGGCCCTTGTGTTTGAAATCGGAGGATTCAGGGTGAGTTGGCAGGAGGAGTGAGTGAGTGAAGGAGATTTACACAAAATAAGGTAATGCAATGGCCTGTTTTAACACCATACACATAATGTTCTTTTTATTTGCCATTCTTGGTTGGCCAGGGAAGTACTTTGAAAGGGGAAAGGTTGTCCATAGCAGATAGAAAGGACTATCAGAGGGATGGGTGTGTCCTCTCTCTTCCCAGCTAATGAAAAAGCCTTGGGTGGTTAGTACTCAGTATTTGGAGTTTATTTGCTCTCTGTTTGGGGCCTTGTTGATTATAAAGTGATTCCTGGGGACAGGGACTTAAAGTAACTTGTAGTTGGGACTTCAGTTTTCCTCCCTAACTGGTGAATCTGCTCACCAGCATACAGGCCCAAACTGAGCAAGTCAGTGGGACTGTTCATATGCTCGCAGGTGTCCTTCCTGAATGGGGGCCTTTAAGTGAAAATCTCATTTCATTGACTGGGAGTATTGCCAACCCCACATCTTCAGAAATCATTAGACTGGCTTAAAAATGATGAGGTTTTAAAAAAGAATAAACGTTGGGTTCTTTTTATTTGCCTTCTGTGTTTTGAGTCTTTAGGGGGTCACATTTTGAAGCTCTTCTCCACAACTTTCAGGGCAAGAAACCCACTTTTTTAAAAAGTAAAAGCTGAGTGTCTCATGTAATCACCTGACTCCAGGAGCTGGGGCTTTTAAGAAAAAGAACCCTAAAAATCACACAGATCATTATAAAATCCTGAGACCTGGCAAGCCTTGATTTGTCTTACTCTCAACAAAGGCCCATACAAATAAATAATAAAAGGCTCATACAAATAAATAATAAAAAAACAATCAAGCTGTTAGTCTGCGGAGCAGGATGAAGGGACCATAGCCATTCCCAGCATAGGAGAACCAGAGAAGACTTTGTGGCTCCTATACTCTCAGCTGCATCCATTACACTTTAACTTGGTTTGAAAACTGAATTAGGGGATTGGGTACCTTAAAATATGAACTCTGTGTTCAGAGTGTGAAGGTTTTAAAACTGTACAGAACCTAGCACAATGGGGTCTTGGTCCATGACTGGGACTCCTAGGTGCTATTGCAAAACAAATAATAAATTATAATAAAGTCCGATGAGCTGTCTCCTCAATCATCTGAATGCCAGAGTCCCAGAAAGTATTCCTGAAGACATTTAAAAGCTTTAGGTTTTGCTGCGTATAGTATATACTTAAGATCTCATTTTAGAGCTGTACACAACTTGTGTTTTGGTTAGACGTATTCCTAACTACATCTGTTTCATTAAGATGGGCCAAATCCTATGGTCCCCAAACGTCTTTGCAAAGCAGTATTCCCCCTGGAATCAGTAGGAGCTGTGAATGCGTGAAGGCTGCCAGAGTAACATTTGCAGTGAGTTTGGTTCACACAACTCCCCCAGATTTAAACTTGTTGTCACCGTTCGGGGCAGTTGCACCTGTATTTTCCCTCTATGTTCCAGCAAGGGCACCCGCTCTACTTCTCCCTTCTTCCGGCTCCCCAACCTCTACCTCTGTTGGACGGACACCCGCATCTCCTGACCAGGGTTTTTCCAGGCTGCACAGTTCCCTACATAAATTGTGTTATTCCCACCAAACCAGACAGCCTAAAGTGTGAGCACCTGCTCTTGGCTTTCTCTCCTGAGGCTATAAGAAGCATAAATGCCCACAGTTATACTACACAGCCCTTTCTAAACAAGCACATTTATTCTTAAGGTAAAAGCATTACAGAGAGAACCTATTAAAAGCAATAAAAGAACATACACACGTTAATAAGCTTACCAGAAATCACCACAACTCCAACGAGCTCTGGTAGGTGATCAGTCCTTCAAATTCCGTACTGCGGTTTTTCTGTTGTCCACAAGTTCATAACACCTTTTGCTCCAAACAAGAACAGTCATGCGTCGTTCAGTCTCTTTTATACAGAGTGAGCCCTTAAGCTTGCCCTCACATAACAGGGAATCAAAAGACAATGGTTCTTGCCTCGGGGCATAACTTCAGAAGGTTGGGTCAGTAGGTGGGAATTTGCTTTTACCTCTTCCCAGATATTTCCTAGGAAAACCACTTAACTTTGTTTGCCCTCAGAGTTCCCTTCTTGTCTGTCACATTGTTAAAAATAGTCCTTTGAAGCTCATTAGACTTCTCAAGGTTCATATTGGCCATGTCTCCTCCCTAAAGAAGTAAACAGATGATCCCACCATAATACATAAATTTTGCATTTAATAAATGTACTCAAAAGATGCTTAAATTGTATTCAGTAAGATTTTCCAGAGATGTTGCCGTAGCTGTCACATTTGTTATTTGCTTTTAAGTGTATGTGTACACTGCATGCAAAGGTGTGATTGTAGTGCACGTCGCCTTACCAATGCTAGATTTTACCTAGCTAGCATGGATAACAATAGTAGTGTAGATATGGTGGTATGGCTAACTACCTGAGTACATACCCAGACTCCCCAGCAGGTTTGAATTAAGGTAGCTACTCAGCACTGAAGCCCACATTGCCAAATCTACACTGCTGCTGTTACATTGGCCTGCTAGATTAGAGATTATGCCTGCCAGTGCCGCAATCGCAGTTACAATACAAAAATGACCAGAGAAAGAAGCAGGAGATTATTTAATTGAACTGTAGTGTCGCTCTCTAACTTCCTAAAGAGACTAATCTACCCTTGATGCCTGTGCCTAGCTCCAGTTAATTTTCCCTAATTAACATTAATGGGAGTTACATGCAGGGCACTAAGGGGAGAATGGAGACCCCTTTGATGTTGATGGCATTTGTGTAGCAGAAATTTTTCCATAATCTCACTCTTTGCAGATAAGATGCAAAGAATGTTCAAAGGAAAGGAGTACTTGTGGCACCTTAGAGACTAACCAATTTATTTGAGCATAAGCTTTCGTGAGCTACAGCTCAGTTTACGCTCAAATAAATTGGTTAGTCTCTAAGGTGCCACAAGTACTCCTTTTCTTTTTGCGAATACAGACTAATACGGCTGTTACTCTGAAACCTGAAAGAATGTTCAGTCATTTTCAGAAATATGTTATCCTTATGCTATGCTGTGAGCTAACAATAATATTTATAACCAGAAGTCAGGAAAGCCAAACAACCTGGGCACCACTTTAAGCTAAATGGCAAGAATCTAACAGCATGCCTGGAACTTCTGTACAAGGGGAAATGGCAGACTGACTATAACGGCAAAACTGTTGAATATTATCAGCAATAAAACAAAGACGTCATTGTATTTGGCTGCTAGATTTTCCCGTACCACTTCAAACAGGCATTGACGAGCTCTGCACTATGTAATGTGGAAAGTCCTTCGTTGCAAGTATTTGGTAACTTCCCAGAATGTTACGTGTAACAAGCACTTCTGTTAGACATGTATTAAAAACCCAAAAGACTAAAATGTTATTCAAAAGCTGCTCATTGGAGAGAGAAGTTCTCACAGTGCAGAAGATTTGCTTCTGTCCTTGTTCTGAAACAGAGACCAGCAAAATGGAATGACTTACTGAAGTTTCATGTTAAAATTATGTCAACATGTCTGGGATTTGAAAAGTTTTATTCTACTGCAAGTGCATACTCTGCATGTCCCATTGCCATATGATCTTCATGGAGCAGGGACCATCCTCCTTAAGTGTTGGGAAAGTGCTTAGCTCAGAGTCGGTGCTCCTACAAATAAATACTATAATGGTAATATGGAGCACACATAGATTTTAGAATGAGCTTCATGCCAGTACACCCACAGTGGACTCTACTGATTTCCATGGAGCTTCATGCATGCCCAGGAGTCTGCTCATGCTGAAATCATTGCAGGATCAGAGCCTTATCAGCATATCGTTTTGACAGATTATAAGTGTAACGTTTACGTTCCTTACAGAATGATGGTCATATAAAAATTAGACACATTTTCTATTCCACAGCATAGTCAGAGACACCATATACTCCAGAGATTATAAGATACTTGTGAAACTTCAATTATTTTGATTAATTCACTAAGTGAAGAAGAACATAAATATTCTAGGTGTTTTATAACTGGGACCAGGCAAGTAGAAGAAATAAGGTGACATCTTGGAATGATCAGATGTGGTGTGTTGGTTTTTTAACAATTATTTATTATTATTATTATTTGAGGTTAGAAAATATTTCCTTTTTATGTTTAATAATAATTTATTATCATATACCTGTGGGTGAATCATGCCGGATTTGCGTACCCTTAAAATAATATAACTGCAATGTGTAAAAGTATATTTAACAGATATCTAGCCTGTTTCTCACTGGAATTTACTCATGTAGGAGGTAGTCTCTAAAAAAATCATTCTATATGGGTATTAGAGATGGATCAAAATCAGAACCTTTTTTCACTAGCTTTGAAGTTTTGATTACTTTGGATTGTAAACCAGGTCTGTATCCATTCCTGGTTTAGTACAGTGAAAGCCTCTCTGACTAGAAAAAAAGCATCCTAGTTCACCCATTTTATGTACATGGACAGAACCTAAAAGCTTAATTTTTTTTTACAAATAGACTCTGTATCTGGACCATCCCAGTTTTAGTTTGGTAAAACTAAAACCCACACACTAGCCTGCTCTCTAGATCATCTCTAATGTGTCCCTCTTGTTTGCTATATTGAAATGAGCATTGAGTTTAGGATTGTCAATTAGATGGACTATGGATGTGAATTTTTTTAAATTACTGTACAGTAGCTTAGCACACACATTTCAATATGCAGTTTGCTAAATGCATTCTCCACTGCATAGCAAATGAATGAATATATATCACATGCCTTGTCATACAACTAACACAGTGAGCTGAAGAATTCAGTCAGGATACATCTATTGAGGCGCTTATGAAAACATTAACAACTCCTTCTAAATTGAAATAACAGTGTGTTTTTTTTTTTTTTAAAAAGCAATGCAACCAGTGATTCTTCTCACTTCCTAATATAATAATGTACTAAGAATCCTTTTAAGACTCTGATTGCAATTCTTAGTAGTGGAAGGCTATAATGGTACAGCTATTAAATATCAGCATTGAAACAAATACTTTATTGTATTTAATCAAAAGATTTCTCACTATCACCGATAAGGAGTGGGGGAAGAGGGGAAAGCCTGGCACTATGTAACATGGACCTGAATACTTAGTATTTGATAACTACGGGCAGTTGCTTGATCTGTTGTCATTTACATTATACTTTGATTTAAAGAAAAAGAGTTTCCTCTTAATTATGAGACCAGCTCTCCAGCCTTTTGTAAGTCCCCTTTGTGCTGCTCCCGCATTTGCCATTAAGGCACCAGCTGAAGATTCCAGCCAGCCCTACAGTTGTTTCACATCAAGGAGGTAAATATGTCAGGGTAGGGAAGGGGTGGAACCAGAACACCATGTGTGTTCTGGGGGTCCTGATCAGTGTAGCCATTCCTTGGGAGCCATTATTTGCCAGCACAATTTAGAGCAGCCCTGAGTATAGCTCTGGCACACTGAGACTATGTATGTGGAACAATCCTACATTGACTAATCTTCCTTCCCCCCTTTTTTCCTGCCATTCTTTTCTTCCATTACTTTTCCTTATTTTTATTTTGTCTTCATTTTTATCTCCAGGTTTTTTTCTGTAGAAGTGTTTCTGCACCTCAGTAAGTTTTAATAATTCATGTGGTAGCTGCTGGTTAGCAAATTATAAAGGTATCCCTAGAAGTGTCATCTTAAATGATATTTCAGCTACTGTACTAGAATTGTTAGACATTCAGAACCATTTAGCATTTTAAAATCTGGAATACAACTGTCAGCACTTCTTAAAGAGATGTCTAAAGAGTGTAGTAGTTGTGGCCTGTGTGTGTGGCATCCACTCAACTGAAAACTTAGCAGCCCTCCATCTCACATGGAGCCCAAAATATCAGAGTTTCTACCATTGCAGATTGCAAAGTTATGTTTGTACCATAGTATACAGGGACTGTCATCTATAAAAGGAGCTCCTCTTGTCAGCACATTGGACAACCAGTACTCAGCATTTGCTCTAGAGTTGCCAACTTTCTAATTTCACACAACTGAACACCCTCGCCCTGCTGCCTGCTCCGCCCCTTCCCTGAGATGCCACCCCCACTCACTCCATCCCCTCTCCCTCTGTTGCTTGCTCTCCCCCACCCTCACTCACTTTCACTGGGCTGGGGCAGGGGATTGGGGTGCGTGAGAAGGTGAGGGCTCTGGCTGGGGGGGGCAGGTTCCGGGGTGGGGCTAGAAATAAGAGGTTCAGGGTGTGGAAGGGGGTGGGGGCTCTGACTGGGGGGGTGGGGTAAGGGATGAAGGCTTTGGGGTGCAGGAGGGGGCTTAGGGCTGGGGAAGGGGGTTGGGGTTCAGGAGATGGTGCGGGCTGTGGGCTCCAGGAGGGTGCAGAAGGAGCTGGGGTCGGTGGTTAGGGTGCGAGAGGAGGTGCGGGATCCAGGAGGGGAGGGGGCTTGGGGATGGGGCAGGGGTTGGGGTGTGGGAGGAGATGTGGGGTGTGGGCTCTGGGAGGGAGTTAGAGTGTGGGAGGGGGTTCCAACCTGGGGCTGGGGGTTGGAGTGCGGGAGGGTGTTGGGAGTGCGGGTTCCAGCCTGGAGGTACTTGCCTAAGGTGGCACCGGCTCGGCAGCACATTGGGGCTAAGGCAGGCTCCCTGCCTGGCTCCGCGTGGCTCCCGGAAGTGGCCGGCATGTCTGGCCTGGCTCCTAGGTTCAGGGACACTCAAGGTGGGGAAAGTGTGCAGAGCTTCTCCGATTGCCCCTGTGCCTAGGGGCCGCAGGGACATGCCGGCCGCTTCTGGGAGCTATGCAGAGCCAGGCAGGGAGACTGCCTTAGGCCTACTGTACCACTGACTGGGCTTTTTAATGGTGCTGACAGAGCCGCCAGGGTCCCTTTTCGACTGGGCGTTACAGTCGAAAACCGGACGCCTAGCGACTCTAATTTGCTGTTAGTGACAAACAAGTGCACGTCTTCCTCTTGAGGATTTCAGTGAGAGCTTGGTGTGCAGAGGGCTTGCGGGATTGGGCTCCGTGCCAGCAGTAAAGTGCTCTTCACCTCATAATGAGGTAGCCCTCTAGTGCTGCTATCAGAAGGCCTGCAGCTGGTACACTTAACACTAAACAATATGTGCAGTAAAATGCATTCTCTTATTGCAGAGAAATCCACTAATGCTGGCATGAAGAGCTGTGGGTAATTCAATCACACACACAAAAATGATATTAACATAGCATTAAGGAGCTGGCATAGACGAGCCAAAGACAGGAAATGAGAGAGTTCAGGCTGGAACCTTTATCCTTAACTCACCCCTATTGTGCCTAGCTCTTCTGGAGTCTCCAGGCATTGGGCTATTTTACACATCATATTATGGGATAGATTGTCCTCTTTGTCTGTGGAGGATTTCTTCAGCTAACACCAACCAGCATTAGTGGGAGTTATGTAAAGAAATAATTGTGTGATTTATAAAGTAGAACTGGATGATGTTTCAGCCTTAAATGTGAATTTCTTGACTTGGGCAGTTTCCCACCCCTGCATTTCCAAAGTGTTACATCAGGATTTAACCACTTGACTCTTTGGAAACCCAGATGGAGTCTTGCAGCTAAATCCCTTAGCCCGTGTTCCAATTTAAAGTTGTAAGATTATTTTTTAAAATTGCTTGTCTCTGCAAATTTTCTTTTTTCAACTCTCTCTAAAACTATTTTTGAATGCTATGTATTTGAGGGGAAGAAGGACTTAGAAGTCAATGGCGCTATGCCTTATTACACCAGCTGAGTATTTAACCCTGTATTTCTATGTTGTGGGTGTTCACCTTGCTCTTTACAATGAACAGGTGTTTGCACTTAAATCTTATCTATCTCCCCTATAAACAGGGGATTGGATTCTGCCATCCTTGTTCACGAGGAGTAGCACCTTACTTCATATATCATTTCACTGAAATCAGTGGGACTACTCACCGGGAAAGGTACTACTCAGTGAGGCAGATTGTTACAGCCTTTACTTGACTATGCAGGAGAGTAAGGGGATGGGTGGCAAAGCTTACCTTACACCCCTTACACACCGTCTGCTCTCATTGTGACTGCAGCTGCAGGGGGGAAAAACAGGGCTACTTGCCTGACAGTCCCTGCTGCAAGCCAGTGGGTAGGGAGGAAGCAGAAGGGGTGGGCAATAGGAGGAGCTTGCCCTACTTGCCCATAGAGGAGTAACTGGTCATGTGTACCAGGGGAATAAGATGCTCCATGAAAAGGAGTGAAGTAACTTAGCCCATTCCTTCATCTCTACCAGAGCAAGGGAAGAGTAGAGGAAGGAATGGTGCCTCTCTGTGTCACAGCTCATTCTCTGGTTGCTCATGAGATGGAGCAACACTGCCCTTTATTCAGGGCAAGTTTTAAAGTTACAGTCTAGTCCAGTCAGAGTAAGAGAGTCAGAAAAAGACCCAAGAATAATTTTACTCTCATAGCTTATTTTGAACCACAAGAGAGATAAGCAAAACGAAAAGGAGTACTTGTGGCACCTTAGAGACTAACCAATTTATTTGAGCATGAGCTTTCGTGAGCTACAGCTCACTTCATCAGATGCATACCGTGGAAACTGCAGCAGACTTTATATATACACAGAGAATATGAAACAATACCTCCTCCCACCCCACTGTCCTGCTGGTAATAGCTTATCTAAAGTGATCATCAGGTGGGCCATTTCCAGCACAAATCCAGGTTTTCTCACCCTCCACCCCCCCCCCCACAAATTCACTCTCCTGCTGGTGCTAGCCCATCCAAAGTGACAACTCTTTACATAATCAAGTCGGGCTATTTCCTGCATAAATCCAGGTTTTCTCACATCCCCCCCACCCCCATACACACACAAACTCACTCTCCTGCTGGTAATAGCTCATCTAAACTGACCACTCTCCAAGTTTAAATCCAAGTTAAACCAGAACATCTTGGGGGGGGGGTAGGAAAAAACAAGAGGAAACAGGCTACCTTGCATAATGACTTAGCCACTCCCAGTCTCTATTTAAGCCTAAATTAATAGTATCCAATTTGCAAATGAATTCCAATTCAGCAGTTTCTCGCTGGAGTCTGGATTTGAAGTTTTTTTGTTTTAAGATAGCGACCTTCATGTCTGTGATTGCGTGACCAGAGAGATTGAAGTGTTCTCCGACTGGTTTATGAATGTTATAATTCTTGACATCTGATTTGTGTCCATTTATTCTTTTACGTAGAGACTGTCCAGTTTGACCAATGTACATGGCAGAGGGGCATTGCTGGCACATGATGGCATATATCACATTGGTGGATGTGCAGGTGAACGAGCCTCTGATAGTGTGGCTGATGTTATTAGGCCCTGTGATGGTGTCCCCTGAATAGATATGTGGGCACAATTGGCAACGGGCTTTGTTGCAAGGATAAGTTTCTGGGTTAGTGGTTCTGTTGTGTGGTATGTGGTTGTTGGTGAGTATTTGCTTCAGGTTGCGGGGCTGTCTGTAGGCAAGGACTGGCCTGTCTCCCAAGACTTGTGAGAGTGTTGGGTCATCCTTTAGGATAGGTTGTAGATCCTTAATAATGCGTTGGAGGGGTTTTAGTTGGGGGCTGAAGGTGACCGCTAGTGGCGTTCTGTTATTTTCTTTGTTAGGCCTGTCCTGTAGTAGGTAACTTCTGGGAACTCTTCTGGCTCTATCAGTCTGTTTCTTTACTTCTGCAGGTGGGTATTGTAGTTGTAAGAAAGCTTGACAGAGATCTTGTAGGTGTTTGTCTCTGTCTGAGGGGTTGGAGCAAATGCGGTTGTATCGCAGAGCTTGGCTGTAGACGATGGATCGTGTGGTGTGGTCAGGGTGAAAGCTGGAGGCATGCAGGTAGGAACAGCGGTCAGTAGGTTTCCGGTATAGGGTGGTGTTTATGTGGCCATTGTTTATTAGCACTGTAGTGTCCAGGAAGTGGATCTCTTGTGTGGACTGGACCAGGCTGAGGTTGGTGGTGGGATGGAAATTGTTGAAATCATGGTGGAATTCCTCAAGGGCTTCTTTTCCATGGGTCCAGATGATGAAGATGTCATCAATATAGCGCAAGTAGAGTAGGGGCTTTAGGGGACGAGAGCTGAGGAAGCGTTGTTCTAAATCAGCCATAAAAATGTTGGCATACTGTGGGGCCATGCGGGTACCCATAGCAGTGCCGCTGATCTGAAGGTATACATTGTCCCCAAATGTGAAATAGTTATGGGTAAGGACAAAGTCACAAAGTTCAGCCACCAGGTTAGCCGTGACATTATCGGGGATAGTGTTCTTGACAGCTTGTAGTCCATCTTTGTGTGGAATGTTGGTGTAGAGGGCTTCTACATCCATAGTGGCCAGGACGGTGTTATCAGGAAGATCACCGATGGATTGAAGTTTCCTCAGGAAGTCAGTGGTGTCTCGAAGGTAGCTGGGAGTGCTGGTAGCATAGGGCCTGAGGAGGGAGTCTACATAGCCAGACAATCCTGCTGTCAGGGTGCCAATGCCTGAGATGATGGGGCGCCCAGGATTTCCAGGTTTATGGATCTTGGGTAGTAGATAGAATATCCCAGGTCGGGGTTCCAGGGGTGTGTCTGTGCGGATTTGATCTTGTGCTTTTTCAGGAAGTTTCTTGAGCAAATGCTGTAGTTGCTTTTGGTAACTCTCAGTGGGATCATAGGGTAATGGCTTGTAGAAACTCGTGTTGGAGAGCTGCCGAGCAGCCTCTTGTTCATATTCCGACCTATTCATGATGACAACAGCACCTCCTTTGTCAGCCTTTTCGATTATGATGTCAGAGTTTTTTCTGAGGCTGTGGATGGCATTGCTTTGGGTTCTGATCCAAGATGTATATCTTTTGAGTACTTCCATTATCTATGAGGGTGAAGAGAAAGGTGCCTAGGCAAGGAGAACGATTGGGTGCTTATGCTCATTTGTGGGTAGAATTTCATGGTTACATAATTATTGGGCCTGATCCTGAAAACACTCATGTGGGTAGTCCCATTTTATTCAGTGGCACTACTGAGTATAAAGTTACTCGCATGCAAAAATGTTTGTAGGGTAGGGCCTATTTCTAACAGAACTGTTTATTTTAGCATCTGTTTATAGGAGTGCTGAGAAATTGGCCACATATTCATATTACATTTTTTTCTCACTACTGGATTGCTTTCATAGAATCATAGAAGATTAGGGTTGAAAGAGACCTCAGGAGGTCATCTAGTCCAACCCCCTGCTCAAAGCAGTGGTGTAATGCCACTTGCTTGTTTCTAGAAATGCATTGATTTTCCTTCATTTTTTTAAGTTAAAAAAAATTGACAGGTTGCAACAGCTTTCCAGTTGGACAGAATATATGTGCTATGGTGTTCATGAAACTTGGAATAAAATAGGTGGAGAAAATGTGTTTATTCCCCTCAATAAATGGAATTGCCCATTCTTAAAAGTCTAACATGATCTGTTTTTGTAGGGTGGGAATAAAGACAATAACGTTTCTACCTTGGGGAGATTGCTTTCTAGGACTTGACACATACAGCTGGTAAGCAGTGCTTGTCTGCATCTGAGGATATCACTCTTTTATGAAGGTACTCCAGTGTTGCCAACTTTTATGAGTCTTGCAATATTTAGTATGTTTCCTAAAGCATAACCTCCTTAAGGAATGGGATTAGGCAAGAATCCCTGCTTTCAGGTTTTAAAAAGGTAGATTTCTAGCCTTCATGGTTGTGGAGACAGGCTTAAAAATAAAAGGAGTACTTGTGGCACCTTAGAGACTAACAAATTTATTTGCGCATAAGCTTTTGTGAGCTACAGCTCACTTCACGAAAGCTTATGCTCAAATAAATTTGTTAGTCTCCAAGGTGCCACAAGTACTCCTTTTCTTTTTGCGGATACAGACTAACACGGCTGCTACTCTGAAACCACGCTTGAAAATGTGACCCGAGAGCCCTCTGCAGGCAACTGCCTCCCAAACCAGATGGCAAAAAAAGAACCTCGACCTTTTCTTAACTCATAATTTTTTGGAGTCTGGATCATAATTTTTCAACATTTGGGGGTTAGCAATACTGTATCCCCTAGCTGGCAGGCTGCGGGAGGAATAATACCTGTGCCCCAACTAATTACAGCTGCCCCTCTCTTAGATGGGCCAAATGGTTCGAAGTAGCTAAGCCTGTGTTTTTCATGTGAATCTTAATTCAAGACTTTATCTTTGTGGGTTTGATGGGCTTGCAGGGACCTGCAGTCCGTAATAAACAGGAGACTACTCTTGCGAGGCCCCTGGAAGGTCTACTTAAAATTCTACCAACAAACCAAAGCGAAGGTTTGGGGGAATTTCCTGGCTAGTGATGGTGTTTCTCTCTTCCAAGGTTATAGCTACATCATCCCTGCCAGAAAGAACTTATTCTTAGGGCCACCAAATTACTTCTGAATAGTGTTTTTTTGCTTTTGAAATGGACCAGATTGCACCATATGGCAGGAATTTTTAAAAATTGTCCTGGAGATAAGGACGCCCCCGACCCTCCTAGAAAATTCCCACATGACCCGTACGTCATATTGCACAGTGCTATTCTCTCTATAAAGTTCTCCGTGTAATTTTCAGGAACAAAGTATAAATAAGTTTAAGCAGAGTGCAGCTTAATTGGTTGGTTGCCAAGCAGTGCTCGCGCGCGCTCTCTCTCTCTCTCTCTCTCTCTCTCTCTCCCCTTAGTTATGGTTATAAAATGGTGGCTTTGTTTAAATTGGAAAACAAATGAATGGATACTGTAGTGGCTCATCCCAGACAGCATATTGCCCTGCAGATGTCATACTCTGTGTCCACACTATCCTTTCTACCACTCGCTCTTTCAATACGTTGTTCAGAGTGGGCGGGGAAACAGTACTCTTCTTGCTTTCTTTATTGAGGGGTTTGCCTGGGAAGGGCAGCTTTAGTCGCTTTAGGAAGCTCCAGAGTAGCTCTGCCAGAAGAAGCTGCCTAGAGAATATGTTAAATCAGTTCATCCATTGTCTGCCCTAACCATGTCTTCTTACTGGTCAGTGATGACCTTTTTGGGTATGTCTACACTGTAGTTAGACACCCACAGCTGGCCTGTGCCTGCTGACTGGGGCTGGAGCTAAGGGGCTGTTTAATTGTGGTGTAGATTTTCGGGCTTGGGCTGCAGCCGGAGCTCTGGGACTCTACCACCTTGCAGGGTCCTACAGCCTGGGCTTGAGCCCAAATATCTACACCCCCTTAGCCTGAGCTCTGCGAGCCTGAGTCAGCTGATATGGGCTAGCCAGGTTTTTTTTATGGTGGTGTAGATATCCCCTTTGAGCACAAGCCCTACTGCACTGACGAATGCAGCAATCACCAAAGGTGGCTTTGCACTGCTGGAGGCCCTCTGCCAGGATCGCCATCCAAAGAAGCTGGCACAGACCTTGACTAAGGAATTTTTGTGGGCTATAAGATTTTTTGCTCATCCAAGGCTCGTTGGTTCTCAGAAGGGCTGGCTGACCACCAGATAGCTAGCAGACATGCTAATTATGCAGCCTTCTCTGCCTCACTTGACATAATCTGAAGTACAAAGTAAACACTCAGACAGAAAAAATAATGAGCTAGATCCTCAGCTCATGCCAATAGGCATATTGCATTGAAGTCAAAAGGGCTACGCCAGTTGATAGAAGCTGAGGTTCTGACCCTGGGTGCCTTTATTCCCCAGTTTTTAATGAGACCTCCCTCATAGAAGAAGTTTACAAGAGTTGACACAGTGGAGCTAATATGGTCAATTATGTCCATCTGTGTTTAGGCAACAGTGAATTGAAAATTATTTACATGATAGACTAATGGCTCCATCATATATACATGCTTAGACAATTTGTAAATGTTGTTATTTAACTGATGAACCATCGGTAATGAAGTTGTATTTATTTACAGTCTTTAAAACATGTATGTTTATAAAACATGTTCTGTGTAGCCTGTTGAACAAGTCTGTTTAGCCTATTTTCACTTGGATGTTTGACCCAACAGATCATCTAACCAAAGGTGTTTGTCACAATTCCTCCTTTGGAACCCTGATACTGGCTGCTTGGAAAAGTTAATTATCACAGCTATTAAAGACCTTGATTCAGGAAAACACTAAAGCACATGCTTAACTGGAGACATTTGCTTAAAAGCTGTCCTGAATAGGGATGTTTTCCCCCACTAAATATCAAACTTTTCAGACTATCTTAAAGCTCTGATCTGCAAACACATGCCTAGCTTGACAAAGCTGGGTCATCCCAAGGACTTTAATGGGGTTTCTGACATGCCTGTAGTTAATTATGGGCATAAATATTTCAAAATATCGGGGACTAATTGCTTGTCAAATTTATTTCCCCACCCTATATTTAAGCTGCCTTTGTGTTATACCGTTTCCAAACAAAGAAGAGAGACTAAGAATCTTTCGCTTTTAAAAACATACTGTACAGAATAAGGCAAATCCTTGAGCCATGAACTCAGAGTTTTGCCCAATTAAATTCTGGGTAAGGAGTGCAAGATTTTGTACGTATAGTTGTAAAAGTAGTCTAAATTATGTTTTCCCCCCTCTTGAAAATTGCATCCAGAAAAAAAGTGTGCTCCCTTGCACCGAGAAGGTCAAAGTTCAGCCCATGGCAAATTAATAAAGCTGACATTTCAGCCCTGAAAATACGAAAATTTAATAGAACTATTAAGCAACGTGAAGCATTTCTATTATACTGACTCTGACAGTAAGTTTTTAAAATGTAAAATAACCTGGAGAGACACATATATTAGCAGCGGCAGAATTATTACCACAGACAGCCAAATACCTGGAAGTTTATAATTTGTAAATATTATACAAATTTACAAATTTGAAAGGCAGCTCTGTGAACTACAAAAGTCTCGCTCACACATTTGATTCAAATGCCCTCTATATGAACTCTATAAAATGCTTTAGTTTTATATTATCAGTTTGAGTTCACAGTCCCTGTGGGGGGTAGCTGGATTTCTCTTTTATTATTATTATTATTATTATTATTTTATTATTTTATTTTTGCTGCTGTTACTGGTAATGTGACTTCCTTTTACATTATGCCGTAGCCATATAATTCTTTTAAAATTAAATTGTTTTTAATGATTGGCAGAAAATTGCACAAGCAATGTATGTGCAGAGTTCTCTTGAATAATGAGGTTATTGTTAAATGATTGAATAGAGATTAATATCAAGGTATTTTGGCAAGTTGGTTCATACCATCTGTACTTTAACAGTCAATCCTACATAAGTAAGCAATACTCTGAATGGGAAATCAGACACATCAAAAGTACAGCACATCATGAATATAAATGCATTTTGTACACAGGGATAATATTTTTTTGTCCACAGCATTGAAGTTCATTAACTTTATATATATTCTTCTTGAAGCTTTTGAAGGCTTGCTTAATTATCTTGTTCCAACTCTATGTATGATTCTCTATTATAGAAATTATAGAAATGTAGGGCTGTCAGGTACCTCAAGAGGTCATCTAGTTCAACTGCACTGAGGCTGGATTAGGCATACCTAGATCATCTCATACCTAGATAAGTGTTTGTCTTACCTGATCTTGAAAACCTCCAATGACAGGGATTCCACAAACTCCCTTGGAAGCCTTTCCAATGTTTAGCTACCCTTATAGTTAGAAAGTTTTTCCTAATAGCCAACATAAATTTTGCTTGCTACCCTCAGTGGACATGGAGAACAATTGATCACCATCATCTTTATAACAATTTCCTATTTATTTGAAGACTGTTATCAGGTCTCCTTTACTCTAGGCTAAACATGCCCAGTTCTTTCAACCTTTCCTTATGGGTTGTTTTCTCTAAATCTCTTACCATTTTTTTGCTCTCCTGTGGACTCTCTCTAATTTGTCCTCATCTTTCTTAAAGGTTTGTGCCCATAACTGGATGCAGTGCCCCAGATGAGACCTCACTAGTGCCAAGTAGAGTGGAACAATTACCTCCCATATCCTATGTAGGACACTGTCAGAACAACCCAGAATGACATTTGCCTGTTTACTTGTAATCAGTTTGTGATCCACTATAACCCCCAGATCCTTTTTTTCAGTGCTACTTCCTCACCAGTTATTTCTCACATGATATTATTGAGTTGATTATTATTATTGATATCAGACCAATTCTGCAATTTATCAAGATAATTTTGAATTCTAATCCTGTCCTTCACAGTGCTTGCAACTCCTCCCAGCTTGGTGTCATTGCAGATTTTATAAATCCACTTTGTCCTATAAGTTGTTAATGAAAACGTAGACCAGTACTGGGCCCAGAACCCATACTTAATTTTATGATATTTATAACTTTTTTCTTACAGTAAATCTGGCATTATTTTTTATACTAGGGTCTTAAAGATTTTACTAATGGAGGGATTTTTTTTGGTATTATGTAATTTTGTAATTATATATTTAAAAGGCTGCCAATAGCCATCACATTAAATTGTTGATACTCTACAAGAAGAGTCTGTAATCAGACCTACATCAGTTTTGTGAATTTAGCCAAAAGCATGTTTGTAAATTGTTTGAGTGGTATAAATTACAGCCTGATCTGGAGTAACCCGGTAGACTTTTTTCCCTAGGCGTGTAGCCCATACGTATCTATACAATTGTTTGGCAAGACATTCACCTTTAACTAGTGTAAAGTAACAGTGTGTTCATAGATATGTACATATATTTATCCTTTGATACTGCTAGCCAGATTCTCTCATCCCCTCATGGCATTTCTGGAAAACACACATTTTGCTGGTTGTAGAATGATCTTTCATTAAAACATGTTCCATCATGACCAGAGATGATCTGGTATTTTGGTGTTATATACTCAAATTTTGAAAAGGGCACAACTGGGATAGGATTCTGTCATGTGCAGAGTGACTCCTGTAAGGACTTTGAACATCACCAACTCCCAGTGAAGTCAATGGGTGCCAAAAATGCTTAGCAGTTTGTATGAGGTGACCTAGACCTCATTGGATCTGTTCCCAATTGAATGAATTATATTTCCTGAGTAAAGGTAAACCATCAAACTTTTTCTTCCTTTCCTTTCCTTTCCTTTCCTTTCTTCATCCTGCCCTGAGATATACAGTGGATATCTGGGCAGTTGAAACAGCTTATGGTTTTGGGGGGCTATCTGCTTGAACTTCTGGGATTTGGCCAGACACCAGAAAGGGTAGATCTCCAACTCTGTGTATCTTCTGCACGATGCACAATAGTGAAATTTTCAGATAGGGGTTTGTTTTTTGGATAGCCCTAAAGATTTTTACAGGATATTATATAAAATGGGCAGATCTCAAACTCATTTGAAGAGCATAGGTTATTGCTGATCTGAGATGAAATACCCTTTGTATAAGGGACTGCTCTGATATGTAGCCAAAATGGAGCTATCTCACAGTTTGCTAAGTATGGATGAACCAGGATGTCTTAAAAGAAACACTACTCCCTCCTTGACTGTCCTGTCCCAACCTAAATCTTCACTTACCCCTAACCTGAATCTTTTTGAGGTTTGGAAAAGAGTAACAATCATCCCACCCCCATACCTACTTCTTATCTGCTGTGTGATTTCATGGGGCAGAAGGGTGAGACCTAGAGGCTCCGTATTCTGATTGTGGAGTCACCTTTCTAGAAGCTGATCACTTCTCCACTCATAGTGGATCTCTTTAGAGCATGTGGCCTCCCTCATCTACTCAACTGTCATTTTCTGAGGGTAAGAGGGTAGCTTGGTTATCTCCTTTTGTGCACTAAGTAAATTAGTGCAAATTGTTTATGTACTTCATGCTGTGTGATTGTAATAGTCACTAAGAGGGTATGAGAAAGCAGGTTACATATTTTATTTCTTCACTAGTTAATCATCTTGGATTCTGCTGTTTCTGCTAAAGGTTGTGCATTCCTCATATACGCCAAGCTTTGCAAAAATGGTTGCCAAAAATTTATGCTCCTATGTCACCTATATTTAGGCACCTGAGTAAGTGGCCTGATTTTCAAAAGTGCTGAGCCATCTGCTATTGACTTCATTTTGCGCTGGTGGGTGCTCAGCACCTTTGAAAATCAGACCAATTATTCAGGTGTTTAAAGATGGACCGAGGAGCCAAAGTTGAACAGCCATTTTTGAAAATTTTGGCTGTAATATCATTCTCAATTGCGGTGCTCATTTATCCTATATCCAGCGAAAAAATGATCCCTTCTGAATTTGACAGTCAGAATAAAGCAAGTGGTAGAGGCAATAACACTTAATGATAGGTATGGGTTATACACTGAGTTAAACATTGATCATATTGGGCAGAAATACAATCTTATGAACCCAACAGCAAATTCCTGACCCTCTCCCCTCCCCCCGCACCTCCATGCACGGATTCATGAAAGTGGCGTAAATTCTGCTACTGTGATCACAGGCCAATAAAAGGTTTTTGTGGTTGCAGAGCTTTTCTTCAAAAGATATGGGGCCCTTTGATTTTTAAGGATTTTAAACAAATAATTTTTACAATGGCTGAAGTAGTAAGTATCTTTCATTACATTAAATACAGGATTTAAAATGTAGTTCAGTAATAGGTGGACTGCACAGAAATGATCATGTGAAACAGAAATTTTTCAAGTGGTAGTCCACGCAGATTCCACTTGGTGTGAATGTGCCCCATGTGTGCAAGGTTGCTATCACATTCCTTGAGCATGTGTGCAGCAAGAGGAGAATCCGTATGGACAACACATCTCAATGAGTCGCGGCTGTACGTAAGATAGATAACCATTCTTACCATATTCTATAAGGCATCTGTGGAGAATTTTTTCAGAAATCTGTGTGACTTTCCCATCACAATATTGTCATAAAACAAACCCATGTAAATTGTTTATATATAAATTAATAAATCTGGAGGAATCTGGTTGGGAGGGGAGACAACCCTCAAAAGTTTGGGAATCGCTGGTGTAGACAATGGAAAAGAATCTTTCACTTTGTGTTTTCACATCAGCTACAACTTGAAGTGTTCTCTAAGTGCTCCATATAATTTTAACACCAGATATTGGATGATTAACATGCCAGCTAACTTTCTGCTGGTATTTGCTACATAAATGCTGATCTACCACCTGGAGCCTTTAAATAAAAATATGATCGGTTGTTAAATAGTATCATACTGTTACTGTGATACCAGCTAAACAACATCATAAACTCTGTCTATTCTGCATTCCTTATGCACCCAGAATTCTCAATTAAGTTTCTGGGAGTTCTGGGTTTATGAGGACTGCAGGATGAGGCCCTGTGTAAACCTTCAAGCCAGATTCATAACCTGAAACCACCTTCAGTAATTGAAGCTAGCAATATACAGAGAACCGAGGAAAAGTTTATTTTATTTTATTTTAAATTGTTACCAATATCATACACTACTGGAGTTTTCCTTGGGTTTGGTTGACATGCAGAAGCTGATCTTTTTCAGGAAGGCAAAAGGAATGAAAGGGAAACATTAGAACTAGAGCTGTGTAAAACTTTTGTGGTAAAACCCAAAGCAGAAGTTAAACCTTGGATTTAGGTTTTGAATTTTGTGGTAAAACCTTCAAAACTGAGTGATGTTGCATGATTATTGAAACAGTAAACTGCTCATGTCAGGGACTGTCTTTTGCTATGTGTATGCTAGAAGTGCCTAGTGCAAAGAAGCTCTGATTTTAATTTAGGTTTTCACCTGAGACCTTGAGAAATTTGAGGTTTTGGATCAGTTTTGTTTTGAGTTTTTGGTTCCATTGACTCCCAGAACATTTAGTGTGAAGTTTTGAGTAGTTTAACCCAAAACTAATAAGACTAGAGTTGGTAGAATTTTTTTTCCAAAGGAAAAGGCTTTTTGTTGAAAAACTGACCTTTTACAGTTTGTTTTAAAAAAAAACCTCTAAATTTTTGTTTTCTTCTAATTTTTTGCAACATTTCTTATCCAAATGACTATCAAAATTATCACTGAAATTTTATGGAAACTATGATAAATTAAAACATTTTGAAAATTTTAATAATGTTGACAATAAAAAAGTTTTGTGAAAGATTTCATGGAAAATGCAAAATGGGTCTGTTTTGAACCCTGCAAAATGGAAACCACTCACAGCCTCTCAAGTTCCTAATATCCACTCCCATTCAGGTGTAGTGATGCAGCAAGCATAAACTTAAAGATATGTACCTGAAATCCAAAGTGTAGATGATGGTGGGTTTTGAACTACAGTGCTTCCCGTAATATTTCTTTGATGAAGCACTTGAATATAGGCCCTGTGGAAGGATGGTTTCAAAAACAGGCACTATAATTCAGCAGGAAACTAAACAGTGCTTATGTGTTCTCATGACACACACAAACCTATATGACAGGTTTCAGAGTAGCAGCCGTCTTAGTCTATATCCGCAAAAAGAACAGGAGTACTTGTGGCACCTTAGAGACTAACAAAATTATTTGAGCATAAGTTTTCATGGGCTACAGCCCACTTCATCGGATGAATAGAATGGAACATTTAGTAAGATCTATATGTTAAGGAAATCTATACGTTCCATTCTTTGCATCTGATGAAGTGGGGCTGTAGCCCACGAAAGCTTATGCTCAAATAAATTTGTTAGTCTCTAAGGTGCCACAAGTACTCCTGTTCCTTTTACAAATCTATATGTCTAGTATCTTTATATTTTAAAAATACTAGTATTGTACAGAGCAAACATATGGGCTGTTGGATTTTACTAACTAGTAGTTAGCATTTAAAACAACAGATTAAGAAGCCATCTCTTGAGCTACATTGTATTATTACATCATATTAATGTGTGAATTCCCATTGTGGAATCCACTTTTGGAACCTCTGTGTGGATAGAATCGAAATTACATAGTTTATCCTGACAGGAAAGCCAACTAAATCCTAACGGAAATCAGAGCCTTTTATTGCAGTCCTCCTATGCAAGAAAATTATCATTTTCTGAATAAACTAAATACTTTTCTACCTTGCAGAACTCAAATTATCACCACTCATCAGAGCTCATGTTCCAATTACTGTGAAGTATTTAGGAAAACTGTGTCCAAATTAATTCTAGTTACTTTCTTGTGGTAGTACTCAGGGTTTATAGCTATACGTTAATGTGAAGGCTATTCATATAGTGGAGAGCATTCTTTAGCACCTCTTACTACTCCAGTAGAGTCCAACTCTGCCAGCACTTAGCTACATGAGTAACTTTACTTGCTTGAGTAGTTCCACTGGGATGAATGGGACTACTTCCAGGTGAAATGACTGATGTGACTAAGCATTTGCAGGATTGCGGTGTATAGCAAATAACCTTGGAAAGTCCATAGTAAATGTAATAGAACCACAAATGTCTCTTTTGTTGGCAAGAAATTCAAAAGAGTAAAGCAGATTTAAGTAACTGCTTCACATTTCGGGCTCTGGGTTCTTGCACTCACAAGTAAACCACTGTATGCACAGACTTCTACATCTCAGAGGCTTGCATTGGAACAGCATATCCATTCCTTTGGAGTTTTTATGTTACGAGAGAGTCCTAATGAAGACTAATGTTAGGGGTTTTTTTTGGAGAAAGTTTAATTGGGGGTTGAGTTTTAATTGAGGCTGTTGTGGGTTAACTGCTGATTTTAATTGGATTCTCTTTCTCGGTATCTGTCAAAGACTCTTAAGAGAATAGAAAGGCATTGTTTATTTGTATATATTGCGTTTATTTGGTTTATAAATCAAATAAATGAAAATGCACTTCATGGGCCAAATTTTTTGCTGGTGTAAATTTACCCATAAAATGCTTGTAAATCACACCAACAGAGAATTTGATACTACAGTAGAACCTCAGAGTTACAAACTGACCAGTCAATCACATACCTCATTGGGAACTGGAAGTACACAATCCGGCAGCAGCAGAGATGAAAAAAAAAGAAGCAAATACAGTACAACACTGTGTTAAATGTAAACTGCTAATTATAAACTACTAAAAAAAGAAAACGGGAAAGCAGCATTTTTCTTCTGCATAGTAAAGTTTCAAAGCTGTATTCAGTCAGTCAATTGTAAACTTTTGAAAGAACCACCATAACGTTTTGTTCAGAGTTCCAAACATTTCAGAGTTACGAACAACCTCCATTCCGGAAGTGTTCGTAACTCTGAGGTTCTACTGTATATTCTTAGGATATGTGCTTGCTGGTCTTTGGCTGTGACTAAAGTCCGCTGCAAATACTAGTGTAAAGAATAATGTAAGGGAGGTATACGTAAAGGCCCCAACTTTGGAATTCCTCTCTGTTCAGCAAGGCACATAAGATCACGTTTAACTTTAGGCACATGCTTAAGTGCTTTCTTGAATAAGGGCCAAAATTATTATTGCTAAAGAGAACCTTGGCTGACTGACTTAATGCCTGTGTATCTAATGTATTGTGCCCATGATCATGGTATCTGGTGGTATCACAATTCATGATGGTGGGTCATGTCTTACATGCGCATCTTCCAAAATGAAAGCACACCTTGTGAGAATGTGTGTACTGTTTCTTCAAATTTGGTGGAAGAGGGTTTCGGGAAAGGTTCTAGAAGGAGCTGGGCAGTGAAATAGAGATGAAGACAGTGTAGCTTCAGGGATAATATTGTTTTTCTTTTTTCACTTAAGTCTGGTATTCAGTGATGGCAAAAAGGGGCCCTTTCTGTGATTCTTTACCGTTGTTGCATGACACAAACTATTTCCAAACTAATGAATAAATATGCATTTTCAGTCCTCTTCCATTTGAGTTAAAGACAGGCACTCACTTTATGGTCGAACTGTTGAACGCAACAAGTTGTAACTGGTCCATGAAATTAAAATTCCCTCTCAAGAGGCTGAGTCTCGTGGAAGTACTCTTAAGCTGTGCTGTTTGTTGTAGTGTCATATATGCAAACACTCATCAGCATTCAATTAACAAAAATTGCTTTGACTATCTAAAATGTATTAGATACCTTTTAAAAAAAATAATTCTTCCTTTGGATCTCTTTTTGTCAGCCAGCTTTATAGGGCATTTGGTGAATGGTGGGAAAGCGTCTACTCCATTCCCATTAAAAAACAAAACTTCCTTTGATGGCTTAAAATGCAAATATACATTTAAATAAAGTTAATTTCCTTCACCAGAGAAAGATCTGTCTATCTGGATAGCCTACTGGCCACTCCATAACTGGCATTTTTGTTGGGAGTCTCGGTGTAGAGATCAGAGTTTGAATGGGCATGGAAAATGAACATCCCTCAGGATCTGCATTGCAGTGCAGAGAGAATGCAGGGAAGCTTGCTGTCCGTCCTCTACCTCTTCTATGGGTGAACTCCCCTCTCTCTTGTGTGTGTGTGTATACATATATATATATAATAAACAGGATGGAATAGTCTGCATAGATTTAGGGTTAAATATAATAACATGCATTTTTCTTCTTTTTCTTTTCTTTTCTTTTCTCTGTAGGTATGGGAAAATTGTATCCACAAAGGCAATTCTTGACAAAAACACAAATCAGTGCAAAGGTATGTGCAAAGAGTCCTCCCGATGAGTTCGATGTCTGTTTGGCTGATTGATTGGTATTCCATCCGCCAAGGTTTGGGCTCCGACTGTGCAATCAACACAATGTACAGTATATTGCAAACATATTTAATAATGCCAGAGCTCTGAGTTGTATTTTCCAGTAACATTGCTCATTAATTTTTTTCATTAACAAACAAAATGAAAATCGCAAATCAGAACAGGTTTCAAATTGCTTCGGTAGAAAAGTAAATTACCTTCTAACCACATAGCGTTGTCTGATTTGAATGATATCATCAGTGATGCAAATTGATTTCCTATAGCAAAATGAGAAACCCTTGGGAAAACTTTCCCAAGCAAAACCTGGTTTAATTTTTCTATTCTAGAATGTCTCAGACTACATTGCTGGAAGAAGAAAATATGCACTGTGGCACAACATTGATCATAAAATTGTGACATAGTGATATGAAAATGCATACTTACTCTTGCAGTTTTGCATTTTTAATTTCTCTGATAATATTTCAAAATATTCTGTTTCTTTTAGTGAAATAAATGTGTACTGTGGAGATATGGTGTTTGCATGTGTCTATATCTTTCTCTAGATAGATACATACAGAGATTTCTGAGACTAGAATAATTATCTGATAAACAGTCTGAAGGTCCATCTTTTCCATGGGTGGGACTTTAACTGTTGGTTCTCACAGTGGAGTCCACTTTCCGGCAGGATAACACTGTAATTCCACAGCTAGTGAACTGTAGAATCTTTTTGCACTGATGTCTCACCGGATTTGCCTCACAAGGAGTGGATTCTGGAAGAAAGCATTTTCTATGTAGCCCTGGTAAGAAAAGGTCTATGGCATCTTAAGGTAGCAAACTAAGTGAAATATGAGGTTAGTGATGAAATAAGATGTGAAGAGGGGAAATATGGAAGGAAACTTGAGGAAAAGTGAGAAGGGACAAAATCCTGCTAGTGTTACAAAAGCGTGCTTAGAAACTGGCATATGGAGTTTCTTTCCCTATAACCCATGCAGCAGCAGTACTGGATAGCCACACAATGGTATATTAGGAAGGGGGACTGAAATTGTACCCTGACAAAACACCACAGTCCCAAAAAGGCATGGTTTGCCACCTGGTGCATGTAGTCAGGCTCTAGGACTCATTGTACACACACTATGCTGGCCTGCATATGCAAGATGGGGGGCTTGTTGCTGCTTTAAAATTAACAGCAGTGTCTATCTCATCAAACAGTCCGACAAGATGGTGCCTTATGTTCAGCACTGCACCACCGTTCCCACCAACATTTTGTTCATAACAATGGGCTATAATACAAGGAAAGGATGTGGCTGAAAAATACATATAAAAATGGGGGGGGGAGAGGGTGCTGAGAGACAGAAAGAAGAGAATGGAGGGATTTAGCCTTCCATTTCTGGGTTTTGGGGCTGTTTCATTTTGTCTTCTGTTATATCACAGCAATAGGTGCTATGTAATAATGAGAATTTAATAAGATTTGTTTTCACTATAGTTTACAGCAAGGAAAAAGTGAGACACATTTGTTCATGTTTTAGAGGAAATATCTTTATGGCATGAGTAGTACAACTGAATGACCGTAAACATGGACTTATTTACAATAGATGGCATGGAAATGGCAAATATAGTAGGGATGAGCATTTTGCTTATTTAAATAATGGGTAACAGTTCGTTCCTCTTTGGCAAAACAAACTTCTTAAAGGTGCAGAAAAGAATGAGATGGCCAGTCAAGTAGGCACACCAGTCTGTAATGTAGGTGGTGTACCATCAAATATAAAGGGAGTGATTATAGTAAAATCTCAGAGTGGTGGGAAGTCATCTTGCGATTTTAAGACTCAGAAACATATTTCAATGCCACTTGATATTTGGCCAAATTACAGCAGTGAGTTTAAAAACTAAAACCTCCAAATAAAGAGTTCACATGACAGCAAAAAAAAAAAAGATCATTTTAAGAAATTGCACAGGTATCAATGAGATTCCTCACAGATCCACTGA
Organism: Caretta caretta; assembly: GCF_965140235.1. NCBI lineage: Eukaryota > Metazoa > Chordata > Testudines > Cheloniidae > Caretta > Caretta caretta. The sequence goes on along the minus strand of NC_134207.1, from coordinate 196,550,408 downwards.
GACAGAGTGACAGGTTTCAGAGTAGCAGCCGTGTTAGTCTGTATTCGCAAAAAGAAAAGGAGTACTTGTGGCACCTTAGAAACTAGCAAATTTATTTGAGCATAAGCTTTCGTGAACTACAGCTCACTTCATTGGATGCATTCAGGTGTAGCTCACAAAAGCTTATGCTCAAATAAATTTGTTAGTCTCTAAGGTGCCACAAGTACTCCTTTTCTTTTTGAGACAGAATGCTCTGTCTAACTTGAAGTGTTACGTGTATCCTTTCCCAACAATGAGGAAAACAGATTGAATTTTGGTTTGATTTATTCTTCAAACATTCCTCTGCCTGTAAAAATTCACTCGCACCATGTTAAGGACTAGTGTTATCAAAACATTTTTTTTTTCTGGTGAGAATTAAACAGTCGGATCCAAGAAAACATATATTCCAAGATAGTTCACTAGGGAAACCTTTTGACGTAATCTTTCATTTCAAGATTGTTCTTCTTGGGTAGCATACACACTGAGGCACGGCAGCAGCAACAATCACTCTGTAATAGAACAGTATATTAAAAAAAACAAGCACAGTCATGACAAAGTGGCCAAAAATCACTGAACAAAACAGGGAACAATCCAATATGGAGCGTAATGAAAAATGGACATATGATTCATACAGATATTCAAACACAAAAGCCTGATGACACCTAATGTACAAGTTGGAGAATTTTTGCTGTTTTTGCTTTTCCTTCCATGCATTTGCCTTCTGGGTCTAGCGTATTTGCTGATTTTAAAAGTCGGGGAAAATTCTGTAAGAGAAACATTAATCTTAAATGCATAGACTCTTCCCTTTGCAGGGTTTTTTCCTCCAACTGGCTTGCCTTTGATAGGCTTACATGTTTAGAGCAGAGGGAATGAGTAATGGATGGTTCACAGTACAGTTTCCATACCTCATAGCAATGGAATACAGAACAGTTATTCTGCCAAATATACAAGCCCATTCCTTAATGTATGAATTTCTGTTATCTGCATCTGCCCTTGCAGACTCTTTAATGGTGTGCATGCAGATTTACTTCCTAGTTTACTCAGGAGCTCACATTGTCTTGGGCATTTCATCAGCACCTTAAAAGATGAGCCATGGGAGAATGACCAGAGGTCTTAATTCCTACCTATGAGGATCATTCAGTTTTATGAAATAAAAACCATGAAATGCAGTAGCTTCTAGAAGACAGACACTTCAACCTTACAGACTTCATTTTACAGAATAGAGGGAGTACCTGCCTTGATTTAATGAGTGGCAGTGTTTTGTCTTTTGGAGGGAAATTTATCTAACTTGATGAGGGAAACCACAGAGACTTCATAAGTAATTGTCCTACTTCACTGAAACTTCTTTCTTTTCCAGAAACCTATTGCTAGATACTACTTATTCATATTTAAAAGGCAAAAGTTTGGGTTACAAACGTGCTTTCATTAGGGTTTCTTAAAGTTTAAGGTCAGAAGGGAACATCTAGTCTGCCCTCCTGTATATCACAGGTCATTCAGCTACAGCCAGTTACCTCTGTATTGAGCCCAAGATTCAAAGCCCACTGAGCCTTTTCGTATATGAATTTATCTTTCTTTGTGTATAGAAAAGGGTGACCTTGTTGCCCTAGCCACAGGGCTGCTACAAGAGTAGAGAGGCAATGAGCAGGAAGTGATATGGTGATGCCAACTACCTCTGTACTGATATTGGTTTGTCTTGTCTTAAATTTAAGTAAGTGGGACTATTCATGTGCTTAAGTACCCGCATGAACCGAAACCTAATGTAAACGAGGTGCTTGGATGCGCTGGTAACCACACCCTTAGAAGCATCTGGATAGGTATGTATGTAATATATTGTGTATATCTGTAAACCTGAGACAGTAACCTATTTTACAGCTGGACTCTGAAGATTAATGCTCTTACATCACTTTGAAAATATGTATTGCTGTAGCTATGCTTTGTATTTATTAATTATTATTGTGTTATCATATTTAAAGTGAAGGAGTTTGGCTCAGAATAGCAACATGGAGCAGGCCCATGTGAAATCATATTCTAGTGAAGAAAGCATCTAAGCTCTGTGGACAGCTCTTTAGACAATACATTTTATTTATTGGGAATAGCACAAACTGAAATAAGTGTGCTCTGTTAGTTATGATTCTCAGAACTGCCATTCTGAGAGAGAGAGAGAGAGAGAGAGAGAGAAGAAAAAAAAAATCCAGCAAAGTGGTTCTGTGCTTGTTCGCTGACTGTAAACTCCACACACCGGGAGAGCATGCTGAGCATGAATGGGGGGGGATGGCTCTCATGGACAGGAAATAATTTGTAACACACATTTATTTAATTTTGAAACCATATGCTTATATAAAAAAGTAGAATCTCCTGTTTTAGATAGCTGGATACATAATGAATGTGCAAAAAGAAAAGGAGCACTTGTGGCACCTTAGAGACTAACAAATTTATCTGAGCATAAGTTTTCGTGAGCTACAGCTCACTTCATCGGATGCATTCAGTGGAAAATACAGTGGGGAGATTTATATACATAGAGAACATGAAACAATGGGTGTTACCATACACACTGTGGGAGAGTGATCACTTAAGGTGAGTTATTACCAGCAAAGGGGGGAGGGGGGGCAGAACCTTTTGTAGTGATAATCAAGGTGGGCCATTTCCAGCAGTTGACAAGAACGTCTGAGGAACAGTGCGGGGTGGGAGGGAGGAATAAACATGGGAAAATAGTTTTACTTTGTGTAGTGACCCATCCACTCCCAGTCTCTATTCAAGCCTAAGTTAATTGTATCCAGTTTGCAAATTAATTCCAATTCAGCAGTCTCTCGTTGGAGTCTGTTTTTGAAGTTTTTTTGTTGAAGAATTGCCACTTTTAGGTCTGTAATCAAGTGACCAAAGAGGTTGAAGTGTTCTCCGACTGGTTTTTGACTGTTATAATTCTTAACGTCTGATTTGTGTCCATTTATTCTTTTACGTAGAGACTGTCCAGTTTGGCCAATGTACATGG